>NC_047109.1:43317692-43943526 GCF_902500255.1 Thalassophryne amazonica | reverse complement strand
CACACAGGCGTCTGCTAACTGTTGCAGCACTGTCTTTGATCATCCTGGAGCTGATCAGCCATTCTGGTTATTCTTCTATCCATTTTGATGGTTGTTTTCTGTTTTCTTCCACGCGTCTCTGTTTTTTTTGTTTTTGTTTTTTTTTTCCATTTAAAGCATTGGAAATCATTGTAGATGAACAGCCTATAATTTTTTGGACCTGCATATAAGTTTTAAGAGTGTGCATATCATGAATGCTTGGTCTTGTTGGATTTGTGAGAATCTACTAAATCTACTGGTACTTTGTTTCCCATGTAACAGTAAGAAATGTACTCAAAACCTGGATTAATCTTTTTAGTCACATAGCACTACTATTATTCTGAACACTACTGTAGATCAAAAGCATTTTGCAAATTGAAAAAAAATGCTTTTCAAAAACTGAGAACACAACTACCTGCAGCACATGCAACAGATGAATATGATAATGTGTCTAGCACAAATTCACACAATGTACAACCCCAATTCCAATGAAGCTGGGACATTGTGTAAAATGTAAATAAAACAGAATATGATTTGCAAATTCTCTTCAACCTATATTCAATTGAACACACCACAAAGACAAGATATTTAATGTTCAAACTGATAAACTTTATTGTTTTTGTGCAAATAGTTGCTCATTTTGAAATGGATGCCTGCAACATGTTTCAAAAAAACTGGGACAGTGGTATGTTTACCACGGTGTTACATCACCTTTCCTTCTAACAACACTAAATAAATGTTTGGGAACTGAGGACACTAATTGTTGAAGCTTTGTAGGTGGAATTCTTTCCCATTCGTGCTTGATGTACGACTTCAGTTGTTCAACAGTCAGGGGTCTCCATTGTCATATTTTGTGCTTCATAATGTCCCACACATTTTCAATGGGCAACAGGTCTGGACTGCAGGCAGGCCAGTCTAGTACCTGCACTCTTTTACTACAAAGCCACACTGTTGTAACATGTGCAGAATGTGGCTTGACATTGTCTTGCTGAAATAAACAGGGACGTCCCTGAAAAAGACGTTGCTTGGACGACAGAATATGTTGCTCCAAAACCTGGATGGACCTTTCAGCATTAATGGTGCCATCACAGATGTGTAAGTTGCTCATGCCATGGGCACTAACACACCTCATACCATCACAGATGCTGGCTTTTGAACTTTGCACTGGTAACAATCTGGATGGTCTTTTTCCTCTTGTGTCCGGAGGACACGATGTCCATGATTTCCAAAAACAATTTGAAATGTGGACTCATCAGACCACAGCACACTTTTCCACTTTGCGTCTGTCCATTTCAAATGAGCTCGGGCCCAGAGAAGGCAGCAGCATTCCTGAATGTTGTTGATGTATGGCTTTTGCTTTGCATGGTAGAATTTTAACTTGCATTTGTAGATGTAGTGACGAACTGTGTTAACTGACAATGGCTTTCTGACGTGTTCCTGAGCCCACGCGGTAAGATCCTTTATACAACGATGTTGGTTTTTAAGGCAGTCCCGCCTGAGGGATCGAAGGTCACAGGCATTCAGTGTTGGTTTTCGGCCTTGCTGCTTACGTATAGAAAGTTCTCCAGATTCTCTGAATCTTCTGATTATATTAATGACTGTAGATGATGGAATCCCTAAATTCCTTGCAATTGATTGTTGAGAAACATTGTTCTTAAACTGTTGGACTATTTTTTCAGGAAGTTGTTCACAAAGTGGTGATTCTTGCCCCATCTTTGCTTGTGAAAGGCTGAGCCTTTTGGGGATGCTCCTTTTATGCCCAATCATGACACTCATCTGTTTCCAATTAACCTGCTCACCTGTGGAATGTTCCAAACAGGTGTTCTTTGAGCATTTATCAACTTTCCCTGTCTTTTCTTGCCCCGTCCCAATTTTTTTGAAATGTGTTGCAGGAATCCATTTCAAAACGAGCAAATATTTGCACAAACACAATAAGGCTTATCAGTTTGAACATTAAATATCTTGTCTTTGTGGTGTATTCAATGGAATATAGGTTGAAAAGGACTGGAAAATCATTGTTTTCTGTTTTTATTTACATTTTACACAACGTCCCAACTTCATTGGAATTGGGGTTGTATGCAAAATCACACATGCATTGCAAAGCTCCACAACAAAGCAGAAGTAGTAACAACACAAAAAAGTAGAAGGTACAGAATGACAAAATACAGCACACTGAGTCTGTCAAAGTCCTCTGGATAGAAACCCCTTTGTGTTCTCTTAGTACTTCCATTGTTTTGTGGCTCTTTGCAACATATCTGTTCTTGTGTGTGAGATATTAAATCCTACATGTGCTACACGTTATATTTGTATACGTTCTTTGTGTTTGCAAATGTTTTCTCAATTTGCAAGGTGTTTTTAATTAAAGTAACTGTTGTGCATTTGATGTTGGGGGGGGGGGGGGGGGTTGTCAGTGTTTTCTGCATGTGGTAATGTTGTCAGAATTAGAAAGTGCTGTGGCCTCGATCAGCCACCTTATTTTTTGATTGCTGGTATTATCTTTACTTTGATGTCAAAGTACACTATGGCCTCCGTGACCCTTAATTGGAGTAAGCGTTTGAAGTTGAGTGAGTGAGTACACTATGCCCAACAGACAAGAAACCTTTTGCCTTCTTTTTCTAACCTGTTACTGAGACATAACATGGTAATTTCACTGGCGTCAAAGATCACAAAGTTTTGTGGTCCTTTTGTTTGTGGGGGGGGGGGGGGGCATTGGATCCAGTAGAAACTTGGGGGCCTTGAGTAATTTAGTTGGTTTGTTGTTGGACCAAATATAACCTTGAAGTCCATGATAATAAAAACCCAAACCCTGCTCTTGGCAAAGTTCCTGTTCCTTTTCCTGTTGTAACACCACTGTGTGGTAGCGCATACAGGGGTATCAGAGGTGTCAAGTAACGAAGTACAAATACTTCGTTACTGTACTTAAGTACACTTTTTAGGTATCTATACTTTACTCCATTACTTATTTTTCTGCCTACTTCTGACTTCTACTTATTACATTTTCACACAAGTATCTGTACTTTCTATTCCTTACATTTTTAAAACAAACAGCCTCGTTACTCTTGGCTTCAGCGCCGGTGGATGTGCGCTGACACCTCAGCGCACATCCACCGGAAGCCCGAGAGGTCAGCGCAGTTCCACCGGCGCGGCTTCACCGAGGTGCCAGCGCGGATTTATCTGACCATGGGTCCGAAGAAGGCACTGACGGCGGAGGAGGGATATGATATCAAGAAGTCCCTGGACTTTTTGTCTGAGGAAATCTCTGTTGTTAAAATGCAGCAGATATCCATTATGGAGCTGGTGGAAGAAGTGAAGGCTCTCCGGATCCAGAATGCTGAGAAAGATCGGCGTCTGGTGCACCTGAAGAACCGTGTTGCGGAGTTGGAACAGTACACAAGGATGAACGACGTTATTATTACAGGAATTCATATTAAACCTCGATCCTACGCACGGGCGGTGTCAGAAGACAGCGGAGGGGAGGCCAGTGAGCAGGAGGCCAGCTCAGTGGAACAACAGGTGGCTGACTTCCTGCAATCTAAAGGTATTCAAATGGACTGTAATAACATTGAAGCGTGCCACCCCCTGCCCAGGAGAGAGGATGGAGACAAGCGAGCAGTTATAATGAGGTTTGTCAACAGAAAACATAAAATGGCATTGTTAAAACAGGGACGGAAACTTAAAGGAACAAACGTATTCATCAATGAACATCTGACCAAAAGAAACGCAGACATCGTCAGGAAAGCTCGTCTCTTAAAAAAGCAGGGAAAAATTCAACAGACATGGACATCCAACTGCAAAACATTCATCAAACTGAACGGAACACCAGAACAAGCGAAGGTTATGGTAATCAGGAACATCGAGGAACTGGACAAATACGACCAATAAGGTATGTGGACACAAACACATCACAACACCATGACACAGACCAGAGGAACCTATTCATCTACTACATCATCTACATCTGGAGACAAGAAGGATATAACTCAAAGGATTGCTGATCATGGAAAACTAGAACTGAGAACATTTAAAAACAGAGACCACAATGTACTGGACTTGGAGCACGATATAGACCCGGACAATAATTTCTTCTCAAATATTAATTACAGTTGTTGCTATTATACAGATGAACAGTTTAATCAGATCATTAAAACGGATAACAAATTATCAATAATCCATTTCAACAGCAGAAGTCTGTATGCAAACTTTAACAACATTAAAGAATATTTAAGTCAATTTAAAAAAAATATTTAACATAATTGCTATATCAGAAACATGGATCAATGAAGATAAAGGAATGAATTTTGAACCAATCAAAGCAGTGGTTCGCAGATTGAAGCAATGCTTCGACCTATTGTTTTGTTTATTCTTTCTTTCTTTCGCTTAATTTTCCCCCGCTAAAACCCTAAAGAGCATACTTCTGTGAGTATTATTTGCCTTTTCTATGTTAAACCGACCTGTTACGGTCTTCTGAAACAGTTGATAGATGTATTTTATAACTTAAAAACGGGAGCGATGCTAACGCGTTAACATGTCTATGGCATTTTCAATGTTAAAAGTTAGCATGAAGCAGTTCCAGCTGTCTTCACGTTCGGGTGCATTTGTTTTCAAATTGTAATATTTCTTAAATTTATTTTTGTTTATATATTAATAATCTAATGATAATTATTATATACAATTTCAGAGAAAGAGACAAAAAGAACCTGAATAGAAACACAACAGAAAATAAAATATAAAAGCAACTAACAATGAACATACATAAATAAATACATACATACGTACATACAGAAATAAGTGTTTCCTGTGAACACCTACTGACTCTTACACCTCCATTTCATCCCTGTTTTATGTAAGTTTAATGACAGTTTGTTTCGGTCAAACCATATTGTCAATGTGTTCATTTCTTCAGTGATTTCCTCCAGAACTATCTGCCAAACTAGAAAACTGCTGCATCCTTGTAAGAGCAGAATACTACTGGAATGAATCTGAATAAGGAAAGTTGATTTTTTTTTCTCACTAAATGGATGCTGCACTCACTGCAGTTTATTGGCTGGAATAGTCCCAGATTGCATTTCAGAGCTTCTAGAATTGAAACATTTTCGTGCAGGTGGTGTTGGGGAGTAATTTTGGGTTTGGGGTCTTGGGCCACATGTAGAACGAATCAGTTTTTAAATTAAGCTTTCAATTCATATAGTGGCATCTACTTTTTTTTTTTTTTTTAAGGTTACTTTATACTTTTATACTTTAAGTAGGTTTTTGGAGCACATACTTTTTCACTTTTACTTGAGTAAAGAGGTCAAGTTGATACTTCAACTTTTACCAGAGTGTTTTTAAACTGCAGTATCTATACTTCTACTTAAGTAACAAATGTGTGTACTTTTGACACAACTGAGGGGTATTGTTTTCAGTTGTTTTCAGTCCTGTGGGTCTATTGGCCATGTTTAAACTAACTAACTTTGAAGAGTTTTGTTCCAGTTTGGACCAGACTTGGTGTAATGGTTGAGGATCAGCTAAGGACAAAGTCATTTAATTTTACAAAATAAATAAATAAAGTCCAGATTACAATTCATGGTCAAAATGTTAGCCCAGTGTTTATTTATAGTATAATACTATCATAATATCATGGTGGCAATCCCCTCAGTGGCGAAGATCATCTCTTGATTGATTGTCAATCTCAAGATGCCTGTGTGTGTGTTTGTTTCAGGTGGAAATGTTGCTGCATGACAAAAACATTCCTTGGCAGACCCTTAGCCTGGTCCGATGGATGGGGAAATTCCAGATGATTGGGTTATGAGGACCTGCTGCAGCCTTCATCCACCTTCACAGCTGCTGGGTTCCAAGCCATCACCTCTTCCACCTGATCTGCTATTGAGGACTTCTTGTTTCACCAGAGCTCCATTATCAATTTTGTGCTCAGGGTTCCAGTTGGGCCTTCATGGCTACTCAGTGGTAATGGGGCACACAAGTCCCTAAGGTATTTCACCCCAACAGGCAATTCCCTAGGTGTCACAACACAGATGAGGAGTCAAATTTTGACACCTTATGTCGAGTATGAAGCACTAATATAAAGTCACCTATCTTTGCATGTGCCTTGGGTGACACTGAAAGGTAAAAACCCAAGGGTATAACTGTTTAACTTTGGAGCCAAAATGAATGAAATATTAGTTTCAGATGATACAAAGCAGCAGCATGATGGCTTCATGGCTGGGATGTTGCCTCACAGCCAGAAGGTCATGGGTTTGATTCCCACCTCTGGCCTTTCTGTGTGGAGTTTACATGTACTTCCCGTGTTTGTGTGGGTTCTGTCCAGGTCCTCTGGCTTCCTCTCACATCTAAAGACATGCAGGTTAGGTAGATTTGAAACTTTAAATCGTCTGTAGGTGTGCGTGCGGGTGTGAATGTGTTTGTTTGTCTATATGTGGCCCTGCGACAGGCTTGCATCCTGTCCAGGGTGTACCCTGTCTCACGTCCTATGACTGATGGGATAGGCTCCAGCCCCTGTGACCCTTAATTGGAGTAAGCATTTGAAGTTGAGTGAGTGAGTGAGTGATACATAGCATAGAACATGAATCAATCAATCAATCAATCAATTTTTTTTATATAGCGCCAAATCACAACAAACAGTTGCCCCAAGGCGCTTTATATTGTAAGGCAAGGCCATACAATAATTATGTAAAACCCCAACGGTCAAAACGACCCCCTGTGAGCAAGCACTTGGCTACAGTGGGAAGGAAAAACTCCCTTTTAACAGGAAGAAACCTCCAGCAGAACCAGGCTCAGGGAGGGGCAGTCTTCTGCTGGGACTGGTTGGGGCTGAAGGAGAGAACCAGGAAAAAGACATGCTGTGGAGGGGAGCAGAGATCGATCACTAATGATTAAATGCAGAGTGGTGCATACAGAGCAAAAAGAGAAAGAAACAATGCATCATGGGAACCCCCCAGCAGTCTACGTCTATAGCAGCATAACTAAGGGATGGTTCAGGGTCACCTGATCCAGCCCTAACTATAAGCTTTAGCAAAAAGGAAAGTTTTAAGCCTAATCTTAAAAGTAGAGAGGGTGTCTGTCTCCCTGATCTGAATTGGGAGCTGGTTCCACAGGAGAGGAGCCTGAAAGCTGAAGGCTCTGCCTCCCATTCTACTCTTACAAACCCTAGGAACTACAAGTAAGCCTGCAGTCTGAGAGCGAAGCGCTCTATTGGGGTGATAAGGTACTACGAGGTCCCTAAGATAAGATGGGACCTGATTATTCAAAACCTTATAAGTAAGAAGAAGAATTTTAAATTCTATTCTAGAATTAACAGGAAGCCAATGAAGAGAGGCCAATATGGGTGAGATATGCTCTCTCCTTCTAGTCCCCGTCAGTACTCTAGCTGCAGCATTTTGAATTAACTGAAGGCTTTTTAGGGAACTTTTAGGACAACCTGATAATAATGAATTACAATAGTCCAGCCTAGAGGAAATAAATGCATGAATTAGTTTTTCAGCATCACTCTGAGACAAGACCTTTCTGATTTTAGAGATATTGCGTAAATGCAAAAAAGCAGTCCTACATATTTGTTTAATATGCGCTTTTAATGACATATCCTGATCAAAAATGACTCCAAGATTTCTCACAGTATTACTAGAGCTCAGGGTAATGCCATCCAGAGTAAGGATCTGGTTAGACACCATGTTTCTAAGATTTGTGGGGCCAAGTACAATAACTTCAGTTTTATCTGAGTTTAAAAGCAGGAAATTAGAGGTCATCCATGTCTTTATGTCTGTAAGACAATCCTGCAGTTTAGCTAATTGGTGTGTGTCCTCTGGCTTCATGGATAGATAAAGCTGGGTATCATCTGCGTAACAATGAAAATTTAAGCAATACCGTCTAATAATACTGCCTAAGGGAAGCATGTATAAAGTGAATAAAATTGGTCCTAGCACAGAACCTTGTGGAACTCCATAATTAACTTTAGTCTGTGAAGAAGATTCCCCATTTACATGAACAAATTGTAATCTATTAGACAAATATGATTCAAACCACCGCAACGCAGTGCCTTTAATACCTATGGCATGCTCTAATCTCTGTAATAAAATTTTATGGTCAACAGTATCAAAAGCAGCACTGAGGTCTAACAGAACAAGCACAGAGATGAGTCCACTGTCCGAGGCCATAAGAAGATCATTTGTAACCTTCACTAATGCTGTTTCTGTACTATGATGAATTCTAAAACCTGACTGAAACTCTTCAAATAGACCATTCCTCTGCAGATGATCAGTTAGCTGTTTTACAACTACCCTTTCAAGAATTTTTGAGAGAAAAGGAAGGTTGGAGATTGGCCTATAATTAGCTAAGATAGCTGGGTCAAGTGATGGCTTTTTAAGTAATGGTTTAATTACTGCCACCTTAAAAGCCTGTGGTACATAGCCAACTAACAAAGATAGATTGATCATATTTAAGATCGAAGCATTAAATAATGGTAGGGCTTCCTTGAGCAGCCTGGTAGGAATGGGGTCTAATAAACATGAATGAGGGGTGCTTCCACTAATGCAGTTTGTCTGTCAGTTGAATTCATTTTTACACTACCAAAGTTACCTCAAAGCATTGACACAAGTAAGGTCTATACCTTTAGCCACCACATGACCAAGCACATTGGCAACAGTAATAAGGAAAGGGTCTGTCACCATTTTCTGATTATAGGAAGAAACCCCCAACAGACCAGACTCAGTGGGGTGACCATGGGGCTATGACCATAAAGACAAGACAGAACAAGAAACTCAAATTTGAGAGATGATGTAATGACAGAACTGTTGCAGCTAAATAACCCTTGTATTGTACAATGTTTACAATAATTGGGGTATCTGAAGAAAACAATAACAACAAGAGCAGTCACAGATTTCTGACGTCCGACAATCTGGATCTGGCTCACCTCCAAAATTCAGTGGAGTCTTCCATGCTCTAATATCTATCTGTGGTGCAAATTTGGCCAGAATCTGTGAAGTAGTTTTGACGTCACCCTTCAAAGCCTATATAAATGAAATCTTGATCCAGAATCTGGATCCAGATCCAGATCACCTCCAAAGTTAAGTGGAGTCTTCCATGCTCTAATATCTATCTGTTGTGTAAATTTGGTGAGAATCCGTGAAGTAGATTTGACGTAATCCTTGAAAGCCTATATAAAGTGAAATCTTGAACCAGAATCCGAATCCGGATCCGGATCACACCCAAAATTTAATGGAGTTTTCCATGACCTAACATCTATCTGTGGTGAAAATTTTGTTAAAATCCGTGCAGTACATTTGGTGTAATCCTGCTAACAGGCAGACAGACAAATAAATAAATAAATTACATCATTTATCACGTCCTTGGCGGACGTAACAACAATGTGGTGTCCATTGGAGTTCTGTGAATAGACTGCATTAGTAAATCAGTGACTGTACCAATGTTAGATCACTGAGAAAGGAGATTTGCCAAAGTTGAACCCAATCTAGATGTACTTCTAATCCCTTCCCAAGATACCACACCATCCAGAAAATTCAATCCCTGTGTTTAAAAATTCCAGTATAACCTGTGATTCTTGCACATACTTTGGCAGAAACCCTGTGATGTGTTCCAGTGGAACTGTGCTGAGCAGAAAACAAATATTAACTGCAACAGAGAGGGAGAATACTGAGCACGAGCTGGTAATTCTTGCACAGAAACTCTGCAGCACACCAAAGGCTGGATTTAAGGTCACAGTACATGCTGATGAAGTGGAAAATGCATAACATTGATGGTAGGAAACATTTCTCTGACCGCAACAGAAAGCATATTGGTGCAGACTTGTTTTGCTCATATGAGTTAAAGACATTCACAGCATGTGTAACTGATTGCAGATGTTTACTAAAATTGAACAACGTGAATGATGATGGTCAAAAAACACAAAGCAAGATGGCAAAGTGTGTCATCTGGATCTCCCTGTGCTGCAGCAGGTTCGAAAATACGTACAGTAGGCTAACCAACTAAGAGTAGAAAGTCATGCATGCCGTGGCCCATGATGCGTATGTGACAACACTCAAACTAGTGCATGCTCAAAACTCAGGATGGAGTGTTACACTTCCCTTGACATAACGAGGACACTGATCTGAAAGCTGAATTCCTGATTTGTGCTGGGTGAATGGAAGATAACAAATTGGGCTACAAACCTACAACTTTATTCTTTTCACATATTCTGTGAGCACACAAATGCCATATGAATTTTAGATGGCGTGAATACAGAAAAATGTTTCATTCCTCACGGTGGAGGGTTGTGCACCCATGGACATTCATTGACAAATGAGTGTTGTCTATAGCAAAACCTGCATGGATGTCAGTCAAGTCAGGAGGTGGGCAATGACTTTGAAGGGCAAAACCCAGCCACGTTGCGTCTTCATGACCAGACCCATCGTCGGTACCCCATAATAACCACAGATGCACATCATCAAGTGAGGGTGTGATGGCATAGTCCTTATAGAATTTTTGGAACATGGCAACACTGTTAACTATAACAGGTATGCAGAGACTTTGGAAAAGCTGCACGCATGCTTAAAGCAGGTTTGTGCTATTCAGCATGACAATGCTTGTCCACACAATGTCCACACAAGTCGACAAACATAAAATGCATTGCAGAAGTTAAAATTTTATGAGATCTCATTCTCTCTGACTTTTTTCCCCCAAAGTGAAAGAACACCTGAAGGGACAGAGCTGCAGAGGTTTGTATCGCTGGTGCCAAGATAAGACACAACCGATTTCCTCCCCAACGGGATGCAAAAACCTGTCCGCAGTTAGTGCAAGTGTGTGGAATGGGAAGGTGACTAAGTAGAAAAGTACTGACACCGCCTGATTCCAAGCTTTACACAGATATGCATTTCATGTCAGTCTCTTGCTTATTATTGAAATAATCACATAGGAGGCAGAACTTTTCAGCCAACCCTCGTAGAAGCCTTCCAAATACCCAGATTAAGTCCAGTCAGATCTGGGAGCATGTGCTGGTGCCATGTATCAACAAATCCGCTACATTACTGAAATGCTCCCTGTCCTCAATGGCAAACAGTCACACAGACAACTGGTCCAAACAAATCGCTCTACAACAGCTAAATGAAAACAAGGTGTTGTCCATCTCCATGTGCTGTGGTCCTCAACACTGAGGCACCTGTGTGCACAGAGAAGTGTACCACATGGGGAAAACAAATGTTATACCTGACATTCCCTCACATTATGGCCATGACTGGAAGGTCACCCTCTTTTTTTCAAGATGTATTTTTGGAAAATACTTTAAGAAGACCAAATTTTCACTTCAATATAGAAATAAATTTATTTGAAAATAATGCTCATAAAACTGACATTTGTCAGCAGCCCCTGCTTTCTTTTTTGAACCATACTGCTGCTTTTAGAGCCACTTTGTGCTTCTCTGCCTGTTAGCAATTTTTAGATTATCTTTTTTGGCTCACCATCTTCAAACATTGCACTCTGTCAGACAGTGTTTCATGGCTACTGGAGAGTTGCTTGTTGACTGGTTGTACTATTAGCCAGGTCAAAGGGCTGTTCGCTTCCTTCCTGGAAGAAACATATGTCTCACAAGTATGTGGCACCACCTACGTGTTGTGCATGTATATAACACGTAAAAGTGTGGAACCTATATATATACAGTGGGGCCAAAAAGTATTTAGTCAGCCCCTGATTGTGAAGTTCTCCGACTTAGAAAGATGAGAGAGGTCTGTAATTTTCAACATAGGTACACTTCAATTATGAGAGACAAAATGAGAAAAAAAAATCCAGAAAATCATATTGTAGGATTTTTAAACAATTTATTTGTAAATTATGGTGGAAAATAAGTATTTGGTCACCCACAAACAAGCAAGATTTCTGGCTCTCACAGACCTGTAACGTCTTCTTTAAGAAGCTCTTCTGTCCTCCACCTGTTACCTGTATTAATGGCACCTGTTTGAAGTCGTTATCTGTATAAAAGACAGCTATCCATAGCCTCAAACAGTCAGACTCCAAACTCAACTATGTCCAAGACCAAAGAGCTGTCGAAGGACACCAGGAAGAAAATTGTAGATGTGCATCAGGCTGGGAAGAGTGAATCTTCAATAATCAAGCAGGTTGGTGTGAATAAATCAACTGTGGGAGCAATTGTAAGAAAATGGAAGACATACAAGACCATTGATAATCTCCCTCGATCTGGGGCTCAATGCAAGATCTCATTCCATGGTGTCAAAATGATCATGAGAACGTGAACAAAATCCCAGAACTACATGGAGGGCCATGATGAATGAACTGCAGAGAGCTGAGACCAAAGTAACAAATTCTACACACTACGCAGAGAAGGACTCAAATCCTGCAGTGCCAGGCGTGTCCCCCTGCTTAAGCCAGTACATGTCCAGGCCCGTCTGAAGTTTGCCAGAGAGCACAAGGATGATCCAGAAGAGGACTGGGAGAATATCATGTGGTCAGATAAAACCAAAATAGAACATTTTGGTAAAAACTCAAGTTGCTGTGTTTGGAGGAAGAAGAATGCTGAGTTACATCCCAAGAACACCGTATCTACTGTGACGCATGTGGGTGGAAACATCATGCTTTGGGGCTATTTTTCTGCAAAGGGGACAGGACAACTGATCCGTGTTAAGGGAAGAATGAATGTGGCCATGTATCATGAGATTTTAAGCCAAAGCCTCCTTCCATCAGTGATAGCATTGAAGATGCAATGTGGCTGAGTCTTCCAGCATAACAATGATTCCAAACACACCGCTCAGGCAACAAAGGAGTGGCTCTGTAAAAAGCATTTCAAGGTCCTGGAGTGGCCAAGCCAGTCTCCAGAACTCAACCCCATAGAAAATTTGTTGAGGGAGTTGAAAGTCCATGTTGCCCAGCGACAGCCCCAAAACATCACTGCTCCAGAGGAGATCTGCATGGAGGAATGGGCCAAAATACCAGCTGCAGTGTGTGCAAACCTGATGAAGACTTACGGGAAAGGTTTGACCTCTATCATTGCCAAGAAGGATTATGTTATGTCCACCATAATTTGCAAATAAATTCTTTAAAAATCCTAGAATGTGATTTCCTGGATTTCTTTTTCTCATTTTGTCTCTCACAGTTGAATTGTACCTATGTTGAAAATGACAGACCCCTCTCATCTTTCTAAGTATGAGAACTTGCACAATCAGGGACTGACTAAATACTTTTTTACCTCATTGCATATAAATTGACCTCATTTTTTCAGTTGTATAGCTGTATTTCCAAAAGAAATATGTCATATCATATTTGGAACAGTACAGTAGCACAGCACAAATAAAGGTCTCTCCCCAGAGGACTGTTGCTTACAAACTATTTGATGCATCACCGGCTGTAGCACCTGCATGGCTGGCAGAACCAAATCATTTGAATATATTGATGATTTTACTCTTAATGCCGGTGTATTGCACAGTTCATCAATATCGAGCTGATATTTTATATGAAAATGTGAATAACTGAATGGCCCATGAGCACAAGTCCTCCAGGAAGAAACCTTGTTTGTGGTGTTAAGGGCCCCTTCACACATGCGAAGTGCGAAGTTGGTTGAATTGCGCATTAACTGCACATGAAGCAGGAATCGTGTGCAAAATGGATAAAATCGTAGCTGCTTCCAACGCCTCATACACCTGCTGCTACAACTGTTTGTGCACACCAGCATCTGAAAGACAGAGTGTGTGCTGTGTGAGCCCATGGAACCCTCTCGCGGCAGGTGTCAGCCATATTCCAGGTGACATGCACAAACATCTCACACCGCTCACATGGCACTTAGAAAATGTGTGACCATTTGCACTAATGGCACAAAAACAGTCACCAGTCAACCAGCCAACAGTGCAACAAATATGCCACTTTCAGTCACGTATCAGCAGAAATACACTGCACCAAACACCGTTTGGTCAGTTATCACAGCGCTTTTTTCTTTTTTTAGAACATACGTTTATTTGATTGTTGCTTTTAGCCATTTCACGCTCCTGTTATAAGACAGTGATTGTAGTGCAGTGGTAAAGTTTCCGTCTGGTAATCAGAGCATGTGGGTTTGAAGCCTGTGGCATTTTTTTTTTTAACCAGGGTTATTTAACCGCGGGGTTCTGTATTACGTCCCCTTTTATGTATTATTTATATCAACCCAGTGATATTCACTAATTATACAGCTGGTTTTTATTTTATTTTCCTCCACATCAGCAGTGCGGTGTGGTGCACTTCATCCCATGGAACACAGTGTTCCTGTGTTCACTGTGTTCCTGCATGAACCGTCACACCGGGATCATGCATGCTTACCCGTCGGCACAATGTTTCGTGGTTCACTCATACAAGCTGTTTCACCATGAGTCGCCTTGAGTTGTACTTATTCGCACTATGCGTAAAGGGGCCTTAATATTTCTATTGTGTTGAGGACTGCTCTTTGTGTTGTAGCTATTTCCAGCATGTCTATGTTTTTTGTGTGCTTTTTCTGAAATTGTAGCAGGCACACTATCAAATCAAATCAAATTGTTGCATGTGCTGTGGGCTACCATAGTATAGGATTTACCGTAACTTACCTTATGAACAGCCATGCACATAAGAATATTCACATGCAACACAGACCCCATTCAGACTGGGTTTGGCAATCTAGCTCGAGCCAGTTGGTACCAAATCCTAGCCGAACGGGGTTTTTTCTGAATTTGAATGGCATTATTCGGATTTAACCCAGATTATTTTCTATCCATCTTAAATCAGCCGGATTTGAGCAGGATTGTGATTACAATTGGGCTAGCTCAGGAATCATGATGTCATCGCCCACACCGTCCTGTCCATTGCCCATTCAGTGCAGCTGAAAAGGTGATGACAGCAAACAACCGTCATTCTCTGCAGCGAATTCTCTCCAAGAGAATCTGCTGGGTGTGCTAACTTCCACAGGTCACACACACCTAGGCTCTCATGTCCAGACCCACACACACACACACACACACACACACTCTCACATTTGCTCAGACACATTTCGTTTGACTTGAGCATGATTGAGTTTGAACGCGTGTGTAGGATGAGCCAGATTTGAAGAACAGGTGTGACCGCTGTCCAGCTAGAATGCAATCTGAATTGAATCCAGCCGGAGCTGGAGTTTGTATTCCTGTCACTCAGTTCCACTAACTTCTTTTTTCTTTATTTTTGCCTCACTAAGGCATCCGCTTCCTGCTCACCCCCACCCAGACGATGTTTAGGCCCTGTGTAATCATTCAACATCACTCCGCTTCCTCTCTTCTGTCCCCCAATACTGGCACCCCCTCCCCGCTCTCTGCTGGGAACTGTTGACTCATGGTTGACTACAACAACAGTTTTGGGGTAGAGGCATCCATCTGGTCTGCAGTCGCCGCTGTGGCCTGCTGGTCGTTAACCTCTTTACTGGAACAAACCCTGCTGTTCTAATCAGTGAGCAGTGACACTTGTGATAACAAGTCACTTTTCGATGTTTTTGCACCACACTCTGCACCACTACATTGTGGTGCAAAATGGTGTCAAAGGTGAATGACAAGCTTTCAGCTGTGTCAAGACTCGAGCATCCACATTGTGTTTGGAGAAAACCTACTTGGCCTTGGCTCAGTGTGACCTTCATATCTTTGAACACAAACAGCAGGAAATTTGTTTGGTTGCAACCCACTGGCAGCCCGTTCAAAACTGCAGGAATCCACGTGTGCACATCCTGATTTGTCAGCATGTTTGATTCCCACTGCACAGATTCACACATTTTTGAAGTCCTCAATGATTAACATCTCCTTCTGGTGTGTTGCGGCAAGATCCAACCTGTGGAAGGAAAATCTGATCACTCTACCCACATCAAAGCACATCCTGATGTTTATCTGCAGGCATCACTGAGAATACATCTTTCCTTCTTTTAATGTCATTGAAAACACCCAGCTGCTACGTTTACAGAACATGATGTGTTCAGTTATCAGCTTCACAACATACAAAGACAAGGAGAGGAAAAAAAAAAACATTAAGCTGTACTCAATACTGTGCAAAAGCACCCTCACATTTCAACAAAAAAATGTGTTTGATAGTTTCTTCCTTCATCAATGTCGACATCAATAATGCTGAGAACCCCATTTACCCTGCCCACCCATTCCCACAAATTACAGACTGGTCATCCCTAACTGTTCATCTGCATGACTGCACAGCCCCATTCCTCTTTATCTATTTGACTTCAAACGTAGTTTTGCCCATTTGTCTATTTGACTCCTTTACTTCTTACAGAAGTATTTTTTCCTTTTCTTTTTACTGTTATTTATGCACCTATTACTTCTAACAGAAGTATTTTCTTTACGTTTATGCACCAATGACACCAGATCAAATTCCTTGTACATGAGAACTTACTTGGCAACAAATTCTATTCTGATTCTGATTCTGAAAAGATCATCAAAGTGGAAAGTATCATGTTTCTGGTCTTCAGATCAATCTGGTCTCTAGTTAGTCCGATTTTAGAGTATTTTCCATGCATTATTATTATTATTATTATCATCATCCTCATTCATTCATTGCACTCCAGTGAGTTTCCAGCATGTTAGTTTTTTGTCACAGCCTCTCTTGATATTGCCATGCTTACGTGTCAGTGAAACGGCAAGCAAGATATTGTTTTCACTGGCATGTGTGTCTGTGGACAAGATAAATCAAAAATGGCTAAAAAAAAGATGATGGGTGATTCAGTTTTAGAGCATTTTGGTCAAAGATTAAGGTCAAAGGTTTATGTACATCTTAACAACCAAGAAATCCAAATGGATGATATAAACATAAGCAGTAATAGATAGTATTAATTAACCTAATCAGTTATGTTCCAAACCTCATTTTCAAATTAAAAAAGCTCGAAAGATAGAAATTACGGAGCCCTGGAAGTGTCATCGCAAAATGTTTTGCATGTGGAGAGAATGTGCGCACGTTTTATTATATTGTGTGCACGTTTTATTATATTATGCACGCGTTTTAAGCATCTTTGAGTAAAACAAAGGCATGATCTACTTAAACGTGGCCACAATTTGTAAAACGTGCATTCAGTATTGTTGTGACACATAGATTTTTGCTATTAGTCAACAAACCAGGAGACATTTCCCTATTAGAAATGGATCTGGTCAAGGTATATGATCACGGTTTGGGCGCACAAGGACATTCAGAGAACTGTAGCTACCCAGCATGGCATCATCTGGAGTTTAAGCACATTAAAAAGAATGCTAAGGGTGAAGCGTCTCCCCGTCATGAGGATGACAATTTAGGTCATATTATGGAGTTCATTTCGAACGAAAGGAAAACGTGCGCTTGTTTTATTAATTCGAGGGCCCGATTAAAGGAAAATGTGTGTACGTTTTATTAATTCGAGGGCTTGACTAAAGGAAACGTGCGCACATTTTATTAATCCGAGGGCTCCATTAAAGGAAAACATGCGCACAAATTATCATGGCCATTAAAACGTGCACACGGGCAGGAAAACCTGTGCACGTTTTATAATTTGAGAGCACGTTTTATTAATTATGGGCTCAGTTAAAGGAAAACGTGTGCACAAATGATCATGGCCAGAAAAAATATCACTTTAAGTGACCTCTCCCAGGTTCCGTAAGAAATGATCATTCAGTAATAAAATTTTCAAAAATAAAATAAAATAAATAAATACAATCCTGGCTAAATACAACAATATTTTGCTCTCAGAGAAATGACCAGGATTTATGCATTTTACATTTTAAAAATAGTCACACATTTCACTTTAATTCATTCCTATACATGGGGTACAGTGGAGCCTTCACTTTCCAACATTTTGTACACACACATTATAGCCTTATTCTAAAATTGCTGAAATTAACTTTTTAAGTGAAACTCAGTTCAATACAGATAAATGGAGGACTGTTGCCTCTTGGTGAACATATGTGCTCTCTGAGGGCCTTTCCTGATTGAGATGTTTACTTTTCGAGTTTGAAGGGTGAGTTTGAAGCTTGGTGGAATTTTTAGACTTTGACAAGGTTTCAGCTGTGTTTACACTCCAATACTATGTATTAAAACTGGCATAACCGGTGGCAGCTCAGCATTCAACTATGTTTATTGTTCCCACCACACACTTAGATGCATCATCTCTCTTGGAACACACACACACATATACATAGTTTGTGAGCCTGGAATAGTTTATTTTCTGCACTTGTGGAATGAAATGAACAATCTCTGGCTTCACTGAGCCTCCCGTATTGTCCCGTCCAATTACATGGAGCTGATGATTTTGTTTCTGGATCCTGAAAGCCAATGTAGTGATGAGTCAGCCGAACCTGAGAATGCTGAGCACAAACACCTGAATGCCCCATTTCATTTGAACATAGTGCCAGGAGCATTCTTGACACAATGAGGAAAATGTTTTAAAGCATGAAACAACTTGAATATGTAGTAAAAAATAAAATACAATTTGTATAAACTGGCAGGTTTTTACATCCAGTCAACATTCCACAGAGAGCCCTAATCACTGTCATCAATTTGGCTTGGAATCCACTTACACTTGGAGTTTTAAACCTAACCAGACCCCTCATCACCCATTGACGTCTTTCACGGGTATCTCTCCCAGTCACTCAGGGGCGGTCCTGGAGGCGGGCCGACCGGGCAGCCGTCCGGGGTGGCATCGCAGGGTGGGGGGCGGCACGAGCGTGTGGAAAAAAAAAAAAAACGGTCCAAAAAAAAAACCTGTCCAAAAATAAATAAATAAATAAAACCGGGGTGGGGGGAGTTGTCCTGACGGGGGAGTTCGTGGTTACGTTACGGCAGAGCGCCCCCCCCCATCTCACCTCTCGCGTTAGGTGAGCAACGCTGCACAGTGCAGAGTTTGTGCAGGGGGAGGGGGGAATCATTCAATGTTTGGACGAGGAGGTGGTCGAACGGAGTAAGACATAATCATGGATAGGAAACGATCCAAAGCCATCAGGTGCCCAATTTCGAAAGAAAAAGAAATACGAAAAGGAGAAACGAGTAAAGGAAAAGGTATGTATTGATTTATGTCTTCACAGTGTGGGACGCTGAGCGACCACAGAGTTTAATAGCGAAGCAAAGACTGCTGCGAAACGAGACGAGTCATTGGATAAATGCTGGGCTTTGTCCCGCCCATCGGACGCTCAGTGTCTCTGGGGGTCTATGGGGCAGTGGGCTGGCCTCAGCCGGCCCGGACGCTCATCTTCTGCATGATGATTGGATGATCCGTCTGAGGCTGAATCCCTTTTTGATTGACAGCGAAATGAGCGAATCAGCGATCTTTTGGTTTTCATTCTATTCTGAGTTGAACCGGTGACTTTCCTAATCCTCTTAGCGGCATTTTCTTTGTTATAAACGACTAGCAACAAAATCGAGCTTCTATTTCTGGTGGTGTTTTTTTGTAGCTGCTTGTGTTTGGAGACTGACGTCTATCACTCTTTCTGACTTCTGTCACAGTTTCTGTCCCTACCGAGCAGCGGGTGCTGCTGAGCTCCTCCATCACAAAGCACTCAAAGGCGGACAAACTTCACACTAGCCTCCCGCCAGTCCCAGCTAGTGAGCTAGCTAGGTAGCAAGCTGCACATAATGGCAGACAATTTGAATGTTGTGGACCGGATTTTGGCGAAGCCATTTGATAGTCTTCCTTACGAAGAAGCCATGGCTGCTGTCATGGCTTCAGGTCTCAATGGTTTGCAGGCCAAAGTTAAAGCAATAGCCCCCAGTGCAATATTTGTGCATTGCTATGCACACAGACTGAATCTGGTTCTGTCTCAGGGGGCTAAATGCTTATCTGAGTGCAGAATATTTTTTGCATCACTCTCTGGGTTTGCCACATTTTTCTCAAAATCCACAAAGAGAATGTCTTTTCTTGAGTCTGTAGGCTGCTCAAGGTTGCCCAGAAATGCTCCTACTCCATGGAATTTCACATCACGGATAGTGAGCACTGTGGCAAACAGTTATGATGCCCTCCTGCAAACTTTTGTATATAGTTTTCCTCTTACTTCTTTTGCAGTTCTTGTTATTTAGGACAAATTATTGTGGTTTGCCATTTTTGCCTTTAAAGAGTGTTAACTTCTTCACTTGTTGCTTCCTGTTATGATACACAATAGTGTTTGTTATTTCTTCTTATGTGTACAGTAATGGGTATAGAATTTACCTCTGGCGTTAGTTCACTTATTTATGATACATGATTGCGCTTTACCATTTTTGCCACTTTAGGGTTTTTTTTGTACATTTTTTGTCACTTCATGGTATTCTGTAATATACAGATTAACTTATTTTGTTATTTATATGGTGCGACTTTAATGGAGGTTTAAGTCTTGTTCATTATGGTGAATGGTACTCTATGATAATGCAAAGTGCACTCTGTTGGTAAAACTGAATGACGTGCAATATTTTGACCATCAGGTGGTGCTGTAGTGCAGTTGTGCTTTCTTAACCTGTACTGTACATAGTTGTAATGTGAAGTCACTGAGTCTTTTGTTTTTTATGTTCAAAAACTTTATTGAAGTAATTATTGTTTATCTTTGTGTTTGTTATTGCAGTAGACATTAAAACCAGAAATTTGTTCTTGAAAATAGCTGTTGTGAGTTAATTTGTGGGACTGTGGGAGTTCTGGACGAAGTTAGTGTTTTCATGGGTGGGGGTGGAGGTGGTGGCCACGTTAGTGTGCGCGGGGGGGCGCACGCAGGGGTTTCGCCCGGGGAGTAAATCACTCTAGGACCACCACTGCAGTCACTGGTTCAGATATGTTGATGACACATGGGTTAAAATCAACAGGTGTTTTAATTAAAGTAACTGTTGTGCATTTGATGTTGGGGGGGGGGTGGGGGGGGGGGTTGTCAGTGTTTTCTGCATGTGGTAATGTGTCAGAATTAGAAAGTGCTGTGCCTCGATCAGCCACCTTATTTTTGATTGCTGGTATTATCTTTACTTTGATGTCAAAGTACACTATGGCCTCCGTGACCCTTAATTGGAGTAAGCGTTTGAAGTTGAGTGAGTGAGTACACTATGCCCAACAGACAAGAAACCTTTTGCCTTCTTTTCTAACCTGTTACTGAGACATAACATGGTAATTTCACTGGCGTCAAAGATCACAAAGTTTTGTGGTCCTTTTGTTTGTGGGGGGGGGGGGGGCATTGGATCCAGTAGAAACTTGGGGGCCTTGAGTAATTTAGTTGGTTTGTTGTTGGACCAAATAACCTTGAAGTCCATGATAATAAAAACCCAAACCCTGCTCTTGGCAAAGTTCCTGTTCCTTTTCCTGTTGTAACACCACTGTGTGGTAGCGCATACAGGGGTATCAGAGGTGTCAAGTAACGAAGTACAAATACTTCGGTTACTGTACTTAAGTACACTTTTTAGGTATCTATACTTTACTCCATTACTTATTTTCTGCCTACTTCTGACTTCTACTTATTACATTTTCACACAAGTATCTGTACTTCTATTCCTTACATTTTTAAAACAAACAGCCTCGTTACTCTTGGCTTCAGCGCGGTGGATGTGCGCTGACACCTAGCGCACATCCACCGGAAGCCGAGAGGTCAGCGCAGTTCCACCGGCGCGGCTTCACCGAGGTGCCAGCGCGGATTTATCTGACCATGGGTCCGAAGAAGGCACTGACCGGCGGAGGAGGGATATGATATCAAGAAGTCCCTGGACTTTTTGTCTGAGGAAATCTCTGTTGTTAAAATGCAGCAGATATCCATTATTGGAGCTGGTGGAAAGAAGTGAAGGCTCTCCGGATCCAGAATGCTGAGAAAGATCGGCGTCTGGTGCACCTGAAGAACCGTGTTGCGGAGTTGGAACAGTACACAAGGATAACGACGTTATTATTACAGGAATTCATATTAAACCTCGATCCTACGCACGGGCGGTGTCAGAAGACAGCGGAGGGGAGGCCAGTGAGCAGGAGGCCAGCTCAGTGGAACAACAGTGGCTGACTTCCTGCAATCTAAAGGTATTCAAATGGACTGTAATAACATTGAAGCGTGCCACCCCCTGCCCAGGAGAGAGGATGGAGACAAGCGAGCAGTTATAATGAGGTTTGTCAACAGAAAACATAAAATGGCATTGTTAAAACAGGGACGGAAACTTAAAGGAACAAACGTATTCATCAATGAACATCTGACCAAAGGAAACGCAGACATCGTCAGGAAAGCTCGTCTCTTAAAAAAGCAGGGAAAATTCAACAGACATGGACATCCAACTGCAAAACATTCATCAAACTGAACGGAACACCAGAACAAGCGAAGGTTATGGTAATCAGGAACATCGAGGAACTGGACAAATACGACCAATAAGGTATGTGGACACAAACACATCACAACACCATGACACAGACCAGAGGAACCTATTCATCTACTACATCATCTACATCTGGAGACAAGAAGGATATAACTCAAAGGATTGCTGATCATGGAAAACTAGAACTGAGAACATTTAAAAACAGAGACCACAATGTACTGGACTTGGAGCACGATATAGACCCGGACAATAATTCTTCTCAAATATTAATTACAGTTGTTGCTATTATACAGATGAACAGTTTAATCAGATCATTAAAACGGATAACAAATTATCAATAATCCATTTCAACAGCAGAAGTCTGTATGCAAACTTTAACAACATTAAAGAATATTTAAGTCAATTTAAAAAAAATATTTAACATAATTGCTATATCAGAAACATGGATCAATGAAGATAAAGGAATGAATTTTGAACCAATCAAAGCAGTGGTTCGCAGATTGAAGCAATGCTTCGACCTATTGTTTTGTTTATTCTTTCTTTCTTTCGCTTAATTTTCCCCCGCTAAAACCCTAAAGAGCATACTTCTGTGAGTATTATTTGCCTTTTCTATGTTAAACCGACCTGTTACGGTCTTCTGAAACAGTTGATAGATGTATTTTATAACTTAAAAACGGGAGCGATGCTAACGCGTTAACATGTCTATGGCATTTTCAATGTTAAAAGTTAGCATGAAGCAGTTCCAGCTGTCTTCACGTTCGGGTGCATTTGTTTTCAAATTGTAATATTTCTTAAATTTATTTTTGTTTATATATTAATAATCTAATGATAATTATTATATACAATTTCAGAGAAAGAGACAAAAAGAACCTGAATAGAAACACAGAAAATAAAATATAAAAGCAACTAACAATGAACATACATAAATAAATACATACATACGTACATACAGAAATAAGTGTTTCCTGTGAACACCTACTGACTCTTACACCTCCATTTCATCCCTGTTTTATGTAAGTTTAATGACAGTTTGTTTCGGTCAAACCATATTGTCAATGTTCATTTCTTCAGTGATTTCCTCCAGAACTATCTGCCAAACTAGAAAACTGCTGCATCCTTGTAAGAGCAGAATACTACTGGAATGAATCTGAATAAGGAAAGTTGATTTTTTTTTCTCACTAAATGGATGCTGCACTCACTGCAGTTTATTGGCTGGAATAGTCCCAGATTGCATTTCAGAGCTTCTAGAATTGAAACATTTTCGTGCAGGTGGTGTTGGGGAGTAATTTTGGGTTTGGGGTCTTGGGCCACATGTAGAACGAATCAGTTTTTAAATTAAGCTTTCAATTCATATAGTGGCATCTACTTTTTTTTTTTTTTTAAGGTTACTTTATACTTTTATACTTTAAGTAGGTTTTTGGAGCACATACTTTTTCACTTTTACTTGAGTAAAGAGGTCAAGTTGATACTTCAACTTTTACCAGAGTGTTTTTAAACTGCAGTATCTATACTTCTACTTAAGTAACAAATGTGTGTACTTTTGACACAACTGAGGGGTATTGTTTTCAGTTGTTTTCAGTCCTGTGGGTCTATTGGCCATGTTTAAACTAACTAACTTTGAAGAGTTTTGTTCCAGTTTGGACCAGACTTGGTGTAATGGTTGAGGATCAGCTAAGGACAAAGTCATTTAATTTTACAAAATAAATAAATAAAGTCCAGATTACAATTCATGGTCAAAATGTTAGCCCAGTTTTTTATAGTATAATACTATCATAATATCATGGTGGCAATCCCCTCAGTGGCGAAGATCATCTCTTGATTGATTGTCAATCTCAAGATGCCTGTGTGTGTGTTTGTTTCAGGTGGAAATGTTGCTGCATGACAAAAACATTCCTTGGCAGACCCTTAGCCTGGTCCGATGGATGGGGAAATTCCAGATGATTGGGTTATGAGGACCTGCTGCAGCCTTCATCCACCTTCACAGCTGCTGGGTTCCAAGCCATCACCTCTTCCACCTGATCTGCTATTGAGGACTTCTTGTTTCACCAGAGCTCCATTATCAATTTTGTGCTCAGGGTTCCAGTTGGGCCTTCATGGCTACTCAGTGGTAATGGGGCACACAAGTCCCTAAGGTATTTCACCCCAACAGGCAATTCCCTAGGTGTCACAACACAGATGAGGAGTCAAATTTTGACACCTTATGTCGAGTATGAAGCACTAATATAAAGTCACCTATCTTTGCATGTGCCTTGGGTGACACTGAAAGGTAAAAACCCAAGGGTATAACTGTTTAACTTTGGAGCCAAAATGAATGAAATATTAGTTTCAGATGATACAAAGCAGCAGCATGATGGCTTCATGGCTGGGATGTTGCCTCACAGCCAGAAGGTCATGGGTTTGATTCCCACCTCTGGCCTTTCTGTGTGGAGTTTACATGTACTTCCCGTGTTTGTGTGGGTTCTGTCCAGGTCCTCTGGCTTCCTCTCACATCTAAAGACATGCAGGTTAGGTAGATTTGAAACTTTAAATCGTCTGTAGGTGTGCGTGCGGGTGTGAATGTGTTTGTTTGTTCTATATGTGGCCCTGCGACAGGCTTGCATCCTGTCCAGGGTGTACCCTGTCTCACGTCCTATGACTGATGGGATAGGCTCCAGCCCCTGTGACCCTTAATTGGAGTAAGCATTTGAAGTTGAGTGAGTGAGTGAGTGATACATAGCATAGAACATGAATCAATCAATCAATCAATCAATTTTTTTTATATAGCGCCAAATCACAACAAACAGTTGCCCCAAGGCGCTTTATATTGTAAGGCAAGGCCATACAATAATTATGTAAAACCCCAACGGTCAAAACGACCCCCTGTGAGCAAGCACTTGGCTACAGTGGGAAGGAAAAACTCCCTTTTAACAGGAAGAAACCTCCAGCAGAACCAGGCTCAGGGAGGGGCAGTCTTCTGCTGGGACTGGTTGGGGCTGAAGGAGAGAACCAGGAAAAAGACATGCTGTGGAGGGGAGCAGAGATCGATCACTAATGATTAAATGCAGAGTGGTGCATACAGAGCAAAAAGAGAAAGAAACAATGCATCATGGGAACCCCCCAGCAGTCTACGTCTATAGCAGCATAACTAAGGGATGGTTCAGGGTCACCTGATCCAGCCCTAACTATAAGCTTTAGCAAAAAGGAAAGTTTTAAGCCTAATCTTAAAAGTAGAGAGGGTGTCTGTCTCCCTGATCTGAATTGGGAGCTGGTTCCACAGGAGAGGAGCCTGAAAGCTGAAGGCTCTGCCTCCCATTCTACTCTTACAAACCCTAGGAACTACAAGTAAGCCTGCAGTCTGAGAGCGAAGCGCTCTATTGGGGTGATAAGGTACTACGAGGTCCCTAAGATAGATGGGACCTGATTATTCAAAACCTTATAAGTAAGAAGAAGAATTTTAAATTCTATTCTAGAATTAACAGGAAGCCAATGAAGAGAGGCCAATATGGGTGAGATATGCTCTCTCCTTCTAGTCCCCGTCAGTACTCTAGCTGCAGCATTTTGAATTAACTGAAGGCTTTTTAGGGAACTTTTAGGACAACCTGATAATAATGAATTACAATAGTCCAGCCTAGAGGAAATAATGCATGAATTAGTTTTTCAGCATCACTCTGAGACAAGACCTTTCTGATTTTAGAGATATTGCGTAAATGCAAAAAAGCAGTCCTACATATTTGTTTAATATGCGCTTTTAATGACATATCCTGATCAAAAATGACTCCAAGATTTCTCACAGTATTACTAGAGCTCAGGGTAATGCCATCCAGAGTAAGGATCTGGTTAGACACCATGTTTCTAAGATTTGTGGGGCCAAGTACAATAACTTCAGTTTTATCTGAGTTTAAAAGCAGGAAATTAGAGGTTCATCCATGTCTTTATGTCTGTAAGACAATCCTGCAGTTTAGCTATTGGTGTGTGTCCTCTGGCTTCATGGATAGATAAAGCTGGGTATCATCTGCGTAACAATGAAAATTTTAAGCAATACCGTCTAATATACTGCCTAAGGGAAGCATGTATAAAGTGAAATAAAAATTGGTCCTAGCACAGAACCTTGTGGAACTCCATAATTAACTTTAGTCTGTGAAGAAGATTCCCCATTTACATGAACAAATTGTAATCTATTAGACAAAATATGATTCAAACCACCGCAACGCAGTGCCTTTAATACCTATGGCATGCTCTAATCTCTGTAATAAATTTTATGGTCAACAGTATCAAAAGCAGCACTGAGGTCTAACAGAACAAGCACGAGATGAGTCCACTGTCCGAGGCCATAAGAAGATCATTTGTAACCTTCACTAATGCTGTTTCTGTACTATGATGAATTCTAAACCACTGACTGAAACTCTTCAAATAGACCATTCCTCTGCAGATGATCAGTTAGCTGTTTTACAACTACCCTTTCAAGAATTTTTGAGAGAAAAGGAAGGTTGGAGATTGGCCTATAATTAGCTAAGATAGCTGGGTCAAGTGATGGCTTTTTAAGTAATGGTTTAATTACTGCCACCTTAAAGCCTGTGGTACATAGCCAACTAACAAAGATAGATTGATCATATTTAAGATCGAAGCATTAAATAATGGTAGGGCTTCCTTGAGCAGCCTGGTAGGAATGGGGTCTAATAAACATGAATGAGGGGTGCTTCCACTAATGCAGTTTGTCTGTCAGTTGAATTCATTTTTACACTACCAAAGTTACTCAAAGCATTGACACAAGTAAGGTCTATACCTTTAGCCACCACATGACAAGCACATTGGCAACAGTAAATAAGGAAAGGGTCTGTCACCATTTCTGATTATAGGAAGAAACCCCCAACAGACCAGACTCAGTGGGGTGACCATGGGGCTATGACCATAAAGACAAGACAGAACAAGAAACTCAAATTTGAGAGATGATGTAATGACAGAACTGTTGCAGCTAAATAACCCTTGTATTGTACAATGTTTACAATAATTGGGGTATCTGAAGAAAACAATAACAACAAGAGCAGTCACAGATTTCTGACGTCCGACAATCTGGATCTGGCTCACCTCCAAAATTCAGTGGAGTCTTCCATGCTCTAATATCTATCTGTGGTGCAAATTTGGCCAGAATCTGTGAAGTAGTTTTGACGTCACCCTTCAAAGCCTATATAAATGAAATCTTGATCCAGATCTGGATCCAGATCCAGATCACCTCCAAAGTTAAGTGGAGTCTTCCATGCTCTAATATCTATCTGTTGTGTAATTTGGTGAGAATCCGTGAAGTAGATTGACGTAATCCTTGAAAGCCTATATAAAGTGAAATCTTGAACCAGAATCCGAATCCGGATCCGGATCACACCCAAAATTAATGGAGTTTTCCATGACCTAACATCTATCTGTGGTGAAAATTTTGTTAAAATCCGTGCAGTACATTTGGTGTAATCCTGCTAACAGGCAGACAGACAAATAAATAAATAAATTACATCATTTATCACGTCCTTGGCGGACGTAACAACAATGTGGTGTCCATTGGAGTTCTGTGAATAGACTGCATTAGTAAATCAGTGACTGTACCAATGTTAGATCACTGAGAAAGGAGATTTGCCAAAGTTGAACCCAATCTAGATGTACTTCTAATCCCTTCCCAAGATACCACACCATCCAGAAAATTCAATCCCTGTGTTTAAAAATTCCAGTATAACCTGTGATTCTTGCACATACTTTGGCAGAAACCCTGTGATGTGTTCCAGTGGAACTGTGCTGAGCAGAAAACAAAATATTAACTGCAACAGAGAGGGAGAATACTGAGCACGAGCTGGTAATTCTTGCACAGAAACTCTGCAGCACACCAAAGGCTGGATTTAAGGTCACAGTACATGCTGATGAAGTGGAAAATGCATAACATTGATGGTAGGAAACATTTCTCTGACCGCAACAGAAAGCATATTGGTGCAGACTTGTTTTGCTCATATGAGTTAAAGACATTCACAGCATGTGTAACTGATTGCAGATGTTTACTAAAATTGAACAACGTGAATGATGATGGTCAAAAACACAAAGCAAGATGGCAAAGTGTGTCATCTGGATCTCCCTGTGCTGCAGCAGGTTCGAAAATACGTACAGTAGGCTAACCAACTAAGAGTAGAAAGTCATGCATGCCGTGGCCCATGATGCGTATGTGACAACACTCAAACTAGTGCATGCTCAAAACTCAGGATGGAGTGTTACACTTCCCTTGACATAACGAGGACACTGATCTGAAAGCTGAATTCCTGATTTGTGCTGGGTGAATGGAAGATAACAAATTGGGCTACAAACCTACAACTTATTCTTTTCACATATTCTGTGAGCACACAAATGCCATATGAATTTTAGATGGCGTGAATACAGAAAAATGTTTCATTCCTCACGGTGGAGGGTTGTGCACCCATGGACATTCATTGACAAATGAGTGTTGTCTATAGCAAAACCTGCATGGATGTCAGTCAAGTCAGGAGGTGGGCAATGACTTTGAAGGGCAAAACCCAGCCACGTTGCGTCTTCATGACCAGACCCATCGTCGGTACCCCATAATAACCACAGATGCACATCATCAAGTGAGGGTGTGATGGCATAGTCCTTATAGAATTTTGGAACATGGCAACACTGTTAACTATAACAGGTATGCAGAGACTTTGGAAAAGCTGCACGCATGCTTAAAGCAGGTTTGTGCTATTCAGCATGACAATGCTTGTCCACACAATGTCCACACAAGTCGACAAACATAAAATGCATTGCAGAAGTTAAAATTTTATGAGATCTCATTCTCTCTGACTTTTTCCCCCAAAGTGAAAGAACACCTGAAGGGACAGAGCTGCAGAGGTTTGTATCGCTGGTGCCAAGATAAGACACAACCGATTTCCTCCCCAACGGGATGCAAAAACCTGTCCGCAGTTAGTGCAAGTGTGTGGAATGGGAAGGTGACTAAGTAGAAAGTACTGACACCGCCTGATTCCAAGCTTTACACAGATATGCATTTCATGTCAGTCTCTTGCTTATTATTGAAATAATCACATAGGAGGCAGAACTTTTCAGCCAACCCTCGTAGAAGCCTTCCAAATACCCAGATTAAGTCCAGTCAGATCTGGGAGCATGTGCTGGTGCCATGTATCAACAAATCCGCTACATTACTGAAATGCTCCCTGTCCTCAATGGCAAACAGTCACACAGACAACTGGTCCAAACAAATCGCTCTACAACAGCTAAATGAAAACAAGGTGTTGTCCATCTCCATGTGCTGTGGTCCTCAACACTGAGGCACCTGTGTGCACAGAGAAGTGTACCACATGGGGAAAACAAATGTTATACCTGACATTCCCTCACATTATGGCCATGACTGGAAGGTCACCCTCTTTTTTCAAGATGTATTTTTGGAAAATACTTTAAGAAGACCAAATTTTCACTTCAATATAGAAATAAATTTATTTGAAAATAATGCTCATAAAACTGACATTTGTCAGCAGCCCCTGCTTTCTTTTTTGAACCATACTGCTGCTTTTAGAGCCACTTTGTGCTTCTCTGCCTGTTAGCAATTTTTAGATTATCTTTTTTTGGCTCACCATCTTCAAACATTGCACTCTGTCAGACAGTGTTTCATGGCTACTGGAGAGTTGCTTGTTGACTGGTTGTACTATTAGCCAGGTCAAAGGGCTGTTCGCTTCCTTCCTGGAAGAAACATATGTCTCACAAGTATGTGGCACCACCTACGTGTTGTGCATGTATATAACACGTAAAAGTGTGGAACCTATATATATACAGTGGGGCCAAAAAGTATTTAGTCAGCCCCTGATTGTGAAGTTCTCCGACTTAGAAAGATGAGAGAGGTCTGTAATTTTCAACATAGGTACACTTCAATTATGAGAGACAAAATGAGAAAAAAAAAATCCAGAAAATCATATTGTAGGATTTTTAAACAATTTATTTGTAAATTATGGTGGAAAATAAGTATTTGGTCACCCACAAACAAGCAAGATTTCTGGCTCTCACAGACCTGTAACGTCTTCTTTAAGAAGCTCTTCTGTCCTCCACCTGTTACCTGTATTAATGGCACCTGTTTGAAGTCGTTATCTGTATAAAAGACAGCTATCCATAGCCTCAAACAGTCAGACTCCAAACTCAACTATGTCCAAGACCAAAGAGCTGTCGAAGGACACCAGGAAGAAAATTGTAGATGTGCATCAGGCTGGGAAGAGTGAATCTTCAATAATCAAGCAGGTTGGTGTGAATAAATCAACTGTGGGAGCAATTGTAAGAAAATGGAAGACATACAAGACCATTGATAATCTCCCTCGATCTGGGGCTCAATGCAAGATCTCATTCCATGGTGTCAAAATGATCATGAGAACGTGAACAAAATCCCAGAACTACATGGAGGGCCATGATGAATGAACTGCAGAGAGCTGAGACCAAAGTAACAAATTCTACACACTACGCAGAGAAGGACTCAAATCCTGCAGTGCCAGGCGTGTCCCCCTGCTTAAGCCAGTACATGTCCAGGCCCGTCTGAAGTTTGCCAGAGAGCACAAGGATGATCCAGAAGAGGACTGGGAGAATATCATGTGGTCAGATAAAACCAAAATAGAAACATTTTGGTAAAAACTCAAGTTGCTGTGTTTGGAGGAAGAAGAATGCTGAGTACATCCCAAGAACACCGTATCTACTGTGACGCATGTGGGTGGAAACATCATGCTTTGGGGCTATTTTTCTGCAAAGGGGACAGGACAACTGATCCGTGTTAAGGGAAGAATGAATGTGGCCATGTATCATGAGATTTTAAGCCAAAGCCTCCTTCCATCAGTGATAGCATTGAAGATGCAATGTGGCTGAGTCTTCCAGCATAACAATGATTCCAAACACACCGCTCAGGCAACAAAGGAGTGGCTCTGTAAAAAGCATTTCAAGGTCCTGGAGTGGCCAAGCCAGTCTCCAGAACTCAACCCCATAGAAAATTTGTTGAGGGAGTTGAAAGTCCATGTTGCCCAGCGACAGCCCCAAAACATCACTGCTCCAGAGGAGATCTGCATGGAGGAATGGGCCAAAATACCAGCTGCAGTGTGTGCAAACCTGATGAAGACTTACGGGAAAGGTTTGACCTCTATCATTGCCAAGAAGGATTATGTTATGTCCACCATAATTTGCAAATAAATTCTTTAAAAATCCTAGAATGTGATTTCCTGGATTTCTTTTTCTCATTTTGTCTCTCACAGTTGAATTGTACCTATGTTGAAAATGACAGACCCCTCTCATCTTTCTAAGTATGAGAACTTGCACAATCAGGGACTGACTAAATACTTTTTTACCTCATTGCATATAAATTGACCTCATTTTTTCAGTTGTATAGCTGTATTTCCAAAAGAAATATGTCATATCATATTTGGAACAGTACAGTAGCACAGCACAAATAAAGGTCTCTCCCCAGAGGACTGTTGCTTACAAACTATTTGATGCATCACCGGCTGTAGCACCTGCATGGCTGGCAGAACCAAATCATTTGAATATATTGATGATTTTACTCTTAATGCCGGTGTATTGCACAGTTCATCAATATCGAGCTGATATTTTATATGAAAATGTGAATAACTGAATGGCCCATGAGCACAAGTCCTCCAGGAAGAAACCTTGTTTGTGGTGTTAAGGGCCCCTTCACACATGCGAAGTGCGAAGTTGGTTGAATTGCGCATTAACTGCACATGAAGCAGGAATCGTGTGCAAAATGGATAAAATCGTAGCTGCTTCCAACGCCTCATACACCTGCTGCTACAACTGTTTGTGCACACCAGCATCTGAAAGACAGAGTGTGTGCTGTGTGAGCCCATGGAACCCTCTCGCGGCAGGTGTCAGCCATATTCCAGGTGACATGCACAAACATCTCACACCGCTCACATGGCACTTAGAAAATGTGTGACCATTTGCACTAATGGCACAAAAACAGTCACCAGTCAACCAGCCAACAGTGCAACAAATATGCCACTTTCAGTCACGTATCAGCAGAAATACACTGCACCAAACACCGTTTGGTCAGTTATCACAGCGCTTTTTTCTTTTTTTAGAACATACGTTTATTTGATTGTTGCTTTTAGCCATTTCACGCTCCTGTTATAAGACAGTGATTGTAGTGCAGTGGTAAAGTTTCCGTCTGGTAATCAGAGCATGTGGGTTTGAAGCCTGTGGCATTTTTTTTTTTAACCAGGGTTATTTAACCGCGGGGTTCTGTATTACGTCCCCTTTTATGTATTATTTATATCAACCCAGTGATATTCACTAATTATACAGCTGGTTTTTATTTTATTTTCCTCCACATCAGCAGTGCGGTGTGGTGCACTTCATCCCATGGAACACAGTGTTCCTGTGTTCACTGTGTTCCTGCATGAACCGTCACACCGGGATCATGCATGCTTACCCGTCGGCACAATGTTTCGTGGTTCACTCATACAAGCTGTTTCACCATGAGTCGCCTTGAGTTGTACTTATTCGCACTATGCGTAAAGGGGCCTTAATATTTCTATTGTGTTGAGGACTGCTCTTTGTGTTGTAGCTATTTCCAGCATGTCTATGTTTTTTGTGTGCTTTTTCTGAAATTGTAGCAGGCACACTATCAAATCAAATCAAATTGTTGCATGTGCTGTGGGCTACCATAGTATAGGATTTACCGTAACTTACCTTATGAACAGCCATGCACATAAGAATATTCACATGCAACACAGACCCCATTCAGACTGGGTTTGGCAATCTAGCTCGAGCCAGTTGGTACCAAATCCTAGCCGAACGGGGTTTTTTCTGAATTTGAATGGCATTATTCGGATTTAACCCAGATTATTTTCTATCCATCTTAAATCAGCCGGATTTGAGCAGGATTGTGATTACAATTGGGCTAGCTCAGGAATCATGATGTCATCGCCCACACCGTCCTGTCCATTGCCCATTCAGTGCAGCTGAAAAGGTGATGACAGCAAACAACCGTCATTCTCTGCAGCGAATTCTCTCCAAGAGAATCTGCTGGGTGTGCTAACTTCCACAGGTCACACACACCTAGGCTCTCATGTCCAGACCCACACACACACACACACACACACACACTCTCACATTTGCTCAGACACATTTCGTTTGACTTGAGCATGATTGAGTTTGAACGCGTGTGTAGGATGAGCCAGATTTGAAGAACAGGTGTGACCGCTGTCCAGCTAGAATGCAATCTGAATTGAATCCAGCCGGAGCTGGAGTTTGTATTCCTGTCACTCAGTTCCACTAACTTCTTTTTTCTTTATTTTTGCCTCACTAAGGCATCCGCTTCCTGCTCACCCCCACCCAGACGATGTTTAGGCCCTGTGTAATCATTCAACATCACTCCGCTTCCTCTCTTCTGTCCCCCAATACTGGCACCCCCTCCCCGCTCTCTGCTGGGAACTGTTGACTCATGGTTGACTACAACAACAGTTTTGGGGTAGAGGCATCCATCTGGTCTGCAGTCGCCGCTGTGGCCTGCTGGTCGTTAACCTCTTTACTGGAACAAACCCTGCTGTTCTAATCAGTGAGCAGTGACACTTGTGATAACAAGTCACTTTTCGATGTTTTTGCACCACACTCTGCACCACTACATTGTGGTGCAAAATGGTGTCAAAGGTGAATGACAAGCTTTCAGCTGTGTCAAGACTCGAGCATCCACATTGTGTTTGGAGAAAACCTACTTGGCCTTGGCTCAGTGTGACCTTCATATCTTTGAACACAAACAGCAGGAAATTTGTTTGGTTGCAACCCACTGGCAGCCCGTTCAAAACTGCAGGAATCCACGTGTGCACATCCTGATTTGTCAGCATGTTTGATTCCCACTGCACAGATTCACACATTTTTGAAGTCCTCAATGATTAACATCTCCTTCTGGTGTGTTGCGGCAAGATCCAACCTGTGGAAGGAAAATCTGATCACTCTACCCACATCAAAGCACATCCTGATGTTTATCTGCAGGCATCACTGAGAATACATCTTTCCTTCTTTTAATGTCATTGAAAACACCCAGCTGCTACGTTTACAGAACATGATGTGTTCAGTTATCAGCTTCACAACATACAAAGACAAGGAGAGGAAAAAAAAAAACATTAAAGCTGTACTCAATACTGTGCAAAAGCACCCTCACATTTCAACAAAAAAATGTGTTTGATAGTTTCTTCCTTCATCAATGTCGACATCAATAATGCTGAGAACCCCATTTACCCTGCCCACCCATTCCCACAAATTACAGACTGGTCATCCCTAACTGTTCATCTGCATGACTGCACAGCCCCATTCCTCTTTATCTATTTGACTTCAAACGTAGTTTTGCCCATTTGTCTATTTGACTCCTTTACTTCTTACAGAAGTATTTTTTCCTTTTCTTTTTACTGTTATTTATGCACCTATTACTTCTAACAGAAGTATTTTCTTTTACGTTTATGCACCAATGACACCAGATCAAATTCCTTGTACATGAGAACTTACTTGGCAACAAATTCTATTCTGATTCTGATTCTGAAAAGATCATCAAAGTGGAAAGTATCATGTTTCTGGTCTTCAGATCAATCTGGTCTCTAGTTAGTCCGATTTTAGAAGTATTTTCCATGCATTATTATTATTATTATTATCATCATCCTCATTCATTCATTGCACTCCAGTGAGTTTCCAGCATGTTAGTTTTTTGTCACAGCCTCTCTTGATATTGCCATGCTTACGTGTCAGTGAAACGGCAAGCAAGATATTGTTTTCACTGGCATGTGTGTCTGTGGACAAGATAAATCAAAAATGGCTAAAAAAAAGATGATGGGTGATTCAGTTTTAGAGCATTTTGGTCAAAGATTAAGGTCAAAGGTTTATGTACATCTTAACAACCAAGAAATCCAAATGGATGATATAAACATAAGCAGTAATAGATAGTATTAATTAACCTAATCAGTTATGTTCCAAACCTCATTTTCAAATTAAAAAAGCTCGAAAGATAGAAATTACGGAGCCCTGGAAGTGTCATCGCAAAATGTTTTGCATGTGGAGAGAATGTGCGCACGTTTTATTATATTGTGTGCACGTTTTATTATATTATGCACGCGTTTTAAGCATCTTTGAGTAAAACAAAGGCATGATCTACTTAAACGTGGCCACAATTTGTAAAACGTGCATTCAGTATTGTTGTGACACATAGATTTTTGCTATTAGTCAACAAACCAGGAGACATTTCCCTATTAGAAATGGATCTGGTCAAGGTATATGATCACGGTTTGGGCGCACAAGGACATTCAGAGAACTGTAGCTACCCAGCATGGCATCATCTGGAGTTTAAGCACATTAAAAAGAATGCTAAGGGTGAAGCGTCTCCCCGTCATGAGGATGACAATTTAGGTCATATTATGGAGTTCATTTCGAACGAAAGGAAAACGTGCGCTTGTTTTATTAATTCGAGGGCCCGATTAAAGGAAAATGTGTGTACGTTTTATTAATTCGAGGGCTTGACTAAAGGAAAACGTGCGCACATTTTATTAATCCGAGGGCTCCATTAAAGGAAAACATGCGCACAAATTATCATGGCCATTAAAACGTGCACACGGGCAGGAAAACCTGTGCACGTTTTATTAATTTGAGAGCACGTTTTATTAATTTATGGGCTCAGTTAAAGGAAAACGTGTGCACAAATGATCATGGCCAGAAAAAAATATCACTTTAAGTGACCTCTCCCAGGTTCCGTAAGAAATGATCATTCAGTAATAAAATTTTCAAAAAATAAAATAAAATAAAATAAATACAATCCTGGCTAAATACAACAATATTTTGCTCTCAGAGAAATGACCAGGATTTATGCATTTTACATTTTAAAAATAGTCACACATTTCACTTTAATTCATTCCTATACATGGGGTACAGTGGAGCCTTCACTTTCCAACATTTTGTACACACACATTATAGCCTTATTCTAAAATTGCTGAAATTAACTTTTTAAGTGAAACTCAGTTCAATACAGATAAATGGAGGACTGTTGCCTCTTGGTGAACATATGTGCTCTCTGAGGGCCTTTCCTGATTGAGATGTTTACTTTTCGAGTTTGAAGGGTGAGTTTGAAGCTTGGTGGAATTTTTAGACTTTGACAAGGTTTCAGCTGTGTTTACACTCCAATACTATGTATTAAAACTGGCATAACCGGTGGCAGCTCAGCATTCAAACTATGTTTATTGTTCCCACCACACACTTAGATGCATCATCTCTCTTGGAACACACACACACATATACATAGTTTGTGAGCCTGGAATAGTTTATTTTCTGCACTTGTGGAATGAAATGAACAATCTCTGGCTTCACTGAGCCTCCCGTATTGTCCCGTCCAATTACATGGAGCTGATGATTTTGTTTCTGGATCCTGAAAGCCAATGTAGTGATGAGTCAGCCGAACCTGAGAATGCTGAGCACAAACACCTGAATGCCCCATTTCATTTGAACATAGTGCCAGGAGCATTCTTGACACAATGAGGAAAATGTTTTAAAGCATGAAACAACTTGAATATGTAGTAAAAAATAAAATACAATTTGTATAAACTGGCAGGTTTTTACATCCAGTCAACATTCCACAGAGAGCCCTAATCACTGTCATCAATTTGGCTTGGAATCCACTTACACTTGGAGTTTTAAACCTAACCAGACCCCTCATCACCCATTGACGTCTTTCACGGGCATCTCTCCCAGTCACTCAGGGGCGGTCCTGGAGGCGGGCCGACCGGGCAGCCGTCCGGGGTGGCATCGCAGGGTGGGGGGCGGCACGAGCGTGTGGAAAAAAAAAAAACGGTCCAAAAAAAAAAACCTGTCCAAAAATAAATAAATAAATAAAACCGGGGTGGGGGGAGTTGTCCTGACGGGGGAGTTCGTGGTTACGTTACGGCAGAGCGCCCCCCCCCCATCTCACCTCTCGCGTTAGGTGAGCAACGCTGCACAGTGCAGAGTTTGTGCAGGGGGAGGGGGGAATCATTCAATGTTTGGACGAGGAGGTGGTCGAAACGGAGTAAGACATAATCATGGATAGGAAACGATCAAAGCCATCAGGTGCCCAATTTCGAAAGAAAAAGAAATACGAAAAGGAGAAACGAGCAAAGGAAAAAGGTATGTATTGATTTATGTATTCACAGTGTGGACGCTGAGCGACCACAGAGTTTAATAGCGAAGCAAAGACTGCTGCGAAACGAGACGAGTCATTGGATAAATGCTGGGCTTTGTCCCGCCCATCGGACGCTCAGTGTCTCTGGGGGTCTATGGGGCAGTGGGCTGGCCTCAGCCGGCCCGGACGCTCATCTTCTGCATGATGATTGGATGATCCGTCTGAGGCTGAATCCCTTTTTGATTGACAGCGAAATGAGCGAATCAGCGATCTTTTGGTTTTCATTCTATTCTGAGTTGAACCGGTGACTTTCCTAATCCTCTTAGCGGCATTTTCTTTGTTATAAACGACTAGCAACAAATCGAGCTTCTATTTCTGGTGGTGTTTTTTTGTAGCTGCTTGTGTTTGGAGACTGACGTCTATCACTCTTTCTGACTTCTGTCACAGTTTCTGTCCCTACCGAGCAGCGGGTGCTGCTGAGCTCCTCCACCATCACAAAGCACTCAAAGGCGGACAAACTTCACACTAGCCTCCCGCCAGTCCCAGCTAGCGAGCTAGCTAGGTAGCAAGCTGCACATAATGGCAGACAATTTGAATGTTGTGGACCGGATTTTGGCGAAGCCATTTGATAGTCTTCCTTACGAAGAAGCCATGGCTGCTGTCATGGCTTCAGCTCTCAATGGTTTGCAGGCCAAAGTTAAAGCAATAGCCCCCAGTGCAATGTTTGTGCATTGCTATGCACACAGACTGAATCTGGTTCTGTCTCAGGGGGCTAAATGCTTATCTGAGTGCAGAATATTTTTTGCATCACTCTCTGGGTTTGCCACATTTTTCTCAAAATCCACAAAGAGGATGTCTTTTCTTGAGTCTGCAGGCTGCTCAAGGTTGCCCAGAAATGCTCCTACTCCATGGAATTTCACATCACGGATAGTGAGCACTGTGGCAAACAGTTATGATGCCCTCCTGCAAACTTTTGTATATAGACTGTTTTCCTCTTACTTCTTTTGCAGTTCTTGTTATTTAGGACAAATTATTGTGGTTTGCCATTTTTGCCTTTAAAGAGTGTTAACTTCTTCACTTGTTGCTTCCTGTTATGATACACAATAGTGTTTGTTATTTCTTCTTATGTGTACAGTAATGGGTATAGAATTTACCTCTGGCGTTAGTTCACTTATTTATGATACATGATTGCGCTTTACCATTTTTGCCACTTTAGGGTTTTTTTTGTACATTTTTTGTCACTTCATGGTATTCTGTAATATACAGATTAACTTATTTTGTTATTTATATGGTGCGACTTTAATGGAGGTTTAAGTCTTGTTCATTATGGTGAATGGTACTCTATGATAATGCAAAGTGCACTCTGTTGGTAAAACTGAATGACGTGCAATATTTTGACCATCAGGTGGTGCTGTAGTGCAGTTGTGCTTTCTTAAATACCTGTACTGTACATAGTTGTAATGTGAAGTCACTGAGTCTTTTGTTTTTTTATGTTCAAAAACTTTATTGAAGTAATTATTGTTTATCTTTGTGTTTGTTATTGCAGTAGACATTAAAACCAGAAATTTGTTCTTGAAAATAGCTGTTGTGAGTTAATTTGTGGGACTGTGGGAGTTCTGGACGAAGTTAGTGTTTTCATGGGTGGTGGGGTGGAGGTGGTGGCCACGTTAGTGTGCGCGGGGGGGGCGCACGCAGGGGGTTTCGCCCGGGGAGTAAATCACTCTAGGACCACCACTGCAGTCACTGGTTCAGATATGTTGATGACACATGGGTTAAAATCAAGCAACAGGAAGTTGAGGACTTTACAGAACACATCAACTCGGTGGACGCCAATATCAAGTTCACACGTGAGGATGCCAGAAACAACCATTTAGCCTTCTTGGACTGTGATGTTACGATTGGAGAGAACAGGCAGCTCCAGACAGGGGTTTACAGAAAACCAACTCACACTGACCAATATCTGCTCTTTGGCTCAAACGACCCCCTTGAACACAAGCTCGGAGTGATCAGGACGCTTCAACACAGAGCCCTGCAGGTGCCCACGACTGCAGAGGGAAGGGCTAAAGAACAACAACTTGTCCGGAAAGCCCTCACAGTATGTGGGTACCCATGATGGTCCCTGGACAAAGTGCAGAAGTCCCAGAGAACAAAGAGACCAAATAGACAGGAGACGGAGACAAGAAGAAGAGGAGGGTCTCTCCCTTATTTAGCAGGAGTAGGGGAAAAACTACAGAGGATCTTCAGACAGCACAAAATCCCAGTTTACTTTAAACCGGTTAACACCTTGAGACAGAAATTAGTTCACCCTAAGGACAGGATCCCTAGTTACAAACAGAGCAATGTAGTGTATTCTATCAGATGTCAGGAAAACTGTAACGAACACTACATAGGTGAGACTAAGCAACCTTTACACAAAAGGCTATACCAGCACCACAGAGAGGGCACCAGTGGACCTCAGTCTGCAATTCATCTCCACCTTAAAGACACTAACCACACGTTTGAGGACAAGGAAGTTAAAATATTAGCCAGAGAGAAGAAATGGTTTGAGAGAGGGGTCAAGGAGGCATTCTTTGTGAAACGTTTGAAACCCAGCCTTAACCAGGGAGGGGGTCTGAGACACACTTTATCCCCTTTTTACAATGGGGTACTCAGGTCAAAGCAGTTTCAGTCTTTTGTTCATGGTAATGAGTCATTCATGTCATCAGCAGAGTCATCAAGGGAGCCATCAGGAGAGGGTCCGTTCCATCATTAGGAGGGACAGCTGCCCTGTCATTAGGAGGGTGCTAACTAGAGCACAATAGGTGCTCATTAGAGCTATTGTTTAATCACTAGCCTATAGCAGTCTGCCTCTCGGTAGGAGGGGTCTGGTTAGGTTTAAAACTCCAGCTTTTGTGGCTTCTGTTTATTCTTCTCTACAAGAGTCAAGACAGAAGTCAAACTACCAGAGCAAGAATTTTAGCTGAGGAAGCTTCTGCGATTTGAAGTGAAATGTCCTCGCGTCAAGCAACCCAGTCCAGTCGAAGATTCAAGCTTCTCTACTATGGAAACCACCTGGACAACTGAAAGCCTACACAGAAGCAGTCATTAAGAAGTACAAACAGTATAGTACTGTACAGTAAACCTGTGTGCTGTAGGCAGTTCTGACAAACTGCAAAAAGGACACTAGTGATGAAAGCTCTGCATCATCCATGACAACTCTGAAGACGTTACAGGCTTTTTGTGGCCTTGATTGGAGGCTGTGTTTCCTGTAACATTCCTGTCCTTTGCATGATCAGTTCCATCTTTATGGTGGAGTGGAACACAAAAGACTGTTCATCCAAGAATATAGCTTCAATCTTGACTCGAGTATAGATGCTGTACCTCAAATTTTACTTCATTTGAAGAAAATTCTTTTCTTACACGTCACCATGAAGCTGGATATTGGTGACTCAACAGGCAAAAGTTGTACTCTGCACAGTTTATGCAATCACAGCTACAGAAGCTTATAATGCCTTCAGCATTATCATGGGTGTCTTAGACCCCATCCACACAGAGGTGGGTTCAGGCATGTCCGCAAAAGTTTTGCATCGTATTGGCATTTTGTCAAAGCGTTACAGTGCCACATACAGGCCTGGCATATGTATATTGTACATATGTACAAACTGCATTTTCAGCAGTTTCGTGTGGACAGAGCTATTTCTTTAAACGATCATATAAGGAAAATTCACCTTCTGTGTAGACAGGGGCTTAATGTTGTGCCTTCTTTAATGAGTCTCTCTCGCACAATCCCTTCTAACTTGACTAAATAAAGCTGGCTCTAAAAGTAATGATTGGTTAAAACAATAATCGTTATAATTATTTTGTCCAGTTACTTGTAGCCTTTGAAAATGGACGGACGATGTTGTGTGGGCCGCTGAAGAGGAGGTACTGCTGGCCCACCACCACCAGATGGCGCCCTGCTTGGAGTGCAGGCTTCAAGTGCAAGAGGGCGCCGAAACTAGTGGAGTGACAGCTGTCACATCATCACCACCAGCTGTCACTCATCTACGTCAACCTCCATAAAAGCCGGACTGCAACTCCACCTCCCTGCCGAGAAATCAGCTACCATTCAGGTAATTTTCTCTGCTGAACTAAAAACATTGAGTAATACTTTTTTCCTGTGGTGTTTTCCTTATCTGTGGGATTGGCGTTTGGTGTGATCAGCGACGGCTTCGCTTCACACCCCAACCAGATAAGTGATTAGACAGGAGCTGCACGAGTGTGTGATTGGAGGTGGAGGTGCTCCCTCCCAAAGAACACAGACTGTGGGATTACTGAGTGTGCGAACTCACACTCATCAATACTGTTTCTGTTCTCTGCCAGCAGTACCCGGTCTGACTGCTGAAGACAGTGGCCATCTGGGGCGCAGGGCTTGGCGGCTCCGGTGTTCTTCAGATCCGTTGGTGGTGGAAGCTGTGTGGGATCCGGCTCTTCTCTCGCCAGACGTCTTCTATCTTCGAGCCTGCCCACACGTCACCTTGTGTATAATTGACATTCCACAATATTGTTATTGTCTGTACTTCGTTGTGCGATTCACAACATTAAATTGTTACTTTTTGGCTTATCCATTGTCCATTCATTAACACCCCCTGTTGTGGGTCCGTGTCACGACACCTTCCCAACAGACGATGTATTAAAATGAGCATAATTCCTAAATGGTTAATGTAATGTTTTTGTTAAACCCTTTGAATTAAAGCTAAATGTCTACACTACAAACATATTTTGATTGTCTCATTTCAACATCACTGTGGTGGTGTACAGAGATAAGGTTACAAAAAATGTGTCCCTGTCCAAATAGTTAAGGATGTCACTATTAATAGAGTGACCAGCAAGCTTTTAATAAAGAGATGTTACTGTTTTGAAGCACAGCATAGACAGCATAGCTTTTACTTCTGTGTTGCTACATGTCTGAATTGCCTCTGGCTGAGACAAAGGAATTAAACTGTGCAATCATGTGGTGAGCTTGAACCAGAGCAAAATGTGATAGTAGATGGAGGATCTCAATGTTTCTGCTGAGGGACCCTTCACACATAGTACAAATGTGGTCAAATTGCGCATGAAGCAGGAATCATATGCAATGCATGAAAAATTGTAGCTGCCTCGTACACCTGTTGCTACAACTATTTGCGCCCCCCAGCAGCTGAAAGACAGAGAGCCCATTCGATCCGTCTCGCAGCAGATGTCGGCCAAATTCCAGGTGACACGCACGCACATCTAATACTGCTCGCTTGGCACTTAGAAAATGTGTGGCTATTCACGCTATCAGCACAAAAACAGTCAGCAGATGATTACTTTCGAGCTGGATGTAAAATTTGTCTAAGTACCCCCTTTGTGGTCTGCATGTATATCACACGTGTGCGTCGCGCTCACCCCCCGAAACACATGTGTCACTGGCCTATAGCAGTCTGCCTCTCGGTAGGAGGGGTCTGGTTAGGTTTAAAACTCCAGCTTTTGTGACTTCTTGATTATTCTTCTCTACAAGAGTCAAGACAGAAGTCAGACCACCAGAGCAAGGAATTTTAGCTGAGGAAGCTTCTGCGATTTGAAGCGAAACGTCCTCGCGTCAAGCAACCCAGTCCAGTCGAAGATTCAAGCTTCTCTACTATGGAAACCACCCGGACAACTGAGAGCCTACACAGAAACATTGTTGGAAAGCTGTATCCCTACTACTTCACCCTATAATTAGCAAAAAAATAAATTTATTTAGTGACTGCCTGGTATTGGTACCGGTAAAAAAAGTAAGTCATCTTTGATTTGACCAAGGAAAACAAATGAGCAAAATTAAGTAAAAAAAAGTGATTGTTTGAAATGAAACACATTTCTTGGATAAATACACGTTTCTTGTTTGACCCAGAACAAATTGCAACAGAAATGATTTTGGTGGCATTTGAACCGTGAAACTGTTTTATAAAACATACTAAAAGTCTAGAAAGATAAAAAATCGAGAACACTCCCAAAATCCAAGATGGCCACCCGAAAACATGCAAAAATTTGTTTTTTCCCAAATAACTCAACAAATATCAATATTTAAGCACATAAATGTATTGATGTTAAACATAAACTTGGGTACTGTGGACATTTTGATACCAAAATTAAGTCTCTATCTGTAACAGTTCTTGAGATACAGTCTACAAGGTATCTTATAAAACTAACCGGCAGTTTTATAAAAAAAACAAAAAAAAACTATATGGATTTGAATGACATGCGATTACACCAATCATGCTTGAACCCTCGTGCGCATGCGTGAGTTTTTTCACACGTGTCAGTGATGTCATTTCCCTGTGGGCAGGCTTTGAGTGAGCACTGGTCCAGCCCTCTCGGCTGAATTCCTTTGTCTGAGACGCTGCTCGAGACGGCGCGCGTTGCTTTATCAAACTTTTTTCAGGACCTGTGAGGGATATCCAAGTGGACACTATTCGAGAAATTCAGCTGGTTTTCTGTGAAAACTTTAACGGCTGATGAGAGATTATGGGGTGTTTCTGACGCTTTAAGGACTTCCCCCGGAGCGGGACGTCGCGCAGCGCTCCCAGGCGACGTCGTCTGGCTGTTTCAAGCTGAAATCATCCTAATTTAAGGCTCTGTTGTCCCAGGACATCGTCAGAGAACAGAGAAGATTCAGAAGAGGCCGGCATGAGGAGTTTATGCGGACATTCCACTGTTAAAGGTCATTTTGTAATGAAAGAACGTGCGCGCAAATTCACCGAGTCGTTTCTGTGACGACGACGCAAATCTGTGTGCGCCGCGACAGGAAAAACACCTCCGTGTTGAAAACCATTTGTAAAATTCAGACGGCTTTTGATGGCTTTCAACAAGTGAGTAACTGAGAAATTGTTTAACAGTTGGGCATGTTCCAACTTGCCCGTTAAGTTTTCCAATGGAGGTGTTTTTCCTGTCGCGACCCCCCGCGGTCGGGTGCGGCCCGACATGCGACTCTGCCCGCACGTTCTTTCATTACAAAATGACCTTTAACAGTGGAATGTCCGCATAAACTCCTCATGCCGACTTCTTCTGAAAGTTCTCTGTTCTCTGACGACTTACTGGGTGAACAGAGCCTGAAATGTGGAAGTTTTCAACTTGAAACAGCGAGATGACGCTGCCTCGGAGCGCAGATCGCCGTCAGGTGCCGTGGGCCGTCCTTAAAGTGACACTACCAGACCAAAATCTCTCATCAGCCATTAAAATTTTCAACGAAAACCAGCTGAATTTATCGAATGGTGTCCACTCAGTTGTGCCTTACAGTTTTTGAAAAAATTTTATCAAACAAAGCAGCAGTCTCTGAGCCATTCCTAAACAATGAAAAAATCGACGAGAGGGTGGGCGACTCCTCACTCAAAGACTGCCCACAGGCGAATGACGTAACCGACAGGCGTGAAAAAACTCTCGCATGCCCGCGAGGGTTCAAGCATGTCTGATGTAATCACACGTGATTCAAATCCATATGGTTTTTGAAAAAAAATAATAAGGTCGGATACTTTTCTAATAGACCTCGTATTTGTAGTTTTACATACACTTAAGGATGGCAATTTGGTTTGTGTCCTATTACGTTAAAAATATTGCAGTTAAAGCCCAGAAATGTATTGAAGTTGAATATAAACTTGTGTATTGTGGACATTTTAGCACCAAAAGAATGGCTGTAGCTCTTACAGTTTTTGAGATACAGCACATAAGCCATCTACACTTGGCTAAAAATGGTGAAATTGTTATGTTGAAACCACGTAACTGTTCTGAAATGTTCATTTAAAGAATGTAATAATAATATTCTTAGTGCTTGTCAGCTGCACTAACTTTTTTAATGACACAGATGTAATCACACACTAATTTTACAGTAAAACCAATGAAGCATGATAATAACAAAAGTTCAGGTGAAATCAGTATTGTGTACATCATGACACTTAAAATTATACTTGTTCAAATTTCAGTCTCATCATCCTGGTTATCATTGAGTTGGCCTGCATTTGTACACCCTGTACCTCTGCAGTTGCCACACGCTGCTGAGCAGTCTAAGTTAAGTTTGCGACATGTACATCGCAATGTACTACAGTCAGTACTGCAGTTACATCTCACAGCATGCAGAAGAGAATCTGTTGCTGCTTGCAAGTCAGTCATGATTGGGACAACCTGACTATTAGAAACCTTCCATCCCCATTCTTGCAATGGCATGTTGTCACCTTCATCTTCACCTTCCCATTCCTGAACTTGCAAGTAAACTCTCAGACTATGAAACTTGGCAGCTGCCGAAGTGGGTGGCAAACACTATGGCTGCACATGAGTTGTCTTTGTTGCAACCTTATCACAAAAGCGCCTGTATCTGAGAGAATTGAGGCTTTCTCCAGGTTGTCCACACAGCAGTGGAGTCACCAGTGTGCCCTGGTTGTGCATTGATATCCACTCTATTATACATAATATACGAGGGCTGTCCGTAAAGTATAGGTCCTTTTTATTTTTTTCAAAAACTATATGGATTTCATTCATATGTTTTTACGTCAGACATGCTTGAACCCTCGTGCGCATGCGTGAGTTTTTCCATGCCTGTCGGTGACGTCATTCGCCTGTGAGCACTCCTTGTGGGAGGAGTCGTCCAGCCCCTCGTCAGAATTCCTTTGTCTGAGAAGTTGCTGAGAGACTGGCGCTTTGTTTGATCAAAATTTTTTCTAAACCTTTGAGACACATCGAAGTGGACATGGTTCGAAAAATTAAGCTGGTTTTCAGTGAAAATTTTAACAGCTGGTGAGAGATTTTGAGGTGATTCTGTCGCTTTAAGGACTTTTCACAGTGCGAGACGTCGTGCAGCGCTCTCAGGCAGCGTCATCAGCCTGTTTCAAGCTTAAAACCTCCACATTTCAGGCTCTATTGATCCAGGACGTCGTGAGAGAACAGAGACGTTTCAGAAGAAGTCGGTTTCAGCATTTTATCCGGATATTCCACTGTTAAAGGAGATTTTTTTAATGAAAGACGTGCGGACGGGTCGACGCGGCGCGGCGGCACAGGAAAAACACCTCCGTGTTGATAACCATTTGTTAAAATCCAGTTGGCTTTTGATGGCTTTCAGTGGAGTGAGTATATGAGAAATTGTTTATCAGCTGGAGATGTTCCAACTTGTCCTCAAGGCTTCCAACAGAGGTGTTTTTCTTGGATTTTGGGAGTGTTCCCGATTTTTTATCTTTCTAGACTTTTAGTATGTTTTATAAAACAGTTTCAGGGTTCAAATGCCACCAAAATCATTTCTGTTGCAATTTGTTCCGGGTTGAACCCTTTTTTTTTTTCATAAAATGACTGGACTATAAGTCCAATATGAAGATTAAACTACCTGATACATAATACAAACAGTCCAACATGAACATTGAAAACAACACCACTGTAGGTTAACACCTAACCCTAACCCTACACTAATATGAAGACTTTCTAATCTTATACATAGCAATATGTACATATATCAATGTCTACATTGATAGAAACATACTAATAAACACAGGGGTTTATCCCTACTCATTCTATGATGCATCCACATTGCAGCAACAAATCCACATGCATTTACATGACCCACAGCAAATCATGCCAGATTTCCTGCATATGCAGCGACAAGAGGAACAGCCAGATGTGCAACCGCAGCTCACCAGTTGCAAGCAAGACTCTGGTATGGGGGGGTAATGTAAGCAGAGTTGGCACTAACTGTACATTTTTCCGCTCCCAGCCCCTGCCAACTGCTGGGGAACTTCAGGAAATGCTTTGTGTGCTTGCAGCCACATTGCTGCCTGATGATGGCTCCTTTTGATGTGAAGGGTGCAGCATCAGTTGTTGGTGGCAAAAGTTCTTGCTTCACTCCCTTCTTGAACAGAGTGACTGTCAGTGCTAGGGTCACTAAATCTAATCTAATGCTACTAAGTATAATATATGACAACCCCAATTCCAATGAAGTTGGGACATTGTGTAAAATGTAAATAAAAAGAGAATACAATGATTTGCAAATCCTCTTCAACCTATTTTCAATTGAATACACCGCAAAGACAAGATATTTAATGTTCAAACTGATAAACTTTATAGTTTTTGTGCAAATATTTGCTCATTTTGAAATGGATGCCTGCAACACGTTACAAAAAAGCAGGGACAGGGGTATGTTTACTACAGTGTTACATCACCTTTCCTTCTAACAACACTCAATAAGTGTGTGGGAACTAAGGACACTCATGATTGGGTATAAAAGGAGCATTCTCAAAAGTCTTGGCCGTTCACAAGCAAAGATGGGATGAGGATCACCACTTTGTGAACAACTGCATGAAAAATTAGTCCAACAGTTTAAGAACAATGTTTCTCAATGTTCAATTGCAAGGAATTTAGGGATTCCATCATCTACCATCCATAATATAATCAGAAATGTTTATTTCAGCAAGACAATGCCAAGCCACATTCTGCACGTGTTACAACAGTGTGGCTTCGTAGTAAAAGAGTGCGGGTACTAGACTGGCCTGCCTGCAATCCAGACTTTTCACCCATTGAAAATGTGGCACATTATGAAGTGCAAAATACGACAAAGGAGACCCAAGACTGTTGAACAACTGAAGTCAAACACCTACAAAGCTTTAACAATTAGTGTCCTCCATTCCAAAATGCTTACTGAGTGTTGTTAGAAGGAAATGTGATGTAAGACAGTGGTAAACATACCACTGTCCCAGCTTTTTTGAAACGTGTTGCAGGCATCCATTTCATAATGACAAAATATTTGCACAAAACAATAAAGTTTATCAGTTTGAACATTAATTTGTGGTGTATTCAATTTAATGTAGGTTGAAGAGGATTTGCAAATCATTGTATTCTGTTTTATTTACATTTTACACAACGTCCCAACTTCATTGGAATTGGGGTTGTATACTAAAAAACCAAAACCACAAGATTGGAACTTGTCCACACAAGCCACCACTCTAGAACATGAACATGCACAGATATAGATGAACAAAGTATCTCAGAGTCTCCTTAACATGAGTGTGAAAGGATGAACTTCACAAATATATCGGGGAACAATGCAGTTTGATTAACCCCATCTATGTGGCTGCTGCTGCTGTTGTTTAGTCACTGTTGCACCATGTGCCTGGCCACTGGCCAATGAGCTCTGCCCTCTGGTGCCAAAAGCAGTAACCCTCTGGTGTTGAGGCTATATACATTATAAGTGCTGTACTGAGCCAATTATATAGGTTTTCACATAATATTATCATTATATTGCTCAACATTTGTGATGAAAAAATACACAAGAGTCATTCACATGCAATTAAGGAATGAATATAATGATACTGTAATTTTTCAAACTACAGGAGACGTTTTTCAACGGGCCAGTATAAGTAAGATTGACAAATACATTTATTTGTAGGCCTGATTGCACAGCAGAGGCATGGGGAAAAATTAGTTTTGTCATCAAGTTCTTTTGTAGAACAAGCTTCTACAAAGTATGAAAACAGCAAGAGGCCATGTTGTTTCATGCATATTAGAGATGAAGGAGAGAAGATACAGCTTGCAAATAAGAAACTATAAACTCATCAGTTCAAATAACACAAAGATAAGAGTTTTCATTGCCTTTCTTGAGCAAAAACAAGCAAACTTTGGGAAAATCTGAAAAACTGGGCACCCATTTTGTTTTATGCAATTTAGACAGTGAAGGAGTAGAGATACAGTATGCTAAAAACAATATTTGAATTTTGCAGGTCAAAATACATAAGAATAGAACTTTCATTTTTGTTTCTAATGCAAATACTAGGAAACGTGAGAAATTTGAGGAAATAGGCAACCATATTGTTTTATGCAAATTAGAAGGTGAAAGAGTAAAGATACAGCATGCCACCAGAAATTTTTGAACTCAGCAGGTCAAAATACATAAGAATCAGCATGTTGTCTGCTTTAACAGAAAATGCCTTTGGTAGTCTACTTATCTGAAAATAGAACCTAACTATAACTGACCTGATGATGGCATTTGACACAGTGAGCAGAGATGGACTTTGGCATATTCTGAGCAGAATCGGGTCTCCCCCACCCCCAAGTTCCTCACAATTCTTCAACAACTCCAATACAGGCCAGCAGGGACAGGTGAAGCACAATGGGGAGTTCCAGGAACCTGTTTCCCATTGAGAACGGCATAAAGCAGGGCTGTGTCCTTTCGCCAATACTGTTTGCCATCTTCTTTGCCATGATGCTTCGAGAAGCAAAGCAAGATCTACTGGACGGCATTTACATCCGGTTCCGCACAGATGGTAGTGTATTTAGTCTTCCCCCTCCTTAAAAAAGAACCACTTTTATTTTCTTTTTTCATTTAGTTTAGTTTCCCCTTCCCCTTTTTTTTTCTTTAGCCCATTTTTCTTTTTTCTTTATTTCATTTTCTCCTCGTTTAGTTTGAAATTTATTTTCATTTTAGGGGCAATCCTGTCTTGAGCAGCATCCAGGCCTTTTTAGGTGGATGTCGGCCCTTTGTGGATCTACAATAATCTCTATGCCTCAACCTGTGTTAATACAACTTCCAGACCCTTGGGAGGGAGACTGTACACTGCAGAGTGACATACTGTGATTTATTTGATTTTTGTGTTTTGGGAGAAAGAGGGAGAGAGACAGAGATAGATAGAGAGAAAGAGAGAGAGAGAGGACCCTTCCACCCCAACCCCTTCCACTGCCAGAGGCTCTGTCATGCCACCAAAGGGTCCAACATTGTTTACAAGACAACCCTTGCTGGTTGTCTTTGTAAATAAAGGTGTTTGTGAAAAGGGAAAAAAGAGAAAAATGTCCAACAGTACATTTCACTCTGTTTAAATTTTTTATAATGCACTGGCTGTATCCTCAGGTTATATACGGTGCATCCGGAAAGTACTCACAGTGTTTCACTTTTTCCACATTTTTTATGGTACGGCCTTATTCCAAAATGGATGAAACTTGTTTTATTTTTTCCTCAAATTGTACAAAGAATACCCCAAAATGACATTGTTAAAAAAAAATTTTTTTTGTTGGGATTTTTGTAAATTTATTAAAAATTTATATTAAAAAAAATGCAGCAATGTACAGAGACATCCTGGATGACAACCCACTCCAGATTGCTCTTGTCCTCGGACTGGGGTGATGGTTCATCTTTCAGCAGTACAATGACCCCAAGCACACAGCCAACATATCAAAGGAGTGGCTTCAGGACAACTCTGTGAATGTCCTTGAGTCCCAGATAGGACCCAGGCCTGAATCCAATTGAACATCTCAGGAGAGAGCTGAAAATAGCTGTGCACTGATGCTCCCAACCTGATGGATCTTGAGAGGTGCTGCAAAAAGGAATGAGCAAAACTGCCCAAAAATGTGTGCCAAGCTTGTGGCATCATATCCAAGAAGACGTGAGGCTGTAACTCCTGCCAAAGGTACATCAACAAAGTACTGAGCAAATAATATATGAAAACTTATCACACACACACTCATCTTCAACCGCTTAGTCCAATCAAGGGTTGCGGGGGGCTGGAGCCTATCAATCAATCAATCAATCAATTTTTTTATATATCCCAGCAGTCATAGAGTGCGAGGCAGGGTACACCCAGGACAGGACGCCAGTTTGTCACAGGGCCACAAACAGACAAACAAACATACACACCCACTCGCACACCTATGGACAATTTAAAGATTCCAATCCACCTAACCCGCATGTCTTTGGATGTGGGAGGAAACCGGAGCACCTGGAGGAAACCCACGCAAACACGGGGAGAACATGCAAACTCCACACAGAAAGGCCACAGACGGGAACTGAACCCATGACCTTCTCGCTGTAAAGCAACAGTGCTAACCACTAAGCCACCATGGTGCCCCTGAATACTTATCTGCATGTGATTTTGTAGTTGTTTATATATATATATATATATATATATATATATATATATATATATATATATATATATATATATATATATATATATATATTGTTATCATGGGCTGTTGTGAGTAGAATTTTGAGAGAAAAAATTAATTTACTCCATTTTGGAATAAGGCTGTAACATAAAATGTGGAAAAAGTGAAGCACTGTAAATATTTTCCTCATGCACTGTACAGTATCTAGTGTTAGTCCAGGACAAATCTGCAGTAAGCTATGTATGCTGAAAGGTGAAGAAGCCAAACACATCACACACTCTTGCCTATAAGATGTCACTGCTGCAGCTTTGGACTGGTTACTTTTAGCCAGTGAAGAAAATTCTGAAAAAAACAGGTCTTTACATTATTACATCTTCTTTTTTCATAAAGATGCTTTTGTATTCTGATTTGGAGCAATCACTCAATTACTCATTTCAATTAGCATGATTTTCTTAAAAAGATGTGGAATTTCAGCTACAGTTTGCCTGCAGGCACATGGACAACTCTACACTCTCCTTTTCATATTGTTAGTAATTCTCGATCTGAAGTAGTTTACCATTTTCAAATAAAATGTAACTTATGCTTCCCCCTCTGCCACTGAGATCATCCAGAGAGCAGCACCTGGCTATGCCATTTCTACACACATGGGGAACCAGATGTTTCTCATTTGTGTTCCTCTGATGGTGTAACAGGGGCACCCTTTTTTACTATGCAGATGCTCTTGAAAACCCAGTTCTTCCGAGAGTACCAATCCTCTCCTAATGCTTCTAACAACCCTAACATACCTAACTCACATTGATCATACACCTTTTTCTTTTCTCGACATCTCATTGACCTGTCAAATTTCACTCTCTGGTGTCTAAATACATTTTTGGACTATCACTCATAAACCAATGAGTGATATTATTGGGATGATTCTGAAGTCTCCTTCATACATTCATTCATTTTCTGCTGCTTATTCTGGTCCAGGTCAGAGTGACAGTAGATCAAGCAGCTCAACCCACACTTCTCTGTCCTCAGCCAAGTCCTCTAACTCTTCCCAGGGGATCCCAAGGTATTCCAAAGCCAACTGGGAAATATAATCTCTCCAGTCTGTCCTGGGTCTTCCCAAAGGCCTCCTCCCAATTGGACATGCTTGGAAGACCTCCTTAGAGAGACAACCAGGGGCATCCTCCCCAGATGCCTGAACCACCTCAGCTGGCTCATTTCAGTGTGAAGAAGCAATGGCTTACTCAGAGTCCCCCCAGAATTTTCAAGATTCTCACCCTGTCCCAGACTGTAAGTTCATGTACCCAATGGAGGAATGTCATTTCCGAGGCTTGTACCTGTGCCCTTGTTCTTTCATTCATGATGGAACGCTCATAGCCATAGGAGAGGATAAAAACATAAATCAACTGGTAAATTGAGAGTAATGCCTTGTGGCTCAGCTGTTTCTTCACCAATGACAGCCTGTCAAACATCAGTAGAACATCAGACACTGTCCCAATCCCTCTTTCAATCTCCACCTCCAATTTACCTCACTCATGAACAAGGCCCCAAGATATTTAAACTCCTACACTTGGGGCAGTAATTCTCCCCTGTCCCAGACAGGACAATCCACCCTTTTCCAACAGAGAACCTGGGTCTTAGATTTGGAGGTGCTGCTTCTCATCACAGTTGCTTCACACTCGGCATCAAAACCACCCAGTGAGCATCAGAGGTCACTGTCTGATGAAGCCAACTGAACCACATCATCTACAAAAAGCAGAAGACACCAAGCTGGACACCTTCCAGTCCCTGACTGTGTCTTGAAATCCTGTCTGTGAACATCACAAACAGGATTGGTGACAAGGGGCAGCCCTGACAGAATTCAACAAACAGTGGAAAGAGGTTTGATGTAATGCCAAGAATGCGGACAGGCTCCTGCTTTGGTCACGTAGAGACCGGATTGCACACTGCAGCAGTTCTGGTACCTCATACTCCGACAGCACCCCGCACCAGACACCTCAAGGGACCCAGTGGTATGCCTTTTCCAAGTCTTCAAAACACACGTTGACTGGTTGGTCATACTCCCAAACCCTTGTAATGTCCTTATGAGGGTAAAGAGCTGGTCCACAGTCCCACAACCATGACGGAATCCACATTGCTCTTCCTGAATCTGAGCTTCAACTAACGGCCTGCATCTCCTCTCTAGTACCCTGGCATCAACTTTCCCAGGGAAGCTGAGAAGTGTGATTCCTCTATAATTGGAGCACACTCTCCAGTCCCCTTCTTTTTTAAAGATGGGGACCACCATCCCAGTTTGCCAGTCTTGGAGGTACTGCCCCTGACTTCCATAGATGTGTCAGCCATAACAGTCCAACAACATCCAGAGGCTTTAGCTTCTCAGGGTGCATCTTGTCTGTTCCTGGTAACTTGCCACAAAGGAGTTTTTGACTACCTCAGTGACTTCTGTGAGGGAGATGGTGCAGATCTGCCCAAGTCATCCATCCCTGCCTCTTCAACCCAGTGCATGTCGGTAGAGTTAAAGACATTCTCAAAGTGTTCTTTCCAGTGACTGACAATATCCTCAGCCCAGGCTAGCAGCTTTCTTTCCTTGCTGAACTCAGCCTGGGCTAACAATGGCCTACCTTTCCGGAGTCACTTCACAGTTTGCCACAACTACTGAGGCTGACTGAAAGTCATTCTCCATGACCTCTGCAAATTCCTCCCACACCTGACTTTTTCCCTCAGCCCCCACTGAGGCTACAATCTTTATGGCCTGCTGGTACCTGTCCACTGATTCTGGAGACCTCTGTGCCAACCAGATAAGAAAGGCCTCCTTTTTTAGCCTGACAGTTTCCCTTACTGCATGTGTCCACCAGCAGGTTCTTGGGTTGGCACCATGACAAACACTGACAATCATCTGGCCACAGCTCAAAGTAGCCATCTCAACAATGAAGGCTTTGTGTATGGACCACTCCACTTCCTTGTCTCCAACCTCCCTTGTGATGTGGGAGATGTTTTTTTTGAAGGTGTGAGTTGAAGGCCTTCCCAAAAAATTTCCCAGAAATTTCTTACAATGTGTTTTGGCCTTCCAGGTTGATTTTGTGGCTTACCCTGCAATTTAACCCCACTAGTCACCACGTAGTGATCAGGTGACAGCTCCGCCCTTCTCTTTACCTGAGTGTCTAAGACACATGGTCACAGGTGTAATGACACAATTGCAAAATCAATGTTCAACCTTTGATCAAGAGTACTCTACCACCAAATGTACTTATGAACACCCCTGTGCTTAAACAAGATGTTTGTTATGGACAATCCATGTCCAGCACAAAAGTCCAACAAAAACACACCACTCAGATTCAGGTCAGCTGGGTCTTCTTCCCAATCGCTCCCCTCCAAGTTTCTCCATGTTTGCCCACAATAGCATTGAAGTCTCCTAGTAGAACTAAGGAATTCCCAGCAGGACCTTTTTCCAGGATCCCAATAAGAGTCTCCAAGAACTCTAGCTACTCTGAATAGCTGTTTGGTGCATATGCACAAAAAATATTCAAATACCTCTTTGTGACATGAAGTTGGCATTGAGGAAGTGTACTCTTTCACCAAGGAAAACTCCAAAGTATCGGCTCTCAGCAGGGGACTTGTGAGTATCCCCACACCCACCCAGTGCCTCTGACCCTGGACAACTCTGGAGAGAGAGCAAAAGAGAAAGTGTAAAGTCCCTCTCCAAAAGTTTGGTTCCAGGGGCATGCTGTGCGGGGAGATGAGTCCAACTATTTCTAGGTTTATTGCTCAACCTCACTCACAAGTTCAGGCTCCTTCCCCATCAAAAGGGTGACATTCCACATTTGAAGAGTCAAGTATCATAACCGAATGTCAGTCCATGTGGGAATTTGCCCCTGTCTATTTATGTGAGGTGTGTACTAATATCGACACACCCTTGGGCATTTTCATTTCTTTATGCCATTTTGAAAAAAAAAATATTCAGGCTTTTCAACATTAAAATTTGTAAAATGATTGCCTTCATATACACACACCCAAAGCCAATCTCTACAACATGACACATATTAACTAAAAATATCAAAACCAAACCATTGCTGTACATACAGTATGTTATAGTACACGTTATTCCAACACAAGAAAATCATCATTTGCATGAGTGGAGGCAATTGTTTTTTTTTTGTTGTTGTTGTTGTTTTGTTGTTTTTTGGACCAGTCATGGGATGTACAAATGTACATTTTCATGGCACTGAATATGTAGCCATAGAAACCTATAACAATGTCAGAGTTGTCTTGGTGGCTTCCCTCACCAGACGACTCCGGACAGATTTAAAAGTGATGTTATAGTCGTAGCAGTATTTAGGTTTTGATATTTTTATTTAATTTGTATCATGTTGTAGACATTTGCTTTTGATGTGAATTCATAGTGGATAATTTTAGAAGGGTTCATATAGAGAGGCCTGAATTCATTTTTAAATGTTGTAAAGAGATTAAATGTACAAAAGCCCAAAGCTACACATTCTACAATATCTAGGTAATACTTGCCAGTTTGTTACTACACATGCTAAGGATTTCCATTATTTAACATTTCAGTCACCCAGCGAGAAAGGGGCACTTAATTCAACAAACATTCTATGCAAGTAAAAATTATTGGCTGTTTTCCAGATTGCAGGTCACCGATGTCTGCAGTGATCAGTGTCACACAGTGCTGACGCTGCATAAACACTTGGGACAGGCACAGGATTCATGAAGTCCTGCCAGTCTTTATTCCTCCAAGCATGCAGCCTCAGTGTAAACAGTCGGACCCCGAACAAGCCGATTACAAGTGAGGCAGATGGATTCCACTCCGAGGGAGTCATGTTTTCACATTCCGCTGTCAGGGGAGAGGTGAAAAATGAACAAGGCAGTCACGTACTCACACACGCTGGATCCATGACACACACACACACATCACAAGCACACACTAATGTACAGCCAGAGCTCACCCGCTATCCTCCTGGTACTGTCAGGGTTTGATCCATTCTGGGTGTTTGCGAGAAACATTCCCTATTACAGTCAGCTGGGTTTTTGTTACGTTTTGTTAAGTGTGCACTTATATGCAAATGTGTGCACTCCTGTAAACATTAGTACAACATTCTATAACATTGGTATACCGTTCTTTTATTGATTAATTCTTATTGCATCATTTTTAAAGGAAGTTGCCTTTTTTTTTTTAAAAAAAGCAAAACTTTAATTTGAAAGTTTAATCTCAAAATATAGAACAGCCTACAACATAACTTAAAGTAGCATACTATAGTATACCAACCTGGTCTCACAGCAAGTCATGATTCAGCAGTATGAAATATAAATCAATCTATTGGTTCGTGATACTGTGACGAGAAGCGCCTCATGTTCATCACGGCAGCACAAATTCATTCTAATTCATTCCGTGATGGCTGCACGAAATTAAAAGTGAAGCGGGGGGGGGGGGGGGGGGTATGGTTAGCGTGGGGGGAGAAGTAGGGTTAGTAAGAGTGAGTTAAAAAAAAAAAAGAACCTGTCACAAAAATTTGTCTCATTTCGTGATGGGAGCATGAAAAAAAAAAAAAAACGTGAGACTGGACTGAGTATACAGTTGTATGAAAAAGTTTGGGCACCCCTGATGATTTCCATGATTTTCCTTTATAAATCATTGGCTGTTTGGATCAGCAATTTCAGTTAACATATATATATATATATATATATATATATATATATATATATATATATATATATATATATATATATATATATATATATATATGTATCAGACAAAAACACTGATATTTGAGAAGTGAAATTTAAGTTTATATGATTTATAGAAAGTGTGCAATAAATTTAAGTTCATAAATTTGGGCACCCCAACAGAAAAAATACATCAATATTTAGTAGATCCTTCTTTTCCAGAAATAACAACCTCTAAATGCTTCCTATAGCTTCCAGTGAGAGTCTGGATTCTGGTTGAAGGTATTCTGGACCATTGTTCTTTACAAAACATCTCAGGTTTGTTGGTTTCCGACCATGGACAGACTGCTTAAAATCACACCACAGATTTTCAATAATATTCAGGTCTGGGGACCGAGATGGCCATTCCAAAACATTGTACTTGTTCCTCTGCATGATTGCCTTAGTAGATTTTGAGTAGTTTTTAGGGTCATTGACTGGAATCCATGTGACACTCAACTTCAACAAAATTCCCAGTACCTGCACTAGCCACACAGCCACACAGCATGATGGAACCACCTCCAAATTTTACTGTAGGTAGCAAGCATTTTTCTTGAAATGTTGTGTTCTTTTTCAGCAATGCATACCGCCCCTTGTTATGTCCAAATAACTCAATTTTAGTTTCATCAGTCCACAGCACCTTATTCCAAAATGAAGCTGGCTTGTCCAAATGTGCTTTAGCATACCTCAAGTGACTCTGTGGCGTGTACGCAGAAAAGGCTTCCTCTACATTACAGCATCATACAGCATCTCTTTGTGCTTTATAGCTGAATAATGCACAGAGACACTGTCTGCAGCAAGATCATGTTGTAGGTCTTTGGAGCAGGTCTGTGGGTTGACTATGACTGTTCTCACCATCCTTTGCTTGAGCTTATCTGAGATTTTTCTTGGCCTGCCATTTTGGGCCTTAACCAGTACTGTGCCTGTGGTCTTCCTATGTTTCACTGCCTGTTTGTGGGCAATATTTGGTTGATACTGGCACTGGCTTCATAATGCCTTGGTGTCGCCTATAAGATAAAATTTTTAAGCAATTTACATTGGAAATACACTACAAGAAGCCAGGAGTAATCTAAGAGCCACATGCATGATCCTTTATTGGCACAGGCTCCAACAAAAATAATGAGAGAATCACACTTTTAGAGCGAAAACCTCCACCAACACTAGTTTCCAATTCCACAAATTTTTACATTGGAGAAGATTTTCAAGGTCAAACTCCTGTTAGAAGTGGCTTTCCATAAGTTAAAATATAATACAAAATATAAATCAAAAGGGCTTTTCAATGTTAAAATCAAATATCCGCTAATTCCGCAATACGGATCAGATGCAGATCAAACTTAGTCTATTCATTGAGACTGGAAGTCTGCACCTCACTTTTAAATATGAGAGTGATTGGGGCATGTTTGATTAAGATATAATGTAAAAATAAAGGGTGAAGCTAAAGGATAACATCCTCTACCTATCCATCCATCCATCCATTTTCTTCCGCTTCATCTGAGGTCGGATCGCAGGGGCAGCAGCTCAAGCATACCCACCCAGACCTCCCGATCCATACACACCTCCCCCAGCTCCTCCGGGGGAACCCAGAGGCATTCCCAAGCCAGCTGCGAGACGCAGTCCCTCCAGCGTGTCCTGGGTCTTCCCCGGCATCTCCTCCCAATGGGACGTGCCCAGGACACCTCTCCAGCGAGGTGTCCAGGGGGCATCCGAAAAAGATGCCCGAGCCACTTCAGCTGGCTCCTTTCGATGTGGAGGAGCAGCGGCTAGACTCCGAGCTTCTCCCGAGTGACCGAGCTCCTCACCCTATCTCTAAGGGAGCGCTCAGCCACCCTGCGGAGGATACTCATCTCGGCCCCTTGTACTCGCGATCTTGTTATTTCGGTCATGAGCCAAATCTCATGACCATAGGTGAGGGTCGGAACGTAGATCGATTGGTAAATCGAGAGCTTTGCCCCCCTGCTCAGCTCTCTCTTCACGGTCTGATACAGCGTCCACATCACTGCAGATGCTGCACCAATCCGTCTGTCAATCTCACGCTCCATCCATCCCTCTCTCGTGAACAAGACCCCGAGATACTTAAACTCCTCCACTTGAGGCAAGGACACCCCACCGACCTGAAGAGGGCAAAGCACCTTTTTCCAGTCGAGAACCATGGCCTCGGATTTGGAGGCGCTGATTTTCATCCCGGACACTTCACACTTGGCTGCAAACTGCTCCAGTGCACGCTGAAGGTCCTGGTTTGATGAAGCCAACAGAACCACATTGTCCGCAAACAGGAGAGACGATGTGGTTCCCAAACCGGACCCACTCTACACCTACATACTACAGAACGCTCTCAGATATGCAAGAAATTTGATCTTTTTTGACCGAGTTATGAATTTTTGAAAATTCTTTCAATGTTAAAGATAGGGACTTTTCCCTTTGACCTATGACTTTGAAATTTTAATCAGTTCTTGCCTATTAGTATATGAATCTTTCATTAAAAAAAAAAAAAAAATCCATAACAATATATGAAAAATTGTGGGCTCCAGGCTGTTCACAAACAAACAAAGACAGATGAAAACATAACTGGCAGAGGTAAAAAAAAAAAAAAAAAAGATCAACTCAAATGATTGTTGTCGTATTCCTGTCTGACTAATGTACCACTGATCTTATAGCAACATAAGTCAGCAATGTCCCACTTCATTTTCAAGGGTTTGTCTTTGATAGCTGGGCAGGAAAGTCTGAATTACTGAACTAGTTGATGAGTTGAGTCCAAGCTAGTTAACATAAACTGTTATAACTTGTCATCTCAACACTACTCAATATAAACACTATGAAAGAGAAAAACCTTTCAAGGTCATCCAAGCTCAAAAGGTTACGTGAACAATAGAAAGGTGATACATGTCATATTAGTGTTTGTATTAACAGTAGTTGTATCTTTATCCTATGCTTTGAAATAACCTTCCTTTAATTTTTCAAGGTCATCTAAGGTAAAAAGGTCATGTGAACAATAGAAATGTGATTCATGAGTTAGAATTAGTGTCTCATTGTAAGCATAAATATATCTTTTATCAATTTTTAAGACTGGCCCTTCTAAATATCCTCTATATATAAGCATTAGGGCCCAATGAACCTTGACATTTAAGCCAATATTTATCAAAAATGAAATAACTTTTTACTTGGCTGACCCTCAGTCTTTCCACCAAGTTTGTTCCAAATTTGTTCCAAACTCTTTGAGCAATTTTGTTCAAACACAGACAGACTTGTGCCAAGGGAAAGATGAGCTTAGGTCATTTTATGCACAGAAATAATTAATGTAGATCAGTAATCAGACATCATTGTCCTTATTGATGCTCTGAAAAGATTTCGTGTTTGCAAAATCCCCCTAAGGTGTGCCTGAGGGATGTTTTATCTGAACATGTGTGCAATCCAGAGCTCAAAAAACATAAGGTAAACCTAAAATAATGTGGACCGTGTCCGTGATTATTTTTTTTTAATCTGTATTTATTTTATAGAATTCCTTGTCAGGGAATTACTGTGATGTGTGGTGCCGAATCTTGTGACCCAGCAAAGGTACTGTAAGCCAAAAAACAAAAAAAAAAAATCCAGAAAATCACAATGTATGATTTTTTAATAATTTATTTGTATGTTACTGCTGCAAATAAGTATTTGAACACCTACCAACCAGCAAGAATTCTGGCTCTCACAGACCTGTTAATTTTTCTTTAAGAAGCCCTCTTATTCTGCACTCTTTACCTGTATTAATTGCACCTGTTTGAACTTGTTACCTGTATAAAAGACACCTGTTCACACACTCAATCAGTCACACTCCGACCTGTCCACCATAGCCAAGACCAAAGAGCTGTCTAAGGACACCAGGGACAAAACTGAAGACCTGCACAAGGCTGGGATGGACTACAGGACAACAGGCAAACAGCTTGGTAGAAGACAACAACTGTTATGATTATTTATTAGAAAGTGGAAGAAACACAAGATGACTGTCAATCTCCCTCGGTCTGGGATTCCATGCAAGATCTCACTTCATGGGGTAAGGATGATTCTGAGAAAGCTCAGAACTGCACAGGAGGACCTGGTCAATGACCTGAAGAGAGCTGGGACCACAGTCACAAAGATTACATTAGTAACACATGATGCTGTCATGGTTTAAAATCCTGCAGGGCAGCAAGGTCCCCCTGCTCAAGACAGCACATGTCCAGGCCCGTTTGAAGTTCACCAGTGACCATCTGGATGATCCAGAGGAGGCATGGGAGAAGGTCATGTGGTCAGATGAGACCAGAATAGAGCTTTTTGGAATCAACTCCACTTTCCATGTTTAGAGGATGAGAACAACCCCAAGAAAACCATCCCAACCGTGAAGCATGGGGGTGCAAACATCATCAGGACGACTGCACCGTATTGAAGGGAGGATGGATGGGGTCATGTTTTGCGAGATTTTGGCAAACAACCTCCTTCCCTCAGTAATAGCATTGAAGATGGGTCATGGCTGGGTCTTCCAGCATGACAATGACCCCAAACACACAGCCAGGGCAACTAAGGAGGGGCTCCGTAAGAAGCATTTCAAGGTCCTGGAGTGGCCTGGCCAGTCTTCAGACCTGAACTCAATAGAAAATCTTTGGAGGGAGCTGAAACTCCAAACCTGAAAGATTTGGAGAAGATCTGTATGGAGGAGTGGACCAAAATCCCTGCTGCAGTGTGTGCAAACTTGGTCAAGAACTACAGGAAATGTTTGACCTCTGTAATGGCAGACAGATGTTTCTGTACCAATTGTTTTTTTTTTGTTTTTTTTTAGATTCTGTCTCTCACAGTTGAAGTGTACCTACAATAAAAATTACAGACCTCTCCATTTTTTGTAGGTGGGAAAACCTGCAAAACTGACAGGGGATCACATACTTATTTTCCCCACTGTATATATTTATTAGGAAATGCCAACAGGTCCAACCTGTCCTAAAATATTCTTTCCCAATGAAAGGTTCTTCTCAGTATGAGTGCTTTTTCATCGATGACATGTTGACAGGATCTTATTTATACAGTATGTTTCCCTTAGCAACACCTTTGCAGCTTCATCAGCCACTCCCATTTCAACATACTGATACATGAAGAGAAACATTGTGATCCAAAGCAGACCACCTCAACTGGGAAACATGGTGCAGGCAGTGTGTGTGTGTGTGTGTGTGTGTGTGTGTGTGTGTGTGTGTGTGTGTGTGTGTGTGTGTGTGTGTGTGTGTGTGTGTGTGTGTGTGTGTGTGTGTGTGTGTGTGTGTGTGCACGCGTGGGTGGGTGGGTGGCTGCCAATGAAACACATTCTCTTGTGTTTATTGATGTTGACAAAACCTTTCAATCAGTTGTGATGTGCACGGGCCGTTATTACCTGATCACATTCATCCTAATGCTTTTACGCAAATTTACAACCAAAAGCACAATGTCAAAGCAAACCAAGACTTTTTTAAAAGCAAAGAACTTGAATCTTGTACAATGGCCAAGTCAGTAATACAACCGAAACATGCACTGGAATTCTTAAAGGTAAACTGACACATTTTGCACTATTTATACATAAAAACATATACAACCCCTGGCAAAAATTATGGAATCACCGGCCTCAGAGGATGTTCATTCAGTTGTTTAATTTTGTAGAAAAAAAGCAGATCACAGACATGACACAAAACTAAAGTCATTTCAAATGGCAACTTTCTGGCTTTAAGAAACACTATAAGAAATCAGGAAAAATAATTGTGGCAGTCAGTAACGGTTACTTTTTTAGACCAAGCAGAGGGAAAAAAAAATAGAATCACTCAATTCTGAGGAATAAATTATGGAATCACCCTGTAAATTTTCATCCCCAAAACTAACACCTGCATCAAATCAGATCTGCTCATTAGTCTGCATCTAAAAAGGAGTGAACACACCTTGGAGAGCTGTTGCACCAAGTGGACTGACATGAATCATGGCTCCAACACGAGAGATGTCAATTGAAACAAAGGAGAGGATTATCAAACTCTTAAAAGAGGGTAAATCATCACGCAATGTTGCAAAAGATGTTGGTTGTTCACAGTCAGCTGTGTCTAAACTCTGGACCAAATACAAACAACATGGGAAGGTTGTTAAAGGCAAACATACTGGTAGACCAAGGAAGACATCAAAGCTTCAAGACAGAAAACTTAAAGCAATATGTCTCAAAAATCGAAAATGCACAACAAAACAAATGAGGAACAAATGGGAGGAAACTGGAGTCAACGTCTGTGACCAAACTGTAAGAAACCGCCTAAAGGAAATGGGATTTACATACAGAAAAGCTAAACGAAAGCCATCATTAACACCTAAACAGAAAAAAAAAACAAGGCTACAATGGGCTAAGGAAAAGCAATCGTGGATTGTGGATGACTGGATGAAAGTCATATTCAGTGATGAATCTCGAATCTGCATTGGGCAAGTTGATGGTGCTGGAACTTTTGTTTGGTACCGTTCCAATGAGATTTATAAAGATGACTGCCTGAAGAGAACACGTAAATTTCCACAGTCATTGATGATATGGGGCTGCATGTCAGGTAAAGGCACTGGGGAGATGGCTGTCATTACATCATCAATAAATGCACAAGTTTACGTAGATATTTTGGACACTTTTCTTATCCCATCAATTGAAAGGATGTTTGGGGATGATGAAATCATTTTTCAAGATGATAATGCATCTTGCCATAGAGCAAAAACTGTGAAAACATTCCTTGCAAAAAGACACATAGGGTCAATGTCATGGCCTGCAAATAGTCCAGATCTTAATCCAATTGAAAATCTTTGGTGGTAGTTGAAATAAATGGTCCATGACAAGTCTCCAACCTGCAAAGCTGATCTGGCAACAGCAATCAGAGAAAGTTGGAGCCAGATTGATTAAGAGTACTGTTTGTCACTCATTAAGTCCATGCCTCAGAGACTGCAAGCTGTTATAAAAGCCAGAGGTGGTGCAACAAAATACTAGTGATGTGTTGGAGCGTTCTTTTGTTTTTCATGATTCCATAATTTTTTCCTCAGAATTGAGTGAGTCCATTTTTTTTTTCCCTCTGCTTGGTCTAAAAAAGTAACCGTTACTGACTGACACAATTTTTTTTCCTGATTTCTTATAGTGTTTCTTGAAGCCAGAAAGTTGCCATTTGAAATGACTTTAGTTTTGTGTCATGTCTGTGATCTGCTTTTTTTCTACAAAATTAAACAACTGAATGAACATCCTCCGAGGCCAGTGATTCCATAATTTTTGCCAGGGGTTGTACTAGGAGAGAAAAACACACATTCAGACATTTGACATGTTAATATTTTTCCTGCTCACCTCAGTCGACATTATCGCACTACCTGGATCTGAAAAGTGGGTCTGTTGTCTTTTTTTACCTTTATTTAACCAGGTTAGTCCCACTGAGATCGAGATCTCTTTTGCATGGGAGACCTGGACAATTACAACCCCATCGGGTATCGTTAAGAAATCATTAGATCCACCGACACCAATAGCCTTTTTGCTTAACAATTCCCTTATCGGTCATTCAGAGTGGCTGTTGTTTTTGGGGGCTGTTTGTCAGGAAAATGATCATTTCTCTACATTGATTACAGACCCTGCAGCGGGTCTGTAATCAACTTTTCTGCAGCGCGGCTTTGCTTTGAACTTTGAACCAATCGAAGCAGTGATTCGCAGATCAAAGCAGTGCTTCGATTTGCTGCTTCGTTGATTCATTGTTTTGTTTTATCTTAATTTTCCCCCGCTAAATCCTAAAGAGCATATGTCTGTGAGTAATATCTACCTTTTTTATGTTAAACCGACCTGTTATGGTCGTCTGAACTAACTTAAAAATGGGACCGATGCTAACGTGTTAGCATGTCTATGGCGTTTTCAATGTTAAAGTTAGCATTAAGCTGTTCGCATCTCAGCATGTTTGTGTGCATGTTTTCTGTATAGAGGGTTTTCAATTACGTGACCAATTTGCTGCAGGACAGGTGCAGTCTCCATTCTGGATTACAAGGAGGCTGGCACATGATAGAAAAATGGAGAGAATGTATAGTTATTACGATGCTTTAAACCATCAAGATAAAGCTATTTATTGTGATAGATGTGTAGCAGCTGGTTCAGTGGATCCGTATCTTATAACAGATAGTGAATTTTGTGGTGATGTAACGAACTGGCTGACAGTGTCATACTGCGATATTGTGAACTTTTTGGTGTTTTCCACTTCACCATTGTACACCATGGAGGAAGCTGTCGACCAGGTCAGCCTTGCGGGGCTCCTGCACAGCATCACAGCGGAGCTCTGAAAGCGGAGGTCAGTCTTGAAGTCCTGAGCGATTTCTCTCACCAGGCACTGGAAGAGCAGCTTGCGGATCAGCAGCTCGGTGGATTTCTGGTAGTGGCAGATCTCTCTCAGTGCCACGTTTCCGGGCCTGTAACGCTGAGGCTTCTACACACCGACAGTAGCTGGAGTGCTCTTCCGGGTGGTCTGCTTGGTTCTGGCCATATTAAAGCTTCCTTCAGATCTACTAGAAAGCTCGTAACACTCCACTGCTTGATGCACAATAACCGCCGGTAGCTTGTAAAATGAGCGACATGCCTCATTTTTATCACCTGTCTTTGAACAACCAATGACAGCACAAAAGTTGACCATTGTTGAAACTTCTGCAATTGTTTGCCAAATGCACATAACGTATCATAGCGGCCACTGTGTCGTAATCCACAATGACCGCAGGGCGCAAAATCACATGACCGATACATCACATGAAAACCCTCTATAATAAATAATGGCTCAGCGTTCGTTGTCATAAAAGAGTCAAATTGTATTTTTAAAATTTTTATTCATATATTAATAATAATAGCAACAACAATAATAGTAATAATAATAACAACTCATAATAACTAATAATGCTACAATACAATTTTAGAGAAAGAGACAAAAAGAACCTGATAAAACAAAACACAACAAAAGATAAAACCAACTAACAATGAACGTAAATAAATAAATATAGAAATAAATAACTGTTTCCTGTGAATACCTAGTGACTCTTACACCTCCACTTCATCCCTGTTTTATTTAAGGTTAATGACAATTTATTTCGGTCAAACCATATTTTCACTTTGTTCATTTCTTCAGTGATTTCGTCCAGAACTATCTGCCAAGCTAGAAAACTGCTGCATCCTAGTAAGAGCAGAATACTACTGGAATGAACTTGAATAAGGAAAGTCGTTTTTTGTTTGTTTTTTTTGTTTGTTTTTTTTTCTCACCTAAATGGATGCTGCATTCACTGCAGTTTATTGTCTGGAATAGTCCCAGATTGCATTTCAGAGCTTCTAGAATTCAAACATTTCCATGTGGGTGGTGTTGGGGGGTAATTTTGGGTTACAGCTTTTTTTGTTTTTCACCACTTTCATCCCTGTGAGTCACCTTTGTACAGATTAAAGTCACTAACTGGGACGAAATGAGAATCGTCCTCCGTTCTGTTCACACAGCTCCAAATGCTGCGCGGCTCTCTGCTGAGTCAAGTTAGAACAATAGAGTCCAGTCTGAATGAATAACTTCAAAGTGAAACGCCATTTAATTCAAATGACACCTCTTTCCAAACGTTGTAATACAAACAAACTGCAATCGATCAAAATGTTTTTTTTCCTTCCAAAATGAGATGTCCTGCGCTGATGTGCAGCAGCTGGCTGGGCTCATGGACATGCCCAGCTCTCCACAATTTCTCTTATACTCACTCGACTGGTAAGCACTGAAAGCTTGTCCCAACTTGTCCTTTAACACTCCGAAACGGAGGTGTTCCTTTGTCTCGCTCCATCAGCGAATCGGTCGTGACGCGCGAAGCCTCCGCGCGGCTTTCCATGACAAAATCTCTTGTTAAAAGTGAAATCTGCCGGAAAATGGCTGATGTCCAGCTCTTGTGATAACCAGAGAAATTGCACACGACGGTCCCAGCTCCATACAGCGATCCGTTTAGAAATGATGTGGTGGTTTCTGCCTCTCGATGGCGGCTCGGAGCGCGGCGCGCCGTGTGCCATTGTGGGCAGTCCTTAAAGCTGTAGTAACACTCCTTATTCTCTGTGAAGCCCATAAAATTTTCACTGAAAGCCAGATAAATTTTTCGAATGGTTTCCAGCTGCCTGTCTCTAACAGTTTCTGAAAAAATTCTGATGGAAAAAAAGCCCAAATCATTCCGCCATTTCCTCGCAATGAAACAACAACGAGAGGGGTGGACCAGTGCTCACTCAAAGCCTGCCCACAGGCAAATGACGCAACCGACAGGCGTGGGAAAAACTCACGAAGGTTCAAGCTTGGCTGACGTAAAAACATATGAATCAAATCCATATATTTTTTGCATAAAATAAAAAGGTCGGATTGTTTTCTCACAGACCTCGTATAAAGATAATATCATCTTTATAACGTGTTCAGCAGCGCCTCAGTGCACACTGCAGACGCCATCAGCCAGGCTGCCTCATGTGAATATATCTGTCTGTTCATGTGAACACTCAGCTGGCGATCCAAATGTCATGTCCACGTCGTGAGTTATAGTGCACATGACACAGTGTACTTAGGTGCAGCACGCACTGGACAGCTGGGCGCGCAGAGCCGCCTGATGTGTTCATGATATGGGCGCATCAGTTCATTCATATCACTTCATTAAATTCCTTGTTTACATCCATGGCCATGGTTCATGAACATGAAGGAACAGAAGGACATTAATTCTTGTATTGTCTGCTCTTTATAACAGGAATTAAATATTTTAACAGACAAAATGAAATCCATTTGTCTCGTCATTTCCAACACAGAACATCAAGTCATCAAGCATCAATTAAACATTATTACAAAAATGTAAGACATGATTGTCTTACATTTAAACTATACATTCATTGTTTTCACATTTTCGGTGATTTATGCACATTTGCACATCTAACTGCTTCCACTGCTGTGTGAGCGTGAAGTGATATCACACCTCTCATGTGGTCGCACTGTATTTGCGCATGTGCACACGAGTGTGCATGAAACCATCGCTGCGGGATCGTACACGGCTGTCTGACCATCTGTCCCTTTGGACAGCGGCTGGAATTTTTTGAGATTCGCCAATTCGTGTTTTTGGGGGGCCTTTTTCGGACAGTTTCGCACCTATTCACCCAACTTAATTTTATGTGTGAAGGGGCCCTAAAGAAAACCGCCTGTAAAATTGACAATTTAGTTATGTTATAGTAAAGATGAGGGCACAAACTAATGTATGCTGTTGTTTTGACTTTGATATTTTTATGTTATTTATGTCATGTTGCAAAGATTACTTTTCACTGTGGTTGAAGGGTGTCATGCTCGGCCCTGATCGTGGTTATTGTTTAAATTTTTCCCCTTTCTTTTCAAAACCATCTGCCCCAGCTCTGAGTTATTAGGTGTTTAGTTTCATCATGTGTTTATTCTCTTTTCTGTTTTTCATTGTCACATTGTTCTTTAATATTTCTGCCATAGTTCAGTTCCATTCTAGTTCTGCCAGATTGTGTTTTCATTGTTTATCATTTAGTTGTCATCTGTTAATTTTTGCTGTTCTCATTTCTGTTTTCTGTTGTTCTTTAATATCGGATTTTGCTTTCGGTTTATTATGCAGTCTTTGCTTGTTTATTTTGTCATCCGGTTGTCCTTATTGTATTCTTCAGTCATTTGTCAGTTCCAGTCTAGTTTTGTCTTTGTGTTTATGTTCTTATTTTTCCCTGATCTGTTCTCATGTAGTTTCTTCTAGTTCTTATGCTCATGTCTGATTTTAGTTTCTGTCATAGTAGTATTATATTTTGTTTTAGCGCTGTTCATTGTTCCCTGTTATTTCTCACACCCAGCTTATTATGTTCACTTCACGCCCCGCACCTGCCATTATGTCTTTGTCCCTCACTTTGATTCAATCTGTTTAGTGTTTCCATTCACTCACTTTCTTGGCACCTGTTTGTTGGGTATTTTCTCCTCCAAACATTCTTAAAACCTTTAACAAGACAAACAGAGTCAAGAAACACCAGTGAGACAGAAAGTCAAATTTAGCTCGCGAGGAGTGCAGACAGTCCGTACACGTAGTACCACTGAAAGCACTGAGGACTGCTGCGCATGCTCACTCTTTTTATTAGGAGAAAGCCCTACCCACATTGTGAAACTTGTCCTAAGGGTGGGGGGGAGCATCGCAAGACAAGTTTCTTCCCGTAAAACAAAACATCTCATGGCACGTATACTAATGGTTACAGCTGTGTGGAGAAACGGTTCCTTTTGTTTAATCATATCTTTGAAGGTCAGCACATCTCGTTCTTGCAGGCTCCTCTGTTTGCACTTATCATCTGTTCTGCAAAAGCTTGGAGTGTCCTGTTCAAAACAGTAAGCATTTGTACAGCATAAGGTCAAAATAACCTCCATCTCTTCACTCCCAGTCGTTAGTGGCTACAGAAACAAAGTTGTGCTATCAGTGTAATAATAACAAGTACATTCTCAGGGTTACGTTAAGACAGGTGCAAAACAGCTCAATAACATTTCATCAGAACAAAGACAAAGGAACAAATGTTTAACAGTGATAAAAATATATATATATAAAATCTTTAACATTTCCCTCCTGTTATCGCTTGTTAAACATATAGTAGGCATCACCTAGCTTAGCACTTCTTTTGAGATTTTCACTAAGAGGTTCATCATGGTATGTTCTACAGGCTTACACCCCAGAGGTTATGTCATCATTGTCATCATCATCGGTGTCTGGGTCATCATACTTCCATTGGTCTGGGTACAGGTCATGAGAGCCCTCTTCCTCCTCCTTGTCGTTTTGCCCCAGGAGTGGATATGAAGCTGGTCCCCCTCCTGCCAATCTGCCAAATTGGCTTCCTCAGGTACATTCCAAATTTGTCCATAATATGGCAGTCGATATTTTCTGCCAAACAATGTTTCATACGGTGTCAACCCCATGGTACTAGTTATGTTTATATACATTTTTACCAAATCTACACAATGTGTCCATGGTCTGCCTGTTTCCTCCATTGTCTTCCTAAGTCTGTTTTTTACTGTCCCATTCATCCTTTCCACTAATCCGGCACTTTGTGGATGATAAGCACAGTGATTTTTAAGATTGATCTGTAGTGCTTCTCCCACATGTTGCACTATTGTATTAACAAAATGCGCTCCATTATCTGAATAGACTGTTTCTGGTATTCCAAATCGTGGAATGATGTCTTTGCACAGTGCTTTAGCCACTGTAAGTGCATCTGCATGTTTTGTGGGGAACAATTCTACCCATTTTGAGAACGCATCAATTATGACTAAACAAAATTCTTTTCCTTCATGTTTACTCAGCTGTATATAATCCATATGAATCACTTGAAAGGGATATTGTGGTGTTGGAAATTTGCCTCTTTGGGGTCTCAAATTACCCTGTGAGTTGTGTTTTGCACATGTCATGCATGCTCTATAATGCTGTTTTGCATATGCATCGAACCCATAAAGACAAAAAATAGATTGTAATTGCGATATCATACCCCCTGATGAGACATGCGTCACGCCATGGCTCATGATAGCTGCCCATTTAAACATATTTTTTGGCAATATGGGTTTCTTTTGTGGTCATAAGTACAAATCATTTGCATATGTAGCTCCTTTGTTTAACCACATCTGCTTTTCTTTCTCAGGTGCCTGCTGTTGCATCTCAGCAAGCAGTGTGTGACCTAAATGCAAATCTGGAGTGGTTTCCTGTACAACAAAAATAGAAGAAGCTGCTGCTGCCTCCTTTGCTGCTCTGTCAGCAAAATCATTTCCTTTTGAAACACTGTCAGAGCCTTTGGTGTGAGCCGCACATTTGCATATAGCAATTTGTTTAGGCAATTTCACAGCTTTCAGTAGTGCAGTTAGGAGTGTGGCATGAGTCACTGGCTTTCCAGATGATGTCACCATTCCACGCTCTTCCCACAGTTTTGCAAACACATGCACTGTGCTGAAAGCGTACTGGCTGTCTGTATAGATTGTTACAGCCTTTCCTTTAAATAAATGACAAGCTGCAGTTAGAGCTACTAATTCAGCTGCTTGCGCTGAGAATGATGATGGCAACGAAGTAGAATCCAATACTTCTGAAGTTGTGACAACAGCATATCCAGATTGTGTTTGTCCATAAGCATTTTTAGTGGAGGATCCATCCACATACACAATTGTACTGTGTGGGATGGGCGTATCCAAAAGATCAACACGGGCCTTCATACAGACAGTTGCTACATCAAGACAATTGTGCGGCTCACCATCCTCAGGTAAAGGTATCAATGTGGATGGATTCAATGTTGTACATCGCTCTACCGTAAGGTGTGGTTGTGATAATAGCAAGGACATGCACGAAAGATGTCTTGCTGGGGACAAAAAGCTCATGTTTGTCTGCAACAGAAGTGCAGAAACTGCATGTGGAACTTTCAATGTCAGCTGATGGAATAGAACAACATTACTGCTACTTTGAACAGCTTGTGGTTCTTGTTGTACTATTACATCTTCCTCTGCTTTCCCTACTCCTTTCTTTTTCCTCATTTTTTCTAGTCTCCTTTTCTCTGCTCCTTTCTGTCTGTTCTGTGCTTCCTCTTCCCAAACTGCCACTAAATCACCCCCTACTTGCTGTTTTTTTTGTTTTTTTTCTCATCACCTTTATGTTCCTTTTCTAACCTTTCCTTCAACTTCTGAATACTAGTCAGGTTCAGTCGTCCGTCAAAGTCATGTTTATTTATCCAGGTCTCCAATTTCTTTGTTGCTTTTGGATTTTTTGCTTCCATAAATTTCCAGTCGTCAGTTGATAAATTTTCCTTATTTTTAGACGTCTTTCCCCCCATTTTTATTATTATTCTTTGTTATAATTTGGACTTCAGACGGGGGCACACCTAGGGTGTTCTAAATCTGAAGTTTTCACTTTCTTTGGACGTGACAATTAATTTGCCGTCGTGTGGTTGATTCCTTTCACCTCCCCGTAGGAAGCGGAATCACTTGCCTCTGCTTCCACACACACGGTTGTCACTTACGTTGTCCAAAGTATTACACTTTCACACAGTTATTTTATTTACACAAATACATAGAAACACTTTTAATAACCGTACGCGTATTCTTAGGCCAGGGGAGCTCGCCCTCCCGTGGAATTTAACTAATGTCCTGCATTAGGGGACTCCACCCTCCCTGCGAGATTTAACTGCCTTTTCACTGTGCACATATTTCTACCCGGTATTTCCTTTACGTATTAAAACAGAGGAGTCCGTACCCTCCTTCGGAATTTAACTACGTGCGTTCCTCGCCATCGTAGAGGAGTCCGACCTCCTTACAGAGTTTAACTGTGTTTCATTAACAGACGATTCTGTATCATCGCTTGCGGAATTTAACTGTTTATGTGATCTGATCACCACTCACACAGTACTGTTACAAAGAAATTCTACTCACTGACTCGACCTCCTGTCTGTCTTCTTCGGGAAAATCTCGTCAACCAGACGATGCCAACGGCGGTCGACAACTGCAGACACGATCAATCGATCGGACCTTGGCCAAGGATTTACGTCTGGACTTGACGACCCCCGCCGGACACCTCCGGTATTGTTGAGATCCCGGACGAGCCCCCAGTCAATGTTGGGTATTTTCTCCTCCAAACATTCTTAAAACCTTTAACAAGACAAACAGAGTCAAGAAACACCAGTGAGACAGAAAGTCAAATTTAGCTCGCGAGGAGTGCAGACAGTCCGTACACGTAGTACCACTGAAAGCACTGAGGACTGCTGCGCATGCTCACTCTTTTTATTAGGAGAAAGCCCTACCCACATTGTGAAACTTGTCCTAAGGGTGGGGGGGAGCATCGCAAGACAAGTTTCTTCCCGTAAAACAAAACATCTCATGGCACGTATACTAATGGTTACAGCTGTGTGGAGAAACGGTTCCTTTTGTTTAATCATATCTTTGAAGGTCAGCACATCTCGTTCTTGCAGGCTCCTCTGTTTGCACTTATCATCTGTTCTGCAAAAGCTTGGAGTGTCCTGTTCAAAACAGTAAGCATTTGTACAGCATAAGGTCAAAATAACCTCCATCTCTTCACTCCCAGTCGTTAGTGGCTACAGAAACAAAGTTGTGCTATCAGTGTAATAATAACAAGTACATTCTCAGGGTTACGTTAAGACAGGTGCAAAACAGCTCAATAACATTTCATCAGAACAAAGACAAAGGAACAAATGTTTAACAGTGATAAAAAAATATATATATAAAATCTTTAACACTGTTTACATATCTTGGTGTCTGACATCACTCCACTTTGTGCACTCACTTCCCCACTATCTTGTCCATGTATACTTTTTGTCCACTAGCCACACCCCTTCCTAGATTGTTCTTCACATGCACCAAATTAACACCTGCTTCACATCACCCTGATTAGTTTGCTCCTTATTTAAACCATCACAGTCTCACAGCTCACCGCCAGTTTGTCATCACTTCTTGCACACATTCCTGCCTCTTGATCTCAGTCCTGTTTTTGTCTTGCTGTGTACCAGTTATTGTTCTTGTCTCGACTATGCCACTTGCCTCATCCTTGAACTCTGTGTTTGCTCGTGCCTCTAATCCCTGCCTGTCCACGACTGCGTCCTTGCTAAACCCTGATTGTACTTCTCCTCCGCTGCCTGATGACGTGTACCGAATTAGAGCCTGGAATAAAGTTGTCTTCCTTTACACCTAAGCCTAGTCTGGGAGTCTGCATTGCGGGTCCAGCCGCCACAGGTGTCAGGTAGTCACTCGGCCTGACAGAAAGGTATTATTTTAGAAATTTTAATGTTAAGAAGCCTCAATTCTTTTTTATGTCAGAAAAAAATGCATTGTGTAAAAAAGCTCGAGGGGGCGCTAACTTTTGCACAGCAGTGTAAATACTTTCAGTTTTATTTGTCAAATTTTTGTCTATATATCAGTGACGGCACAATGGCTTAGTGGTTACCGTGAATCAAAGAAGGTTGCGGGATCGCTTCCCGCCCTTTCTGTGTGGAGTTTGCATGTTCTCCCTGTATCTGTGTGGGTTTCCTCTGGGTGCTCTGATTTCCTCTCACAATCAAAAACATGATTATTTAGGGTCTGCTCCTTTCTCTGCCCCTGACCAAGGCACCATCTCTACAGCTGGAGTTGGTCCCCGGGCACTGGGCTCTGGTTGCCCACTGCTCCTAGTGGTTAGATTGTATGTAACTATAATTAGGATGGGTTAAATGCAGAGGACAAATTTCATTGTATGTAGGAGTATACCTTAACAACAAAGGAAATTATTATATTATTAGTGAACTGGCGACTTTAAATCATAAAGCTGCCATTAACAGATGTGTCCACTTAACTCATCAGCCTCATCCTGGGCTTTGATATGACTGTTAGTGATAGGCTTTCAGAGATTAGACAGAGCTCTGAAGTTTGTCTCTTTGACTGGAGAAAATATTTACAGCACACAGACACACACAAAGGGATGTGTCATGTATCGGCCACACCAAAAGCTGCTTTTGAAGAGGCAGAGCGAGGAAGTCTGAGAGCTGTTTGCCATCGCTAGATCGAGGAAGAAGGTGTGGGAGGCACTGGGGGAGGAATGTTTGGTAAATCTGACAACTTCACGGGCAAAATGATGCTTAAAAAGTTTTGCTGATGGGTTTTATGTTCCTCCACATTCCAACTCAAATGAAATCATTTGATATGTGTAAATGATTCAGCAGTTCATCACCAACAAGAGAACTGAGTAGAAGACAACAGTTTTTGGCTTCAGGCTCATTGTGTTTAAAGTGGAAAAAAGAGATGGTTCACAATTTAATGCAGGCTGGAAGAAGTAAGCTAAGACACATAAAAGGGGAAATTACACATCTTTAGGCAAATGTAGACATATGTTTTTGTTTTTTAAAAGTTTGTATTCTATCTAACTATTATGTGTATGCCTCGGCTTTGGGAAAAGCCTATACTTGTACCCTTGTACAATGCAGTGAGTGGATGAATAGATTGATTGATAAATGAGTCCATCCCCTCCGATCTGTAGTTCTCCAAATTAAAAGGACATACACACGTGGACAAAACTGTTGGTACCTCTATATGTTATATAAACAATTTAATATACAAAAATGTATGAGGTTATGAGAATGTGGTGAGAAATTTGATCAAAACATCACATTAATCTGAAAAATATTTGTGATTGATTGGTGTAAATAACTTTCTTTATGAAGTCACAAAGAAGTCAAAATATGAAGTTACAATATGATGTCACATGTAGTAATAAAAATATAACACACCTTACCGGCAGGGTATGTTTCGACCCTCTGATGCCTTTAATAAAAATAAATAAATAAATAACAGGCTTCAAAATTGAACCAGTTCCTCCTTCACACAAAGACTCCCCACCTGATTTCACTGTTGTCTTTTTTAGACAGCCTGCTAACAAAGACACAAACAGGTAATTATGAGGTCATAATGAATGATTAGATACAAGTGCAACTAACTTGTCAGTAATAAAACATACACTTTCATAATACAGTGTATTTCTTATAGCACAACTGTGATTTATTTCCAAAATAAGTGGACAGTTTAACATTATCCAGACCATGTCCTACAAACTCTTCTCTGCGTGCAGTGACAGCTACTGTATACTGGGAAAGTACACTGAATTACTTTAATAATGGGTCTGTACACTTTCTGTGTATCTGATGGAGAATGTGGTGTGAGTCCAGACATGTCAGCGAGCTGCAGACGGCAGCTGAGTTTGTTTGAGGTTTTCCAGCTGGCTGAGCATCGCTGCTAAAGGTTTGTGCTAAAAGGAAACCAAACCACCATGAGTGGCCGTGAGCTGGTTTCCCACTAACTTTAAGGGCTCCCACTTCTACAAAGTGCCATTAGTATGTGGGTGAAGACAGTAGTGTTCAGAATAATAGTAGTGCTATGTGACTAAAAAGATTAATCCAGGTTTTCTTATTGTTACATGGGAAACAAGGTGCCAGTAGATTCAATAGATTCTCACAAATCCAACAAGACCAAGCATTCATGATATGCACACTCTTAAGGCTATGAAATTGGGCTATTAGTAAAAAAATGTAGAAAAGGGGGTGTTCACAAAAATAGTAGCATCTGCTGTTGACGCTACAAACTCAAAACTATTATGTTCAAGCTGCTTTTTTACCAATCCTGTGAATCACTAAACTAGTATTTAGTTGTATAACCACAGTTTTTCATGATTTCTTCACATCTGCAAGGCATTTTGTTGGTTTGGAACCAAGATTTTGCTCATTTACTAGCGTGCTTGGGGTCATTGTCTTGTTGAAACACCCATTTCAAGGGCATGTCCTCTTCAGCATAAGGCAACATGACCTCTTCAAGTATTTTGACATATCCAAACTGATCCATGATACCTGGTATGCGATATATAGGCCCAACACCATAGTAGGAGAAACATGCCCATATCATGATGCTTGCACCACCATGCTTCACTGTCTTCACTGTGAACTGTGGCTTGAATTCAGAGTTTGGGGGTCGTCTCTCAAACTGTCTGTGGGCCCTTGGACCCCAAAAGAACAATTTTACTCTCATCAGTCTACAAAATATTCCTCCATTTCTCTTTAGGCCAGTTGATGTGTTCTTTGGCAAATTGTAACCTCTTCTGCACATGTCTTTTATTTAACAGAGGGACTTTGCGGGGGATTCTTGCAAATAAATTAGCTTCACACAGGCGTCTTCTAACTGTCACAGAACTTACAGGTAACTCCAGACTGTCTTTGATCATCCTGGAGCTGATTAATGGGTGAGCCTTTGCCATTCTGATTATTCTTCTATCCATTTTGATGGTTGTTTTCCATTTTCTTCCACACGTCTCTGTTTTTTTTTTTTTTTTTTTTTTTGTCCATTTTAAAGCATTGGAGATCATTGTAGATGAACAGCCTATAATTTTTTGCACCTGCGTATAAGTTTTCCCCTCTCCAATCAACTTTTTAATCAAACTACGCTGTTCTTCTGAACAATGTCTTGAACATCCCATTTTCCTCAGGCTTTCAAAGAGAAAAGCATGTTCAACAGGTGCTGGCTTCATCCTTAAATAGGGAACACCTGATTCACACCTGTTTGTTCCACAAAACTGACGAACTCACTGACTGAATGCCACACTACTATTATTGTGAACACCCCCTTTTCTACTTTTTTTTTACTAATAGCCCAATTTCATAGCCTTAATAGTGTGCATATCATGAATGCTTGGTCTTGTTGGATTTGTGAGAATCTACTGAATCTACTGGTACCTTGTTACTCATGTAACAATAAGAAATATACTCAAAACCTGGATTAATCTTTTTAGTCACATAGCACTACTATTATTCTGAACACTACTGTATATGTGTATACCTGTTGTTGATTAGTTTTGCTCCCCCCCCCCCTCCCCCCACCTTTTATTTATTTATTAAAATTTTACTAACCGGATTTTTTTTTTTTTCTTTTTTTAAGGGCACAATTACTGTACATTGTCTTCAACAAATAAACACAAAATAACCAATATCCTGGAAGAGCTGACGTTTGCCATTTGGTATGCTTATGTATTTTGGGTCAAGGATGAAAGCTGTGAAAACAGAAAGTTGATAGAACAAATATTTTTGGAGAAATTAGGAATTTAAGTTAAACAGTAAATATTGGATACTGTGCTGCAATGCACGATGGGAGTTTATGGTTTTGGTGTTTTAAATGTTGTTATTGTGGTTCATGTTAGTTTAACATTGTTAGTGTCATTGATTTATTGTGTTTTTGTAGTTCAGTTTGTTTAGTCAGTTTAGTTAAGTCATGTTGTCATTACCACAACTGAAAACAGTATTGCTTTTGATGTCTTCTGCCACTGTCTCCGTTTGTGGCTGTGTAACAATTAAAAGCACCTGCTTCCAGCAGATTTCAGGGGAAAAAACACCTCTGTGTGTGTGTGTGTGTGTGTGTGTGTGTGTGTGTGTGTGTGTGTGTGTGTGTGTGTGTGTGTGTGTGTGTGTGTGTGTGTGTGTGTGTGTGTGTGTGTGTGTGTGTGTGTGTGTGTGTCTCCTCCGAGTGCAACGTCCAGTTTTTCACCATGGACAGGTTTAAAAAAAGACTTACTGTTTTACAGAATCACCATCAAAAGAGTGAAAAGAGAGATGAAAATGCTCAGGTAAGTGTTTTTTTTTTTTTTTGTTTGTTTTTTGCTTTACACATGAATTGTTTTGTGTGATTTGTCCGTGGGAGGACAGCAGACTGATTTCGCTTTAGACCAAGCTGTCCGCGTATCCTAATGTTAGAGAAACAGTGGTAACCAGACGTATCCTTCTTAATTTACACATTGTTTAAACAGATAATTACCACAGAAAATTTAAATCACAAATGTAAGTACTCTACTCTGGCTGTTTTAATATAAAAGCTTAAAGTTCTACTCCTATTTCTGCTCACAGTAGTTTTAGCTTTTACCCCTTTACATCCGCCTCTTATTGGCACATATCAAATGTCCATTGCTCATTAAAACATCTTAAATCCCAGACTTCTATTATACATCATTTGAAAGCTCTGGTCTTGTAGTTTCTGGGAATATGTATACAAATTCTGTGAGTGCTACAGAATTTGCACACAATTGTTTTAAACATGTTTTTATTTTTTATTTTTTCAGGGAAAAATAAATACATTTTTAAAAGCCTTTATCTTGGCCATACTTCATCAGAGGCTGTTGCTACTCACATACACTTGTAATGCATGTTGTGGACAACAACTGTGTGTAATTTCAAACTCTGCTCATCAGCATTTTGATACTGTATCATTTTTTGTAAAAAGAAGTCATTTGCCTAAAATTGTGCCAAATATATAAACTCTGTTATGGATTTTATGCTTACTTTAACCACAAAAATATATTTTCCTATTTAGATAGATATTCTAGCACTCATTTACTTTTAAAATTTTAAATTATTTATTTGTTAGAATTGTATTTATGGTGTGTGTTGATCTCCAGCTCTGCTCCATGTGAGATCAGCATGAGCTGATCATGCTGATAGATGTTGTATTGAGGGCCATTAAACATCACTGGGTTTAATCTTGTTTTTATGTGAAGGTGATCTCTCATAATAAAAAAAAGAGTTTGGAGACATGCAGGTAAAAGTAAGCCAACAATAATAATAATAAAAACTATTCGGTAGAATGGCCACGGCACTGCAAGATGTTGCATGAATTCTTGTATGATGCATGCAAGAAACGTCTCAAATGTTGGATGTGTTTTAGGGCATGTTCTTTAAAAAAAATGTATGCACACAAATTTATTTCTACAGAGCATTAAAAGCCTAAATGAAAAAGATAAAGCAAGATAAAATGTATTAAAATTGGACTAAAATCTACTAAAATCAAATTAATATGTTGGAGTTTTGCGAGAAGAAAGATGCATCATGTTGTTTAGACAGTGGTAAAGAGATGTAGAGGTGTAGGCTTTTCTTCAGCAACGTAAAGGTTTCACTCTGAATCATGCACTAATGTATTTGCATCACTTATCATTTCCCTCTTGTGCCCTGCTCTGAAGGCTGAAAAGGACCACTGCCCCAAAACAGCGGAATATGCGCCTCTCAAAGACAATTATACTGAGGAACCTGATGAAGCCTGCTACTCCCCAACGCCATCGCAATCCAGTGAGGAGCCTCTGACATCAGATCCACTGGATGAAGATTACACACCGTCACCATCATCCAGTGACGATGAGCCGCTTATACAGGAGTCCCAGTCATCCTGCCACAGTACACCAGTGAAGCGCCACAATACACCAGTGAAGCACCACAGTCATCCATCATCCAGTGACACTGACATGGGGGAGGCTCAGGACCAGAAGGAAAAAGGTGAATCAGTTGAAATGGACAAGCAATTAAAAGGAAAAGGGAAGTTTAAAGGTGGTAAACAAAAAATTACTGTTAAAAGAAGCAACAACAAGGATGGTGTCAGAGTTTGGGACAAAGTCCATTACTGCGTATACTGTGAAAAGGCTCAACTGAAGATTGCTAGACATCTAGAAAGAAAACATAGTGATGAACGTGAGGTCGCCTATGCTTTTAGTTTATCGGTTGGGTCCAAACAAAGGAAGATACAATTAGAAGGCCTTCGTAATAAGGGTGACTGGCTGCACAATCGCAAAGTCTTAGAGGAAGGAAATGGTAAGATTGTAACATGGAGGCAGCTCCCTGAGAAGGTAAACGTAAAGAGCTACCTCCCGTGTCAATACTGCTATGCAATGTTCATGAGGACTGAACTGTGGAGACATGAGAAATCATGTAGAGAACGGAAAGAGGAAAGACGCAAAGACAAAAGCATACAACAATCTTCCTCCTATCTACTTGAAGTCAAATCATCATGCAACAATGTAGAAAAGATCATTCACTCTATGCTCCAGGATCATGTGACCTCTCGGATCAGGACTGATGAGACGATCTGTGCATATGGAGATGCTTTATTTGTGAAAAAGGGCCGTGAAAAGTCTCAGCACAGATACATTGCGCAAAAGCTGAAAGGGGCCACTGAGGCGTGGATCGGCCACTGCTTGATGAAGTGTGATGTCTCAACTGAGAAGAAGGCAAAAAAGTTCAAGGAGTTGCTGGAGCACTCATGGTCCACTTATGTTTCGACCAACGCTCATGGCACAATGGAGCAACGGAGGTGGGGGAAAGAAGACAACATACCTCTAACTGAGGATGTACTCATTCTTCAGAACTACCTGAGGAAAGTTGAGGATGAGTCAAAGGCGAAGTTAAGCATGTGACTCCTACAGAATACAGACTGTTAAGTGAGAGCCTTCTTGCACAAATAACTGTGATCAATAAGAAACGAGAAGGAGGGGCATCACGTTTAACCCTTGAGACATATCTCAACGCAGACAAAGGCCCTTTAAACAAGGAGATTTATGAGACTCTGTCAACTGTGGAGAAACAAATGAGCAAAAGACTCACACGTTTGGTGACACGTGGAAAGAGGGGAAGAAAAGTACCCATCCTACTTCTTGAGCGCACAAGAGTCCCTTGACTTCCTGGTTGAAAAAAGGAGCAAAGTTGGAATTCTTGAGGAGAACCCATTTCTGTTTGCAAGGCATTGCAAAACAACTAATCTTAGTGGGTGCGACTGCCTGAGAAAATATGCAGAAGAGAGCAAGGCCAACAACCCAGAACTGCTGAGGTCAACAAAGTTGAGGAAGCATGTTGCTACCTTATGCCAGCTGCTCGACCTCAACAACCAGGAACTTGAGCAAGTTGCTCGTTTTATGGAGCATGACATCAGAGTCCACTACGAGTATTATCGGCAGACGGATAAAACATTTCAAGTGACCAAGATTGGCAAACTTCTGTTTGCCATGGAACAGGGAGCAAATTCACTGAAAGATAAAAGTCTGCAAACACTGGACTCTTTTATCAGCGGTACGTACATTTATTAAGATAAAATTTAAAAGTCTCACCTCTTGCAATTACATTGTCTCTTTGACTTTCTGTCCATTCTGTGTGTATCCCTTATTTATCTGCATATTTTCTACTTTTAATTTAAAAGAAACTTTACTAATTTACTGTAAATATTTTCACAGGCAAAAGACCTGCAGCCACCTCAACCAAACGTTCGCAAGCTGTCAAAAAGAAAAGGATCTCAGATGCACGTGGACAACTGGAAGCGCATGATGGTATGAAATATAAATCAGAAAAATCTTACTGCTATTGTGTTAATGTTGCTGCTGGATCTGAAACTGAATCTTTATTTCCTTATTAAGCTTATTCATGAGTTTTACTGTTGATCTGACTGATTTTGAATGTATAATGTTCCATATAAATCAATGAAAAGATGGAGAAAAAATTTTTTTGCATGACTGATTTGAAGATTTTCTGTACAAGTATAGTATCTCTGAAAGACCTGGACATGTTACTTGTCTATTAGTATGTTTATAATGTATGCATCAACAGATGGAGAACAGCTGTCCTCCACAAGCTCATCAGCTCAGGGGAAAAAGATGACTGTCCCAACACCAAGAGATGATTCTGATGAGGATGATGAGGCCTCTGCAGCGATGTCTTCTGTAGAGAGTCAGTGGGTGACTGCAACAAGACATGAAGATTATGGTGGTTCTGAGGAGGAGGATTGGAGCAATGACATTAGTCAAGGCACTGAAGACGGAGGTAACACTCTCAGTGTGACTTGAATCTGGTTTCTGAGACATTTCATTCAACAACATGCCCTGGCACAGTTGTAGAGTTGCAGCAAGACAGCAACAGAAAGATGACAACAGACAATGACAATGCCATGAATTTATAGCAAGTCTGGCCCAGGCCCTGAAAACATGGATAATGTTTTTGTCTGACTCGTATTTCACTGTAGTACTGTTGTGTTTTTGAGAGTCAGATTATAAGGATTTTCAATTGGTCAAAACATTTTCTTTTATACAATTCTTAACAAGTTTATTAGACCACCTGTAATATAACAAACTTGTTTCAATTTAAGAATTTCATTGTTGTTCATTGACAAAATGACAAATTGGAAAAACAAAATGGTCCTTGTTGAAAAATAACCAAAAACGTCAACATCTTTTGTGACCACCTTTGGTGTGGGTCACTAGCTGCATTCTTGCTGGCATTGTTTTTAAGTAGTTTTGCAAAGTCTCTTTATCTTTCTCTTTATTCCAAATCTATATACATAAATGGCTACTTTTGTCTTTCTGTCTGTCCGGAATAGGCTCTAAAACTACAAAAGGTGAACTCCCCAAAGTTACATATTCTGAACCACCATGACATGGGCTACAACCTGGTACTATTTTCAAACAAAAAAATTTATATTAAGACAACAATATTAACAATAATCTGATACATACAGTTGAACCATACGTACCTCAGTGGCAGTTGTACTCCAGCACAAATCTCTCAGCTTTCATAGCTGGCTGCTGGCCCTATGCATATATGCAGGAGCTCAGTAGCCTGCCTACTGCTATAAACAGAGCCCAGACTCCTGGGCTATCTGCTGCTGGCTGCTGGCTAGCACACATAGTGTGGGTGTGCATGCCAGCTTGGTTGTATAACCAAGCAGATTCAAATACCCCCCTTGATATGAATGCATCCTTTCTCTGCACATGCTGCACGTGGGTGCTACAAACCTGTTTGACTCTCCTTGAAAAAATTTGAACAACTCTACAAACTTTAGTGTTTTCAGACCTGTTTATAGCAAAAACAAATGTGAGTATTCTGTCATTTACTGACTAATCATATACTGAACATTTTGATTGTAAGAATATAAAAACACAATTCAATACAAAGTAACTTTCTTCCATGTGCTTTGTTATCCCCATACTCCCCTCTACCAATATTACACCCATGATATTTGACACCATGTGTGAAGGAGTAGATATGCCATCCTATTTAAAAATAGTCCTTAAATCTGGTTTAATCATTACGGCAATATGCACCCTCAAATTGAGATTTTTCTGTACCTAATGGCCAATACTGCGTTATGTTTATCAACTTCAAAATAAATACAGGGTAAACTCTTCATAATGCTGTCCCCAGGAACAAGGATTTAGACCTGCAGATAAGGTGCCAGCTCAGAGATGTAGATGGGTTTTCCCCATACCAGGCATTGGTGGCTGAGAGGGGGTGGAGGTGGGTGGGGCGGCGGGGTCAATCCACATGAATTTTGATAAAACGTATACACAATCACTATGATATAATAATTATCAGAATACAGCCTATTCCTTCTTAGAATTAAGGTTTTCACTCTTAGCAGAGAGCTTTCAACCACAGGCTGTAAATTAAACTTTAAAAGTTTACTGGATAAAATATCAAGCTTGTCTTGCAATTTGTACATGTATTTCTAAACATTTGCACATTTTCTAAAAATAAAGGTGTAGAGTGTACATGATGTGTATTACTTGCCTAGCGTTGATCATAATGTATCAGGCAAACACATGTTTTCTGTATCACAATGGCACTCTGCAGATCATTTGAAAAAGTGATGTAGTTCTAACTGCTGATGGGGCAGCACCCTTTCAATCAGCCAGTAAGCGGGCATAGAGCCTGTGTTCTCCAATGGCACGTTGTATATAGGCTGCTCATTATGATGTAAATATCATAAATTAAATTTTGTTATTTATCAACTCTTCACAACCTGCTGTCCTATTATAATAGTGCACTAGTTTTGGTATGTTGATGTTTCATGGCTCAAACTGTTTTTAGTGGTCAAACCTCTTTTTTTACAATTGAAAAGATTGTTTGTTCTCTAAATATAGCAATGAATGCATAACTTTAAGAAATATACAAGGCAACATTTACACCATTTAAAGATGGAATGCCTCAAAGTGTGCAAAAAGAAACCACTACTTTTGCTGATAATGTGGCTGGCCTGAATATGGCAGAACCTGCGATCTTCCACAGTTAGTTTGTCAGATGCTCCAGAGTTGGTAACCCCAATCAGCTGTATATCCACTTTCCTGACAGAAGGACAAGGAACATTGTCTACCAAGAGGCTCTTCAGAACTATTGGTCAGTAAAAGCTACATTTAAATATATATTCAACATCTCAAATCCAAAATTAACATTTGCTTAAAAGCCATTTTATTTTTGTAGCATTCTTATAAACTAGATTTGCAATGTATCAACAATTATAAAGGTCATAACATCAATTCTGATTAATGATTATGAGCATACTTGATCTGCAATATAAAGTCTGAAGAACTTCATTGCTGTTTCTTGCATGCAGCAAAATTCAGTTTTCTCTCTTGATTTGGGGATTCCACCTATTTTGGGTTTTTAGTTCAAACCTTTGCCTATTCGGACTACATATATACTTATAAGATATCTACAATTATGACAAAATATAAACTTTGGAATATTTTGTAGATTATATCTTAAACAGGTTAACCTGGGCAACGCCGGGTACCCCAGCTAGTATCACATAAAAATGCAATTTGCTGCTGCATTTCCTTTTGCATTTTTGGGAACATTAAACTTAAACATTTATGCATAGCAACAATAGTTACAGCATTTTAACATAAAATATATATTTTTCCTAAGATCTTGCATATGTACTGTAGATTAACCATTATACAAACATAGATATTTGGGTAAGCAGAAATACTATTAAATTATAGCAGCACACTTTATACTGGGTGTGGTCTAATACATTTGTTAAGGACTGTAGATGGAGACCATGAGAGGAACACAAAATGGAGAACTACTGAAAATCATGATCTTTAACACTGGCCCAAATTTAGTAATTTTTATATATATATATATATATATTTCTTTCTTCACATTCCAAAATCTCAGCAGTCAAATACAAATGTCTATCCTTAACCATATAGACTTAAAGTATAAATACTGTGCAATAATAATATCCTGAATGATGTTTTGAACTTGGAGATGTAGTCTGAACATGTTACTGTTACTATAAATGGATAGAGATGATGCAACCATGTTTTTTACAACTTGCTGTAGCTTTGACATTGTTACAAATACATATTTTAAAGCTCTGTACAGCATTTATAATTTCTAAATATCAACTGTTTGATTATACCATTTTTATGGGGCACAGTTGTACAGGAGCCACACTCAACTTCTGAAAGGTCATCTGTTGACAAACCAAAGAGGATGGCAACTGCTTGACTGGATGATGGTGATGATGAAGATACCAGTGACCCTGAGCAAAGCAGTAAAAAATCTCATTCTATGACTGTTCAGTGCGTTTGATTATTTTTCTTGTCCTCTTAAACATGCAGAGGTGCTACACTTTACTAAGTGGTGGAGTTTTGTCTTGACCTCCTCGCTGTTAATTTTGTGTCTTAAACAAAGTTTACTTATCTTTTTGTTTAGTGAGCCTTAGACTGCATCAGTTGAATTTTAATACTTTATAGAACAGTAATCTATTACCATGTTAAATACAAAAAGGTCAGCAACTTGTGCCTAGTGACTTGACTAATATTGCTTTTCTAATGACATATTTTATTTGTTTTCACATCTTTTCAACATAAAAGACCACAAATGTAACATATTGACAGGTGACTTTCAAGGGATTAGGTCAATAACTGACTGTCCCTAATAAAACGTCGCCGACCCTAACTTTTTTCGATGCTCCCGGTCCTAATTTTTTCCCCCATAATTTATTATACTGGCTGTCGATTTAAAAAAAATATACGAAATATATAAATAAATAATAAATAAATAATAATAAAAAATAAATAAATAAATACGATATAAAGTGTTGTGTTGTCACTTTGATGGTGAAAAGCCTTTTTCTAAATCTTGATGCTTTCTGTAATCTAAAGGGGTGTTTTGGATAAGGGCCCTCCCTTGTGGCCAAAAATAATGATTGAGTTTTACAACACCAAACAGAACTGGTGGTCCTTACTTTGTGGGTATACTTATGCGGTCCTCACTATGTAGCAAGTACAAGAATGTGTGTGTGTGTGTGTATATATATATATATATATATATATATATATATATATATATATATATATATATACACACACACACACACACACACACACAACTGGGGATAGCTGACATTTGGTGTTTGGTATGTTTATGTATTTTGGGTCATTGATGAACGCACAAAAAATGGAATGCTGATAGGACTAATATTTTTGGAGAAACTACAGATATTAGTTTCCATTGCTAATTACATTCTGGACTAACACACCATTTCCAGCAGGGAGTGGTAGATCATCCTTATATGTTAAAAGCATGAGTGAGTGCATGCGTGCGTGCCTGCGTGTGTGCATGATTTTATTTAGTAAGTTTAATGTAAGTACATATTATAATTGTAAATACATTTAAAAACACATGGATGACACAAGAAAGTGCAAACTCTTATTTTCCTTGTGGTCCATTTAAAAAATCAAATGACAAAATAGAAGTAATAATAAAATACAATAATAATAATAATAATAACAATAATAGTAATAGTGTGTATATGATAACAAAAACCTAAACAATTTCTAAATATATTAAGACAGTAAATTAACATTACAAAATTACGTAATTAATAATAGGAAATAGGAAATAATAGGAAATAAAAGAGTTGAGTTCCTTTTCTAAAAATTGTTGAGGTCTAAGGTTCTAAAAATATTCTGGATTGACACACCATTCCATACAAGCTTTGCATAATTTATTACCACCCTTGAAAAATGTCATCTACCTGATTTATAAACACTACCCAATCTAGTAACACGCTAGTAACAATAATAATCCTAGACCAAGAGGTCTAATCTTAAAAGGCATACAGTGCATCTGGAAAGTATTCAGAGCACTTCACTTTTTCTCACATTTTGTTATGTTACAACCTTAATCCAAAATTCCAAATTTATTAAAAATAAAAAATTAAGAAATCAGTACTTTGTTTCTGCACCTTTGGCAGCAATTACAGCTTGAAGTCTTCTTGAATATGATGCCACAAGCTTGTTGCACCTATCTTTGACCAGTTTTGCCCATTCCAATTTGCAGCACCTCTCAAGCTCCATCAGGTTGGATGGAGAGCATCGGTGCACAGACATGTTCAGATCTCTATAGAGATGTTCAGTTGGATTCAGGTCTAAGCTCTGGCTGGGCCACTCAAGGACATTCACAGAGTTGTCCTGAAGCCACTCCTTTGATATCTTGGCTGTGTGCTTAGGGTCATTGGGCTGCTGAAAGATGACCCGTTGCCCCAGAGCGCTCTGGAGCAGGTTTTCATCCAGGATGTCTCTGTACATTGCTGAATTCATGTTTCCCTTGTGACTAGTCTCCCAGTTCCTGCCGCTGAAAAACATCCCCACAGCATGATGCTGCCACCACTATGATGTACTGTAGGGATGGTGCCTGGCTTCCTCCAAACATGACACCTGGCTTTAACACCAAAGAGTTCAATCTGTGTCTCATCAGACCAGAGAATTTTGTTTCTCATGGTCTGAAAGTCATTCAGGTGCCTTTCGGCAAACTCCAGGTGGGCTGGCATGTGCCTTTTACTAAGGAGTGGCTCCCTTCTGGCCACTCTACCATACATGCCTGATTGGTAGATCGCTGAAAAGACAGTTGTCCTTCTGGAAGGGTTTCCTCTTTCCACAGAGGATAGAGCTCTGATAGAGTGACCATGAGGCTCTTGGGCACCTCCCTGACTAAGGGCATTCTCCCCTGACCACTCAGTGTAGATGGGCGGCCAGCTCTAGGAAGAGTCCTGCTGGATCCGAACTTCTTCCATTTATGGATGATGGTGGCCACTGTGCTCATTGAGACCTTCAAAGCAGCAGAAATGTTTCTATACCCTTCCCCAGATTCATGCCTCGAGACAATACTGTCTCTATACCTCTTCATCATGAAGTTGTATAACTGGGGATACAAAATGCAAAGTCTGCACCACGCACAACTTCTGGAATCACAGACACAGAAGCCTGTAACCTCTTCTGGGTTGTCTGGGTGTCTTGGTGGCTTTCTTCACTCTTCTCCTTCTTGCACAGTCACTCAGTTTTTGAGAACTGTCTACTCCCCACAGATTTACCATAAAGTGCCATAATGGTGAATGGTAAATGGACTGCATTTATATAGCTTTCCATCTGCATCTGCAGCTTTCCATAGTTTTCCATCTGCATCAGACGCTCAAAGTGCTTTACAGTTATGCCTCACATTCACCCCGATGTCAGGGTGCTGCCATACAAGGCGCTCTCTACACACCGGGAGCAATAGGGGCCTTGCCCAAGGGCCCTTAGTCATTTTCCAGTCAGGTGGGGATTTGAACCCATGATCTTCTGGACTCAAACCCAACACCTTAATCACTAGACCATCACTTCACCCCTATGAAGAAATTTAAATGTTTAAATTTCGTCATAATTTATGCAAATAAAGTCCAAGACATATTCAGTGACTTGGAAATGTTCATGTTGTGTGGGCCGCTGAAGAGGAGGTACTGCTGGCCCACCACCACCAGATGGCGCCCTGCTTGGAGTGCGGGCTCCAAGCACGAGAGGGCGTCAGAGCCGCTGGAGGTGACAGCTGTCATCTATCAACACCAGCTGTCACCCATCACCACCACTATAAAGACCAGACTGCAACTCCACCTCCTCGCCGAGAAATCTTCTACCATACAGGTAATTTTCTCTGCTGAACAAAACATTGTGTAATAGTCTGAACTTCTTTTGCAGCCGTTTTCCTGTGGTGTTTGCCTTATCTGTGGGATTGGCGTTTGGTGTGATCAGCGACGGCTTCGCTTCACACCCCAACCAGATAAGTGGTTAGACAGGAGCTGCACGAGTGTGTGATTGGAGGTGGAGGTTCTCCCTCCTTACTGAACACAGACTGTGGGATTACTGAGTGTGCGAACTCACACTCATCCAGAACTGTTTCTGTTTTCTGCCAGCAGTACCGGGTCTGACTGCTGAAGACAGTGGCCACCTGGGGCGCAGGGCTTGGCGGCTCCAGTGTTCTTCAGGTCCGTTGGTGGTGAGGCTTGTGTGGGTTCCGGCTTTTCTCTCACCGGATGTCTCCTGTCTTCGAGCCTGCCACACGTCACCTTTTTGTCGGATTGATATAACGCATATTTGTATCTGTCTGTATTACGTTGTGCACCTTCACAACATTGAATTATTTCTTTTTGGCTATTCCATTGTCCCTTCATTAACGCCCCCTGTTGTGGGTCTGTGTCACGACACTTCCCCAACAGGATTTCTCGGCCAGCGTCATGGATCCCGAGGGGCGTCAACTCGAGCCTGAACGGCCAATGGAAGAGCAAGGTGCACAGGCGCCAGCAGGAGGTGTGTTAGGGGAGCTGCAGCAAATACTGACCGCTTTCACTGCTCGGTTGGATCTGGTCACCGAGCAGAATGTTATCCTCAATCGGAGGATGGAGGCTCTCACCGTCAGGGTGGAGGCGCGCGATCAAGGCGCTGCTGCAGTACCTCCTCCTGCTGGTCCTTTGTCAGACACAAACGTTCCACTGGTCGCTCAACGACCCACCCCCCCCCCCCCCACCATCCTCTGAAGCATACATAAGCCCTCCGGAGCCGTACGGAGGTTGTGTTGAGACGTGCGCGGACTTCCTAATGCAGTGTTCGTTCGTCTTTGCACAGCGTCCCGTCATGTACGCGTCAGACGCTAGCCGGGTGGCTTATGTCATCAATTTGCTTCGAGGAGAGGCACGCGCCTGGGCTATGGCGCTCTGGGAGCAGAACTCACGGCTCCTAACGTCATATGCTGGGTTTGTAAGGGAGTTCAAACAGGTTTTTGATCATCCCAACAGAGGCGAGACCGCTTCGAGCGTGCTACTGTCAATGCGACAGGGGCGCCGGAGTGCAGCCGAGTATGCAGTTGACTTCCGCATCGTGGCTGTGAGGTCCGGCTGGAGTACTGTTGCACTCCGCGCCGCCTTCATAAACGGGCTGTCTCCGGTCCTGAAGGAGCACCTGCTGGCTAAGGAGGAACCGCGGGATTTTGACGGGCTTGTCGACCTGGTTATACGCTTAGACAACCGGTTAGAGGAACACCGTTGGGAGCAGGGCGGGGGGCGTGACCGGGCACGGGCCATCCCTCTTCCTTCCGGGTCCGAAAGGGTGCCGTCGTCCCCACACTCCACAGCCAGAGGGCCCCGTGTGGCTACAGCTCCCCCTGCTGATGAAGCTATGGACACGAGCAGGGCCAAAATAAAATCAAAGGACAGACAAGGGAGGCAGGCCCGCGGGGAGTGTTTTTTCTGTGGGTCTAAAAGTCACATACAGAGGAACTGTCCCAAACGGTCAAACTACAACGCCCGTCCTTAGAAACTGGGCTAAGGGTGGGCCATAACACGCATGCGGGGGAACCCCGAAAATCAGCACGAATCCCAGTCACAATCCTTTGTGAGGATTTAACCCTTCACGCCCCAGCACTTATAGACACGGGGTCAGAAGGGAATCTGCTGGACAGCAGATGGGCAAAGGAAGTAGGGCTCCCTCTGGTGGCTCTGCCTTCCCCTGTGAAGGTACGAGCACTAGATGGCACTCTTCTTCCATTAATCACACACCAGACACAGCCAGTGACTTTGGTGGTGTCTGGGAATCACAGGGAGGAGATAGTGTTTTTGTAACACCTTCTACCTCCCGAGTGATTTTGGGTTTTCCATGGGTGTTGAAACACAATCCCCGGATTGATTGGCCGTCTGGGGTTGTGACGCAGTGGAGCGAAACCTGCCACCGGGAGTGTTTAGGATCCTCGGTTCCACCCGGTGAGATAGCTAAGGAGGAGGTCAAAGTCCCGCCCAATCTGACGGCGGTGCCGTGTGAGTACCACGATCTTGCTGACGTCTTCAGCAAAGATCTGGCACTCGCCCTTCCCCCGCACCGACCGTACGATTGTGCCATCGATTTGATTCCGGGCGCTGAGTACCCGTCCAGCAGGCTGTACAACCTCTCACGTCTGGAACGCGAATCAATGGAGACCTACATCCGGGACTCGTTAGCTGCCGGGTTGATCCGGAACTCCACCTCCCCGATGGGTGCTGGTTTCTTTTTTGTGGGTAAAAAGGACGGCGGACTCCGTCCATGCATCGATTACAGAGGGCTGAACGACATTACGGTTCGCAACCGATACCCGTTACCTCTGTTGGATTCGGTGTTCACGCCCCTGCATGGAGCCCAAATATTCACCAAACTCGATCTTAGGAATGCGTACCACCTGGTTCGGATCCGGAAGGGAGACGAGTGGAAGATGGCATTTAACACCCCCTTAGGTCACTTTGAGTACCTGGTCATGCCGTTCGGCCTCACAAACGCCCCTGCGATGTTCCAAGCTTTGGTTAATGACGTCTTGCGGGACTTCCTGCACCGGTTTGTCTTTGTGGATCTAGACGACATCCTCATCTTTTCTCCAGACCCTGAGACTCATGTCAAGCATGTACGTCAGGTCCTACAGCGGTTGTTGGAGAACCGGCTGTTTGTGAAGGGCGAGAAGTGCGAGTTCCACCGCACGTCTTTGTCCTTCCTGGGGTTCATAATCTCCTCCAACTCCATCGCCCCTGATCCGGCCAAGGTTGCGGCGGTGAGAGACTGGCCCCACCCAACAAGCCGTAGGAAACTGCAACAGTTCCTCGGCTTTGCAAATTTCTACAGGAGGTTCATTAAGGGCTACAGTCAGGTAGTTAGCCCCCTGACAGCCCTGACCTCCACGAAGGCCCCTTCACCTGGTCGGATCGGTGCGAAGCCGCGTTTAGGGAGTTGAAATGCCGGTTCTCGACTGCACCAGTTCTGGTGCAGCCCGATCCTACTCGCCAGTTCACAGTGGAAGTGGATGCCTCTGACTCAGGGATAGGAGCCGTGCTGCCCCAGAGCAGGGAGTCCGATAAGGTCCTCCACCCTGGTGCCTATTTTTCCCGCAGGTTGACCCCGGCTGAGAGGAATTATGATGTCGGCAATCTGGAACTCTTGGCGGTGAAGGAGGCTCTTGAAGAGTGGAGACACCTGTTGGAGGGAGCGACGGTGCCCTTCACGGTTTTCACGGACCATCGGAACCTGGAGTACATCCGGACCGCCAAGCGGTTGAACCCCAGGCAAGCCCGCTGGTCACTGTTCTTCAGGCGCTTTGCCTTCCAGATTACGTACCGCCCCAGGACCAAGAACCAACAGTCGGATGCACTGTCCCGGGTGCATGAAGAGGAAGCCAAGGCCGAGCTGTCAGACCCCCCAGAGACCATCATCCCCGAGTCCACTGTCGTGGCCACCCTCACCTGGGACGTGGAGAAGACTGTCCGGGAGGCCCTGGCACAGAACCCGGACCCGGGGACCGGCCCGAAGAACAAGATGTACGTCCCACCAGAGGCCAGAGCTGCGGTTTTGGACTTCTGCCATGGGTCCAAGCTCTCCTGTCATCCCGGAGTGCACAGGACCATGGCAGTAGTCCAGCAGCGCTTCTGGTGGGCGTCTATGGAAGCCGACATCCGGGACTACGTCCAGGCCTGCACCACCTGCGCCAGGGGCAAGGCGGACCACAAGAGGACCTCAAGACTCCTCCGACCCCTACCGGTGCCTCATCGCCCCTGGTCCCACATCGGCCTGGACTTTGTCACGGGCCTCCCGCCATCCCAGGGCCACACCACCATCTTGACGATAGTGGACCGGTTCTCCAAGGCGGCCCACTTCGTGGCCCTCCCGAAGCTCCCTACGGCCCAGGAGACAGCAGACCTCCTGGTCCACCACGTCGTGCGTCTGCATGGGATACCAGCGGACATCATCTCAGACCGTGGCCCTCAGTTCTCCTCTCAGGTCTGGAGGAGTTTTTGCAAGGAACTGGGGGCCACCGTGAGTCTCTCGTCCGGGTATCACCCCCAGACGAACGGACAGGCAGAGCGGGCCAACCAGGAGTTGGAGCAGGCCCTCCGTTGCGTTACCTCTGCGCACCCGACGGCCTGGAGCACCCATCTGGCCTGGATCGAGTACGCCCACAACAGCCAAGTGTCGTCTGCCACCAGCCTCTCCCCGTTCGAGGTGTGTTTGAGGTACCAGCCCCCATTGTTCCCGCTTGTGGAGGGTGAGGTCGGTGTGCCCTCGGTCCAGGCCCACCTCAGGAGGTGCCGCCGGGTGTGGCGGACCACCCTGTTCTGCCCTGTTGAAGGCCCGGACGAGGGCCAAGGCCCATGCAGACCCGCCGGCGTTCCCCGGCCCCTGCATACCAGCCTGGGCAGGAGGTATGGTTGTCAACAAAGGACATCCCACTTCAAGTGGAATCACAGAAACTGAAAGACAGATATATCGGACCCTTTCCCATCACCAAGGTCTCAGCCCAGCCGCAGTGAAGCTACGGCTGCCAGCTTCACTGCGGATCCATCCTGTTTTTCACGTGTCGCGGATCAAACCATACCACACCTCACCGCTCTGCACCCCTGGACCTGCACCACCTCCTGCACGGATCATCGACGGGGAACCGGCGTGGACCGTGTGTCGGCTTCTGGACGTCCGTCGCAAGGGTCGGGGCTTCCAGTATCTGGTGGACTGGGAGGGGTATGGTCCCGAGGAACGCTCCTGGGTGAAAAGGAGCTTCATCCTGGACCCGGCCCTCCTGGCCGACTTCTACGCCTGGCACTCGGAGAAACCTGGTCGGGCGCCAGGAGGCGCCCGTTGAGGGGGGGGGTCCTGTTGTGTGGGCCGCTGAAGAGGAGGTACTGCTGGCCCACCACCACCAGATGGCGCCCTGCTTGGAGTGCGGGCTCCAAGCACGAGAGGGCGTCGGAGCCGCTGGAGGTGACAGCTGTCATCTATCAACACCAGCTGTCACCCATCACCACCACTATAAAGACCAGACTGCAACTCCACCTCCTCGCCGAGAAATCTTCTACCATATAGGTAATTTTCTCTGCTGAACAAAACATTGTGTAATAGTCTGAACTTCTTTTGCAGCCGTTTTCCTGTGGTGTTTGCCTTATCTGTGGGATTGGCGTTTGGTGTGATCAGCGACGGCTTCGCTTCACACCCCAACCAGATAAGTGGTTAGACAGGAGCTGCACGAGTGTGTGATTGGAGGTGGAGGTTCTCCCTCCTTACTGAACACAGACTGTGGGATTACTGAGTGAGCGAACTCACACTCATCCAGAACTGTTTCTGTTTTCTGCCAGCAGTACCGGGTCTGACTGCTGAAGACAGTGGCCACCTGGGGCACAGGGCTTGGCGGCTCCGGTGTTCTTCAGGTCCGTTGGTGGTGAGGCTTGTGTGGGTTCCGGCTTTTCTCTCACCGGACGTCTCCTATCTTCGAGCCTGCCACACGTCACCTTTTGTCAGATTGATATAACGCATATTTGTATCTGTCTGTATTACGTTGTGCACCTTCACAACATTAAATTGTTACTTTTTGGCTATTCCATGTCCCTTCATTAACGCCCCCTGTTGTGGGTCCGTGTCACGACACTTCCCCAACAGTTCATGTATCCATCCCCTGACTTGTCTGAAGAAAACTGGCAATTAAACTGATTATTTACAGGTATTATACCAAAAGGGGCTGATTACTTATGCAACCCATCATCTTGGCTTTTATATTTTTAATTAATTTATATCAAGTTGTAGAGATTTAATTTGGGTTTGATTAAGGAAGATAATTTTTGAAATTTTTGTATTGAGAAGCCTGATTTAGTTTTTATATTTGAAATGGCATAAATAAATTAAAATATGTGAAATACCAATGGTGAATACTTTTGCAAGCCACTGTAGATCCATGTTTTAAAGACCATTCTCACATTGTGCTGAGCTTCATTTGTGCTGTTTGTATAAGATCCACTATAAAAAAAAAAACACTTTTCTCATCAAAATATTATCTTTGGAAAATTTGTCCACCTAATCTGCAATACTAGTTATGTGACTACATCCTTGCAAAATACACATTTTGATGTATTCACCATCAAAGTCCACAAAAAACACTGATTTCACACTGTAAATATTATGTGTTTCCCCTATTCATTTTAGGGGCATGACCTGAGATTATGTCACCAAAATTCATATTCCTCACAGCTGGAGGTTTCCAAGCATTTATCAGAGGTAGGTGAAATCATAGTAATTTCCAGATGTTTATGAGTTGATTTCTCTGGGCATATAGCACCAAAAATAAAATGAAATACATCAATATTTTCATAATTCTTTATTTATTCAGAACAGTCAACTTATTTTTTATTTACTACTGTTACACACTTTAAGGCTCCCACACACTGTTTTCAGAGTCTTAAAGGCACAAACACACTTGAGCTTTGTGATATGACATTATGTGAAACTAAATGTGCACCCCACATATCTGATAGTATTGTGTGAAAGTGAAAGATTAAAAGGTTTGTCCACCAGATAATATTTAGAAACTCTGGCTAAGCTGTGTGCCTTCTTTATTTTGTTGCTGAGCTCACTCCAGCTCTACTAATGTATTTGTTACCGGAGACGAAGAACGACATGAAGAAAGGACTTGCCCCACTCTGGAAAGGAAAGGCTCGTTGCTGGATTGCAGTAATTTCAGGGGTATGACACTACCCTCTGTAGTGGGGCTGGTCCTTGCAAGGTGACCAGAACATTCTTGCTTCACACCCAAAAAGTCAGCCATGGACCACATCCGAGATCTACGAGTCTTCACTGAATGAAAATGTAAATGTCAGCAGTGCTTCTTTGCACCCAATTTCAATTTCAGTTTATTTTCATTTATATAGTGCCAAATCACAACACTATCAAGTAAAATATGATGATCCAAGGTATCAAATGCAGCACTGAGATCTAACAGCACCGGAACTGTAGTGGTGCCCAAATCTATTGCAAGCAGAAGATCATTCACCACATGCACCCTGTGTTGATTTTTACCAAGTGTTTGATTCAGCTGACCTGGCTGTTGTCTGTGACAACTTAAGAATTCATGAGATTCCCAAGAGGTTACTGGACATCAAAGCCAGCTTATACATGGTGCTGTATGGAGTTGGGTGGAATTTTTTTTTTTTTTTTCCCAGTGAACACCACCTTTCATAAGGGATGTGAATTGTAGACACATTCATTTATCTCAGCAGTGACACTCATAACTCTGGGTCCTTTGCCTTTGGATCAAAGTGACCTTGAGTCATGAGGTTGATAAATAAATGGTAAATGGACTGCATTTATAGCGCTGTTCCATCTCCATCAGATGCTCAAAGCACTGTTACAAATAAAGCCTCGCATTCACCCCGATGTCAGGGTGCTGCCATACAAGGTGCCCACTACACACCGGGAGCAACTAGGGAAAGACTCGTTAGCAGACTTTAATGAGCCTTTCATTGATTCAGGTGTGTTGGAGCAGGGAGACAACTAAGAGTGTCAGGAATGTGGCTCTCGAGGACCGAACTTGGCCACCCCTGAACTAGGGCATTAAGGACCTTGCCCAAGGGCACTTAGTGATTTTCTGGTCAGGCTGGGATTTGAACCGAGGATCCTCTGGTCTCAAGCCCAACGCTTTTAACCACTAGACCATCACCTCCCCCCTGCTGGTGTCTCTTTTCATTGTCGCACTTTGTAGACGGTCCCTACACTTCTCAGCCACCTGCTTGTTCAGCTCAGAGGACAGCTCATATGAATAAAAATAAGGTTGTAGCTCATTGTCTACCTTCCTGAGGTTAGAAACTAGTGTTGATTGTTTTTCTACAATGTTTGTCTTAAGATTTATTGAGCTGTGAACTTTGAATCTGTGAATATCTTTCTAACTTGACCGGAGTCTCCAGGGGAGGTTTCTATACTCCCTGAGTTTGGCACCTGTGTTACCATTTGACAGGTGTACTGTCCCAGTCAAACTCACCACCTGCCCTGTCCCCGAGCGGGTCACGTCCAGCGGGGCCAGGCACTTTACACCAGAAGCAAGAGCCCACTCAGGGGCTCACCTCCCCGCCTCTCTGTCTGTAGTGACCCCACAAAAAAAAAACAAAAAAAAACATTTTTGCGGTTATAGGGTTTGCGATCAAGAATACAGATCCGTAATTTGAAATCTGTAAACTAAATGTTTACAGATTTGTAAATGTCTGTAATGTTTCTGTAATACCACTATAGCATGTCTGTTATGTATGTGTCGCGTTCCTGTAATATCACTATAACATGTCTGTTATGTACGTGTCCCTTTCCTGTAATACCACTGTAACATGTCTGTTATGTACATGTCCCTTTCCTGTAATACCACTGTAACATGTCTTATGTACGTGTCCCATTCCTGTAATACCACTGTAACATGTCTGTTATGTGTCCCATTCCTGTAATACCACTGTAACATGTCTGTTATGTGTCACGTTCCTATAATACCACTATAACATGTCTGTTATGTACGTGTCCCATTCCTGTAATACCACTGTAGCAGTGTAGAAGAATTTTTAGGTCCATATTTGAACTGTGATGAACTATCAAGTGTCCTGATCCGAACTGTATGTCCTCTGGTTGAACTAGCAGGTGTTCAACCCAAAAAAAGGGCTCTATTAGTCATTCAGTCTGTCAGGGGCTTTCCAAGGCCTTTTAGGTGCTTTCCCGCAGGCCACGTGCAGGGGCCTCAGGCCAGCTGCACGGTGGCTGAGGCCACGTGCGGAGGGGGCCTCAGGCCAGCTGCACCTGTGGCTGAAGGTCTTTTAAAAAAATCAGTTGTAAATCCTTCACGTTTAATGGGAGCGTTTGTCACATTGAAATAATGGCCTAACACCTGCTTAGGGTTCACTAGAGGACGCTTCCAATAGAAAACCATGTCTTGGGAATGAAATAAATAAAAAAAGTCGAAGGAGGAGCGATGCCCGCGGGTCTCCAATAAATAGACGAGCGCGGTTGTCATATTCAGTCTCTCTAGAGGACTCAGTTTGTCTAAGCTTTGTGTCGAAGGCTTAAATAAACTTAAAAACTCTGTGCATTTTATCTTGCTTAAGGCTGAATTATTCTAAAGTGTTTGTGTCATTTTCTAGCATATCACTTGCAATTAGTTTGTGTTATCTAAAAGACGACATCCTGAGAAGACTAAAGACGAGCCGCGACAGAACTTGGCGAGCCAGCTTCAGGAGGGTCCAGGGGCATTCCGGCAGCCTGGGGCAGTCCAGCTCATCCCTCCAGACCGTAAATAACAGTGATCACGACTAAAAGGTAAGCAGAAACCTTTTATAATTTCTGCACGATCTGGAGGAGTGAGTCGGGATTTCCGCCCAAGTTGACAGGTGATATTTTTTAATTGCCTCTTACCCAAAAGAACCTGGACTAAGAAAATTGATAAGAGACTAAAAAAGATAAGATTGAAAATTATCAGGCCTTGTAGATAAAATGCTCAGAAGGTGTGTGTGTTCCCGGGAAAAAAGAATGTCTGTGTGAGTGAAAGGTCAGGAATGTTCATGAACTCTGGTGCGGAAAGAGTGCGTGGAGAACTAACCTGGATGCTTGGGGAATAATTGGTGTTGAAATTCGTTACTAACGTGCCGGCTGATAGCATGCGCTGTAGGGGTTAATTTAGGGGAGTATACTGACAAATAGATACAAGGTAATACAAGGTTATTTAAAGAGTTTAACAGAGACTGAAGTGAAATAAGTGAGAAAAAAGAGTTTAACAAGAGAATACGTGCAGAGAAAGCACAGATAAGCGCCTGAGGGGGCGCAGTAGAAATACCGTACATGATAAAGAGATTTAAAGAGGGAAGTGCAAAGTGGCACCGCTGACAGTAAGTAAAAGAGCTCAATAAAGGACGTCATTTTTTAAGAAAAGAGAAAAACTATAAAAAAAAAAATAAATAAATGAAGAGTTAGTGCAGAATACATGAGAATTAATGAAGCAGAAAATAGTGCAGTAAGGCACCAGATACACGCTTGTGGGGCGTGGGAGAAGAATAAGTAATTAAGTACACAGTAATATGAGTTTTTTTTATAAGAAAAGAAAAAGAGAATATTTTCAGTGCAAAGGCACATTAAGCTCATGAGGAGCTCAGTAAGTGAAGAAAAAAGGTAGAAGAAAGTGCAGAAAGGCACAGGATACGCACGCGAGGCGCGGTAAGGCGTAGAAGTAAATGAAATATTGTATGCTCAGAAAGGAGCTGGTGAAAATAATATATTAAGCACAGGATATGCACGCGAGGCGCGGTAAGGCGTAGAAGTAAATGAAATATTGTACGCTCAAAGAGGGCTGTAAAAAAGTAATATATGAAGTTGCTGACAGCGCCGGAGAAGCTGTCTAACGTGAAGAGAGATACATGCTTAAACAGAACACATTGGTGTTAAGTGAATAAAAAGGTTGTTTAAAGCCGCGGAGTGAAAAGTGGCAGAAGTCTAGATAGAGATATATAGAAAGTTGTTTTTAATAATTTTTGTGTATAAAGCTGTTGAAAATTGTGTGTGGGAGAGTGGAGAGTAAGCGGGGAGGTGCAAGCAAAGCTGTGAGGGCTTGCAAGCTGGCTGACATACAAGATTAATGTGAAAGAGTACGAGGGGGAGGTATTTAGACCAACAGGAGGACTTGGAGGTGCATGACAGGCAGAGAGTAAAGTGTGAACAGAGACAGTGAAGAAAAGACAGGAGAAGAGTGCTATGTAAATACAGAGAAGGTAGATATTATTTCAAAGAGAGAAAACTATAAACAAATATAGCAGAAAAAGACTAGAAGCAGAAGTTAAAAAAATTAGAAGGAAAATAGAAAGTCGGAGCAAAGACATTAGGAAGTGTTAGGTTTGTAAGAGGATTAAATAAATAAAATTGGTTATAAATCAAAAGAGATAAAGCTTAGATTATAGTGAAAAAGCTGACAGACTGATCAATGCTTGGGACAGTCATTGATGGGAGACTTAAGTGATGATGAAATAATACTCCCAGAACATTACTTGACTGACGGAGACATCGAAACCCAGGGAATCAGGACACATTTTTGGCTGGAAAGGACCTATTTTGACAGGGTAGGGAGCAGAACATTGGCAGGACGAACAAGAGATCAATCAGAATTATGGCAGATACTAAGGTAATCAATCTGAAGCAAAAGAAAGAACAATTCCCTCTAATTAATTGGGAGCTGCTGATAAGACGTTTGTGGCATCAGGTTTAACCCCGTGGCTGGAGCTGCTTTGTGCTGATCCTAATAAAGAACCTTAGCATACCATTAAATCATTTAATAACACTGCCAGCCGATCCAGGGTGAAGAACTGTTTCCTAGGTTGACTCTGACTGTGGTCCCAAGGAAAGGTTCGGTGGGAAACAGGTAAATTTTCGTATTTAGTTAAGAAAAAGAAGACGGGCATAACAGTTGGAAATTCTGAAATTCTGTTACACTGCAGGGGTAACCTTGTCTTTAGGTGACATAAAAGCCTTGCTAATGCATGTCATGGGAAAACATGACACTGAAGAATTAGCAGGAAAGGTTGGACTAACACAAATGATGGGCACTAATCAACATGATGAAGTCCCCTTTAATCGCTATAGAAACTCCAGTGGGAAGGACTGAGAAGAAAGTACCCTGAGGTCTTGGATCCCTCTAAATTGGATGATGAGGAGTGGACACCTGAAGAGTGCCCAAAGAAGTTCCTGCACCGATTCCAGAAAAGATGGGCGGAAGGAAACAGGAAATGCATGGAACCATTCTCCAGCAACTGAAATCCTGTTTAAAATAACTGTAAAAAAGGCTCTACCAGATGAGGTTCAGACAAGCCCTAGATGGAGTCGTGGGACTATCAAAAATGAATTGGGCTTTATACTCTGAGCATATTTGTCACCATCTTGAAATCTACAAGAAAGAAAAACAAAAGAAGAAGATGCAGCAAAATCCCTGACGAAAAAAATTGGTGCAGATGCAGTTGGGAGAGCTAACCAAAGTCAAGAAAGAAAAAAACAAAGACCCAGGCACCAATGATGCCCCTGTTCCTTCTGAGTCGGCAAGCCTAGCCCCTACGACAAACACTGCTGCCACCATACAGGCACCTGTGGTAACAGCCACACAGAGCCCCCAAGGAGCAGCAGGGAGCACTGCTGCAGGAGAAGTCTCGGCACCAGTGGAGCATCACTATCACTACCATAGCACTGGCACACCCGGAAATGGACCCACCTACAGTCATGGGTGGAGAGGAGAGTCACGGAACTTTCAAGGTCAAAGAGGAGGGTGGCGAAGAGGATCTCGCCAACCTTCATTTGGAAGCAGATTCCAAAACTCAGCTCCCAGGAACAGTCAAGCGGGACCGCCTATGGGACCAACACCCCCAATAGGGGATCAACCCTCTAATGAGTGTTGGAGCTGTGGACAACCTGGACATCGAATGAGAAATTGTCCGGCCCGACCTTGGGTTGGGCCCTCTGCCTATTGGCAATAGGGAGGCCTAGAGAAGACAGAGGGGGAAACGGTGGCATTGGCTATTTCGATGATACCTAAGGAAGAGCCAACCGTCACTGTTAATATACAAAACACAGATTTCCCTTTCATGGTGGATACAGGGGCAACATACTCTTGCATAGGGAAAATTGGCGCTCATCTCCCCCTCTCTGGGTCTGTAATTAAGACCATCGGCTTCTCTGGGAAGACTCAAATAATACCGTTTACACGCCCACTTCCTGTAACGACTGCAGGAAAAACAATTGAAGCACCCCTGTTATACTCACAAAATACACCTGTGAATTTGCTGGGAAGAGACATTTTATGTAAGCTACAAACCCATCAAGGACTGCAAATACACTTTCCTGACGAAGCACTCGCCAACATTATGGTGCTTATGGACAATGGAAACAAGGTCCGACCTGTGCAACCCATGGTATACTGGCTGAAGTTACAACCAGAAAATTCAAATCTTCAACTGCAAGGGGAAAAATGGAAGCCCTGGGCAGAACAACACTATGAAAGCAGTATGTACACCTAGTTTACCTTTACATGTCACCCTGATGTTCGATGCCAAACAAGAACAAACTGACTATGCATGCTGCTGGGATGTATTGATGAATCAACGGCTGTTTCACATAACCACCACAGAAATTTATTTAGGCCCCAAGGGGCCGCAGCTTCTGTCAAGCTAACTTCAGCTGAACAACAATGGTATCAAGTGCCGAATGCCATGCCTCATGTGACCCTTTTAGTCTCAGAAAAGTACGAATCCCATGACCTAGGTCCAATGGTAAAGACAGCCTCAGAAGTTGAAGAATGGCAAAACATGGAAAGTCCACAAGTACATCTGTCAAAAGACCAGCAGTTTATACGAATTAATTTAAAAGTAAATGATGAGGCTATAGCTCAAAAAGTGGAGCTCAATCCTAGACCAGAGGGGACAGATGGTGTTATCGGCCCAACAAGAGAAATTGTTAGAGCAAATACCACCAGTGTGTGGTCCCAAAGCAAAACGGATGTAGGACTAGTAAAAACAGCCTTACCAGTAAAAATAAAAGTAAAACGGGAGCAAAAACTGCCTCACCAAAGGCAGTATCCATTAAAACCTCAGGCTATTGAAGGCATAAAACCAGTAATTAAGGGACTAATGGCAGCTGGAGTTCTAATAAAAACTGCAAGCCCATGCAATACTCCTATCTATCCTATCCCTAAAAACAATACCAAAGAGTATCGGCTGGTACATGATCTGCGTCCTATCAATGCAATAATAGAAATGGATGCACCTATAGTACCTGATCCGCATACTATACTATCAAGCATCCCTGCTGGAGCAAAATGGTACACAGTAATCGATCTGTGTTCAGCCTATTTCAGTGTGCCTGTGCACCCAGACTCACAACATTTGTTTGCATTCACATTTCTGGGACAACAGCTAACGTATACACGGCTACCTCAGGGACTGAACCTGTCCCCAGCCATCTTTAACAAAGTCCTGGCTGAAGATTTACAACACCTTGACATACCCAGTACATTGGTGCAATATATGGATGATCTCCTTATTGCATCAGAGACTCAAGAACAGTGTGAAAAAGATTCATTAATTGTATTGCATGCATTGGCAGATGGAGGTCATAAAGTAAGTAAGGACAAATTGCAGTTCTGCAAACAACAAGTAGAATACTTGGGAAGACAGTTGTGTGGGACCACGCGATGTATAGCCCCAGCCAAGTGGAGGCTATAATCAAGGCTCCCAAACCCCAAACAGTGGGACAGATGCTTTCATTCCTTGGGATGGCAGGGTACAGTCGGCCGTGGATTTGTGATTATGCTATAAAAACTGCACCTTTGCGTGCCATAATTAGAGCAGTGGGGCAAACAAGCAATGCAGCTCTCCTCGTCTGGACAGATCAGGCAACGGGAGCTTTTGAGGCCCTAAAAACAGACATGCAATCTGCTCCCGCGTTAGGTAACCCAGATTATGGGAAACCTTTCCATTTGTATGTTACTGAAAAAGCTGGTTATGCTTGTGCTGTACTAATGCAGGAAACAAATGAAGGAAAACAACCATTGGCCTATTATAGTACAAAGCTTGACAACATTGAAACAGGATTGCCACCATGCTATCAGGGTCTAGCAGCAGCTGCCTTTGCATTTCAAAAAGCATCATCCATAATCATGGGACATGCAGTAATGTTGTACACGTCGCATCAGTTACATGCCCTGCTAACCAGTCAACGTTTTGTCTTAACACAAGCTAGACGCACTGGATATGAAGTTGTGTTGTCCGCTCCAGAAATAACAATACAACGTTGTCACACGGTGAATCCCGCCACCAAATTGACCACACCGTTAGATGGTACTCCACATAACTGTGTGGCAGAGACAGCGAAATTTTTGAGAGCCAGAGAACATTTGTATAATCACGCCATAGATGCAGATCTAACCCTGTTCGTGGATGGCTCATGCTTTCGGGATGCCGCGGGATTGCATGCGGGTATGGGGATAGTTAAACTAAACACGGATGGCGAGACCTTTGAATTACTGGAGTCCCAAGGAATTGATCAGCCTTGTTCAGCCCAACTGGCAGAGAATCAAAGCCTTAACTATGGCTTGCCAGATAGCTAAAGATCAACGTGTTAATATCTACACAGACTCAGCCTACGCTTATGGCGTATGTCATGTACATGCAAACATTTGGAAACAAAGGGGATTCCTGAGAGCAGATGGCACCCCTGTCACTCATGGAGAAGCGATTTCCCAACTGTTACAAGCTCTCCAATTACCGTCTGAGGTAGCCATCATTAAATGTGCAGGTCATCAAAAGAATAATAACATCATAGCTCAAGGTAACAACCTAGCAGATGACGCAGCGCGCAAAGGAGCACAAGGAGAAAATATGTTTCCCCTGCTAACCATCCAAGATTGTGCCCCACTGGTTTCACTTGACGCACTGATAGTGGCTCAAAGTAGGGCCAGTGGAGAAGAAAAACGAATGTGGGTTAACGAGGCGCTATTGAGACACGCAGTCAGGGGCCAGCGGACAAGCTGTGGCGCAGTAGTCATGGACCATTTTGTGTTACCCACCAATTTATTACGACATGCAATCATTTGGGCCCACGGACCCGATCATTGTTCGCGAGTCCAAATTATGAACAAACTAAAAGCTGTCTGGTGGTCACCATATATGGCAGCTACAGTGGACCGTTTGTTGAATGAGTGTGAGGTATGTGCACAGTACAATGTCCGGAAATCATTCACAGCCCCTTTAGCCCACGTTCCGGTCCCTGATGGGCCATTCAGACATCTTATGATGGATTTCATAGACATGGGAGCTGAAAATCGAGTTAAACGAATGAGATATGTTTTGGTAGTGATATGCAGATTCAGCCGATGGATTGAGGCAGTAGCCTCTGCAAATCAAGACCATAAAACGGTAGCCAAATTCTTGTGCCGAGATGTCTTTCCAAGATTTGGCATTCCAGATACTATCTCATCTGACAACGGTAGGGCTTTTGTAGCAAGGTTACACAAGAAACATTCAAACAATTGCGTATCAAACAGAAGTTTGGTGTGTTTATCACCCTCAATCAAATGGGGCAGTGGAACGGGCTAATGGCATTTTAAAGAACAAACTAGCAAAAATCATAGCGGATAGTAATGGCAAACTAACCTGGCTGGATGCGTTGCCGCTTGCTTTATTGTCAATGCGCTCACAAACTAACCGACTAACCCATTTGACACCATTTGAAGCTCTTACAGGTCGGCCGATGCCTATTCCATACCTGAGAGGACCTACGAAGGACCATCGCTGGAGCAGCTACAAGACGAATGGCATAATTATCTGAGACAGTTAACCCAAATACGCAAAACTATCTTTTGCAGGTCAAAGGTGCTACAGGAGACAGAGAAGCAGAGATTCCACTTGAAAATCAGAGCATCCAGCCTGGTGATCTGGTTTACGTCAAGGTGTTCAAAAAGAAGTGGGGACAGGCCCCGCCGAGAAGGTCCTTTCAAAGTTGTTCTTGCCTCACGTACAGCAGTCAAAGTAGACGGTAAGGACACTTGGTTTCATTTAAACCACTGCTGTAGGGTTGGTGGCCCAGCGCCCCTGCGGCCTCGGCAAGCTCGTCTTGGCAGGGCCGCCGGGCCAAGGGGGGAAGCAAGAGAAGCCAGAGACCTACAGCAGCACCGAGGGACGGCCACGCCTCCCTGCAGCCAGAAGAAGCACAGAGGGAAGGCCACGCCTCCCTGCAGCCAGGCGAACACTGGCCAAGGCGCTCACAGAGACTGATTGAACAAAGACGACGCACAGCTTCAGAGAGTAGTGGATCCCTGCCAGATAGAGCAGCGACAGACTCAGATGCAGACTCAGAGACAACTGGAGACGCAGGCCAACAGACAGACAGAAATACAGACCGACAGATAGACAGGCCACAGGAGACATCAGACTCGGATAGCAACTCAGTGATTTACCGACAGAAGAACGCAGGAAGTACAACCCAGACAAAGCACAGATACACCACACATCCCTAGTGACAGCTCATCTAGTGACGGCTCACTTAGTAGCACATCTAGTAGCACATCTCAACAGTCATCAGAGCAATGATTAAGGAATTATTCAAGGGATTGACAATATTACTGGTGGTCAGTATGGGAGAAAATAGACATCCAAAACATACAACGGACTGTGCCGTGGCCATGGCCGCAATAGCAGCTAAACAAGGCATTCTAAACACAGGAAAAACATATAATTTGGTATACATTAAATCAAAAGCCTACAAGAACATAGGAATACAGGGAAAGCTGGGGGATTACATATTAGGCGAAGCCATTAGCATCAAATGTGAAGAGGAGGGAACACTCAACATAGAGGTAATTTGTGATAAAAGAGGATGCAGGGAAACCAAGCAAGACGTAACTGTTACAGTACATGAAGCAACAAAATGGGTAAAAATCAAACCAAGGAAAAAGAGGACAATTAGAAGCCTAGAAACAAGCAGTCACTTAGGGAGATGGGATCCCAGTACAGACCTAGCCCGCACACAAGGGTTGAAGACCAATTTATTTTACCCAATGGTTGAAATTTTCGGCTAGGCAGATCAGTGAAAAGCCTTGCATAGCCTGTCACCGGAAAGGTGTGATACCTCAGGCTAAACCCCTACCTGATATCAACAACTGTTATAGAAGCCCCCACATAACTCAGACCAAGCAGAATGCTATACACAATGTGTTATGAAAATGGCAGTAGGTGATGAAAATATGCTGCCGACAGTAAACTTTGTCCAGTGCCCCTAAGTACAGAAGGAACCGTTCCACCTATGATTTAAAATAGAGAAAGGGATGATACACCCATTCTGTATAGCTAAAGGCTTAGTAGCACAATACATAAGCGATTGGCAGGTAGGGACGACCCAGCCAAAACACCACATACAGTGTATGCAAAAGCAGCAAGAATACAACCGGCCAAAACAGCATGGAACATTACCGTCTGTCACACCCTGCCAGCAGCAGGCATACAGTGTGAACAAATAGTACCGGCCACAGGGGGGTCTGTAATTGGACTGAATCTCACCCATGCTTCATGGGGTATCTACTCCAAATTTAACTAAGGGAACGGTACCCTTAGCTGACATCTTTTGGATATGCGGACAAAAAAGGAAACTCCTGTCATCGCTGTCCCCCGAATTGGAAAGGCCATATGCAGCAACTGCCCGAGTGCATCCTAGACCCAATTCACTGCTAGGACCTGTCCCCAGCTTTCCACCCCCAAGGCAGGAGAGATATTCTGATCAGCCCAGTACCTCTGGAGGAGGATCAGCAGGGGTAGACCTTAGCCGAACTCACCCACCAGGACAGAGGGGAGCTTTGTACAGGCTGCTAAATGCCAGAGTGTCCCACCCACTTGCCTGTGCGACATCAACAATACTCCCCCCGCACACGAAATGCCTTCCCCCTTGTACTTCCTGTCCCCTGGACTGCACAACCTTAATCTGGTCATGGTCACCCCACAGGACATGGCAATCTTGGTTCGAGAGCTTCGTCTTCCACAAGAGTCTGTTCCAAAAACCTTGGAGCAGCTCCTGCCCCTCACAAATCACATTCCCCATGAGCTATTTGAGGAAATCATGCCACAACTAAGTCAGACAGCTGCATACCTGTTCAGGATACACCGTGACAATGCCAACATCTCTTGTGCTCAGGAGGGCCTCCATACTCAACTGTGTGGTCTTAAGTCTAGTATGGACATGCTAGCCTGCATGATGGAGCATATGGAAAGGGAACAGCTAGGGCTGGCCACCACCACCCTGAATGTGGCAAGAGTTCTCTGGGGGCCCTGTACAACCTGGCCAAGCAGCACAAGGAGCTGGAAAGATCCATCAGAGAACTGCACGACTGTCTGAAAGCCAGAATTCCTGATCCTCCCCCCACTACCCCTGAAAGGCCAACCTCCCCATGTTCCCCAACTTCCCCCCAAAACTTCAGATGCTGAGTAAATGCTGAGGAGCGCGGACTGACGTAATGGCACTGAACACGGACTATGATCTTGGTTCTTGAGTTTGAATTGCGGACTGGTTTCAGAAATCTGAGTGTAAATAAAACAAAGAAGGATATATGTTAGTAACGAAGGTTGGGTAAATGTCTGTCCTTACCATCATCTGCGTAACACAGATAAAGCTAAATGCATACACATAGATATCACATTGCAAAGTTATAAAAAGGGGACCCTTACACGGCGTGTTTGTAGATTTAGTAGTAAAGATGCACCATAGGGACCCCTTTTTTCTTAATTATAGCATGCCTCAAGAGACATGCATCGCCTAAATTGGCGTCTAGCCAAAAAGGGCATTAGAAAACAAGCTGAAAAGAAGAAAAACAAAGTGGAGAATGTTGAGAAATGGCCTATAATGAAAACCATTATATGATTGACTAAGGCAAATGACTTAAGGACGGACATGAAGGGAAACCATTTATTGTGTTTATCATTTAACTAGACATAGCTGCGCTAACCCTTAGAATAGTTCTGATTGGTTGACTAAATAGTGGTAACATAGGGGTTATTTGATGCATTTAATAATAAATGTGTGACGCTTTAACAAAATAATATGTAGAACCAAGTATAATGGGTTGGAGCCACTGGTTGAGTGAGTCAATAGATGCCAGAAGATGATTGGTTGCACTGATGTCAATGTAAAGCCTTTACTTTGCCATGATTAAGAAGTTGCTGTAACTTTGTTTATGTGGCCATTTTAAGTGCCTTGAATTACACCAAAACTCATTGTTGAATGTCACCTTGCGTTGATATAATCCGGCTAATTGCTCACCTTGGCCTTAGTATGTAGGTTCACCTGCACTGCAATATATTTACCGTGTGAAGTATCACTGATATTCATATCCGCACCAGAGTTATACAGTAAGTCGAGTGATGTGTTTTTCTTTTTTTATTGCAATGCACAAATCAGGATGTCTTGTCAGTAAACAACCCCAAGAGTATAGTTGATGTAATGGGACTCTTTCGAGTCCCAGAGGAGGGACTGTAGAAGAATTTTTAGGTCATATTTGACTGTGATGAACTATCAAGTGTCCTGATCCGAACTGTATGTCCTCTGGTTGAACTAGCAGGTGTTCAACCCACAAAAAGGGCTCTATTAGTCATTCAGTCTGTCAGGGGCTTTCCAAGGCCTTCTAGGTGCTTTCCCGCAGGCCACGCGCAGGGGCCTCAGGCCAGCTGCACGTGTGGCTGAGGCCACGTGCGGAGGGGGCCTCAGGCCAGCTGCACCTGTGGCTGAAGGTCTTTTAAAAAAATCAGTTGTAAATCCTTCACGTTTTAATGGAGCGTTTGTCACATTGAAATAATGGCCTAACACCTGCTTAGGGTTCACTAGAGGACGCTTCCAATAGAAAACCATGTCTTGGGAATGAAATAAATAAAAAAGTCGAAGGAGGAGCGATGCCCGCGGGTCTCCAATAAATAGACGAGCGCGGTTGTCATATTCAGTCTCTCTAGAGGACTCAGTTTGGTCTAAGCTTTGTGTTGAAGGCCTTAATAAACTTAAAAAACTCTGTGCATTTTATCTTGCTTAAGGCTGAATTATTCTAAAGTATTGTGTCATTTTCTAGCATATCACTGCAATTAGTTTGTGTTATCTAAAAGACGACATCCTGAGAAGGACTAAGACGAGCCGCGACACATGTCTGTTATGTGTCACGTTCCTGTAATACCACCTGTAACATGTCTGTTATGTACATGTCCCATTCCTGTAATACCACTGTAACATGTCTGTTATGTGTCATGTTGCTGTAATACCACTGTAACATGTCTGTTATGTACGTGTTCCCTTTCCTGTAATACCACTGTAACATGTCTGTTATGTGTCACATTCCTGTCATACCACTGTAACATGTCTGTTATGTGTCATGTTGCTGTAATACCACTGTAAACATGTCTGTTATGTACGTGTTCCCTTTCCTGTAATACCACTGTAACATGTCTGTTATGTGTCACGTTCCTGTAATACCACTGAACATGTCTGTTATGTATGTGTCATGTTCCTGTAACACCACTGTAACATGTATGTTATGTGTACCATCCTGTAATACCACTGTAACATGTCTGTTATGTGTCACGTTTCTGTAATACCACTGTAACTTCTGGTTATGTGTCCCGTTCCTGTAATACCCGTAAACTGTCTGTTCTGTGTCACGTTCCTATAATACCACTGTAACATGTCTGTTATGTACGTGTCCCATTCCTGTAATACCACTGTAGCATGTCTGTTATGTGTCACGTCCTGTAATACCACTGTAACATGTCTGTTATGTACGTGTTCCCTTTCCTGTAATACCACTGTAACATGTCTGTTATGTGTCACGTTCCTATAATACCACTGTACCATATCTGTTATGTACGTTGTCCCATTCCTGTAATACCACTGTAGCATGTCTGTTATGTGTCACGTTCCTGTAATACCACTGTAACATGTCTGTTATGTACGGTCCCATTCCTGTAATACCACTGTAACATGTCTGTTGTGTCACGTTTCTGTAATACCACTGTAAACATGTCTGTCTTATGTGTCACGTTCCTGTAATACCACTGTAACATGTCTGTATGTGTCATGTTGCTGTAATACCACTGTAACATGTCTGTTATGTACGTGTTCCCTTTCCTGTAATACCACTGTAACATGTCTGTTATGTGTCACGTTCCTGTAATACCACTGTAACATGTCTTTATGTATGTGTCATGTTCCTGTAACACCACTGTAACATGTCTGTTATGTGTCACATTCCTGTACACCACTGTAACATGTCTGTTATGTGTCAGGTTCTGTAATACCACTGTAACATGTCTGTTATGTGTCCCGTTCCTGTAATACCACTGTAACATGTCTGTTATGTGACGTTCCTATAATACCATTGTCACATGTCTGTTATGTACGTGTCCCATCCTGTAATACCACTGTAGCATGTCTGTTAGTGTTCATGTTCCTGTAATACCACATGTAACATGTCTGTTATGTACGTGTCCCATTCCTGTAATACCACTGTAACATGTCTGTTGTGTCATGTTTCTGTAATACCACTGTAACATGTCTGTTATGTGTCACGTTCCTGTAATACCACTGTAACATGTCTGTTATGTGTCATGTTGCTGTAATACCACTGTAACATGTCTGTTATGTACGTGTTCCCTTTCCTGTAATACCACTGTAACATATCTGTATGTGTCACGTTCTGTAATACCACTGTAACATGTCTGTTATGTATGTGTTTCCCGTTCCTTTAATACCACTGTAACATGTCTGTTATGTATGTGTTCCCGTTCCTTTAATACCACTGTAAACTGTCTGTTATGTATGTGTCATGTTCCTTTAACACCACTGTAACATGTCTGTTATGTGTCACATTCCTGTAACACCACTGTAACATGTCTGTTATGTGTCCCATTCCTGTAATACCACTGTAACATGTCTGTTATGGTGTCACATTCCTGTAACACCACTGTAACATGTCTGTTAGTGGTCACGTTTCTGTAATACCACTGTAACATGTCTGTTTATGTACACTGTTCCAGTTCCTGTAATACCACTGTAACATGTCTGTATGATGTGTTCCTGTTCCTGTTAATACCACTGTAACATGTCTGTATGTACATGTTCCCGTTCCTGTAATACACTGTAACATGTCTGTTATGTGTCACATTCCTGTACTACCACTGTAACATGTCTGTATGTGTCAGGTTTCTGTAATACCACTGAACATGTCTGTTACGTGTCCCGTTCCTGTAATACCACTGTAACATGTTGTTATGTGAACGTTCCTATAATACCATTGTAACATGTCTGTTATTGTACGTGTCCCATTCCTGTAATACCACTGTAGCAGTTCTGTATGTGTCATGTTCCTGTAATACCACTGTAACATGTCTGTTATGTACGTGTCACCATTCCTGTAATACCACTGTAACATGTCTGTTGTGTCATGTTTTTGAATCCACTGTACATGTCTGTTAGTGTCACGTTCCGTAATACCACTGTAACATGTCTGTTAGGTGTCATGTTGCTGTAATACCACTGTAACATGTCTGTTATGTACGTGTTCCCTTTCCTGTAATACCACTGTAACATATCGTTATGTGTCACGTTCCGTAATACCACTGTAACATGTCTGTTCTGTATGTGTTCCCGTCCTTTAATACCACTGTAACATGCTTGTTATGTATGTGTTCCCGTTCCTTTAATACCACTGTAACATGTCTGTTATGTATGTGTCATGTCCTTTAACACCACTGTAACATGTTGTTAGGTGTCACATTCCTGTAACACACTGTAACATGTCCCTGTATGTGTCACATTCCGGTAATACCACGTAACATGTCTGTTATGTGTCACATTCCTGTAACACACTGTAACATGTCTGTTATGTGTCCGTTCTGTAATACCACTGTAACATGTCTGTTATGTACATGTTCCTCGTTCCTGTAATACCACTGTAACATGTCTGTTATGTATGTGTTCCTGTTCCTGTAATACCACTGTAACCTGTCTTGTATGTTACATGTTCCGTTCCTGTAATACCACGTAACATTTCTGTTATGTACATGTTCCCGTTCCGTAATACCACTGTAACATGTCTGTTGTGTCACGTTTCTGTAATACCACTGTAACATGTCTGTTATGTGTCACGTTCCTGTAATACCACTGTAACATGTCTGTTATGTGTCCTGTTGCTGTAATACCACTGTAACATGTCTGGTTATTTACGTGTTCCCTTTCCTGTAATACCACTGTAACATGTCTGTTATGTGTCACGTTCCTGTAATACCACTGTAACATGTCTGTTATGTACGTGTCCCATTCCTGTAATACCACTGTAACATGTCTGTTGTGTCACGTTTCTGTAATACCACTGTAACATGTTGTTATGTGTCACGTTCCTGTATACCACTGTAACATGTCTGTTATGTGTCATGTTGCTGTAATACCACTGTAACATGTCTGTTATGTACGTGTTCCCTTTCCTGTAATACCACTGTAACATGTCTGTTATGTGTCACGTTCCTATAATACCACTGTAACATATCTGTTATGTACGTGTCCCATTCCTGTAATACCACTGTAGCATGTCTGTTATGTGTCACGTTCCTGTAATACCACTGTAACATGTCTGTTGTGTCACGTTTCTGTAATACCACTGTAACATGTCTGTTATGTGTCACGTTCCTGTAATACCACTGTAACATGTCTGTTATGTGTCATGTTGCTGTAATACCACTGTAACATGTCTGTTATGTACGTGTTCCCTTTCCTGTAATACCACTGTAACATGTCTGTTATGTGTCACGTTCCTGTAATACCACTGTAACATGTCTGTTATGTATGTGTCATGTTCCTGTAACACCACTGTAACATGTCTGTTATGTGTCACATTCCTGTAATACCACTGTAACATGTCTGTTATGTGTCAGGTTTCTGTAATACCACTGTAACATGTCTGTTATGTGTCCCGTTCCTGTAATACCACTGTAACATGTCTGTTATGTGAACGTTCCTATAATACCACTGTAACATGTCTGTTATGTACGTGTCCCATTCCTGTAATACCACTGTAGCATGTCTGTTATGTGTCATGTTCCTGTAATACCACTGTAACATGTCTGTTATGTACGTGTCCCATTCCTGTAATACCACTGTAACATGTCTGTTGTGTCATGTTTCTGTAATACCACTGTAACATGTCTGTTATGTGTCACGTTCCTGTAATACCACTGTAACATGTCTGTTATGTGTCATGTTGCTGTAATACCACTGTAACATGTCTGTTATGTACGTGTTCCCTTTCCTGTAATACCACTGTAACATATCTGTTATGTGTCACGTTCCTGTAATACCACTGTAACATGTCTGTTATGTATGTGTTCCCGTTCCTTTAATACCACTGTAACATGTCTGTTATGTATGTGTTCCCGTTCCTTTAATACCACTGTAACATGTCTGTTATGTATGTGTCATGTTCCTTTAACACCACTGTAACATGTCTGTTATGTGTCACATTCCTGTAACACCACTGTAACATGTCTGTTATGTGTCACATTCCTGTAATACCACTGTAACATGTCTGTTATGTGTCACATTCCTGTAACACCACTGTAACATGTCTGTTATGTGTCACGTTTCTGTAATACCACTGTAACATGTCTGTTATGTACATGTTCCCGTTCCTGTAATACCACTGTAACATGTCTGTTATGTATGTGTTCCTGTTCCTGTAATACCACTGTAACATGTCTGTTATGTACATGTTCCCGTTCCTGTAATACCACTGTAACAGGTCTGTTATGTATGTGTTCCTGTTCCTGTAATACCACTGTAACATGTCTGTTATGTGTCACATTCCTGTAACACCACTGTAACATGTCTGTTATGTGTCACGTTTCTGTAATACCACTGTAACATGTCTGTTATGTACATGTTCCCGTTCCTGTAATACCACTGTAACATGTCTGTTATGTACATGTTCCCGTTCCTGTAATACCACTGTAACAGGTCTGTTATGTACATGTTCCCGTTCCTGTAATACCACTGTAACAGGTCTGTTATGTATGTGTTCCCGTTCCTGTAATACCACTGTAACAGGTCTGTTATGTATGTGTTCCTGTTCCTGTAATACCACTGTAACAGGTCTGTTATGTATGTGTTCCCGTTCCTGTAATACCACTGTAACAGGTCTGTTATGTATGTTCCTGTTCCTGTAATACCACTGTAACATGTCCGTTGTGTACGTGAACAGGAACATGTTATTTTGCTAACATTACAGTCACAAAATGAAGCAATGCAAAACACCATGGAAAGTGAAAAGAACTCAGTACAGAGCAATTTGGTTTGCTACAGCAGCTACAAAGTCCAATGTATGCATCATCATTGAAAGTGGAGGAAGTGACACTTAGTTTGAATCATGTCATTTTGTCAGATTATTTGGTCAGGTTACAAGAAAGTATGGATAGCTATCCAACAAAATCAGTTACATCAGTTTGGGGAATGCTTCATGAAGCCAAAAAAGTTTGTTTGGAACATGGACAGAACAGCAGATCACTTGTGGCTGAAAGAAATGAAGTTTCATCTTCCAATAACTATGAGCTGTATTCTCCATGGATACTGGTAACTGTTTTCAAAATGTTAATCAAACCCCTATACCTGAAGATGAACTAAATGTATAGAAATTGTTCAAAATATCTTGAAAATGGTCACTGTGGACCAGGAAGGACAGGCTATAGACTCAGATGAGTAATTATCCATGACACTTCAGTTGTGGTGACTGTGATTATGGCTGTAAAGTAGATGAAAGAAATCATATGAGAAAACAGATCACATCTGGGCTCATGTCTCTGCCTTCTGGCAAACTGTAGATGAAATGTCATCACTTTTTTTTTTTTTTGAAAATCCTTCTCTTTTCCACTCCACCATGTAGCTCTCACTGTGGTTTGCAACAAACAAAAGCTGCACTATGCTCCATTTCTCCATTCACAGCAACAGAACCCTATAACTCCTTCATTGTTATAATACGTGTCTTGGTGGCTATCCTCAGCTTTCTCCTTGCGTGGAGACTCCGTTTTTGAGAACTGCCTACTCCAGACATAGTGTCATTTTGTGTGTATTCTTGATGATTGATGTAAACAAAGTTTAAGATGTACAGTGCATCCAGAAAGTATTCACTGTGCTTCACTTTTTCCACATTTTGTTATGTTATGGCCTAATTTCAAAATGGATGAAATTCATTTTTTCCCCTCAAAATTCTACTCACAACACCCATAATGACAATATGAAAAAATGTTTTTTGAAATGTTTGCAAATTTATTAAAAATAAAAGCTAAGAAACCAGGGCAGCACAGTGGCTTAGTGGTTAGCACTGTTGCCTCACAGCGAGAGGTCATGGGTTCAGTTCCCACCTGTGGTCTTTCTGTGTGGAGTTTGCATGTTCTCCCTGTGTTTGCGTGGGTTTTCTCCGGGTGTGCCGGTTTCCCCCATCCACAGACATGCGGGTTAGGTGGATTGGAGTCTTTAGATTGTCTGTAGATGTGCGAGTGGTGTGGTGTGAATGTGTTTGTCTGTTTGTGGCCCTGTGACAGACTGGCGTCCTGTCCTGGGTGTACCCCGCCTCGCGCTCTAGGATTGTTGGGATGGGACTGGCTCCAGCCCCCTGTGACCCTTAATTGGACTAAGCAGTTGAAGATGAGTGTGGTGTGTGTGTGGTGTGTGTGTGTGTGTGTGTGGGGTGTGTGGTGTGTGTGTGTGGGTGTGTGTGTGTGTGTGTGTGTGTGTGTGTGTGTGTGTGTGTGTGTGTAGCCCTACTATTATTCTGAACACTACTGTATCTTAAATACAGATTAAAATCCAGAGCCAAAATTCACCATGAGATGCTTTTGCACTGCAGAGACTTGTACTTTACTGAGGAAGTAGGACCTGGACTAAACACATGTAGTGTGTGTTTCCACTAAAGGAACCTGGGCTGAAATCATGACATACAGTTATGCAAAAGTTTTGGCACCCTGATGATTTTCATGATTGTCCTTTATAAATCATGGTTGTCTGGATCCGAAATTTCACTTAAATGTATCATATAGCAGACAAACACACTGATATTTGAAAAGTGAAATGAAGTTTATAGGATTTACAGAAAGTGTGCAATAATTCTTTAAGCAAAATTAGGCAGGTGCATAAATTTGGGCACCCCAACAGAAAAAAATACATCAATATTTAGTAGATCCTCCTTTTGCAGAATAACAGCCTCTAAATGCTTCCTATAGCTTCCAAAGAGAGTCTGGATTCTGGTTGAAGGTATGTGGGACCATTATTCTTTACAAAAGATCTCAGGTTTGTTGGTTTCCGAGCATGGACAGCCTGCTTAAAATCACACCACAGATTTTCATTAATATTCAGGTCTGGGACTGAGATGGCCATTCCAGAACGCTGTACTTGTTCCTCTGCATGAATGCCTTAGAGATTTTGAGCAGTGTTTAAGCCGTGGTCACAACCCACCGTACTTGCACGTGTGTGCAGTCTACTTGCAAAAACGTGGACTAAATTTGGAGATCCGTACGTCGTAAGTACTGCCTCAGTACAAATTTAGGACACACGCAGACACGCCGTAGAGGTTTGAGTGCATGTAGAACTTTCGCTGCGGTCAGGCTGCGGATTCACCAGCAGTACAGATGACGCACGTTGTGAGTACTGCCTCAGTATGGATTCAAAGCAGCACATTTTCATTCAATTACTATTGAATTAACCAAATCTGTACGTAGGCAGTACTGATTACGACACTCACCACATACTATGGAGGCTGACAGACTTGCATACACAACGCAGCTTCTCACTTGAACTTGGACTTTATTTCCAAACGTCAGCAACACACACTCCACAGCTTCAGTCTGTTAACTAGCTGTAACTTTTCGAGGCAAGTAAACACTCGTACAGCTGACCACTGCTGGCTGGACATGCTCATGCATCGCCGACGCCGAAAAACCTGCCGTTCTGGTCCCGCTCATAAAAAAGAAAAGCGACCCCACACACACTGCTTTTGTCAACTCTCTTTATCGTTACACTCCTAGAGACGTGCATTGAACGTACTCCCTCCCTCCTCTTGCTACTGCCTCCATACGTTTTCCCAAAAACGTAGTGGCCGTGGCATCCGCAGAAAACGTACGGCAAAAAAAACACATGGTGGGTTGTGACTGGGGCTTTAGGGTTGTTGTCTTTGTCACATGCCTGTGGCTGAGAGGACAGTGACAAGGAGGAGACACAAACGAGAAGATTAGAAAAATAGAAGTATTTATTTACAGTAGTTTAAGTCAATAAATTAAAAGGTGCAAAGATGTGCAGCTGTGCAAAAAGGTGCTCTGTTACCGGTCGGCGCTGCGAGACGTCCTAGAAAGAGAGAGGGAGAGAACAAAATGAATTAGTTGGGCCCACTTAAATAAGAGACAGGGACACCGGGCCCAGGTGCCCCTGATTATGGGCCCGCCCTGCTACAAGACGGCGGGGACCATCACCCCTCCCCCTTCAAAAGGGAAGTCCACCTAAGGACTTTCCAAACCAATTGCAAACCACAATTTTTTTTTTTTGTTAATAGTACTACATTATATTTTTGTTGCACCAAAATTACATTTACAGCTTACCTATATTCAGCTATACATTTTTTTTCCTTTACAAATACTTTAAAATCTGATAGGACTAAGTTTTTTTCTTCTATTTTCCATTATCAAACAAGAGAAATTCTACCATTTACAAGGAATCAAATTAGACTTAGCTATAAAAGGCTAAAGATGACACCAATTGGTAAAGTCACAAGCTTAGCACACGTCCTCTGCTGCACCTCCAGAGTTCCGGCGCCTGAAACTCGCCTGTAACCTTACCATCCCGAATCAAATTCAATTTATAGTGTTCCAATTCCAGTCTCATTTTTTCAGTCTCTTGTCTGACACGTTCCAATTGAACCTCTTTTTCAGCTTCAGTTCTCAGTCTCATTTGTTCCAATTGAAGTTCAGCATCTTTTCTGCTTTTTTCTTGTTCAATTTGCAGCAACATTAATTCCTTACACTGCTCAAAACTCAGTCCATCAAATGAAACAGACAGCTCGGGTTTAGAATTGACATATAAACCCGACTGTTGCTCTCCCCTCTCAGGACGCCTTTATTAAAGAGCGCAGCAGTGATTATATCTCTACCATTATTTCCCACTGTAATGCCATAGTGTTTAGCTATCTGCAATAAATGTTTCTTTTGACAATTTTCCAAAAAACTTTAAGAAGGAGTGGAGAAAAAATGTGAAACAGAAGCCATGGTTACAAAAAAAAAGTGATGTGAACCGAACTGAATGCAAACTGCCAAACTCATATAACTGAGGCTGAGGGCCAGCGCGTATCTCGGAGTCCCCGCCCTGAACTTCTAAACCCCAAATCTACCTGTAACCTAGTCTTCTTGCAGTCTCATATGGTGGGTATTTATGCACTAAAACCCGATGGGTCTGAGCAGCGACCAGCAAGCTGACAACCCCAGAACACCACGGACGCGCACCCAAGCCGAAGCTTGTAGCCACGTTCACCACTGCCCTCACAAAACAAAAGCAGGCAAATCTCCTTATGAAAAAGCCACTAAAGCCTAACGAAGGACTCCGAAACACCATGCAGCACGAGACAGCACTTACCTTCACCTCGGATAAAAAAAACACAATTTAGCTTCAAACCTCTCGCGTGTCCCCACAAACAAACGAACGAACGCGCAATCAGCAGGTGCGCACCGGATTCTAATCATGTAATCAGCGTGCAGCAAAGCCCCAACACAAAAAACAGGCCTAAAAACAAACTTTAACCAAATAAATTTACAAAAACTAAACGCGCTGACTACAAAAATGAAATTTATCTCGGACGAGCCCCCACTCTTGTCACGTGCCCGTGGCTCAGAGGACAGTGACAAGGAGGAGACACAAACGAGAGGATTAGAAAAATAGAAGTATTTATTACAATAGTTTAAGTCAATAAATTAAATGGTGCAAAGACGTGCAGCTGTGCAAAAAGGCGCTCTGTTACCGGTCGGCGCAGCGAGACGTCCTACAAAGAGAGAGGGAGAGAACAAAATGAATTAGTTGGGCCCACTTAAATAAGAGACAGGGACACCGGGCCCAAGTGCCCCTGATTATGGGCCCGCCCCGGTACAAGACGGCGGGGACCGTCACAGTCTTGTTGAAAGATCCAGCCCCGGCACAACTTCAACTTTGTCACTAATTCATGAACATTGTTCTCAAGAATCTGCTGATATTGACAGGAATCCATGTGACCCTCAACTTTAACAAGATTCCCAGGACTTGCACTGGCCACACAGCCACACAGCATGATGGAACACCTCCAAATTTTACTGTAGGCAGCAAGGGTTTTCTTGGAATGCTGTGTCTTTTTCAGTCATGCATAAAGCCCCATTGTTATGTCGAAATAACTAGTTTTAGTTTCATCAGTCCACAGCACCTTATTCCAAAATGAAGCTGGCTTGTCCAATTGTCCAATTGTGGTCTTTAGCAGACCTCAAGCGACTGTGTTTGTGGCGTGTACGCAGAAAAGGCTTCCTCTGCATTACAGCATCTCCTTGTGCAAAGTGTACTGTATAGTTGAACGATGCACAGAGACACTATCTATAGCAAAATCATGTTGTAGATCTTTGGAGCAGGTCTGTGGGTTGACTATGACTGTTGTCACCATCCTTCACTTCAGCTTATCTGAGATTTTTCTTGGCCTGCCACTTCGGGCCTTAACTAGTACTGTACCTGCGGTCTTCCATTTCCTCACTATGTTACTCGCAGTGGAAACTGACAGCTGAAATCTCTGAGACAGCTTTTTCTATCTTTCCCCTAAACCATGATGTTGAACAATCTTTGTTTTCAGGTCATTTGAGACTTGTTTCGAGGTTCCCATGATGCCACTCATTAGAAGAGATGCAAAGAGGAGAAACATTTGCAAATGGCCGCCTTAAATACCCTTTCTCATGATTGGATTCACCTGTGTAAGGAGGTCAAGGGCCAGTGAGCTTACCAAACCAATTTTGTGTTCCAATAATTAGTGCTAAATGTATTCAAATCAATAAAATGGCAAGGGTGGCCAGATTTATGCACCTGCCCAATTTTGTTTAAATAATTATTGCACACTTTCTGTAAATACTAGAAACTTCATTTCACTTCTCAAATATCAGTGTATTCATCTGCTATTTAATATATTTAACTGAAATTTCTGATCCAGACAACCAATGATTTCTAAAGGAAAATCATGAAAATTATCAGGGGTGTCCAAACTTTTGCATACAACTGTATCTTTTTCTGTGGACACAGATTTAAAGTTACATTGTGTAAGATTTAATGTCATCTTGTGGTGAGGTTGCAGATACCACTATGCTGTTACTAGTCACAATTATGCTTACCTTCATTGGGGAGGTGATGGTGTAGTGGTTAAGCGTTGGGCTTGAGACCAGAGGATCCTCAGTTCCAAACCCCAGCTTGACCAGAAAATCACTAAGGGCCCTTGGACAATGTCCTTAATCCCAAGTTGCTCCCTGTGTGTAGTGAGCGGCATGCATGGCAAGATTCTGTGTGAGTGTGCTTGTGTGAATGGGTGAATATATATATACCTTTATTTAACCAGGTAAAAAACTCATTGAGATTAAAACCTCTTTTTCAAGAGTGACCTGGCCAAGACGGCAACGCAAAAGCAAAGTAGTTACATCAAACACAAAACACACACATTCGAAAAACAGAATTGCAATACATGGTTACAAAACGCAATTACACAGTCCAGTTGTCCTTAACTCCCTGTCCTTTATGATTGTTTTAAATTCTCCCAAAGTTACAAGATGTGTCAATTTGAGGTCCTTCTGCAAAATGTTCCATGTGGACGGGGCAGCAACTTTAAAAGCCTTTTTGCCCAATTCAGTTCTGACAGTTCATAATTGTATAGCACTTTGAGCATCTGATGTAGATGGAAAAGTGCTATATAAATGCAGTCCCTTTACCATTTTACCATGATTTAAAGATGATTAAACAAACCTGTGTCTTTGTGAAGGTGTGACTACCGCATTAACTGGTTTCCTTTGTAATGTACTTACCATATTTACGCTAATAAACCCCCTCTTTTTTTCATCACATTGTTCTCTCAGGAATTCATAATTTCACTACATGCAGAGTAAAATGAAAATGAAATAGTCCTACATCATTGGCACAAAATCTCATTAAGTCTGTTCTGGTTTCCATGTTTTGCTTATACAGCCGCAGTGCCTTATATTTCAGACCCTTCCCTGTGACGCGAATGCCTGACATTCTCCCTCACCAGGCATCGGCTTTGCTGTTTTGGCCAGGTTTGCAAGCTTAACCTTGTCCCTACACCATTCCCAGACACATTTCCTATCAACAAGGAAAATTTAAGCAGCATGGTGCTTCTCTTTCTCTTCCACTTCTTTGACAACTTTTAGTTTTAATGCTGCCGAGTAAAAATGCTTGCACTGAGCCATTTTATGTAATTTTGTAGCAGCTATTGCATTCAGGAAAACATTCATTTTGAGTCTACACTGCTTTCTTGCATGCAGTATACATGCAAAAATATATTCAAATATATTCATGATATTCAAATTTATTTAGATACATCTGTATGTTCTATACATTACTTAAATTTTCACTTCAGCCTCTTACTGTTACAACGTGACATCCAGACTGAAATGTGTTCCTCAGTGGCCAACACTGGGCCCTACTGCATGATTATCAAGATGAGCCCCCAAGCTAGAGCACCTGGTGACGTACTGGATCTGCATGTTGGCACAAGTTTTATGTCAGATGCCTTTGCCGATGCAAGTCCACATTACATGGAGAATAGGCACAGGTGGTTGTGACTGGGAAACTTCTGTTTTGGAAGCAAGTGCGCACCCGTTTTTTTTTTTTTTTCTGTTTTTTTTTCAATATATATGTCATATTGTTATATCTTAAATTATATGAAAATAAAAGGGGGTTTGTGAGGTCTGGGCACAATGTACTGCTCACTGAAGGAAACTGATGCAATACCTTCTTGTGGCACCCGTTTTCACAGAATTGCTATTGTGGCATGACTAAGTGTCTGGCAGCATAACCAGATGGGCAGGCTGGGCTCATTAGCGTTGGTTGTCAGCCAGCCTAGGACAAGGACACTCTGATGTAACACCTATAACCCTAGGACTTCGCTGTCACCGTCCCAGCTTGCTAGGCCATGGCAGATGAACCCTGGGTGTAAAGGGTGGTGCCAGTTCAGTGCACACTGTCCTTCACATTAAACTTCATTGCGCAGGGTCGAAGGATATGCCCATGTCTGCAACACTTTCAAGCCCTGTAGTGATGAGAAAGGGGGAAAATACTGAAAAGACGACAACTGGAAGCCACACTCCCAATCCTGCAGGCAGTTCAGGATATTGGTCATCTGACGTCAACCCCAGAGATGACAACGTATCTTTTGCATTAAGCACTTTTGTGAGGTGACTGTAGAACATGAACTATTGGAGATGTTATTTAACTTTATTACCAGTAGCAATGCACGATTATACTTCCAGACACTGAACATGGAGAGAGAATACATTTACCTAACTGCTGTCTCAAAACTCACATCTCATGAAGTTTGTTTGTTTGTTTGATTTTCCTTTTCTCATTCCCTGAAGTATTGTTTCGCTTCATCTTGACATCATGATCGGCAGTATTAAATTAATGACATTCACAATGATTTGAGGGGGAGGCAGAGGCCAAGGTATTCAGCTCTATACCTGAAAGTAATATGCAGGATCTTGTTCAGTCCTGGGTCCCAGTGCAGTCGCATTGCCTGCTTACCATTAGTCCGGTGTTTGAATCCCACCAGAAGCCATGAAGATATGTCACTCAGTTACATCTCATTGACTTTTAAATGATATTTCTCAAAATCAAATCACTTTGTCCTTGGCTGCCTCTCAGACCATGTTTGGCCCAAGTTAGTTAAATAAGTCAGGACCAAAAACAATACCCCTATTGGCACCGCTGCTGTGTTTAATTAAAAGTAGGTCGAAAACTGTGCTGATTCGCATGTATCTGTTTCACCTGAGTCCCTGCTCCACATAGGTAAGACCTATGTCTAGCCAGGCTCATGATGTGGTACTCTGTGCAGTATGAAAAGCACTTATAGGCACTGAGATGTAGAAGGAATCCTACACACAAGCAGAGGGCTTGTAGCTACAGTTCAGGATGTCAGATTCAGTTTAAAAGTATCACAATGCAGCTTTGTTGTGGTTGTTATTCTGTTGTAAGAGGAGAACCGACTGAAGACCTGTACTGAGTTAAATTACAGTCACGTCGCTCCTTCCACAAACACAGTGTGTCTGAACCTTGCCTGTGATACCTCAGCTCAGTCACAGCGCCGTCAGTCCACACGCTCAATCCACAGACAGATCCCTCCTTGTTCACTGAGCTGTGGGTTGTGCTCATGGTGCTGACAGAGGACACAAGGACCCCATTGACAGGCTCGCCCTCCTCGCCATACATGACCACATGTTCAGTGTTAGCGGGCAGTTTGAAAAGGAGTGCAGTCGTTCTTCTGTAATTTTTGATGATTTCATAGAATGAGAAGCTGAAAATGGGCGACCAGAGAAGATGGATGCAAATTTGTCTTAAAAATACACTCACCTTTCTTGATATGTTGCTACTTTTGAACCTTTAAAAGACCTTGAAATATTGCAGCAGACCTGGTTCTCATCTTCCTCTGCAGATTTCTGCAAGAACACATATTTATAGATGTGAAATGAAGCCATATGTGCACAAAACATTCACAGAATGAATGGAGCATTGTGACTGATGTGCACCATATTGTATGCAAACACACATGTACAACTCTCTGAACCGTATATAGTCACAACAAAGCTATCATAGGGGCGCTCTATTATTATTTGCCTAATTTTGAAGAGATTTTTTACAGTCAACGGCACTTCCGGTTGCACGGTAACAGGCACAGCCAGCGTTAAAATACACCAGATAAATGTAAACCAGACTGGACAAACTAAGTAACAATAATAAATACATACCTTGCAACACAACCACATCCTGCTGATGTTGCTTCTCCTGCGGTGGGCACATACAGTAGGGCAAAAAAGTATTTAGTCAGCCCGATTGTGCAAGTTCTCCTACTTAGAAAGATGAGAGAGGTCTGGAATTTCATAATAGGTACACTTCATGTATGAGAGACAAAATGAGAAAAAAAAATCCAGGAATCACATTGTAGGATTTTAAAGAATTATTTGTAAATTATGATGGAAAATAAGTATTTGGTCAATAACAAACAAGCAAGATTTCTGGCTCTCACAGACCTCTAACTTCTTCTTTAAGAAGCTCTTCTGTCCTCCACTCGTTACCTGTATTAATGGCACCTGTTATGTGTCGACGCGGGTTGAGGAGCGGACCTGCGTCTGACGGAACCCAGCGCTAAAACACCAGAAAGCGGTTCCAATAACAAAACAATTTATTTTTCACCCTTTGGTGCATAAAAAAGTGTACAAATGAAAACTGCGTCGGTCTGGCGGAGTGAAGGACGGCACCGCTCTCCAGCGCCCAAAGGATCGAAGCCCGGCACTTCTGGACCCACGTTCACCGCAAACACCCCCCAGGTGGACACGACAAACGACTCTGCGAAGGATAGAAAAAGTGAGGTAAGTCAGCAGCTACAACTAATATCCTTCAAAAAGCACACACTATCAGCCACACATTCAGGTCTGCATTTAAGCTTTATGTAAATGAGCAGCTTCTCACAACAGGTGGAGGATCATCAGTCCGCATGCCACGGCAGTGAGAAGCGAGCTGCACAATTCTCATCAAGTTCAAATATACTGCGTAACGAAATACCAAGTTACTGTTAACATTATTCAGATAATCAATCACCTCTGATGTGTGCTGACAGCATGTGTCCCTCACCCTTCCTCCTTCACAGGCACGATGTGTCAAACCCAGGCACGGTCCTCAGCGTCTCACAAATGAACATCACAAGGTCGAGTTCCCGGCAATTCTGCTTGAATCACACCTGGCTTAAATGCAGAACGCCATCTCATTATCTGCTTCAGCTGAAAGTCTTTAAGGCTGCACGTGAGCACCATCCACAGGTGCTGCACATCATGTTGATGAGGGTGAAGGACTCTTCTGCCAGCACCTTCTCCACAGACAATAAATCAGTTTGCATACCACCTGGAGAGCAAAGAAAAGAAAAGAACACCAAAACGTCCAGCCACACCCCCCCAACACACAACAGTACCCCCCCTTTAACGGGAAGCCTCCCGGCGGCCGAACAGACCAGGTCCGAGAACAGCAACTCCCTCCGGGGTCCACGTCAGGAAGCAGACAGCGTAACGCTCCCAAGGTCCACCACAGACAGCAGGACAGGGCACCGCAGCTGGAAGGCCGGCTGGCATCAACAAAAACCCCAAAACAGTCCCAAATACAACCTAACATACAAGAAAAACATAAAACCCACCCAAAACCTCCCCAGGGGACCGTCCCATCCAACCCCGGGAAGAAAAGAAGAACTCCCAAATGCAAAAACCCAACACAGCACCACAAACACAATACAAACATAAATGCATAAAAGAAAAATAACAAACAACCCCCCCAGAACGACTTGCAGAGCCCAACACCCCCAGAAGGCCTTTACCGCCGGTTCCAGGAGGAATAGCCAAAACCGGAATCCCACAAAGGTCCCCAGGTACACATGGAGCAAATGGCGCCCCCCAGAGGACCGTACCATCAAACCCCAGGAGGCACCCTCCCCACAACCCAGGAACCCCAGACCCGGCCACACTTAGCTAGGCGGCCCCACAAGCCAATTCCCCCCCGAGGACCGTCCCATCAACCCTGGAGGTGGAACCTGGAAGGAAACAAAAAACATCAAATCCAACCCCGGAGGACTACCTTAAACAACTCCGGGGGCAAATAAAACAACCGATAAGCCCTGTTACCTTCCCCAGCACCCCGAAAGACCCCAGGTCCCTCCCAGAGCCCCTCAGCGGCTCAATTTTGGCGAACGGCACAAAACATCAAGCCGCGGAAGGGAACAGGAAAAACTAACCCAGCCCCACCCCAAGGCGCAGCGGAAAACCGGAAATACGTCCGGTGTCTCAACCCGACCATACCCCAGCCTATCGGGAGGGGTGGAACTACCGAAATGGCGAACGGCAACAGATCGGCCCACCCCTCCGACTGAGGTATGTTCCCGCTGCACCACACCCCGGCAACACCAATGACGAACGGTACAAAGGCCCACCAAGGCTGGAGTGAAACCGGGCCCTAACTAAACCAGAAAAAAATGCCCCTAACAACCCCCCCCCCCCCTAGGTGCAGAGGTCTTCTGAGAACGCTCAGTGTGACCAACCTGCACCACCCCACCGCCCACAAGACGAACGGTCTTGGGGCGAGTGAGGTTGGGGTTAGGGAAGTAGGGAAATAATAAAAACAACAAAACAAACAACCCCAGAACCCAACAAAAAATACCTAAAGGACACATAAAAAAAAACAACGATCAAGTGAGTCCAGACGGGCTTCTAACCGCCTGTCGTTCACCTCCACCAGACGCGCCATTGACTCCCCAAACAAGTTATAACCCCTTTCAAAGAAACAAAACATTAGCCCTTACAATTTTTTTTTTTTTTTTTTTTTTTTTTTGGTGTGTATTATTTCGCCTGTCCCCGAACACCTGGAGATACGTCACCATTATTTTTCATGACGCTTATATGACGGGGCAATACAGCGGCCTCAGCTCGTCCGAGCTGCATGGGCTCATCTGCAAGAGGAGCCAGAGGTCCCGTCGGAGGAGCCTCAGTGGGGCGAAGAAGAGGCGGCCCAGATCTGTGTCGGGGAAAGCCCCGAGACAAAAAAAACCCGTTCTGATGGCCGCTCTCTTTCGCGTCCACGCTCCTTCATCCGATCATCTAGACGAATCACCAACGATATTAGCTCATCTAAATCATTTGGCTCGTCCTTTAATGGATCATTTAAACCAACCACAAACACTCCGCTTAATGCTGCGGCATTCCAACCGGACTGAGCAGGAAAAATTCGGAAATCCACAGAATAATCCGCCACACTCCGCCTCCCTGCCTGAGATTCAGCAACCGCTGGGCAACGGTATGAGCAAAAACCAGAGAACATTGCATCAAAAACGGAGTACAAGCTTCAACATTTCCCGCATAAGGCTCCGGACGACAATAATCAATTCAGAAGCCGAATCTCTGGGTGACGGAGTTATCTGCACCGGTATCGATGGTGCCGCAGCTGGAGCAGCAGGAAGTGGAACGGCTTGCGCTGCAAACTCCATAACGCGGACATCTGTTTGTTTAATTTGGTTTGTGAGATGCTGTAATTGCTCCCCATATTTTCTCCAAGTGTTCTTGAACTCTTTCGGCGAACGGAACCGCCTCTGCCGCTGGGTCCATTATGGAATGGCCGGGAACTACTGTTATGTGTCGACACGGGTTGAGGAGCGGACCTGCGTCTGACGGAACCCAGCGCTAAAACAACCAGAAAGCAGTTCCAATAACAAAACAATTTATTTTTCCACCCTTTGGTGCATAAAAAGTGTACAAATGAAAACTGCGTCGGTCTGGCGGAGTGAAGGATGGCACGCTCTCCAGCGCCCAAAAGGATCGAAGCCCGGTGCTTCTGGACCCACGTTCACCGCCAAACACCCCCCAGGTGGACACGACAAACCGACTCTGCGAAGGATAGAAAAAGTGAGGTAAGTCAGCAGCTACACTAATATCCTTCAAAAAGCACACACTATCAGCAACACATTCAGGTCTGAATTTAAGCTTTGTGTAAATGAGCAGCTTCTCACAACAGGTGGAGGATCACAGTCCGCATGCCACGGCAGTGAGAAGCAAGCTGCACAATTCTCATCAAAGTTCAAATATACTGCGTAACGAAATACCAAGTTACTGTTAACAATTATTCAGATAATCAATCACCTCTGATGTGTGCTGACAGCATGTGTCCCCTCACCCTTCCTCCTTCACAGGCACGATGTGTCAAACCCAGGCGCGGTCCTCAGCGTCCTCACAAACGAACATCACAAGGTCGAGTTCCAGGCAATTCTGCTTGAATCACACATGACTTAAATGCAGAACGCCATCTCATTATCTGCTTCAGCTGAAAGTCTTTAAGGTTGCACGTGAGCACCATCCACAGGTGCTGCACATCATGTTGATGAGGGTGAAGGACTCTTCTGCCAGCACCTTCTCCACAGACAATAAATCAGTTTGCATACCACCTGGAGAGCAAAGAAAAGAAAAGAACAAAACGTCCAGCCACCCCCCTCCCCCCCCCCCCCCAACACACAACAGGCACCTGTTTCAAGTCGTTATCTGTATAAAAGACACCTCTCCACAGCCTCAAACAGTCAGACTCCAAACTCAACCATGGCCAAGACCAAAGAGCTGTCAAAGGACACCAGAAAGAAAATTGTACATGTGCACCAGGCTGGGAAGAGTGGATCTACAACAGTCAAGCAGGTTGGTGTGAGTAAATCAACTGTGGGAGCAATTGTAAGAAAATGGAAGACATACAAGACCATTGATAATCTCCCTCGATCTGGGGCTTCACGCAAGATCTCATGCCGTGGGGTCAAAATGATCATGAAAACAGTGAGCAAAAATCCCAGAACTACATGGAGGGACCTGATGAATGACCTGCAGAGAGCTGGAACCAAAGTAACAAAGGCTACACACTACACAGAGAGGGACTCAAATCCTGCAGTGCCAGGCGTGTCCCCCTGCTTAAGCCAGTACATGTCCAGGCCCGTCTAAAGTTTGGCAGAGAGCATTTGGCTGATCCAGAGGAGGACTGGGAGAATGTCATGTTGGTTCCTTTGTGTTGATAACAATCTTCTCCTGTGATGTCTTATCCTTCTTATGTCTTATTACTTATTATATATATATACCTTTTTCTTGAGCTGCTTGGGTGGGTAGGGAGAGTTCCCATGGGATAAAAAAGCTTTTTAACCTACCATCCCTGGTTCTCAAGACCAGGCACCTAAGTGGCTCTACTCTACTCTTTTCTGCTCTCCTATTTTACTATTCCTTTTTAGATATTTAGATATACCTTTGTATACTGGCATAGTTCCACCTTAGAATTGGAATATAATATATAAGATATACCTTACTGAATTTTCATGTGGTCCGATGAAACCAAAATAGAACTTTTTAGTAAAAACTCAACTCGTCGTGTTTGGAGGAAGAAGAATGCTGAGTTGCATCCCAAGAACACCATATCTACTGTGAAACATGGGGGTGGAAACATCATGCTTTGGGGCTGTTTTTCTGCAAAGGGGACAGGACAACTGATCCATGTTAAGGGAAGAATGAACGGGGCCATGTATCGTGAGATTTTAAGCCAAACCTCCTTCCATCAGTGAGAGTATTGAAGATGCAATGTGGCTGGGTATCCAGCATGACAATGATCCCAAACACACTGCTCGGCAACGAAGGAGTTGCTCCGTTAAAAGCACTTCAAGGTCCCGGAGTGGCCTAGCCAGTCTCCAGACCTCAACCCCATAGAAAATTGTGGAGGGAGTTGAAAGTCTGTGTTGCCCAGCAACAGCCCCAAAACATCACTGCTCGAGAGGAGATCTGCATGAAGGAATGGCCAAAATACCAGCTACAGGTGTGTGCAAACCTGGTGAAGACTTACAGGAAATGTTGACCTCTGCCATTGCCAACAAAGGTTATGTTACAAAGTATAAGTTGAACTTCTGTTATTGACCAAATACTTATTTTCAACCATAATTTACAAATAAATTCTTTAAAAATCCTACAATGTGATGTTGTGGATTTTTTTTTCTTATTTTGTCTCTCATAGTTGAAGTGTACCTATGATGAAAATTACAGACCTCTCTCATCTTTCTAAGTGGGAGAACTTGCACAATCAGGGGCTGACTAAATACTTTTTTTGCCCCACTGCTTCTGGCTTCACAGGGCTTCATATGCTTCCATATTTAAAAGTTCCACAAGTTTGACATGATGGTCATTAAATGTCCAATTGCCATCATCACCTTTGTGTTTCTTTATTCTTTCATTTGTCCAGCGACATATAATAAGCCGATAAGCAGAGATATTAATAACAGCTAGTCATGTTAACTGCTTCAAAGTCCCATGTCCACACCACAGCTGTCCCGCTGAGATTGCTAAGCCAGTGTCACTTTCTCGCCAAGCCATCATGGTCACACGCTTGCAAAATCAAACAAACCTGCACAGCCTTCTCGTAGAAATAAAACATAGATGTCAAACACTGGATGGGATTGAGAATTCTGGGAAAAAATGGATGTAGACAAAGCAATGCATTCTGGGGTAATTTTTCCAATATGTGAAAGGTATAATTCCAGCGTGCTAGACCATCTGTAGGAGAGACCAGAAGAAGTGGTGTTTCTCTCACAGACCAGTGCAAGGTCACAATCCTCTATCATGAGCTGATGGGTTTCAGATGAGTAGAAGAGTGTTTAGGAACAGGGCATCATCATTAATAAAACTTTCTTACAAATTTATACTTTAATGAAACTGTAGTCATCATGGTGTTGGGGTCATTTTAAAGGAAGAGTATGTTAACAGTGTGTTGTAGGTTAAGCGAGTGTCTGACAGGGTGATGAGTGTGAAGTTGGAAATTGAAGGGGTAATGATGAATATCATCAGTGCATATGCCCCACAGGTAGGTTGTGAGATGAAGGAGAAAGAAGATTTCTGGAGTGGGTTAGATGAGGTGGTGGAGAGTGTGCCCAAGCATGAAAGAGTGGTGATAGGAGCGGAATTCAATGGGCATGTTGGTGAAGGGAACAGAGGTGATGAGGAAGTTATGGGCAGATGAGAGTAAATCAGGAAGTACAAGAGATTTGTAAGGATGAAGTGAGGGCAGCTATGAAGAAAATGAAGACTGGAAAGGCAGTTGGTCCAGACGACATTCCAGTGGAGGCATGGAAATGTCTAGGAGAGATAGCAGTGGAGTTTCTAACCACATTGTTTAATAAAATCTTGGAAAGTGAATGGAGACAAAGTGTGCTGGTTCCTATTTTTAAGAACAAGGACGATGTGCAGAGGTGCAGTAACTACAGCGGCATTAAGTTGATCAGCCACAGCATGATGCAATGTTTGCTCTGAGAATAGTGTTGGAGAAAGAAGTATAGAGAAGGCCAGAAAGAGTTACACTGTGTATTGGTGGATTTAGAGAAAGCTTATGACAGGGTGCCAAGAGAAGAGTTGTGGTACTTGTCAACTAGTGTAGATAACATTCTGATCATTGGTGCCTTTAACGTTCATATAAATAAGCCTTCTGATCCACTCTGCAAATCATTTATGGAAATTGTGGATGCATTAGGATTTCAGCAATGCATTAGGGACTCGACACACATTAGTTGAAATACCCTGGATTTGGTTCTTGCACTTGGTATTGCTGTCACGAATACTGACATCATGCCTCTTACATCAGTGGTCTCTGATCACTCACTTATTAAGTTTACAGTTTCGCTGCCGTGTTTAGTGGAACAACAACCTTATATATCACTACGGCGATGCATAAACTCCTCATCTAAGACTGAACTCAAAGCTAGACTGCCTGATGTCTTAGCTTCACATTTGGCAAATACCCAGTCAGTAGACAGTCTTGTGGATAGTTTAAACTCAGTGCTCAAAACTACCTGTGACATGATTGCACCACCTGTGTTAAAACCGGGCTCCCCCAAAACACAGTCACCTTGGTTCAATGATTACCTGCATGACCTCAAGCATAAGGCTAGAGGTCCAGAACAGAAATGGCATAGTTCAAAATTAGAAGTATTCCACTTTGCTTGGAGTGATGCTATCTTAGACTATAAGCATGCATTACTGGCTACAAAGCAGACCTTTTACTCTGATTTGATGACAAAAACAAGCATAACTCAAAGTTCTTGTTTGACATAGTGGCAACACTTATTCATGGACAACCACCTGTAGTTCACTCCTTATGCAGCACAAGATTTCTTGGATTACTTTGAGAAGAAAATAGAAGACATGAGGTTAAACATATCCCAGCATGCCTTAACCCAGCCACGACACCCTGCTATTGAGGTGGGCGCCATTACTGAGGTATTACCTAGATTTACAGAATTTGAGAGCATCTCTCTAGGCATGCTGATGAAACTTGTAACATCAACAAAAAGCACAACCTGTTTATTTGATCCTATACCAACAAAACTGTTTAAGGACCTGTGGCCCACTCTTGGGCCGACTGTGCTGGAAATTATTAATCTTTCTTTAACTTCTGGATCTGTTCCTAAATGTTTCAGATCTGCAGTGATTAAACCATTACTTAAGAAACCTAACCTTGACTCTTGTGTATTGAAAAACTATCGGCTGATATCAAAATCTATCATTTTGCTCTAAAATTCTGAAAAAAAGTGGTGTCACGGCAGCTCGTGGACTATTTTACTGAGAATAATCTCTTTGATCCACTACAGTCTGCTTTTATAAAATATCATTCCACAGAGATGGCTCTCACTAAAGTGGTGAACGATCTTCTGCTTACAATGGATTCGGACACCACTACGGTTCTGGTGCTGTTAGATCTCAGTGCTGCATTTGATACTGTGGATCATCATATTCTACTTGATAGGCTGGAAAATCATTTTGGGATTACTGGGAGTGCCCTTGCATGGTTGACGTCATACTTGACCAGTCGTTCTCACTATGTTTTGAACAGTAACACTACCTCTAACCTTAGTGGCATGAAATTTGGGGTTCCACAGGGGTCAGTCTTAGGCCCCCTGCTGTTCTCCCTTTATACAGCACCCCTTGGGCACATATGGCAGCATTTGGGATTAAGTTTCACTGCTATGCTGATGATACTCAGTTATACATGCCGATAACTGCTGGTAATCTCATTCACTTGCATCAGTGAAAAGTTGGATGTCTCGAAACTTCCTACTTTTAAACTCTGATAAGACTGAAATGATGGTTCTTGGTCCAGTTAGACATCAGCATCAATTTGACCAGTTAACGCTTAGCCTAGGCTTGTGTGTCATGCATCACACTGACAAAGTGAGGAACCTTGGGGTCATTTTTGATCCTACATTGTCCTTTGACCTCCACATTAGAAATATTATGAGGACTGCTTTCTTCCATCTGCAAAATATAGTGAAGATTTGTCCCATCCTGTCTATGGCTGATGCTGAGACCCTGATCCATGCATTTATCTCTTCTAGATTGGACTACTGCAATGTTCTATTTTCTGGTTTACCGCAGTCCAGCATTAGGGGTCTCCAACCGGTTCAAATTGCTGCTGCCAGACTTTTGACAGGAACCAGAAATTTTGACCACATTACACCCATTTTTGGCATCTCTTCACTGGCTTCCTGTCCCTGTGAGATAAGATTTTAATGTTCTGCTACTAAGCTACCAAATTGTTCACAGACCGGCACCTCCCTACTTAGCTGACCTAATTAAACCCTATGTACCAACCGAGACTTTAAATTCTTGGGGTGCAGAAATACTTTGTGTCCCAAGGGTGAATAAGAAGTCTGAGGGTCATAGAGCTTTCACTTATCATGCCCCTGTTCTGTGGAATGATCTCCCTGCGTCAATTAAACAGTCAGATTCTGTGGAGGCTTTCAAGTCCAGACTTAAGATGCACTTATTTTCCCTTTCGTATGGCTAGCATACTGGCATAGTATAGTTTTACGCTTTTTACTCTTTTAATTTATTTTATTAGGAAACGGAGCATGCCGCGGCCTCAACTTTTCCTAAATTCTGGGTCTTTTAGTGAAGCTTAGGGCTAGTGGCTGGCAATCACCTTCATATTTCCTGTTTTTCTTGTTGTTTAAAGCTGGCAAATTACACTGTATTTCTTGTCTTTCTGATGCCTGATTCTGTTTTTGTTTTCTCTCTCTGTTTAAGGTGCGGCTCCATCCAGAGATGGGTGTGGTATTTGTGCTGGAGACCCTCCTGCCCTGTACACCAACTGCATTTCCTGTATATTCGTTTTGTGAATTGTTCTGTAATTTATGTCCGTAGTATGGCCCAAGCAGAGGGTCACCCCTTTGAGTCTGGTCTGCTTGATGTTTCTTCCTCAGAGGGAGTTTTTCCTTACCACTGCTGCTCTGGGGGTTAGTAAGGTTAGACCTTACTTGTGTGAAGCACCTTGAGGCAACTCTGTTGTGATTTGGTGCTATATAAATGAAAATAAATTGAAAATTGAAAAAAAATGGTATTGTATGAGGAAGTCAGGAGTGGCAGAGGTGCATGTGTGGGTAGTGTAGAACACGTACAAGGATAGTGTGACAGCGGTGAGATACGCAGTAGGAATAACAGACTCATTCAAGATGGAGGTGGGGTTACACTAAGGATCAGCTCTGAGTCCTTTCTTGTTCACAATGGTGATGGACAGGTTGACAGATGAGATCAGACAGGAGTCTGCATGGACTATGATGTTTGCAGATGACACTAAATTCTTGGGATCAACTATCCAAAGTAATGGAGAGTGTGGTAGAGAGGTGAGGAAGAGAGTGCAGAAAGGGTGGGGTTGGTGGAGGAAGGTGGCAGGAGTGATTTGTGACAGAAGAATATCTGCAAGAGTGAAGGGGAAAGTTTACAAGACTGTAGTGAGACCAGCTATGTTGTACAGCTTAGAGACGGTGGCGCTAACAAAAAGACAGGAGGCAGAGCTGGAGGTGGCAGAGCTGAAGATGTTGTGATTCTCTTTGGGAGTGACGACAATGGACAAGATGAGGAATGAACATATCAGAGGGACAGCTCAGGCGGGACGGTCTGGAGACAAAATCAGAGAGGTGAGATTGAGATGGTTTGGACATGTGCAGAGGGGGGACCCAGGGTATATAGGGAGAAGGATGCTGAGGATGGAGCCACCTGGCAGGATGAGAAGAGGGAGGCCAAAGAGGAGGTGTGTGGATGGGCTGAGAGAGGACATGCAGGTGGTTGGTGTGACAGGAAGATTCAGAGGACAGGGTGAGATGGAAATGACTGAGCAGCTGAAAGAAGAAGAAGAAAACTGTAGTCATCATAATAACACTACTACTACTACTAATAATAATAATAATAATAATAATAAAATTACTGGTGTGTAATATTTGTACAGGGGTCAAAAGTTAAAGTGGCTCCAAGTGATGAGATTTAAAAGAAATAGTTTGCGCCACATGTATGTCACGTCATAAAATCCAATGGACGTCAACATTGATTGACCTTTACTTTCATCATCAAACATTCAACATGGTCAAAACTGTTCCATTTATTTGTCCTATTAGCTCAAACAATAATGTGCGTCACTTTTTACCAAAACTGGAACACCTTGTACAACCCCTGTACAAACTGAAATTGACCTTTGTCACCATTCTTGCTGTTTTTACCCCATAACTTCATAACATTCATCATAGATTGGCCAAACTATACCTTTTTGGAAGTTTTATGATCAGACAAATCATGTGGTATCCTTTTCAATATGATTGGCGCATTTGTAAATTTTGACCCCTGTGTAATTCTTCATTGACCCCTTCCTGGATGCCTATTTAAAATTCAAGTGGCCCATCTGATTTTTCAAAAGAATAACAATTGTGTGTTTTTATATGTCTCTTATGTATTATGTAAAAGCTAGAAAGAAATAAACACTTCTAAAAACCTAAAATGGTGTTTTTGGAACCTAATAACACCTCTGAACTTACATACGAGGCATTTCACAGACCTTGGCATGGTGACATCACGGGCTGGTAGCTAGCTGCAAAACTCTGTTTTGTGTGTGTAAATATAACCTCTTTGTCATATATTATGTAAAAGCTAGCGAGAAATAAACTCTTCTCAAACTGAAAATGTTTTGTAACCTGATAACACCACTGGAGTCATTTACAAGACATTTTGCGGAGTTAGTGTGCTCGCTAACTTACGCAAACTCAAAGTTAACTTCCTATGAAGTTAAATTTGTCTCATTTGTACCTGCAAATGCACAGAGGGCGATCTACAAATATTCCTTGATTTGCAGAACTTCTGCTTTTGTCAAAAGCTCATGTACAGGCACACACGCAAGCCCTCCTGCAGACGCTGTTAAAACATAAATATTGTTTTTGATTGATTGAGTGATAGAGGGGTTTTACTGAACATGTACAAATTGTACGTAAGACAATAGGATCTTAAAAATTAATTAAACAAATTAATTAAATAACTGCAAATTATAAAGAACATAATGCTCATACGGCTGAGGGTATTTTAGCATTATATTTGAAGTTGTAAAAGCCAACTGGATCTTCATCTCTGCAAAAAAAAAAAAATCTACTTTTTAAACACCAAACAAGCGATAGGTACAGTGCTGAAGTGATGCCCAGGCCCAAATTATTGCATACAGATACAGTCATGATGATGGAGTCTAGGAAGTCATTGAAAGCGTGGATCTAGAGCCTTGGACATCTTGGATATTTATCTTTTGCAAAGGAATCAACATTGCCTCTGTCTATAGGGACCTCATAACTCCATAAGCTCTTCCCATATATCTGTCATTGTCAAAGGTCAGGGTTCTGAAGACATGAATGTGACTTCCAAGATAGATGAATTATTTTCACAGTATACAGAGTCCAAGAAACTGAATGCTTGGATATTATTCTTGAGCAAGGACAATCACAAACCCAGACACTCCGATTCTTCACTCAGCTATTTATGTTCTGTAATCAGGATATCCAGAGTCTTTAAAGGTCACAGCAATGTTTTTGTCAAGATCAGTAAACGATCCATCACCAACAAAGGTATTTAAGGCACTGGTTTCTGCAACCCCACCCAGCACCCAGTCCATGCAAGCATTGGACAGCAGAAAGCCCAGTGTACACTGTGTGATTTTCAGCTGTCCCAGACAACAGAATAGCATTGTGAAAGAAACATGGCATTATCTCTGGTTGTGGCTCTGGATACAGTGGCCTAACATTCAAGGACAGCCATTTCCACACTCTTGCCACCAAAGATAGCCTCAGAAGAATATGAGAGGACATTTGAAATTCTGCAACACACATCAATAAATGTAGCTTGAAATAATGGCAGTCTGGCCATTTTTTGGTTTGATTTTGGTTGCAAGTGCACCCAAGATGCAGATCCGTCCCTTCATTAAAATAAATAAATAAGTGTGCACTGAGTGTGTTTTGAACAGCTGATGAAAGCAGATGCAATGTGCTCTGATTTTCAGGTTTTTTTCCCCAACCAGGCAGAAAAGTACAACCAAGGTGTAGATCTGTCCTGCCATTAAAAAAAATGAAAAAAGAATAAAATAAAGCTAGATATAGGCAGACAAACACATTCACACTTGTACGCACAGCTAATTTGGAGTCACCAATTTACCTAACCTGCATGACTTTGGAAACGGGAGGAAGCCGGAGACCCCAGAGGGAACCCACATGAACAGGTACAGAACATGCACTGTCCACACAGAAAGGACCAGGCGGTTGTTTCTGTGAATTGTTCTGTAATTTGTTTCTGTAGCATGGCCCAAGCAGAGGGTCACCCCTGTGAGTCTGGCCTGCTTGAGGTTTCTTCCTCAGAGGGAGTTTTTCCTTACCACTGTTGCTCTGGGAGTTGGTAAGGTTAGACCTTACTTGTGTGAAGCGCCTTGAGGCAACTCTGTTGTGATTTGGTGCTATATAAATCAAGGACAATAAATTTAAAATTGAAGCAATCCCAGGACCTTTTTGCTGCGAAATGCCTGGAAGAACACGGAAGATAACTGATGTGGATGAGGGCAGAATTCTTTCCTTGGTGAATAAAATCATTAAACCAAGTCGAGAACACCCTGATGCAGGTAGGGGTGTCATTATCAAAGTCTACAATCAATAGATGAATTCATGAATGTAAATACAGAGGGTTTACAACAAGCTGCAAACCACTGGTAATGCAAAAGAACAGGAAGCCTAAATTAAACTGTGCCAGAATCTGCCCAGGTTCAGCTTAATGCTGCCAAATGATGGACAGAACTTCACACTGCAGATGGATAATGACCAAAAACATGCTGACAAACCAACCCAACAGCTTCTCAAGGCAAACAAACAGAATATTCTTCAATGGTGAAGAAGGAGAAAGACCCACAGCAAGAAAAAACATATGCCGGCTGCAGTAAATGTCTGGAAAACAGTCTTAAGGGAGGAAACATTTCATAAAGTCCATTGGTTCCAGACTTCAGGTAATCACTAACTTTGGTTCCATTAGAAATTTGCACAAAGGTTAGCAATATTTTCTGAATGTCGGCCACAAATAGTTGTGAAATGATAGCGATTCCATTGAGTGATTGACTGCGATTACTGGGTTTTGTCATCTCACCAATAACCGCTAATGTTAACACCAGTAGTGTTAAAGAATACTTTAACTGTTCATTCAACTCTGAACTAGTTGACTGAGATTTTGACACTCTGGTCTTTGCTGTGCATCACATTTATACTTTTCTTTACAACAGCAACACAATCAGTTTATGACACCAGATGTGTATATTGCCAGTGAGTACCGTAATAATAACCACATGTGACGTGCCACAACAAAGTCCTGATTGGTGTTGGTACCAGTTTTTTAAAGCGTCTTTTTTTTTTATTAGACTGTATTCTTTAATGTGGGATAACTATGAGGATCAGTGGTTTGTTTCTTCATTTCTTTTCTTGTCTTAACCACTGGTATCCTGTAAAAAAAAGCTGTAGGTGGGTTAATGCAATTTTCATTTTCCAAGTCACAGATTCGTTATGAAGTTGTGAGAGTAATCAGCTCAAATACAAATATGCTGTGCAGGACTATACCCACTGTTGATGTGTGGCATCACAGTAACATGTTATTTTTAGATTATTCATTTTACAGTATTTGAAATTTTAAAACGCATGCAAAATGAAAAGCGAGACTAAAGACATTGGCATGTGTGAAATACATTAAACCTTTTGCAGCTGTTATCTATCAATGTTGCTCATATGGAAACCTCATGCACATTCTGTTTTAGGCCTTTTTTTTTTTTGTGGCTGGGCCGTTCAGTTCAGTGCACCTCCGTAAATGCAAATTTTAATCCCGCTCGTCTCATCTTCAGTCTTTGTGAGTGCTGGAGGTATCATAGTGGAGCAGATAAGTACGACTTTTGGCCAACAGTTGTTCACTTGGTGATACAAGCATCAGATTTGGCATGAATGTTCTCATAAATCAGTGTTTGAGGAAAAAAAAGTGCTGGCCACTTGAAAATCCAAAATGGCAGGCAGGTAGGGGTCATGAAGAATTACACAGGGGTCAAAAATGAAAAATGCTCCAATCGTATTGAAAGCTATACCACATTATATGTCTGATCACAAAGATTCCAAAAAGGCATAGTTTGGACTATCTATGACTGAATGCTATGGAGTTATGGGTTAAAAACAGCAAGAATGGTGACAAAGGTCACTTTCAGTTTGTCACGAGTCAAAGCTAAAGATGCTCCAATTTTGGTAAAAAGTGCTCCAAATTATTATCAGACAAATAATGTGGTATACCATATTGACTTTCAAGTGGCCAGCACTTTTTTTCTCAAACACTGATTTCTCACCATGTGAGGGTGATTCTTTAACTACGGGCACTATTGGCCTTGTAAATGTAATTTCCACCACACCATTGCCTTACAATATAAAGCGCCTTGGGGCAACTGTTTGTTGTGATTAGGCGCTATATACATGTGCTCTGATGTCACTGTTTATCTCCATAGAAACTACCCAAACAATCTTTCATACAAACTGTTTAAAGGGACATTACAGTGTTGTGGTGGAAATTACGGCAATAGTGTGGGACAACTACATTTTGTTTAAAAAAATCACAACAGTTGTATGACATTGAATACCCCAATTATGTTTTGATTATTTTACTGATATTTTATTCAGAGATATTTTAAAACATTAGAAAAAACATTTCTTTACCATTCATTTTTTATCATGAAGATCAAAGTCTGGGTGTGGGACAAACACAAAACGGCAATATTTGCATATAATGATGCTGAAAAAAGGTGGAAAAAGTCATCATAGACTACTAGAACAAATTTCTTAATACACTTCATTGTAAAGATAACTATAAAAGTGTTGAAATTTCCCCTTTTTTCTGTTTTTCATACAATATGATCAAAGGACATAAGTGCCCGTAGTCTAAGAATCACCCGTGACTGATTGTTTCATTATCTGCTGGACTATTAGCTGCAAAGTCCAATGAACATGTTGGGTTTCTCACTCTTGAAATATACTGTAGAGTGAGTAGTGAGTGTTATATCAAGTGATGTCTTTCAGAAAAGGAAATTAATGGTTAAGGACAGACAAATTGCACAGCAAGGGTCAGTTCATTTGTTTAAGATCTATATATTCAAGACAGCATGTGTTTACCAACATAGAAGATAATGCCTGATCATCAGGTCACTCAATTTTTTTGGTGAGCAAAACCTAATGGAACACGTGTTTCTTTGTGTTCTTTAAGCACAAAATCACTGTAAATGTCTATTCTTGGTCTTAGCCTGAGGTTTTCAACTCTGCAGACTATAGATACCGTTACAAAAGAATAAAGCAACATGAAGACCAGAGACAATGGGAGAAAAGCAAGCAATTTTTCAATGAGGGGAAAAAAAATAGGAAATCAATCAGAGGCATTGGGCATAGCCAAAGAAGATGAAAATCACTGGTCTACAAAGTCACAGACATCAAAAATGGTCAACCAAATAAACAACAGCTGATGACAGAGACATTATGAGAGCTGTGAAGAAAAAGAAAAAACTCAAAACAGCAATCAGTGATATTGGCTACAAAGTCCACACAATCAGTGTTATCAATTTAGTGACTTTGTCACTAATTTTAGCAACTTTTTGACTTTCCCTAGCAACTACAAATCCTATATTGTGACACACAACCTATGGTTATTAACTTTGGGTAACGACTGAAAGAACAGTCTTGATTACAAGTGGGAAGGTTCCTCTCAGGTATCTGGGCTTATACTCAGGGACAGGGTGAGATGCTTGAATATCTGAGAGGGAATATCTAAGTAGAGCCACTGTGTCTTTGCATCAAAAGGATTCCTGCTGGTCATCTCCCTAGGGAGGTATTCCAGACACGTCCAATGAGAAAGGAGGTTGGGGAAGACCCGGACACCCACTGGAGGAATTCTATTCCCTAGATGGTTTGGTAATGCCTTGGGATCCCAGAGGAAGAGTTACAGGACTTGGCCAAGGATAGAAAAGTCCGGATTGAGCTGCTTGGTCTACTACCACTGCAACCTAGACCCAGATAAGCAGCAGAAACTGAATGAATGAAATGAATGGATGAAGGCTGAAATGAATGAAAATGAAAATTAATGAAGGCTCCATAACACAAAATAGGTTCATAACGGTTTCAAATCGGAGACTGCCGTGTGAGGCAGGTCCATTATCAGTCTGCCATTAACAGCAAAGGTATGTTTTGTGACCTGCACACAGTATGGTTTAGGTAATGGATTCTTATTGGAAAACTTGTCTTTAGTAACATTTATAGCAGCATGCAGTGTAGTGCACCTGTCTCACAACAAGAAAGTCTACACTTCAAAGCTATGGGTGGTTAGGGGGTAGGAATAAAAACACAATGTGAGAGTAACGCAAAAGGATTTGGTTATTTTTGTGTGTGTATGTTGTGGAGCACAGTCAGTTTTTCAAAGATATGTCTCAACATGAATGGATAGATCAATCATTTGTATCTGTCACAAGATGTGTTCCTGTGTTGCAATGGTTTGAAGCATTATAACAGTTACCTCAAGTTATCTTTTCAACTCCAGTCAAATTAATTTAAGGCAGTCCAAACACAAACGTTTTGATGTGCACCTGTTCTTTCAGGCTTTGTGAGGTCTCAGAGAAAACTCTTTGGAGGTTTCCTTGCCTTTAGTGAATATGGCCTCTTATGTTTGGGTCATTTGGTACCACAAGCCATCTCCTCATTATTCTTGTTACTCACTATGTGTAAGCACTTGTTTTGGAATGTATGCTCTAATTGAAACATAAACTGTGGTAGTGTTGTATGATTGCTGTTGGGGAAAACAGAAAGCTTCAGCAAACCGGACACAGCTGGAGACAGATTCACACATAAACACATAAGGTCAGCTGTGGACAGCTGGGCACTTAAAGTCAGTTTCTTCAATGCAGTGTTCCCATGAAATATACAAGCTGCAGTGCATCCGTCACCACTCATGTCCAAATGGATATAAAACCTGCCTCCTCTCCACTGGAAATGGAATATCTGCTATTCTCTAAGATCTTCCGCCTGTAATGAACATGTCGGTATGAGGCTTGGATCACAGGCAGGTCCCCTGAAAGCCAGCTGTTTGTAGTTTATCGAGACAACGCATCTGTGAAAGTTTGACTCCTGAGCCCTGTGGACGTTTCCCACCCCTGACATGTTAGGAGAGTGTCGTAATGGACCAGTGGAGAGATCCAGTACTGCGTGGTCTGCTGTAAGAATCTCAGAAGGATGGGAAAGCTTACTCTTAGCTGACAATGAATGAGTGTTACTTCTCATTCAGCACTGAGCTGACACCCTTATCTAAGGCATCTTACATTTGAGTTCATTGCCACTGGACATGAGCAGTCATACTGGGCATGCTGAGAAGAGTTGGGTGGTGTTTAGTGCACCAACTAGGGCCCACAGGGTTCAAGGGACAGGAACAGGACCAGCTATTTAAGAAGTGTGGGTTATTTATTAATTCTGTTGGGATCTCAGGTTAGCCTGTCCAGTCACTGCTATTTTCTAAGTCAGTTAGGAAACAATGAGGCATGGAGGCCCAAGGTGGTGCAGCTTTTCCTCGGTACCAATCACATCAGCAGATGATTTAAAAGATGATCAGGACTTTAAGTTGATGGTAGGAGCTCATCAGTAAAACTCTGACAATCACTTGCAAGGAAGACCTGAACTGTGTTGACCCTTCACACGGTTGTCCACCCATGTCTCAAGGAACAATATAAATGTTAAGTCATTTGAATCATTTTGGTTTCAGTTTCAAATTTCAGTTTATTCTAACAGGTTAAAAAATTTAAAAGGGTACAACACTCATGAAATATTCCACCTACTAAGGCACGATCACAGAACAAAGATTTTGTTGCAAATAGTCAACAGGGATGTCAGAAATGTGTGGAAAAGCAAAGATGCAAATTAAATGAAGACTTAAATGAAACATGAGCAGGAACTCATTATCCTCCAGTGCCACCATATTCCAGAAACACCACCAACCTGGATTATGCACAAGTACAAGGTGTTCAGTGCTCTGAGACATGGCCAAGATAAGAAAGGTGGATCAAGATTCATGAGTTGAAATTCCAATATTGGGCCAAGAATAGCTTAAGATGGACAGATAAATGAGCATGGCAGCAGGTTGGCTTTGTGGTTAGCGCTCTCAGCTTTTAGCGCCCACAGCAAAAAGGTCCTGGGAACGCTTCACCCCTGGTCCTTTCTGTGTGGTTTGTTTCTCTGTGTTAGTATGGGTCCCTTCTTGGTGCTCGTTTCCTCCCATATCTAAAGGCACGACATCATTGGTAATCCTAAATTGAATGTAGGTATGTCTGTGGCCCCCAAAAACAATCGTGAGTCAGTAGGGTGAAGAGGTGTGGACTGAGCACACAGCCCTGGGGAATAGGGTTAGGGTCCTTGGCATGGCCCCTAGAGATGGTGCAGCTGACGCACACTGACTGATGCCTTACAATCAAAGTCCAGGAAAGTTGCACAAGGTATTGAAACCCAGCAGTCCCAACTTCCCAATTAGCTGCTGTGGGTTGGCAGTGCTGAACTAGTCATTGTGCACCATTCTAACATTTCCTTTTTATCCAGAAGGGTGAGGGCGGACTATATGACATCATCTGAAGAGCAGCTTGGGCAGCAGGGAAACTGAAGTGGGTCATGTGAAGTGGACAATCCAGCTTTTGGGTGATTCTTAGACTACGGGCACTTATGTCCTTTGATCATATTGTATGAAAAACAGAAAAAAGGGGAAATTTCACACTTTTATAGTTATCTTTACAATGAAAGTGTGTTAAGAAATTTGTTCTAGTAGTCTATGATGACTTTTTCACCTTTTTTCAGCATCATTATATGCAAATATTGCTGTTTTGTGCTTGTCCCACACCCAGACTTTTGATCTTCAATGATAAAATGAATGGTAAAGAAACGTTTTTTCTAATGTTTTAAAATATCTCTGAATAAAATATCAGTAAAATAATCAAAACATAATTGGGGTATTCAGTGTCATCCAACTGTTGTGATTTTTTTTTAAACAAAATGTAGTTGTCCCACACTATTTCCGTAATTTCCACCACAACACTGTAATGTCCCTTTAAACAGTTTGTATGAAAGATTGTTTGGGTAGTTTCTATGGAGATAAAACAGTGTCAGAGCACATGTATATAGCGCCAAATCACAACAAACAGTTGGCACTTTATATTGTAAGGCAATGGTGTGGTGGAAATTACATTTACAAGGCCAATAGTGCCCGTAGTTAAAGAATCACCTTATATTGTAAGGCAATGGTGTGGTGGAAATTATATTTACAAGGCCAATAGTGCCCGTAGTTAAAGAATCACCCTTTTATGTGCCTCATGACGAACCTCATGATGACAGGTGTGAGTGCCACTGGGCGGTAGTGATTAAGACATGAGGTGGCAGAATTCTTAGGCACGAGAATGGTGGTGGTGCACTTGAAGCACCAGAGTACAACTGCCTGAAGTAAAGTGATGTTGAAGATATCTGTGAGGACATCGAATAGTTGGTTCCCACAATCCCTGTTCATAGGTTTGCATGGGTTTTCTCGATAGAGTTCTTCTTAAAACAGCTGTAGACAAACATGGCACCTGGCTATCAGGTGGGGATGACCAGGCCTAAAATAACGGCATATACCAAACAGATTTATCATACAGTACCCATATTGTTTGTATACCTTAAAGACTGATGCAAAAGCAGTGCAAGACACATTCAGTGACTTGGAAATGTTCATGTTTCTAACCAGACATGTCCAAAGAAAACAGGCTCTAACAGCATCCATCAATCTGTGAAAATATAGTGACTATGTATAAAAATAGAGGTTAACAAAACAAACAAAAAAAAAGAACATTGCCCAAATACGTATGGGCCTGAATGTATGCATAAGACATTCTTGCTTTAAAAATGCCAGTTTGTGTGTGGGAGAAAAGACACGTACTGTGTGTATAGAGTTTATAAGTATGGCCTCTGGTGTGTTGGGCAAAGCTGGTTTACCCATGTACCATAGAGCTGAGGTCATAAAAAGCCTCAGCGAATCTGAAATGTCAAGCCCTTTTCATACACTAGTCAAAAAGCCACTTCTGGTTTGAGTTTCTTTTGTTAAGAAAGTGCACCACCTACTGGCTGTCACTGCAAACATAAAAAGAAAAAAATTACAGAAAAACCTGTAAAATGTTTCCATATCAAAGTTTATTGCTGACATGCATGTAGAGATCTGATGTAGAAAAATATGCTTTTTTTTTTTTTATACAAACATGTTTTTCATCTGTACAATTATGCAGTTTTCTGTCTCCAGATGTCCATCCAAGCAGCTTACAACACATGATCCCATTGGGTTTAAATGACACCACATTTCACATCCAAGTTTCCAGTTCAAACATTCAGCAGTATATGGAATACTAATCACTTTAAGTCCAGGGTGAAAATAAGTTATATATCTCAATAATTTAAGGCTCAACCAATTGAGGGGCTAATCCTTCTTACCATCGATTTACCCAAAGGAGGAAATTATCTGTACAGTCACATCAGTTGCTGTTATGCCTTAATAAAGTCATTCAATCATGTTTTACAAAGTTTAACCTCACATTTCCATGATTTTCAGTCCACTAAATACGACTGAAACAAACACAATGTGAAACAGGTAACAGACCAATATCAGAAATCTACTGAACATCAAGTTACTCTTCTGCAGTGAGTCTATACCTCTATGAATATGGGCCGTGTTAGATGTTGTATGACAGTTTCACTTGATGTCAGTATTCAGCTATGGTGTTAATGGAACACCTTTGAGTAAGTAGAAGACTACAATACTGCTTAATACCCACGGAATTCACACTGAGGTGGGAGGAAGCCAGTGGCTCTCGTTATTTTTACCTCTGGATGTGGCGGCTGATGGCCAACGTGGCCTATAATGCACGTCAAGCGACACATGTTTAAACACTTGGTATCTCACTGGGTGGAACTACATACAGTATAACTGGCACAGTCAAGATGGTATTTATTTACATACTGACCAGAGAGCGCACACTTGTGTGGGTTTGGGGTAATGACGTGAGGGGGGGTGAAAAAAAAAAAAAAAAAAACACTACACAAAACTCCCTCCTGTTAATCAAGATAATATGAATATTATTTATTGTACTTTGTAAAAAATAGAACTATGCAAAAGTCAGTCTTATTATTAGTGTAGCTTAGACCACAAACACTGTGGGAAAATGGCAAGAATTGAATTAAGTAATCCGGAAAAGGACAATAAAGAAAATATGCTTCTCTGCATGGAGGTGACCAGAGTGCATCAGAACAAAAAGAGCTAATGTCAAACCACTTTGGAACAAAATAGTAGAGGTGACAACACGTTTTAAAGCTGTGAGAAAGCAAGCACATTTGGGGCTTGTGTCACTGGCATAAATACAAGTCATCTAAATATACTTAAATGTAGGAATTCTGTCTGGCTGTGATACAGGCCCCAGCAGCTTAGAGGAAAATCTACACAAGAAAATAAATAAATCAACAACATACAAGAAAAAAAAAGAAAAAAAAAAAACACATGAAAATGTTCCAGAACCGACAGTCACGCAGTCAGAGGAGGAATAGGTTGAGAGAACCCAAAGCAGGTACCAATGCAAAAAAAGGTGATTTGTAGCGTACAAATGGTCTACAGTCACCGGGAGTAGCTTCACCATGGTTTGGAAAAACAAACAACAAAACACTTTAAAATGAGAATGAATCAATAAGCAAAGATGACTCGGCAACTACATTTAAAAGCTATAAATCCATATTTTCTTTTTCTATGAGATATTACTTTGTTAATTACCACCCACCACACAGTCCCAGAGAGTCTATATGGCAAGATAATATGATTGTGCACGTGTTGAACATGAGAGGGCTGGAAAATGAGATGCATGAGAAGAGTTTCGAGTCTTTAAGCATGTATGACTTAGGACAGTCAGCAAAATGGCATCCCAGCAAAGCGTGCTCTGGTTTTCACAGTGTCTGCCACTGGGACAAGCCAGATAAGACGACACAAAGACCGGAGGTTAGCTTAAAGCCTCTGTGACCGTCAGAAGTCAGCCCTCATGGCTGTCTGGCCTAACAGACACCCACACACCAAAGTGTAGGCTGATAGTTCACATTCACACTTGTCCAAAGATCTGCAATGATTGAGAGAATAAGGGAGGTCAGATTACCTGGAAGCCATTAGATTCTGAAAGAGGCGGCTGGTACCAGTTCCTTGGCTAAGAATCATTTTAAGACATTTTTGGCGAAGGAAATACGACAGTGCCCAAGCTTGGATATAACGGCACTGAGGAAGTGTTGCTGTCAGTATGCCTTGGCAGTTCTTGGCATCGTTGACTTCCAGGTACCTCGCACTAGCTGCCTAGATCCTAAAAACAAATTTCCAATAGGGTGCGCAAAAGCAAGAGACAATCCATTCTGCTAATATCAAAGGCTGCTTGAACACACACACACACACACACACACACTGTACTGTTGTATTTTGTATCTTCAATGCTAAAGGTAGGGATAAAATGCTACTTATTATGGTAAATATGATTCAAAAGAAAGCTTATTCTGATTTTTTTTAAACTGCCAAAACGGTTTCAGACCATCATCACTGACAGAAAACGCTAATGCTTTATGTCACTGGTGGTATCAAGACTCCATTGTTACAATCCCTTGTCTCAAAACAGTGAGGATGGTTTACCAACAGAGAAGATAAGCAGAGAGGTAGATTGATTTGAAGTCAGAGTTACAGACGGGATCATTCCGGATCACACTCTGATGAGGGAAGAGAGGAAAAGTGTGGCAGAAGGAGGATGGAACAGAGAGGGCCAGAGAACTTAAATCTGTCCTCAGGTGATCTGATACCAGGTGGAAAGAAGGGGTTGCTACATGATTCTGGTCCTGTATTGCTCAGGAGATCCAGAGGAGATGGAGAAATGTAAGGGGATCGTAACAAGTAGGAATATGGGGTTTAAACAGCCTCTCCCCACCCACCCCAACCAAAACACTGTAGATAGCGCCTTTTGTTAGCCCCAGGTGTGACCATGCCATTAGGTTGGTTGCACAGAGAGAAAAAAAAAAAAAACAAAACTGAGTGAACTGAGGGCAAGAAACCTTTGGTTGACATCTTCAACAGTTCTAGGTTGCCAGTTTGTTCTGGAGCCCATTCCATGAAGCTTGGCCAATGTTCACCTGTAGTTTGGGCTGGTGGAGCTCAGCCCTCTCTGGACTCCACAGGTTTCTCAGTCCCTGGCAGTGGCCACAAGATTTGAATGGCGGTTGGGGAGCTACTTCCAGAGGAAACGTTGTGCCAGGATGGCAGCATCTAGGGGGCTGACGGGCTGGGCATCGTGGCCCAGACGTCGTACAGGTGGGATGCTGCCAAACTGGCGCTTGGTGAGAAAGCTCTTGGCCTCATGGATAGTGTTCTTCTCTTCAGCCAGCAGCAATTGCTGCCGCATGTAGTTCTCAAACTCGTACTGTGAAGACTCTTCTATAGCCTTGGCCTGGGGTAAGAAAATGTATTCTGCTTACTATGCGTGCTACATTTAAATAAAATGCAAATTAATACAGTTCAAATTAGCATTTAACTTGCAAGCTAAAAACACACTAGTGACTGATAATGTTAAAAGTGCAGACTTCCATTGTATAAATTTATGTTCTTACCTCTTGCAGATGCTCTGGGTGATTGATCTGATCGTCAATATCTGGCACAACCTGTAGTGGGCCACTCAGGGATGAAACAGACTGCCTGTTACACCGTAAACACAACAAGGATACTTACTGGCAACACTGACCCTGACTTTAGAATATCCTTTGAGCTACATCACTGAATGGCTAAAGAAGGGATTTCAAGGTCAGATAAATAGTGAAAATCCCATGATTTGTTCTCATATCCACCAGCTACAAATTACACTTACCAAGAGGCAATAATGGCACTGAGGGACTCGAGCACTTCTCCTGCAGTGAGCCTCTGCTGAGGGTCCAGTACCAAAAGTTTACGGATCAGGCACACCGTGTTCTCAGACACACGGCCATCCCTGTGACACAAAAGGCCAGTTTATTGGCAAACTATGTGGCAGTTTTTCCACTTGTGTACAGAAAAGCCAAGAACTGGTCAGATTTCTATAAAGCAAAGATATATATAAAAAATTTAATATATAAAATTCAAAACCTTTGCCTCGTGACAATTCACCCACTCAACACTGATTCAGCGAATGCACAAAGAAGAAATGCTTTTTTTTCTGCTGGCGTTCAAAGATGTAGGAAAAACTAATTACAACAATGAAGAGAACTTGTCAAACTGCTGCCGATACAGTTTCAAACTCTGCAGTCAATTCCCATAATTGTTACAGTTGAATGCGAAAGTCTGGTTACCCCTGGGCAAATGACTTCCTGTTTTTTTTGCAACAAGTCTAAAAATAAAATCTGCTGATTAGCTAGCCGGTACACTGTTAGGATAGGTTCCAGCTCCAGCCCCCCCACCAAGTGGGTACAGAAAATGGATGGATGGATAGCTAGACGGTACACAACAGCAGTATGCTTCCTTAGATCCCTTAAATGTTAAACCTCCAACATTTCACACTAACTGCAATGCATTTAAATTAATGATAATCCATCAAAAAAAAACTACAAAAACTGAAAATACAGGGCCAAACAAAAACTCAAAATTCTTCTCTGTGCAACTTCACCATGAAGGCATGGGTTGTAATTTAAAGCATTAAGTCTATCTATAGAAAACCCATAGCTAGAGTAAAAGTGAATGGCTTTCTATCAGAATAAGTTCCTTTGCAGAGAGGAACCAAACAAGGATGCTGCCTTAGTCCCACGTTGTTGTTGTTTGTCCTATTGAGCCATTGGCTCAAATGATCAGGCAAAACACTCCAATAACAGGAATAGAAATTAATAAACAAAAGCATGTACTAAGTCTTTTTTGCAGATGATATTATGATCTATTTAAACATTCCAGCAAATTCCTTTTGGTATCTTATTCAAAATCTTGAAAGATTTGGCTTATATTCAAGCTATAAATAAATAAACATAAAACTCAATCTCTCAAACGCTTAACTGTTCAGGAATGGAAAATAAACTGGGACGCAAAACCAATTAAATATTTGGGTATAAACATAACTAAAGGCCTTTCCAAACTCTATATAAGTAGCTATGAACATACTGACAAAAACATAAGATATTGACAGATGGTTCACATATGCATTGGGATTAAATTACACGATAAATGTGGTAAAAATGAACATCTTGCCATGTCTGTTATATGTGTTCTCATCTCTGCCTATACATATACTAAGACATCAACTTTCTAAATGTGCTAAGCGCATATCAAGATTCGTATGGGACGGTAAACAACCTAGAATATGCTATGCCACACTTCAATTATCTAAAGACACAAGGGGAATCACACTCCCAAATGTAAAAGAATATTTTCATGCTGTACAATTAAGACAGCTAATCTACTGGTGTAGCGAACGTTATGTAGCTAGATGGAAAGATACTGAAGTTTCTATATTCAAAGACTCAATTCAAACATGTATCAGGGAAAGGGAGTCCCCCCACTTACATAGCAGAGGCGCATAATCCTAACCCAACGATATCCTTTACATTAGATACAGGGTTAGAGAAATATTTTTTTGAGTCTACTGTTCAGGACCAGTAGCACTAATTTTGTTACCCCGGGTGGCCCCGGGTGTTTGGAAGCTCAAAGCCTCAGAGGACAAGCCTCAGTGTAGCATTCATCATCACATCATGTGCATGTATTCAATCAATTTTGTATTTGTAAATCTATAGCATGATAGAACATTTTCATTTTGTGTAAATATACTGTGCACCTTATACTAATTTAATAATTTATTTATTTATAGCCCAAATCACAACAAAGTTGCCTCAAGGTGCAGCCCAAACATAGCCTTTACTCTTGTAACTTAATCCACTTGTCTGTTCTTGCTATGCGAGCTCTATAATATCTGGGCAACAATTACACCTATTGCTTCTCAGACTAGTATGATGCAACCTTTACTGTCAAAGAGCCATTTTTGTCCCATCTTCCACAAATAAAATTCTTCTGGTGCCACAAAACATATTTGACCTTTAAAATGAATGAACAAAGATAACACAATTTATATTGTTCTGCTATATACCCTTCAACTATATGTTTTTAATTCTTCTTTTTGTTTTTTTTGTTTTTTTGTTATAACTCCAAATCAGAAAAGTTTGGATGATATGAAATATGTGGTAGTGGTAGTGGTGGTGGTGTGTGTGTGTGTGTGTGTGTGTGTGTGTGTGTGTGTGTGTGTGTGTGTGTCAGCTTTATTTTATTACCTCCGCCAAGGAGGTTATGTTTTCGGTCACTTTTATTTGTTTGTCTGTCTGTCTGTTTGTCAGCAGGACAACTCTAAAAGTTTTGAACGGATTTTGATGAAATTTTGTGGAGTGGTTGGAAATGACAAGAGGAACAAGTGATTAAATTTTAGTGGTGATCCGGATCACAATCCAGGAATTTTTTAAAGGATTCTTCACCATTGTGGGATAGAAACTAGAACGTCAAAATTCACCCTAACTCCACAAAACAAGGCAGAAAGGCTTGAAAAAAAATACGGGTGTAACATAGTCAAATGTTCTATCACCCAGAGACACCACTGATTACTAGGGAATGCAACGAAGTCAGGCCGATTTGTCATGAGGCATGTCTGGTAGGCTTTTTTGCAGTTGCGAACTTGGGGGGTGTTTGTAAGGAAAATGATCATTTCTCTACATTGATTACAGACCTGCAGCGGGTCTGTCATCAACTTTTCTACAGCGCAGCTTTGGTTTGAACCTCGAACCAATTGAAGCAGTGATTCGCAGGTCGAAGCAGTGCTTTGAGCTATGATTCATGGCTTGATTGTGTTATTTCGCTTTATCCTAATTTTTCCCCGCTAAAACTCTGAAGAGCATATGTCTGTGAGTAATATTTAATATTATGTTAAACCGACCTGTTATGGTCTTCTGAAACAGTTGACAGATGTATTTTATAACTTAAAAACGGGACCGATGCTAACGCGTTAGCGTGTCTATGGCATTTTCAATGTTAAAGTTAGCATTAAGCTGTTCGCATCAGCACGTTTGTGTTGATTTGTTTTCTGTATAATTAATGGCTCAGCGTTCGTTGTCGTAAAAGAGTCAAATTGTATTTTTTTAAATTTATTTTTATTCATATATTTTAGCAATAATAATAGTCTACATAATAGACAATAATAGTCAATAATAATAGACCAATAATGTTACAATACAATTTTAGAGAAAGAGACAAAAATAACCTAATGAAACAAAACAACAGAAAAGATAAAACCATGTAACAATGATTCTGTGTAGGCTCTCAGTTGTCAAGGTGGTTTCCATAGTAGAGAAGCTTGAATCTTCGACTGGACTGGGTTGCTTGACGCGAGGACGTTTCGCTTCAAATCGCAGAAGCTTCCTCAGCTAAATTCTTGCTCTGGAAGTCTGACTTCTGTCTGACTCTTGTAGAGAAGAATAAAACAGAAGCCAACAAAAAAGTTCACCCTAAGGACATGATCCCTAGTTACAAACAGAGCAATGTAGTGTATTCTATCAGATGTCAGGAAAACTGTAACAAACACTATATAGGTGAAACGAAGCAACCTTTACACAAAAGGCTATACCAGCACCGCAGAGAGGGCGCCAGTGGACCTCAGTCTGCGGTCCATTTCCATCTTAAAGACACTAACCACACGTCTGAGGACAAGAAAGTTAAAATATTAGCCAGAGAGAAGAAATGGTTTGAGAGAGGGGTCAAGGAGGCATTCTTTGTGAAACGTTTGAAACCCAGCCTTAACCGGGGAATCGGTCTGAGACACACTTTATCCCCTGTTTACAATGGTGTACTCAGGTCAAAGGAGTTTCAGTCTTTTGTTCATGGTAATGAGTCATTCACGTCATCAAGGGAGCCATCAGAAAGGCATCCATCCCATCATTAGAGGGACAGCTGTCCTGTCATTAGGTGTGCTAACTAGAGCACAATAGTTGCCAATAAGAGCTATTGTTTAGTCACTAGCCTATAGCAGTCTGCCTCTCAGTAGGAGGGGTCTGGTTAGGTTTAAAACTCCAGCTTTTGTTGGCTTCTGTTTTATTCTTCTCTACAAGAGTCAGACAGAAGTCAGAGTTCCAGAGCAAGAATTTTAGCTGAGGAAGCTTCTGCGATTTGAAACGAAACGTCCTCGCATCAAGCAACCCAGTCCAGTCGAAGATTCAAGCTTCTCTACCATGTAACAATGAAAATAAATAAATAAATACATATAGAAATAAATAACTGTTTCCTGTGAACACCTAGTGAGTAGCCTACTCCCGTTTAGGTTTTGAAACCTTGTTTCTGAAGTGTTTTTGTGTGATGTGCACAATTTTCAGTATTCTGACTAATACTACCAGTCATTTACAAGCCTAGTAATATATAAAAAAAAAAAAGTCCGTTTTTGATTATTAACATTTACTTGCACTTTTACTTTCAATACTTGAGTATATTTAATATAATATATATATAATAATTTTTTTAATGGGTATCTGTACTTTTACTTAAGTGTGATTTTCCGGTACTTTATACAACACTGATGGTTGCTAATTAGAGGACGTACTTGTGATGGAGTACCTTACATCATAAAAACTAAAATAAAAGATAAATACTTGATTTAAAAATACATTTATAAAACTGCTCACTGCAGCCATAGTAAAGTGGAACCAATACACCTGAATCGGCCATAGTTGTTCGAATGCATTGTATATTGGGAGTGGCCAGTCTTTTGTGATGAACTGCTTGAATTAAAGTGATCAACCAAAACACACACACACACGTATCTCCCCTTGAAGATTTCAGGCTGGAATAATTTTCTTTCATGCACATTTTTTTTTTATACACTGTGCCATGAGTGTGTGAAGATTCACTAAGTCACTATCCACCATACGGTTTCCCCTGACCTGTGCTTACAAAATTCAAGGAGGGACTGAGGGTGATTTCCTACATATTTAAAAAAAATATATATATATATACATATATACACACACATATATATATACACACATATATATATACACATATATATATATATATATATATACACTCAACAAAAATATAAACGCAACACTTTTGGTTTTGCTCCCATTTTGTATGAGATGAACTCAAAGATCTAAAACTTTTTCCACATACACAATATCACCATTTCCCTCAAATATTGTTCACAAACCAGTCTAAATCTGTGATAGTGAGCACTTCTCCTTTGCTGAGATAATCCATCCCACCTCACAGGTGTGCCATATCAAGATGCTGATTAGACACCATGATTAGTGCACAGGTGTGCCTTAGACTGCCCACAATAAAAGGCCACTCTGAAAGGTGCGGCTTTGTTTTATTGGGGGGGGGGATACCAGTCAGTATCTGGTGTGACCACCATTTGCCTCATGCAGTGCAACACATCTCCTTCGCATAGAGTTGATCAGGTTGTCAATTGTGGCCTGTGGAATGTTGGTCCACTCCTCTTCAATGGCTGTGCGAAGTTGCTGTATATTGGCAGGAACTGGTACATGCTGTCGTATACGCCGGTCCAGAGCATCCCAAACATGCTCAATGGGTGACATGTCCGGTGAGTATGCTGGCCATGCAAGAACTGGGACATTTTCAGCTTCCAAGAATTGTGTACAGATCCTTGCAACATGGGGCCCTGCATTATCCTGCTGCAACATGAGGTGATGTTCTTGGATGTATGGCACAACAATGGGCCTCAGGATCTCGTCACGGTATCTCTGTGCATTCAAAATGCCATCAATAAAATGCACCTGTGTTCTTCGTCCATAACAGACGCCTGCCCATACCATAACCCCACCGCCACCATGGGCCACTCGATCCACAACACTGACATCAGAAAACCGCTCACCCACACAACGCCACACACGCTGTCTGCCATCTGCCCTGAACAGTGTGAACCGGGATTCATCCGTGAAGAGAACACCTCTCCAACGTGCCAAACGCCAGCGAATGTGAGCATTTGCCCACTCAAGTCGGTTACGACGACGAACTGGAGTCAGGTCGAGACCCCGATGAGGACGACGAGCATGCAGATGAGCTTCCCTGAGACGGTTTCTGACAGTTTGTGCAGAAATTCTTTGGTTATGCAAACCGATTGTTTCAGCAGCTGTCCGAGTGGCTGGTCTCAGACGATCTTGGAGGTGAACATGCTGGATGTGGAGGTCCTGGGCTGGTGTGGTTACACGTGGTCTGCGGTTGTGAGGCTGGTTGGATGTACTGCCAAATTCTCTGAAACGCCTTTGGAGACGGCTTATGGTAGAGAAATGAACATTCAATACACGAGCAACAGCTCTGGTTGACATTCCTGCTGTCAGCATGCCAATACACGCTCCCTCAAATCTTGCAACATCTGTGGCATTGTGCTGTGTGATAAAACTGCACCTTTCAGAGTGGCCTTTTATTGTGGGCAGTCTAAGGCACACCTGTGCACTAATCATGGTGTCTAATCAGCATCTTGGTATGGCACACCTGTGAGGTGGGATGGATTATCTCAGCAAAGGAGAAGTGCTCACTATCACAGATTTAGACTGGTTTGTGAACAATATTTGAGGGAAATGGTGATATTGTGTATTTGGAAAAAGTTTTTAGATCTTTGAGTTCATCTCATACAAAATGGGAGCAAAACCAAAAGTGTTGCGTTTATATTTTTGTTGAGTATATATATATATATATATATATATATATATATATATATATATATATATATATATATATATATATATATATATATATATATATATATATATATATATATATATATATATATATATACATACATACATATATATATATATATATATATATATATATACATATATACATATACATATATATATATATATATATATATATATATATATATATATATATATATACATATATACACACACACACACACACAAATTACATTTTTGTATGAGAAGTAAATATGCAACCATGCATAATTTCATGAATTTAAAACAACAACACAAACTGACAGACAGTGTGGTTCACTTCAAATGCACAAACACACAAAGGATTAAGTACTCACTCTGGGATTGAGTACTCTGCAGCCTTTATCTTGCGGAAGAGTTCTTGAGGTATGCTGTCATAAAAGGGGAACTGGCCATACAGCATGGTGAACAGGACCACACCAAGCGCCCACATATCACTGGGTTTACCACGGTATGGCCGACCTGGACGGAGGGGAGGGAGCATGTACAATGAGCAAATGTCCATTGGAAACCATCAAAATGCAGTCACAGTGCTGTCCTCTGATCCTTTAGAACCACTTTCCTAATTGTGGATAATGATGAATAAAGAGAGACGAGTGAAACAGCATGGCTGTGCATGAATACTGGCAGTACTGCTACAGACAGGAAGGTGGCAGCAATGGCAGGAAATGATGTTCAAGCTTTGTGTGACAAGTGCACACACAGAGAGGGAGGATGGGGATGGGAAGTTTCCCTCCAGTGACTCATCAATGTGTGAGTCACTAAAGCTCTGTTTAATTGTGTGCCTGTCACGTTATGCTGATACACACGCCCAAGTTCCAGCTACAGTTTCTGAGAAAGTGGCCCTTTTCTGCTGCCTGACCTTTCTGTGCAGTAATCAGAATGTTGTTATATAAATATACCGTTTTGTAATGGAGGTGAAGCTGACTGTGTAAGTGCATCAACCTGATCTGTGAGCATCGCTCAGATGTGCACATTTAAAATCGACAATACAGTTTTTTGTCTCCCGACAGAAATGTTTCCCCACAGAGAAAGCTCTTTTTTTTTTGGGGGGGGGGGGGGGGGGGGGGGGGGTAGAACATGCCATATTCAGCCCTCATAGTTCAAGACAACCTCTTTCTTTCTTATTTCTGAATAACCAGAATATCAAATGTAACACTGACTGCTAAATGTTATGCAATGCTCTCTGAAGAACCTCAGAATCCTGCCTGGATAGGGGTCACTCCTCCAGCAGCAGCTGTACGCTTCTCTTGCAAGTGCCCAACAGTGAAACTTATTTCACACCAGGGCAGGTATACGTATAATCAGCTGTGCTTTACCAGTGGTACATTTTCACCTCTTTCAAATAATGTCATGCTGTGCACAGTGACATATACATACATGTAAGCTAACAGTTGTTCACTCACCACTTAACACATCGGGGCTGATGTAGGCTGGACTACCTCTCTGGTCCTTCAGCAGGTCATCCTCGCTTACCAGATGCTTTCCCAAGCAAAAGTTGGTAATGGTGATTCGATGTGTCCTAGGAGCACATAACCACACAAATACAATAAAAACTCATAGTGATGGCCAAAACACCATTAACCAACCACATATACTCTGTAAAAACACATTCCTTCAAGTATCACCATTCAGATGTAAAACTAATTCATGAGTGATATATATACACACACACACACACACACTTGTATGCAAAGGTTTGGGCACCCCCAATGATTTCCATGATTTTTCTTTATAAATCGTTGGCCATCTGGATCAGAAAGTTCAGTTAAATATATCATATAGCAGAATACCACAGTGATATTTGTCAAATGAAATGAAGTTTATAGGATTTACAGAAAGTGTGCAATAATTCTTTAAACAAAATTAGGCAGGTGCATAAATTTGGGAACCCTATCAGAAACAGCCTCTAAACGCTTCCTATAGCTTCCAATGAGAGTCTGGATTCTGGTTGAAGGTATTTTGGACCATTCTTCTTTACAAAACATCTCAGGTTTGTTGGTTTCCGAACATGGACAGACTGCTTAAAATAACACCACAGATTTTCAATAATATTCAGGTCTGGGGACTGAGATGGCCATTCCAGAATGTTGTAGTTGTTCCTCTGCATAAATGCCTTAGTAGATTTTAAGCAGTGTTTAGGGTCATTGTCTTGCTGAAAGATCCAGCCCCGGCACAAGTTCAACTTTGTCACTGATTCATAAACACTGTTCTCAAGAATCTGCCGATATTGACTGGAATCCACATGACTAGGGGTGGGTATCAAGATCCGGTTCTTTTCGAGTATCGTTAAGAAATGATTAGATCCACCAATATCAATAGCCTTTTTGCTTAACGATTCCCTTATCGGTCCTTCAGAGCAGCCGTTGTTTTTGAGGTTTCGATCCACTGGCTCACGGTTCTTTGATTCGCTGCTCTTCAGAAACGGCAAGTCCGCTTCTTAACCCCTCTCAAAGCCATTTAAATACCATGAGTCACTTTTGTGTGGATTAAAGTCACTAACTCCGTTCTGTTGGCACAGCTCCAAACACTGCGCGGCTCTCTGCTGAGATAGAGTCCGGTCGGAATTAATAACTTCAAAATGAATTGCTGCTTTGAATAAAATGATACCGCTTACAAACGCTGTAATACAGACAAGAAACTACAATCGACTAAAATGTTCCCCCCCCCAAAATGAGACGTGCTGCGTTCTTTATAATTACATGATGTGCAGCACAGCACAGCTGCAAGAGCTCAGCTCAGATGTATGGAAAGACATTCATGCCAATAATGTCTGTAAGGAAATACTTTTGACAAAAACTACAGATTTTGTTTATTTCTATTTATGTCCAGAGATCAAGGATCCATCATGTAGCGTTTATGTCCAAAGTTTAAGGATCCAGTGACCAATTTCATATTTATTTACTTTAAGACTCAATAAAATGTTGTTCAATTTCAATTTAATCTTATAAAGTGCCAAATCACAACAAAAGCCATCTCAAGGCGCCTCACATAGAATAGTTCAACATTAAAAATTAAATAAATAAATAAAAAACTTCAAATACATAATTAAAAACAGAACTAAAAGAATAAAACAGATAAAAAATAAAAACTATTCACAAGAAAGAGAATAAAAATAGGCTTAAAGTCTTGACTTAAAAATGCCCATGGTCTCTGCCTCATGGCCGCAGGAAGACCGTTCCACAGAGCGGGTGCACGATAAGAAAAAACTCATTGACCCTTTGACACAGAAAACCTGTAAAGCCTACATTTAGTAGGGAAAAAATTCACAAGAGGTATCGATAAGGGAATCGGATCACTAAGCGGAATCGATAACAGTATCGATAAAATCTCATCAATACCCATCCCTACACGTGACCTTCAACTTCAACAAGATTCCCAGGACCTGCACTGGCCACAAAGCCCCACAGAATGATGGAATCACCTCCAAATTTTACTGTAGGTAGCAAGTGTTTTTATTGGAATGCTGTGTTCTTTTTCAGCCATGCATACCGCCCCCTTGTTATGTCCAAATATCTCAATTTTAGTTTCATCAGTCCACAGCACCTTATTCCAAAATGAAGCTGGCTTTTCCAAATGTGCTTTAGCATACCTCAAGTGACTCTGTGGCGTGTATGCAGAAAAGGCTTCCTCTGCATTACAGCATCTTCTTGTGCAAAGTGTGGTGTATAGTTGAACGATGCACAGAGACACTATCTGCAGCAAGATCATGTTGTAGGTCTTTGGAGCAGGTCTGTGGGTTGACTATGACTGTTCTCACCATCCTTCACTTCAGCTTATCTGAGATATTTCTTGGCCTGCGAATTCAGCTCTTAAGTAGAACTGTGCCTGTGGTCTTCCATTTCAGAGCTCAGCAGCTTGTCTGAGACAGAGTCGCTTCCCCCAAAGCGATCAACTGGATTAATGGGATTATTAACCATTAGATGACAAGGTAAACCCTTTTAAATCTTTCTAAAGTCAGTTTTAAGCAGAAACAAGGCAATACTCTGACGCTTTGAAATGACCAACGCGCAGTGAACGCATCAGCTAGCATCTTGTGTGGCTGTGGCGCTCTGATTGCTTCTTCTGTCTTTTATGATGAAATAATGCTGAATTTATGTGGAAATGATTGTTGTACAAAAGGTTCAGTTATCCGTCACTGAGATAGATGATGCCTAGAGTGCAGCTTTAAGCAGAAACGAGGTGAGAATCGATGAACAGCAGCTAATGATGCATGTGCAGTGAAGGCAGGGTGGACCGATTTTTTAGGGGGGGGGGGGACCATTCGGTCGGCGGCAAATATCTGGAGGTATGCTGAATTTTATCTCTGATGGAAAACTGAAATGGCTTACAGGTACTGTGTTGCACATGTGCAGAGAATTTATTTTATTCACTGCAAAACAAATTTACAATTATGTTGATAAAGGATATAAAGAAGTCAACTACAATCATTTGAAACTTTCTTCCTGAATTACTAGATAATGCAGCCTAGAAAGAGTTCTGATACTTTATTGTATAGTTATAAATAAGTTAATGAGCTGAGAACAGACATGGAATCAAACCATGACTCCAAGCATCAGTAATGCAAAAGCCACACAGTTTCACCGTCCTTGGTGCATTCTCCACTTACAGTGTCAGCTGTCAACAATCTTAATTAGGAAAAAAAAAAAGAACAGAGTGAAGCAGGAAAAAAGAATATACGCTCCACTCTACCAAGCCAAAATATACAAAAATGCATCCTGCATTTAATGCAGTTTTATGGTTCACTTGGCGTCAAAAATGTATAACACCCTGATGCAGAACAGACTAGTATGCACCCAGAGATCTCTCACACAGATTCCATCTCCTTATCTGCATGAAGTCATGAATATAAAGTCCCATAATCAATGCAAGTGAAGTTTCTAATGACCAATATCACTGTGACCAATAACTATCACCACACACGAAACCTGAGAACAAGACAACTCGAGCATAAAAAGATCTACTGCTGTAAACCAGGTTAGTTAGATTTCCCAGACTCATCCAGGTGATGAGGTTTGCTTGAGGCAGAGTGAAACCTGACAGCATTAAAACCAACAGACTATCGACAGTTTTGTATCTGTGTTCTGTTTGAGAAGGGGGGGGGGGGGGGAGCATACTTTGACAAATATATGACTCAACCTGTGGTTTGTGATAATTATCGCGATGACTATGCCTGCATGCTGATTGGCCAGCAAACAGATCCACAGTACAAAGCTGAAGAAGACAGAAAATATGCACACAAACATGCTGCGCCCACACAATCGCTCACATGCTAACCACACAGCAGCATACATGCAAATGCACACAAAAAATGTTATGAGCACACACAAAAAGCAGACATGGTCCAGAACCCAGTCCACTTGAGCTCACGCTCCTCAGCCACATCTGCTTTTTAAAGGGCCGAGGTCAGCACCTTCCTCTTTCCTTTCTCACTTTCACACCCTGTGGCACCTAATTCTCACAGCTCCCTCTGTGCCGTCTGGAGCCAGTTCCTCTAAAATGCATTTTGACCAAGTGTGCAAATCTCGATTTTCCCCTTTGAGAAAGACACCCACGTAATTTCCAACTACTTATGTGATCTGACTGTTTAAGCGCTGTGTGACTGCAGAAGGACAGGCCAGAGGGGCAGAGTGGACTGCTTCAAGGACCCTCTGCGTGAAAGCTTCCTTTATGCAAGAGTCTGTTCTTTTTGTCTGTGTACATCACGACCCGGGCTTCTATTCTTGCACCAGAGACTGGGAAAATGAAAATGCGTGTTTGCCTTGTGAGGCAAGGGTCCCCGTGGACTGAAGAGACCACATCATCCCTGCTTCCTGGTCATGTGAACAGGCAGTCAGGAAACCAGAAACCTAAACGCCCCCCTGCCTGCCTTCCATTCTGCTGAAAATATCCCAGCTGAGGAGTAAGGAGGTCAAACACTGGTCATCTTCTTTATAGAAGAGGGAAAAAAAAAACTTTTTTTTTTTAAGAACAGGACATAAAGATGGATAAATGAAGGTAACTGAGGTAAAATCTGTAGTGCAACAATGTCTGTTACTATAATACAGCCATGATTTTTGGGGGGTGTCTTGTCTTTTCCTTTCCCAATTATGCTTTCAAGGCTAATCACTTTAATACCAAACGCCAATTAACAATCATACAACTTGTAATTCAGTCAGTGGTGACATTCCAAACAAAGCCAGAGACCAGCTGACAGGAGCTCCAATAACACTTTGCTTGTTGTGTGTCTGAGTCTCATTGCAAATGAAACCAGCATCAAGGAAGCTAATGGAGCTCACCAAACAGTCAACAAGCCTGCCGATTGATTTATCACATCCTGCTTTCATAACAGCTGGGTCTGCAAGAGGAAATGGCATCATGATTTCATAAAGTGCTGAGCTTGACGACAACACTGGTGCATTCTTTTCAGCCAGAGAAGCAGCAGAGGGAAATGTGAGTTTAGCTGGCCTGTTTTATATTATTCTTTTCTACCATTTACAAAAAGTTAAGACCATGCTATGATCCAACAGAGTAGTTGGGTGGGGGATGCAGGAAAACTAAAAAAAGGAATATGCTCCCCTTTAAGCAGACAGGGAAGAACAGAAGGTAAATAATGACTGTGACGTGCACAGCAGTGTGAGTCAGCTCTGTGCTATGGAGCCTTTGGCAGGTCTCGTCTTTGCCTTCAGCTGGGATGGAGTGTTCCACTCGTCAGCACCGCTCCCCACTGCCATCCTCCTCTGGTGAAAAACACTCATGTTTCATCACCACTACCGCTGGTTATAAGCGCTGAGTCGTGAGACACAAAATGTCCATGTAGTAAAGTGGCAAAGTCAGGAACATGACAGAATGCCTGCACTCACATGCAGTTCATAAACAGTATGTAACTGTACACCAGCTTTTCTTACAATAGAAAACAAAGACAACCTTTGTGGAATTTTAACCTGTATTTCAAAGAAAGTGCGTGCAGGGGTGGTGGCCAAGCAGTTAAGTGCACTTGAGTCCAGTGAGGATGTTTCCCAGTTCAAACTCACCCCGCCCATTCTCCAATGTGGAGCTGCATCAGGAAGGGTATCCAGCATAAAACTTGTGCCAAATCAGTATGCAGATCCACCTCAGAACTGCTGTGACAACCAAGACTGAAACAAGGGACTTTACTATTTCAAAGAATGTACATCCAGATACATCAATACAGTGTGTTCTCAAAAACAATCCCACGGACTTTGTATTAAAACTATATCTAGTTTCTACACTAGTCTCCTTCTTCACAGTCAGTCTGAATACTACCTACTCCAGAGAGGTTTACCAGGGTACAGCACTCTTTGCAAAAAATAATGACGTGTAATCATGTGGAATGGAGTGGAAGGGAAGGGAAGGGAAGGGAAGGGGACCCCCCGCCCCAAAAAAGATTTCTGAATGGATAGATATATAACACTGATGTACAGCATAGCATTAATAGTATACTGCCACTGAGCTTTTTGGGATGTAAGTTATACAAATAATTCTTTGGCATCACTATAATTTTATTATTAGCCTTTAAATAAAGGATTCATTATGAGATTGCCAATATGATCAAAATTTGAGTTGTCTAGAAAAACAATAATACTGCCTCTAAAGTGTGAAGATTTCAAACAAACAGGCTGCACTGAACGACTTACGGTAGTGAACGATAGTCTATGACAGCGACAGCATAGATCACATGGGGCTTCCCCCAACTTGCACAAGGGATGCTGGGAAGCACATGGCAAAAGCCAATCAGAATGAACAGCTAGCGTAATGTCAGCTGGTTGTGAACTCAACCAAAATAATCTCACATGGCAGAAAACATTCTGAAACAGCTATGTTTCTGTATATGTATTTCATAAACATACGAGGTCTATTAGATAAATAAAAAGGTTGGTTTATTATTTTTTTAACTATATGGATTTGAATGACGTGCGATTACACCAATCATGCTTGAACCCTCGTGCGCATGCGTGAGTTTTTTCACGCGTGTCGGTGACGTCATTTCCCTGTGGGCAGGCCTTGAGTGAGATGTGGTCCCGCCCTCTCAGCTGAATTACTTTGTTTCACACGATGCTCGAGACGGCGCGCGTTGCTTTATCAAATTTTTTTCTGGACCTGTGAGGAATATCCGAGTGGACACTATTCGAGAAATTAAGATGGTTTTTGGTGAAAAGTTTAACGGCTGATGAGAGATTATGGAGTGTTTCTGTCGCTGTAAGGACTTCCCACGCAGCGGGACGTCGTGTAGCGCTTCCAGGTGCCGTCGTCGGCCTGTTTCGACCTGAAACCATCCTAATTTAAGGCTTAATTCACCCAGGACGTCGTGAGAGAACAGAGAAGATTCAGAAGAGGCCGGCATGAGGACTTTATGTGGACATTCCACTGTTTAATGACATTTTTTAATGAAAGACGTGCGCGCAAATTCGCCGAGTCGTTTCCGTGACGACTCGGCAAATCTGTGTGCGCCGCGACAGGAAAAACACCTCCGTGTTGAAAACCACTTGTAAAATTTAGGTGGCTTTTGATGGCTTTCAACAAGTGAGTAACTGAGAAATTGTTTAACAGCTTGGGCATGTTCCAACTTGCCCGTTAAGGTTTCCAACGGAGGTGTTTTTCCTGTTGTGACCCCCCGCGGTCGGGTCCGACCCGACATGTGACTCTGCCCGCACGTTCTTTCATTACAAAATGTCCGTTAACAATGGAATGTCCGAATAAACTCCTCATGCCGACTTCTTCTGAAAGTTCTCTGTTCTCTGACGACTTCCTGGGTCAACAGAGCCTGAAATGTGGAAGTTTTCAACTTGAAACAGCGAGACGCTGCCGCCTCGAAGCGCAGATTGCCATCAGGCACCGTGGGCCGTCCTTACGGCAACACTACCAGACCAAAATCTCTCATCAGCCGTTAAAATTTTTACCGAAAACCAGCTGAATTTATTGAATGGTGTCCACTCAGTTGTGCCTTACAGTTTTGAAAAAATTTGGATCAAACAAAGCAGCAGTCTCTCAGCCATTCCTAAACAATGAAAAAAATCAACGAGAGGGTGGGCGACTCCTCACTCAAAGACTGCCCACAGGCGAATGACGTAACCGACAGGCGTGAAAAAACTCTCGCATGCCCACGAGGGTTCAAGCATGTCTGATGTAATCACACGTGATTCAAATCCATATGGTTTTTGAAAAAAATAATAAGGTCGGATACTTTTCTAATAGACCTCGTATGTATAACAAATGTTTCTCATATGTTTTGTAAAAGCTAGTAAGAAATAAACACTTCTATAATTCAAAACACTTTTTGAAACCAAGTAACACCTCTGAAGTGATTTACAAGAAATACTACAGATCTCAGCATGCATGCACATCACCCGAGGTCATTTCAGTAATTTTAAAAGCTCATGGATGCATGTGTACATGCACCAACTCCTGCAGACAGCGTAAGAAGGAAAATAAAATATTTGTTATGGCATTCCCCCAGGTAAATATGTTGTCTTCACTAAGATGAGCTGTAATTTTGAAACACATTTCAAAAATAGACAGACATTATAATGCTTGGATTTTAGTAGAAACTCAATTTTGTCAGTTTAGTAAAATTTGAATGGCTGTATACCCTTCCCAAGTCAATGAGCAAGAATATGGGAGATAGAAAAGTGGTGGTTGCTTGAGTGAGAAAGCAGCATTAGTTCTAAAGCCCTGGTCCCACCAAATAATGAACAGTGAATAATGAGCCACACAGCATGTTTTTTTTTTTTTTTTTTTGGTATGAGAGGAGATATTCAACAATCATGGGAGAATAGTGGCTCTGAGAGGCAGTATATTCGGTTAACGAGGCTCATCTCTGAGTGTGGCACTAATTTCAAGAACTTCAAAATTTAGCAACAGCGTGTCGCAGTTTGTGTATTTCTAATTTGGCTCAGCCCTCTTGTGCACTACAATTCCTCCTGCTTTGTGTGCTAGACGCTGTATATAAAATCATTATTTTGTAGAGGATTAATCATTTTCTGTCTGAGCTTGGATGTAGAAAACACCTCTAATCGCTTCAGGAATCACAGAAGACTGTTTCATCTAGACCCTTTTTCCCCCCTCTCCTGCTCCATGAGGAACACATTCTGGAACAGCTTCAAGGTAACTATTTGTAATGTTTTAATAGCTTGGTAAAACAGTTGCATGTTCATTCCTAGCTGTAAAAGTATGCCTATGATAGATTTAACATCTTGCAATGGATCAGATGAGGCACACTCTGTGCACGCTGACGCAGTGACCGGCACCCAAGATGAGTATTTACGCAAAACGTGAGCTCGCAAAAGAGTGATTTTGCAGTCAATATTGGACAAACACAAAGTTAAAAGTTGGACCACGGTGTCAAAGTGTGTTTAAAGCCATGGAAGAAATAATGCCAGTGAAGCCGCAGATGGAAAGGAAGCCAGCGAGAAGGAGCACAGAGCTGTTCATTAATGCAGAACAAGCATGCGCAAAACAGTAATTTTGCAGGATCACGGTGACTGTCAGCCCTGGAATAAAGATTTTTTTTTTTTTTTTTTTTTTGGAAGTGATCCACACAGTTGCGGCAGTCAACTTTCCATGAATATGCTTTGATACAACACTCTGAACAGCCAGCCCTTTAAGCAATAAGCTTTTGGCCTAGTTCAAAATAATGAAGCCAAAGTGTGACATAACCATCAAAATTTAAAAGTGGTCTTTTTTGTGAAATGTTACCATTTTAGGTATGGTTATATATCAGAGTTTCAATATTTCTATTGGTCTCGGTTCAGTCATTGCTAGAAATTATCAGTGCATATATACTATAATGTGCTAGAGCGTAACGCTTGTGACAAGAGTTGGAGGTATCTTCTTTAGTCTGCAGAAGCCTGAAACAAAGAAATTCTGTCCATTAGTTCCTGGTATTATTGAACAAGTAATATAATTATTCTATTGAAGCAGAGTAAGAGATATAGCTAAGTTGTTGACACAAATAAATCAAGGACTTATTCTCAGTGTTACGCTTGCGACAGTTTTACCTTGCTTTAGAAACATGATGTTATTTTCTAGGAAATGACATTTCTACCTTTACAAAACCATATTACTGTGTGTTAGTATGAAGCACAAACAGACAAACTGACAAAATACAAGGTTATTTCTTTAACATTCAACTTTAAATGATAATGGTAAATATCAATGTCACACAACATTGATGAAAAATGTGCTATTTTTGGGTTAAATTTTGTGCATATCTCTGGAACGGTGTGGAATTTTTCCATGAAATTTGGATGCAGGTGCTATTTACATGAAATAGCACCTGGCTGGTGCTAAATAAAATAATGGCTTGTTCATGACAAATGCAATGCAAATCAGCAGTTAGGCTTCATTATTTTTGAACTAGACCTTTTGTTGTTTATCCACCTTGTCGAGTGTGTCCATTAAGGATGCGACCAATCTGATCCAGTATCTGTATCAGTTTCTGATACCGACATAATTCAAGTATCGGAAAATACCGATATAATCCGCAGTGTTTTCCGATACCGAAAAGGAGCCACTGTGAAACCTCTCAACTGCTGCTTCTGCTCTCTGCTTTGTTTGCTGTTGAGTGTGAGGAGGGGCGGGAGAAGGGTTCTAAAGCAGAGCTATTTGAGAGCGCTCTCTTCCACAGTATTCTAAGCCACAGCTAGCGGCAAATTTCTGCCCGGCTATCTGGTTCAAATTGTCTATGCCAATGAGCACGGATTTTCCGAAAAGTGAACTGAACTGTTGCTGAAAAGTTAGGCACTTCAGTGTCCCGAGGCTGTGAAACGCCAGCTCATAGCACAGCTGAGGAGGACAGCCGAACAGAGATTCTGTCCACTGAAATGGAAAAAAAAAATCTCCACCAAAATCATTCAGTATTAATGCAGAGTTTCTCGCATGAGCGTCGCTGATGATACATTTAGAAATTTACAGTTTATTTACAGTTGAAAGTCTTCGTGTTTCCAAAATGTTCAAAGTATTCTCAGCAGGAAAACAGCAAAAGAGAGAGTGAGCGAGTGAAAGGGAGAGAGAGAGGACTTAATTCTTACTCTTAACACTTGCTTTGACAATGTAAACATATGATTCCCATGTCAATAAAGCTCCATTGAAATTGAAAATTGAGAAGGAGAGACAGCAGAGTGGGAGAGAGAAAGATTGCGAGAGACAGAGTGCTGTTTTTTTCTCTTTAAGTTTATAAAAATAAGGCTATAAAAGTCTATAAAAAAAAATCAAAGTACTTAATTCTTTCACCAAAAGATCAAATCTAAGCTTGCATTTTAGATACACCTTCTGGCAAACTCTAGCTGAACTTTCAGGTCTTCTTTTTAAGAAAGTCCTCATATAAAATCAACAATGATAATAATAACATTAAAGCAAACAGAGGTCTGGTATCAGAATAGTATCAGTATCGGCAGACATCCAAATTCAGGTATTGGGATCGGATGTGAAAAACTGTGGATTGTGCATCCCTAGTGTCAATGAGTGTCTTCTGGACAACTGTCAAGTCAGCAGTCTTCCCCATGATTGTGGTTGTGTGGAGCGACAGACAGTCATGGTATTTATACTACAAAAATAGTGAGCTACTCAAACTGGAAATGAAAAGTTCTATTCTTAGATGCATTTTTGTAATTTTTTTTTTAGAGCTGTAATTATCGGAATTTAAACAAAAGAATGCTTGAAGTGTTTTAGTTCATATGTAATTGGCCTACAATATATTCACACTTTCTGAAATATTGAAGGAAAATGGAACTTCTTCCATGATATTTTTTTTTTTTTTTTTTTTTTTTTTTTTTTTTTAAGATGCACCTGTATTCCAAAATGATTTGTAAGCAGACAATATAATAAATTAAACTGAACAAGATGACATCCTCTACAGAGGTAAAAACCACAGGCAAAATAGCAATCACTAACATCATGGGAATCTTTCCCTAAATACACACAGAGTCTTACATAAACCATCTATCCCATGTTCACTACATACTGGAGAACCGCAGCACTCTGACCTGAGGTGCACTCATCAGGGTCATGTGTGCTATGTGGCTCAGTCCCCTTGTCACGTATTTTCCCCACTAAGAATAAAGCAGTGGCATATTGTGTGTTGTGTTTAGCATGAGATTCCACTTCCAGAAAGCAAACCATAGAGAATGAATCACCAGCCTTGGGTTAACACACAGTCATGAACCTGGAGTCTGACACAAGAGAGGGAGGGTTCACTGATCTCACTCCAAGTCTGAGAATTTGACCTTTACTTGGGTTCATGGAACTGTATACTGGACACAGGTTGTTTGTGCTGGCTGAAGCAACTCAAACATGTGAGCTGAGATGAAATGAATAACTGACAATTATATCTGACTGGCCAGTGTGTAAGCTTATTGGCTCAACAACTGGTTGACTGGGCCAAAAAAGGGATGGATTAAATGGCTAGACTAACGCCTTCATTCTTACCGTTTATTCAGCACCATGTTTCCCAGCTTGAGGTCTCTATGTACAATGTTTTCCTGTGGGAAAAGATCACAGGTGGGAGAAGGGGGGGGGGGGGGGGGGGTAGAGTGTGGTCATTAGACCTGTTCAAAATATCAAATGCTACAAAATCTTTTGGGCCACATGTTGTTCTTGTTCCACAAATAAATTAAAAGAGCTGTGTCAAATTTTATTGTAATCGGACGTTGTTTAGGGGCCCCACACAAAGCAACAATTTTCCAAACAAGCAATGCAGTCATCCAGTAAGTGTCACTCTGGGGACCTCTAGGTCTTATGTGATTGAGTTCAAATTTGGTCTGCACCTATAAAACCCCAAGTGGAACAAAAACAACATATGGCCCGAAGTCTATCACAACTTTTATTTTTTCACTATACGAGGTCTGTTAGGAAAGTATTGGACCTTTTTATTTTTTGCAAAAACCTGATTGATTTGAATCACGTGTGCTTGCATCAGCCAACCTTGAACCTTTGTGCGCATGCGTGAACTTTTTCACGCCTGTCGATTGCGTCATTTGCTGGTAAGCAGCCTTTGTTTGAGGACATGTGCAGTGCGCTCGGCGGATTTTCATTGCAAGGAAAAAGACGGAACGACTGGAGCAGTGCCGCATCAAATTTTGCCAGAAACTGGGCGATAGCCAGGTGGAAACCATTCGGATGATTCAGACGGCTTTTGTGACTTTTCAGTCGTGTGACTATCCGAGAAACTGTGGAAGAGGTGGGCATGTCACAGCATGTCCTGTGAGACTTCAACACGAAGGTGCTTTTGCTCCGCCGTTAGCAGCTTCGGCACGAATTTCACCGCCACTCTTTTCATGGCCAAATCTTCTGTCACAGTGGAATGTGCCGAAAAAGTGCTGATGTCCACCTCTTCCGCAATTTCTCGGATAGTCACACGACGGTCCCACATCACCACAGCGTTCACTTTGGAAATGATCTGGTCATTTCAGCATGTTGATGGCCGACCGGAGCGTGGCTCGCTCTCCACCATTGTGTGGACATCTTTAAACCGGTTGTACCGCTCCTTAATCTGTGTGAAGCCCAGAGCATTGTCACCGAAGCCGCCTGAATCTTCCGGATGGTTTCCACCTGGCTGTCGCCCAGTTTCTGGTAAAATTTGAAGCGGCGCTGCTCCAGTTGTTCCATCTTTTTCCTTGCAATGAAAATCCGCCAAGCGCACTACACGTCCTCACACAAAGGCTGCTTACCAGCAAATGACGCAATCGCCACGTGTGAAAAAGTTCACGCATGCGCACGAAGGTACAAGGTTGGCTGATGCAAGCACACGTGATTCAAATCCGTCACGTTTTTGAAAAAAATAAGAAGGTCCGATACTTTTCTAACAGACCTCGTATAACATGAACAGTCCTAGTACATCAAACAGTTAAATATTTTTTGATTAACAGCCGCAAAACAAATATGGTTGACTTCTTTGACATGAAGCCATACTGCTCTGGTTACTGAGCAGCAAGCAGCTGACACTAATTTTTATTGAGAAATATCTCTCCCAGCAAAGAGAGCAGTGCCATAATGTGTTATTTAGTGATACACATTATGGTATTTTGTCCCCTGGCTTCAGATCTGGTCTGGGAACATACAGTGATGCTATGCATCACCATATTTACCACACTATGCAAACAACCTGGGTTCTGGGTGACAGCCACCCAGCCAAATAAGAAGTCCATCCACATCTCTCAAAGGAGCCAGTAATCTGTTGCACCCTGCTGAAATGTGTGCCACATAACGAAAATGTTGCAGCTGATGTTTGGTCACAATCCAAGTGGTATACCTCCAGATTCTCCCCAAATAATAATTCATTTGACTCAGTGGGACCCAAGGATCGTCCGAAGAGTCCGAGTACCAAAGATATCTGGTCATCACCTTGGTCCATTGATTACTGTCCAGATCTTAGAGCTGTACAACCTCAATGAAAGCCTGCCTTTGTCAGTGAGGAAAACTTCACAGACTTTGTGAACCATGTTTAACTGTTTTTGGAATCAATGGATAATCTGACTGCAAAACATGAGAAGCTGAGCAAGACAGAGCAAGAGCAAGTGTCTTGTTTTGCAATTGTAGTTGATCAAGGACAATATCCAGGCTTAGAATGATTTCTTGGACATCACAAGGCCATAATGTGCATTATATGTGGCCTGTGACACATTCATGTTTCTGGGACATCTATAACCAGAAAGCGTTTGTGCCTTAGATCATCAAAATCTTGGCTGAAAGATGAGTGTCATGCAAAGACCGCAACAGCCTTACATAGGTGGCTTCAAAACACATGCACATTCTGTTGGCATGCATATATTGTTGACAGTCACCTTTAACAAGGCCAATGTAGGCAAATGGGGGCTAAAATAAAATTCAGGAGAGATCCCCCATAGCTTATATTGGTAGAAACCATCACAAGGCCTCAGTAAGCTAAATATTAAGTTTGCTGTGCAAAACTGGCCAAAAACTCCACAAAAAGCACCCACTGACACTGAACCATGGTCTTAATGATTACTCAGTGTAGTACCCAAGTTTACATTATTGATGAGAAAAATCATGCTTTCATTCATAATGCCAGATCTTAAAACTGTTTCACAGAATTGAAGTACATCTTGTACCTGCAGCTTAGACTCACTTTATGAAGGGCCTCCACCACACGCACCACATCGTAAAAGATGACGATGGCCTCACGCTCACTCAGTCTCTTCTCTTTAATGACATAGTGCTGGAGGTTTATTAGGTCTGCTGTCTTGTCACTGAAATCATGAGCACACAAGCAGTCCAGCACAAGGCAAATCCGCTTCTTCATCTTGCGCACCTTATTGGCTTCCATGTCCTCTACCTCTACACGGTCCTGGAAAACAAACAAGCACACACACACAAAAAAAAGGTGAATGGCTGCCTTCAGTCACATTCTTTGTCAGTGGACATGGAATAAAATGCATTGAGATCCATTTTCCAACAGCTCAGTTAATGTAATCTGAGACACACATGAATGCATCAAACTGAAAGGATGCCTCCATCATTCCAAATGATCAATATGATTGTGTTATCTTAGGAAACAGACTCATGCAGGACAGAGAGACCAACAATCAAGAGACGGTGGCTGTGCATGAGACATTGTCCCCATTCACACTGGGGATGTGATGGAGGGCAAATAAAGGTCATTCCTCTTCTTACAGCTCAGTTACCACTTATCGATTGCTAGCTAATGGTGTCAGGATTTTTAAGTTGAAGTCAGTGTCTCTGAAAGCTTTCATTATTACCTGGTTCTATCACAGAGAAGATGCACTATAATAATCTAATCAATATGGCAGGCTAAAATTAATCAGGGAACATGGCTCAATGCTGCTATTCTGAGAACACTGGCAGAGTGGAAGAGACAGGATGTGAAAGAGAGAGCATTAGAAGGCAGATAGAACAATAACAGAAATAAGGCAGATGCAAAAGCAGGTGAGTTAGGATGACTGCAAATGAAAATGGAAGGACGATGGCTAATTATACCCATTAGTGGTACAAATGATAACCTTAACCACTACCAATTCTATCATGTGAAATGAACACGAAACTGGTGTTTGTTTGCATGATGCTGTCATATTCCGACATGAATTGTAAAGGCTGACACTGGGGATTTCAGATCCTGCTCAGTTAAACAGACAAACTAAATTTTCATCATTATAATGAAAAAAGTCATTTGCATGTTGAGGCTGGAAAATTAACTTAAGATTAATCAATCAATCAATTCAATCAATTTTTTTATATAGTGCCAAATCACAACAAACAGTTGCCCCAAGGCGCTTTATATTGTAAGGCAAGGCTATACAATAATTATGTAAAACCCCAACGGTCAAAACGACCCCCTGTGAGCAAGCACTTGGCTACAGTGGGAAGGAAAAACTCCCTTTTAACAGGAAGAAACCTCCAGCAGAACCAGGCTCAGGGAGGGGCAGTCTTCTGCTGGGACTGGTTGGGGCTGAGGGAGAGAACCAGGAAAAAGACATGCTGTGGAGGGGAGCAGAGATCGATCACTAATGATTAGATGCAGAGTGGTGCATACAGAGCAAAAAGAGAAAGAAACAGTGCATCATGGGAACCCCCAGCAGTCTACGTCTATAGCAGCATAACTAAGGGATGGTTCAGGGTCACCTGATCCAGCCCTAACTATAAGCTTTAGCAAAAAGGAAAGTTTTAAGCCTAATCTTAAAAGTAGAGAGGGTGTCTGTCTCCCTGATCTGAATTGGGAGCTGGTTCCACAGGAGAGGAGCCTGAAAGCTGAAGGCTCTGCCTCCCATTCTACTCCTACAAACCCTAGGAACCACAAGTAAGCCTGCAGTCAGAGCAAAGCGCTCTATTGGGGTGATATGGTACTACGAGGTCCCTAAGATAAGATGGGACCTGATTATTCAAAACCTTGTAAGTAAGAAGAAGAATTTTAAATTCTATTCTAGAATTAACAGGAAGCCAATGAAGAGAGGCCAATATGGGTGAGATATGCCCTCTCCTTCTAGTCCCCGTTAGTACTCTAGCTGCAGCATTTTGAATTAACTGAAGGTTTTTTAGGGAACTTTTAGGACAACCTGATAATAATGAATTACAATAGTCCAGCCTAGAGGAAATAAATGCATGAATTAGTTTTTCAGCATCACTCTGAGACAAGACCTTTCTAATTTTAGAGATATTGCGTAAATGCAAAAAAGCAGTCCTACATATTTGTTTAATATGCGCTTTGAATGACATATCCTGATCAAAAATGACTCCAAGATTTCTCACAGTATTACTAGAGGTCAGGGTAATGCCATCCAGAGTAAGGATCTGGTTAGACACCATGTTTCTAAGATTTGTGGGGCCAAGTACAATAACTTCAGTTTTTTCTGAGTTTAAAAGCAGGAAATTAGAGGTCATCCATGTCTTTATGTCTGTAAGACAATCCTGCAGTTTAGCTAATTGGTGTGTGTCCTCTGGCTTCATGGATAGATAAAGCTGGGTATCATCTGCGTAACAATGACAATTTAAGCAATACCGTCTAATAATACTGCCTAAGGGAAGCATGTATAAAGTGAATAAAATTGGTCATAGCACAGATTAAGGGATTAATATTTACTTCTTGACAATGATATGATAAGCAGGTGTGGCAACTGTACTCAAATGATATATGTCCAACAGTTTATGTTCTAGGTTTTCATATAGTCACAAACGAATGCATAGATTAATGAACATGTGGACGCAAAAATGGACATTCAAATATTGCCATTTTCCACTCTATGGGAAGGAAAAAGAAGAATCAAGTCCAACAAATGTAAGCCCTGAGGCCTACTGGTTGCAGGTGCTCATGCCCAGATACTGCAGCACAAAGCAGACCAGAATCTACAACCCCAATTCCAATGAAGTTGTGATGTTGTGCAAAATGTAAACAGAAACAGAATACAATGATTTGCAAATTATCTTCAACCTATATTCAACTGAATACACCACAAAGTTGCCCATGCTATGGGCAACTTACGCACCCCCATACCATCACAGATGCTGGCTTTTGAACTTTGCGCTAGTAACAATCTGGATGGTCTCTTTCCTCTTTTATCTGGAGGACACAACGTCCATGATTTCCAAAAACAATCTGAAATGTGGACTCATCAGACCACAGCACACTTTTCCACTTTGTGTCTATCCATTTCAAACAAGCTCGGGTCCAGAGAAGGCGGCAGTGTTTCTGGATGTTGTTGATGTATGGCTTTGCTTTGCATGGTAGAGTTTTAACTTGCACTTGCAGATGTAGTGATGAACTGTGTTAACTGAATGGTTTTCTGACGTGTTCCTGAGCCCACGTGGTAAGATCCTTTACACAATGATGTCGGTTTTTAATGCAGTGCCGCCTGAAGGATCGAAGATCACGGGCATTCAATGTTGGTTTTCAGCCTTGACGCTTACGTGTAGAAAGTTATCCAGATTTTCTGAATCTTCTGATTATATTATTATATTATTAATCCCTAAATTCCTTGCAACTGAACGTTGAGAAGAACTGTTCTTAAACTGTTGGACTATTTTTTCACGCAGTTGTTCACAAAGTGGCGATACTCATCTCTGCTTGTGAACGGCTGAGCCTTTTGCGGATGCTCCTTTTATACCTAATCATGACACTCACCTGTTTCCAATTAACCTGTGTAATGTTCCAAACAGGTGTAAGAACACCTGTTTGGAACACCTGTTTGAGCACTGTTGCCCCGTCCCAGCTTTTTTGAAACGTGTTGCAGGCATCCATTTCAAAATGAGCAAATATTTGCATAAAAACAATAAAGTTTATCAGTTTGAACATTAAATATATTGTCTTTGTGGTGTATTCAATTGAATATAGGTTGAAGAGGATTTGCAAATCATTGTATTGTGTTTTTATTTACATTTCACACAATGTCTCAACTTCATTGGAATTGGGGTTGTATGCCTCACCAGTCCATCATCAACTGCCTAGCCAAGGTCAGTACCTATTTATAGATGGGTGGACTGGGATAATGCAGATGAAGCATCTTGTCCGAAGACACAGACATGAAGTGTGACTGGGAATCAAACCCAGGATTACATACTGGAAGCACATCTCCGATCCCACTGAGCTCTACACTGTAGGAAGGGATTAGAAATATATGTTCTTACGCAAGGTCTTTATCTCTGGCTATCAAAGTCTACTACTTAGATAAAACAAGCAACATATATGTGAGTGCACACACGGAACCTGTACTGACTGTAGCCTTTAAATTGTATATTTGTAATTCAATATTGATGCTCATTCCTGAACTCTCCAGCAGGTGGCAGCACACCATGTGATGCATTTCTTTTTTATGAGGACTTGAGAAGAATGTTCAAAACATGGATACTTCACAAGTTTCAGAAAACAATGTTTCAAGTTTGCCTTAAGTAATTTGCAGTACAAAGGAAAAGCTCTGCTGTCATCCCCATTCAAACATTCTACCCATTGTTTAATTATGATTTTCCCACTCTGTTGTTCATTTCTTCCTGTATCTGGTGACAACTGTTAGCTATCTATGGGATATTACATAGGCTAAACAAAGTTGCATTTTTGATTGAGCTGGTATGTCAAATTTCACCAGATCAGCTTGTTCTTGTTATATGGCCTTTTTAGTTGAAGATTTACAATATGGTATCATTTATAGTCATTGACCTACTGTCTACACAATGTGGCAGGAATAGTTTAAACCACCTGCTCATCTACATTTTTTTTTTTTTTTTTGGCTGGAGTAACCCTACAGCAATTTGCAGCACAGGAAATATTTGGACACTCCTTCAAGCTTTGACATAGTTTAGCCAAGTGAAGCTCACTGATTGAACTCTGCAGAATGAGGTTGGCTTTGTTTACAGAGGTAATACTGTCAAACAAGAATCTTTGTGGTTTTGGAACTGTGGCATACTGTAAAACCTACAGGTGGCCCACTGACTGATATGTTATATACGCCATTACAGAAAAACACATTTGGCAAGCTCCAGCATACCTGGAAGAGGCCATGGTGGTGGACCACTCCATATTGGTTGTGTAGTAATGACAGGAGCGAGTACTCTGTGTGCAACAGCATCTTTCCCTGTCTCTCCTCCTGAGTCTCTCCAGCAGAGTCCACTTGCTCCTCCAGCGTCAAAATCTGCAATAATAACCATAACAGAGCAGAGCAAACAGGGGTAAGAGGGCAAGACCCCAAACAAAGTAAGACTTGGTAAAGTGTCAACAGGAAAATACATGTTCTAAAGTTAACACTTGGCAAAAAGTTTAAATATATGGATTGGAGATGGTAAAATAGGAATACAGCTTTAAAACAGTGGCTCATTCACCAGTGTGAAGGGAAAGAGCAGTTCAACAGACAGGCATGAGACAGGGTCAAAAGGGGCCAGAAGTAACTATGCCAGGCCAGAAACTACCTTCTTTCTTTCCCCACTCTTTTATAACGCTACACTGTGTGCAAGACATTGAAGAGATCCATTAAGGTTTGTCCAGCTGAGGTTTTGTTTGCACCAGACTGAAAGAGGGGTGCCATAAAATGAATACCAACAAAGAAAGGTCAAAGGTTCAGATGTGTACTGAACCATCAGCTTGTTTTTTGAGCATCAAATTATTCCCAGTCTGCTTCAGTCACTGCTACTCCCAGATGACTGGGATTATATTTATACACATACGGAATGTTGACCATCCAGCACACTTACTTTAAGCTGATAGAAGTCATCTGTCCCGTCCTTTCTGGCGAGACACTGTACTATACTGGGCACTGGAGAGTTGCCCAGACGAGGCCCTGCAAGAAAAAGAAGGGGAACAGCTGCATGACCAAAAGGCAAACTACATGTCGGAGTGTGTACGCTCACTGCATGTCATCCACAGCAGCATGTGCATATACCCATTAACACCCCATGGGTAAAGTTTTCTTTGGCACTCTTCATTGCAAATACTGAAGGAGTTGTGGACAACAACCAAGGAGTAAGCAAAAGTATTAGTGTAACAGATGACAGCTGATGGATACAGACTGGCCCCCACGGATCGGCAAATATGTAAACCGTGGATTAGCGGCAAAGTTTACATATTTGTGCCATGTGACTTGTTTTTAAAATGATAGTCAGATGAAAACAGCCTCAAGCTCTGCTGGAGAGACAACTTGGTAACTGCCCAGCACACTTCTGGATCCAAATATGGGTAGAATCGCTCAATTCGTTACTTCAGCGTTTCCCATAATGCCCCTGATGGCCCCCTGCACTTCCCAGAAAGCACTGCGGTGCCAGCAGAGTTCCACCGTCTCACAGTGCATGTAAATGACGAGGATGGTGTTGATTTAGCGAGTTCACGGGCGATTATGATGATGGCACATTCTCCCAAGTTGAGAGGGTTATCTAGAGGAGGTGTAACCCTGTGATGGACTTCTGTTGTGCCCCGATGTTGTCTTATTGTCCATGCTTCACAAGGTGTGTCTACACTGTGAGTGCCGAGCTCCTGACACCAGAACTCTGCTCAAACCGACCTCTCGTGTGAGTCACAGACCACGAGATTTAAAACTGCGAAACACCGAATTTACAGGAGTTGAGGATGAAGTGTCAGTACAGTTCCAGTGAAATCACAGAGCAAGTGGAAGAAATTCACCTGCACATTCAGATAGCCTGTTTCAAGAAAAGTGTTAATACTTGTAATAGCCTCATGCTCCGCTACAGACAGTAGACTCGATGCACTTTTGGACCCATACAGAAAAAGAAACTTTTGAAAAGAAATTCAACGACTTAAGGACAAAGTGTCTGTTGTCTCTTCCTTGTATGATCTTGAGCTTGAATTAGTACCATATTCTTGACTGTTTCCGAGTGTCTGCTCAGCAGGATCACTGATCTGATCAGTGGTGGTAAAGCAATTTTTGTTTTCCTGCCAGAAAGAGTTATTATTGTTTCCTCTCTAACCAGACAATACAGTAATCCTCATCTTTTTGAAAAAGAATCTGAAGATGATTTTAAGCCCCTTTCACACTGGGCCAACGTAGAGTTGTGTAATGTGGCATACCGACTACATTGGGCTCATGCAGCCTTACACCAAGCTTACGCAGCACTACGTGGCAATACCCTGAGGGAGACAGAGGGGTTCATGGAATAGACGGAAAAAATTAAGCGTTGAATTTTTTTCACCTACTTTCAGCGTAGAGCACCAAACGCCATGCTCTACGCAATTCTACACAACACTCTGCTACTGTATGCAAGTCTATGCAACGCTGCGCTACTGTATACTGTATGCAATTGTATGCAACCCTACGCCAGTCTGGCAAAAAATCCTTTTAGGTTTTTATCAGTACATACCTGCACTGATAGATTTTATTCATCCCACTGGACTCTGCTGAACTTTGCTGGCAGTGAATCTTCCAAACCAAAAAAGAAGAGGCAGGCCAAGCTTCCCCCCTCGCGTACAGCCATTCCTGCATACTACATATGCAGCACAATGCAACTCTACGCAGGCTTGGTGTGAAAGGGGCTTAAGTGTGAACTTAGATCATCTTTGTTATCCCTCTTTTCTTTTATAAACTCTTCATGATTTTGGCAATGGATATTTTTTATTATCTGACATTGTTCATATAGCAATGGAGTATTTTTATTAATATGTAAAACATTGGACACCTTGTTTTCATTCAGGATCACAGGCAACTGGATCAGAAATGCACTTGTCAGCGAGTGGAAATAACCTTGCTCACAATGAATTCCTTTCAGCTGATGTCAAGGGAATTTACACATTTTTCATACTCTGGTCACTGGTGTACAGGTGCATCTCAAAATAAAAAAATAAAAAAATAGAATACTGCGATAAATGTCAATATTGTTTGTTATTTCAGAAAAAGAAAAATTTTATTTATCTTTAACGAATTTCCACAACACTTAATTGGACTAAGTGGTTGAAAATGTGTGTTTTTAAAGATGTTTTTTCAGAATTAACGCCTACAGCTAAAAAAAAAATCTCAAAAAATTAGAATATTTTATTTCAAGTTTTTATAACTCACTATTTATGCCATATAAATACCATGAATCTCTGTTTGGTTCTTGATACTTGTCCAGAAGGCACTCATGGACACACTCCACAAGAAGGGCAAGTCACTGAAGGTTTATTGCTTAAAGGGCTGACTGTTCAAAGTGCTGTATCAAAGCATATTCATGGAACGTTGACTGCAAAGGGGAAAGTGTGGTAGGAAAAGAAGCACAAGCAACAGGGATGGCTGCAGCCTTGCGAAGGCTATCAAACAAAGCTGATTCAAGAACTTGAGTGGACTGACGCTGGAGTCAGTGTACAAAGAGCCACGGCACACAAACATCTTCAAAAATGGGCTGTGTCACATTCCTAATGTCAAGTCAATCAACCAGCGTGAATGTCAGAAGCATCTTTCCTGGGCTGAGCTGAAAAAGAATGGGACTGGTGTGTTCTAAAGTTCTATCTTCAGATTAGTAAATAAATTTTGCATTTCATTTGGAATCAAGATCCCAGAGTCTGGAGGAAGACTGAAGAGGCACAGAACCCAAGCTGCTTGTAGACCGGTGTGAAGATTCCAGTTAGTGATGATTTGGTGCCATGCCATCTGCTGGTGTTGGTCCAATGTGTTTTAGCAGGAGATTTTAGAGCACTTTGTGCTTCCATCTGTTGACACGCTTTTAGGAGATGCCAATTTCCCTTTCCACTAGTAGCTGGCACCTGCCCGCAGTGTCAAAATCACAAGTAACTGCTTTGCTGCCCAAGGTATTACTGTACTTAACTGGCCAACCAACTTACCTGATGGGGTATTGTAAAAGGGAAGATGAGACACCAGACCCAACAATACAGACAAGCTGAAGGCCACTAGCAAAGCAACCCTCACACCTCAGTAGTTCCATGGGCACATCAACCAGGTGTTTTGTAATCTTATGAAATATTCTAATATTTCTCATTTTTGGAGCAGCAGCTGTAATCATCAGTGGGAAAATATATTTAAAATCCACACTTGAAACATTTTACTTTCTATGTAATAAGGCAAGAACATACATTTTAAAAACCTGTTTTAGCTGAGCTGATGTCAGGGTCATCATCAGGCTCTTGCTCACTTCAGAGAAAATGAGCATTAAATTTTGTACATCTCCAGGTAAACCACAGGCTGTCATTTTAATTAAATGTAAAGTTTATAGCCCTAATTACCATACAACTGGGACTTAAGATGAGTTTATTAACTTTCTTACCAAGGACAAAAGGCCCAGCTCTCTTGGCATTATTACCGGATATCCCAGGACACTGTAACTTGCTGGCCCTGCCTGACGTCTCTCCAGCCCCCCTCTCTGAGAAGCGTCGCTTGGACATACTGGAGCTCTGCAGGGGGGGGAATAAATCAGATTACTACACAGGTTAAAGATAGTCACGTTAAAGGCTAAGTGCATACGTGACTGCAAGGACACAAAAGACTGACCAAAGGCAGTATAAACCAGCACGGGTAAACCCTCAGCAGACGGTCTTAAGTTCTTTATTTATAAATTTTGATGCAAAAAAGAAAGCCTGTACCTAGAGCTTCAGAAGTTGTCCTAAAGACTGGCTGAAAGCACACCGAATAGGGGCATGGTGAAGAATGGGAGTGAAAGGAGGTAAACCTCAGGGCAGCTCCTCCCAGTGTATTTAAATATCCCTCCCACACATTTACCAACACCTCGGTGTGAATGCGAGGCCATTACAGCTCCATTCACAATGATCGCTGCTGGTGCCAATGCTGACACCTCACACTGAATCTAGGTGTCATCCCAACAGGCAATGTAAAGGTGCCACGACCTGACGACACTAGTGCTTTTCACAAAAAAACTTGTGGCATTCTAAGCTTCGAGAGAAATGTTCTCTGACATACAAGTATTTTGAAAATGTTTCTGCTCTTAATCTGCATGTTTTATCTGTAAATCTGTACAGCCATTTTATCTAGGCAGACCTTACTCTGAAAAGACATGCAAGTTCTAACAAGGATGAAGAAAATGCCAACCCCGTATGATAAGGAAATAGTTTCACATGCCAGAAGAACCAGTGACAAAATTGTGACACATTATGACAAACTGCCACAGCAAATCTACCTCCCAGGATGCAGTAAGTCAGAGCTGTGCTTTATTTACAGAGTTTCTATGTGGAGAAACCCCATCTGTTTCCCGTAACAAGGAAGTAGTGCCATGAACCAACAAGAATGATTCACCCTACTGTTGTCCCGATTTCCTAATGGACAAAAATGCATAAATGTCCCAGTGAGGACACCAATAACAGCACAAAGCCTCTGACATATGCAATGTCTCACCTGAAAAACCAACTTGAGTCAAAAGTCACATGAAATCAACAAATCCATGACCTCTGCAAAGGGAAAATGTCACTGTCTGGTAGCAGTCGCATGCACTTAACTAGCAACAAAAGTCAAATGATTCAGACCAATGAAATCTGAAGCATCTGCTTGACGCCAAAGTCAACCTGCATGGCAGTACACATGGAGCTGCTGACAAGGAACAGAAAAACAATATGCAACCAGTCTCACAAGTGGAAAAAAACCTGTTAATGAATTATGTTCCAGTTTCAAAAATTCAGCTGTGCGTGTGTCGCACACAAACACACCAGTTGGCATTTTTTGCAGAGGAGGCAGGACAGTTGGCATTCAGTACAGGCCAGTATGATTTCCCACTTCCATGTGGCTTTTTGTGATCCCAGACAGCAGACAGTGTCATCATAGTGTCTCTCGCCAATCTGTCTCCATCTCCACTCGTCATCACCGACAGAGTCTTACAAGTTCAGGCTTTCTGTGAGCATTTATGGCACAAGCTAGAGTGACATCAAGCCAGTAAGCATCTTAGTCTCAAGTGCTGTAAAAGCAGAGTGATGAATAATTAAAAGGCCCTATAAAATGACATTTTAAGAATTAATATAGCAGCCAACAACCATTTTCTGTGTAATGATGTAATGCTGCAATTGTGTTCTGTGCAAAGAATGAAGCAACACTCCTGTGCATGTGTTATAATGTTCTGTGGTGGTCCAGAACACGTCAAGTACATACATCAATAAGCGCTGGAGATAAGTTTGATACTGGTTACACATAGATTTAAAGTACATTACTCATAGGGTAGAAATACGTATTGAGTATGCTAGATATTATCTCAATATATTATGACTTATGAGTAACGTGTTAACAATCGCATAACTTACCAAAAATTTATGGCCCACGTATGCAGGATGTATCAGCCATATGTTTGCATGCATTGAAAATACTGTGCATGCCGAAAATTTTTCAATGACCGCACCGTACTACGATGTATACCAGTGTCCTTCAACATGCTCTTAACTTATACAAAACTTAGCAATAACTGATTAGACTCGCCAAATTTTAATACATCAGCATACAAAGGCTAAATCGTCAAGGTGTGACAGGGCCATTAAATATTTTCAATGACCTTTAAGAGCCTTTGGCTCAGAGATGGAACCTACCAAGAAACGATCTTTCCCAAAATTTCTCAACCGAAAACCAAAAGATGACCTTGCCAGGGCTCATCAAAGTTCTAGGAAAAAATATGCAAAAACTGATATTTCATTAAATTCCCATCTTTCAAGTGGTGTAACATTCAGCACCATCAAGTCCCCAAGCTAGTTTAACTATCAAATGACTTATGGAGGCAAACTCTTTCATCTGACATACATATTTGGTTGAGGGATCGATGGCGCTGAATATAGGGGGTGCTCAAGGTCTGGTCATTTTGCGAAATTGGCTTGTATTTAAAAGGCCCATAACTCTCTGCACCATCAAGACCCCAACCAGATTTCAATGTTATCAACAAATATAGGTCTGATTCTATCAAATGCAACTGAAAAAAAACATTGGAGTCTTGATGGTGCTGGCCACCAGGAGGCAACTTGCCCAATTTTGATTACGTTTAGCGCAACCTGGTGCCCTTCGCCATCACCCTTTTTAATGAAATTTGCAGGAGTAGATTTGCAGGAAATTTGCAGGAGTACTTTTAACAGTTGGCAGAATTTTGGAGACTCCTCTTATATTGATTTGATACAGCACACTGACACTTCTTAACATGTTCATCCATTTTCCTTCTGTGTGCAGAAAGCATGACACTTTAGCAGTTGGGGAACTCAGGGGCGGGTTGAGCAGCTGGCTGTACAATGAAATGTCAAAGTGGTGAATCTCATGTCTATAATGTGCAAGAGAACATCTTTGGTCTGATGTATAAAAAATTTTCGCATAAGATGACAAATTTGCGACATGGAATAAATCCTGCCAATTTCACATTCTGAAATGCAGAATCAATCACTAGAGTGAGGGATGAAATCTCAACTTCAGTCAATCAGAGCAGCAGAAGTGGCTGGCCAAAATAGCAGTGCTTCAAATGAATATGGTTTTAGTTTATGTCTGAATTGGAGTGGATTCACATTAATTAAAATAAGCAGACACTGCCAAACATGGTCACATTTCTATCAAAGTTACACAATTTAAAACATGCATTTCATATATGCTACAGTTAGATATTAAAAAAAGCAGGGGTTGTAGACAAGTGGTTAGTGTACTTGGTTTCAGTGTGGAAGGTTTCCAGTTCAAACCCCACCACTCCCACATTTTTCCATGCAATGTGGAGTTGCGTTAAGAAAGGCATCCGGCATAAAAAAAATGTGCCAATTCAAATGCAGATCCAACTCAGATCTGGTGTGGCAACCCCGAGTGAAAAACAAGAGAGTAGCCAAAGAGACTTAGTATAGTTATTAAAAAAAAAAAAAAAAAAGTCACGAAGCTAACCCATGCACCTTAGATGTGCAACACTAAACTGACTCAGACTGATAGACAACACAGCACATAAACCCAAAGGCGGTTTATCTACGTACTAAACATCAGCTTGGTGGAGCCAGCCTCTGACACATCTAAAAACCAAAGGTCAACGCAGCCACCTCATGCACAATGACCTAAATGACATCAGCGTGATGACAGTATCAGCTTTGCGTTTCTGACACTGGTGTTCCTCTCTGCACAGACAGTGATCTGGCAAGCAAGACTGCCTCTGACGGCACCAGAGGGAGGACAAGAAAAGATACACCTTATGAATCATATCACACTAAAAGGAGGAGAGACATGCTGCCGGTGCCCACGAGAAATGTGGGCTCTTTAAATAGTATCAGAACAAATAACCAACCACGTAGGTGCTTCCACAACCACCCACCAGAATACTTGGAATTTGTGTGGCTTTGCAAGAACAGCTTTAATGCAACAACAAAGTTGAACAAAGGACATTCATAAAAGGTAGCAAATATAATACCAGACCACTGTTAAAATTCTGTGATCTGCTGGGTTAAATCTGGTAAATGTAATGCATTTGTATAGCAGCAAAACATTTTATGTTCATGCATCACATTCAATTGCACCAACCAGTGTCAGGATGCTGCCATCCAAAGTGCTCAACTGCACACATAAAACATTGGCAGGTTTTTGTCAAATGCAAATTGTACTTCAAGGTTCAAAATAAATACTCAACAAATTCACAAAACTTTGAATATTGTCCTAAAAATAAATAAAATATCCCCACTCAAAAAAGACTGGCACTTCTTTTAGTTTCTGTGATGTTTGGGACACATAATGTATCCAAGCTCATCAGGAATCTGTGTGCTCACAAAATTTCTGCCATCACACGGTGTGGGCCTGCATGCATGTAAAATTTGTGGAGGCATCATTTTGCCACCAGCTAGGAAAACACATTTTGCAACTACAGTCTTACACACTACAACTAAGACAGTGATCTCTAGTTCCACATATACTTGAGATTAAGTGTGGGATCGTATACCAGTCTCAACTTAAAAGGTTCTCATTATTAAAATGCTGTGTTTATTACATGTTTATGATAAATATGAGGTCTATTAGAAAAGAAACCGACCTTTTCATTTTTTCAAAAACTATATGGATTTGAATCACGTGTGATTGCGTCAGACAAGCTTGAACCGTCGTGCGCATGCGTGAGTTTTTCCACGCCTGTCGGTTGTGTCATTCGCCTGTGAGCAGGCTTTGAGTGAGGAGTGGTCCAGCCCCTCGGCGGATTTTCATTGTCAGGAAATGGCGGAATGATTTGGGCTTTTTTTCCCATCAGAATTTTTTCAGAAACTGTTAGAGACTGGCAGCTGGAAACCATTAGAAAAATTTATCTGGCTTTCGGTGAAAATTTTACGGGCTTCACAGAGAATAAGGACTGTTACTACAGCTTTAAGGACAGCTTTAAGGACGCTCGGCGCGCCGCGCTCCGTGCCGCCATCGAGAGCCACAAACCACCGGATCATTTCTAAACGGATGGCTCTGTGGATCCGAGACCGTCGTGTGCACTTTCTCTGGTTATCACAAGAGCTGGACATCAACCATTTTCTGGCAGATTTCACTTTTAACAAGAGATTTTGTCATGGAAAGCCGAGCGGAGGCTTTGTGCATCACGACCGATTTGCTGATGGAGTGAGACAAAGGAACACCTCCGTTTTGGTCTCACAGGACGGCTTTGAGATGGCGTTCAGACAGCTGTCAGTGGTTTTTCCATCGAGTGATTATCCGAGAAATTGTGGATGTGCCTGGACATGCCAGAACATGTCCCGTGAGGCTTCATCACGGCAGTGCTGCATGGCGCACAGCAACACCGTGACGCGCAAAGCCTCCGCTCCTCTTTCCATGACAAAAACTCCTGTAACAGTGGAATATGCCATTCATTTCCAAACTGGACGCTGTGTTTTATCCGGGACGTCGTTTGACTAGCACAGGAATTGTGAAAAGACGTGGACATCAGCACTTTTTCGGCACATTGAGACAGACGTGCGGAGGAATTCCGCGTGTCGCGGTGGTGCCGCATGGCGCAAACCAATGCCATATCACAGATTGAAGGTTTACCAACTAACGACCAGACCATCTGTTAGCAAGTTCTTCACTGAGGTGAAGAAAGCAAACAAGCTCAAACCCATCACCAACATATTCAGGTGATGTTGTAAGTTTGCGTGTTTATAAGTATAACAGCCATATAATAAATTATTAACCTTGTTTGCTAGGTCTGTATGGGGATATCAGACCTCTGTGCTTCTTGCACAGACCTCGCTGACGCTCGGTCTGTACTAACACCTCAGTCTGATATTTCCCCGTACAGACCTCTCATGCTGTTAATAATCCTTAATTATTTCATCAACAGATGTATAGGAAACAAGAATAACACACAAAAAGGGTGATTACAACAAGGAAAATGCTGTATCATTTAAGGGATTTTAAGTCTACAATTAATAGTGAAAGACAAATGACAACCATGCGCTGCTTGATTTCAGGCTTAAATTTGTCTTTATGAGGGGTCGGGGTCTCTCTCTCTCTCTCTCTCTCTCTCTCTCTCTCTCTCTCTCTCTCGATCTCTCGATCTCTCGATCTCTCGATCTCTCGATCTCTCGATCTCTCGATCTCTCTCTCTCTCGATCTCTCTCTCTCTCGATCTCTCTCTCTCTCGATCTCTCTCGATCTCTCTCTCTCTCGATCTCTCTCTCTCTCGATATATATATAGATATATATCTATATACATACACATACACACACAGTGGTGGGCACAGCTAACTGAAAAGTTATCTTTTATAATGCTAAACCGATAACCCCCTAAAAAAAATTTGCGGAAGTTACACATAAAAGCTAAACCGATAACTTTCAGTATTGATTTCAGTACACTAGCAGCTACTGACACAACAATGAGCCAGCGATTCTGTGTCAGATTAGCTTTCTTTTAGCAAAAGAGACCTGGTGACCAAGGAGGAGGAGTGAGAATGAGGACAGTTTCTCACCATCCGGACTTGCTGGCATATCACACAAGTCATCAACAGGCATACAGTTTTAACTTATGGTTAAAACTTTTGGTCTAAACAGACAACAATTGTAAATGAATACAAACAAAATGTAAATTTCTATGCTTTTCATCGCATTAATAAGAGGCTGCAGCAACTCTGTGGCTGCGCAAAGGATTATGGGATATCTCAATAGGGCAAATACTGCCATGAACACTGCCATCTACTGGCCAGGATGTTAAAAAGCAAACTTCACTTTCCCCCAGAAGGACATGAACAGGAAATGATCGCAGCTCACACAACTTGAGCATGTTTACATAAAACAAACACAATAACGTCTATAAACCCAGAGAATATATTCACAAGAGTTTTAGGCACAATACACAAACAGTTTAATGCTGTTGTCAGTGTGCAGTGGTTAAAGTGCAGCCTTATCAGAGCGTCCCAATGCATTCCTCCTGTCGTGAAACTTTACCCATAATGCACTGCAGCATGTGTGTCCAAACACTGAAACCTTCAAAATGAGTGCATTACTTTAAAAATAAAACATATCGTTGATATTTTTATTTTTAACCAGCTCAACTCTGCCTGCAGAGGATAGAGCTGTCTGTGTGCTACAAAACATTTAACAGGCAGGTACTAAAATCTTTGATTTCAGACTTCCCAGAATGCTTCATTGTACATTTTTTTTGAGGCGATCAAGGCCCCTCTGGTAGCAGAAGATTTTTTGCTTAGCAGCACTTAGCTAGTGCAATTTATTTTGTAACTACTTGTAGTGTTTGTGTACTGTAACTTTCACATGCATCATCTCCAAGTCTGTCCTCACTGATTAGCATGAAATTTCAGGAATATGACAGACGACCCCCCCCGAAAAAAAACCCCAACTTCGCACTGTAAGGGATGTTCCCTGCAGCAAAATGCCACACCAGGAACCATTAAGTCTCACGAACAAAACCCGCATGTTTATCCAATTTTGGAGAAGTGTGACCACAAAGAGTCTGAGAAAGAGAAGGTGGGTGATGGCAGTGGATGGCTCTGTTCGTGATCTCAATGCGAGAGCTGTGACATGGGACTTGAAATGGCTACAGCTGTTTCTGTTAGCGACATGTACATTTATCCGCTTATTGACTGGAATCAAGCAACAAACTATGACAATGGCCATCTGCTGCTTGCTGAAACTCACGTGAAATGTGTTGAAATTTGAAGCACCAAAGACGACAACAACTTTGTTTACATTTGAAGCCCCGTGAAACCGGAGCAGTGCCAGACAGCAGAAGGACATTCTACATGGCTGCTGTGTGCAAAGACAGGAGAAGTACAATCAGCGACACATGGTTGTGTTTCAGGGTATGCATTTATTACTTCTCTCTTTGCGCTTTCTTAATACACAAGTTACAAAGGAGCCAGAAATACATTTGTCGACCAACCTACGACAACTCAAGCAAAAACACATAGTGCAGTCCCTGTGGTGGTATGTAGGTACACATATGCAGTAGGGAGAATTGCAACCCTTACAAGCAGACAGGACTCCAATATTCATTGCTGTTCACATGAGGACATCTGACAAAATTTCTGACAATGCTACAGCTGCTGGAGTGACATGATTGCATGTAGACCCACAACTGTTCAGAGAAAGGGAGTGCAACAAAACTGGCAAACCACTTTGATGAGCTGCCTCTCAGCAAGAAGGCTGTGTAACTCCAAAGCCCAGCTCCATTGTTGCTGGAGTTTGCATGTTTTGCCCATGTCTGTGCGAGATAGCACTTAACATACATATACGAGGTCTGTCCGTAAAGTATAGGTCCTTTTTATTTTTTTCAAAAACTATATGGATTTCATTCATATGTTTTTACGTCAGACATGCTTGAACCCTCGTGCACATGCGTGAGTTTTTCCATGCCTGTCGGTGACGTCATTCGCCTGTGAGCACTCCTTGTGGGAGGAGTCGTCCAGCCCCTCGTCGGAATTCCTTTGTCTGAGAAGTTGCTGAGAGACTGGCGCTTTGTTTGATCAAAATTTTTTCTAAACCTGTGAGACACATCGAAGTGGACATGGTTCGAAAAATTAAGCTGGTTTTCAGTGAAAATTTTAACAGCTGATGAGAGATTTTGAGGTGATTCTGTCGCTTTAAGGACTTTTCACGGTGCGAGACGTCGTGCAGCGCTCTCAGGCAGCGTCATCAGCCTGTTTCAAGCTTAAAACCTCCACATTTCAGGCTCTATTGATCCAGGACGTCGTGAGAGAACAGAGACGTTTCGGAAGAAGTCGGTTTCAGCATTTTATCCGGATATTCCACTGTTAAAGGAGATTTTTTTAATGAAAGACGTGCGGACGGGTCCGCGCGTCGGGACGCAGCCGACGCGGTGCGGCGGCACAGGAAAAACACCTCCGTGTTGATAACCATTTGTTAAAATCCAGTTGGCTTTTGATGGCTTTCAGTGGAGTGAGTATATGAGAAATTGTTTATCAGCTGGAGATGTTCCAACTTGTCCTCAAGGCTTCCAATAGAGGTGTTTTTCCTGTGGCGGAGCTTCGCGGACGCTGCAATCTGCCCGCACGTCTTTCATTAAAAAAATCTCCTTTAACAGTGGAATATCCGGATAAAATGCTGAAACCAACTTCTTCTGAAACTTCTCTGTTCTCTCATGACGTCCTGGATCAATAGAGCCTGAAATGTGGAGGTTTTCAGCTTGAACAGGCTGATGACACTGCCTGAGAGCGCTGTGCGACGTCTCGCACCGTGGGAAGTCCTTAAAGCGACAGTATCACCTCAAAATCTCTCATCAGCCGTTAAAATTTTCACTGAAAACCAGCTTAATTTTTCGAACCGTGTCCACTTCGATGTGTCTCACAGGTTTAGAAAAAATTTTGATCAAACAAAGCGCCAGTCTCTCAGCAACTTCTCAGACAAAGGAATTCCGACGAGGGGCTGGACGACTCCTCCCACAAGGCGTGCTCACAGGCAAATGACGTCACCGACAGGCGTGGAAAAACTCACGCATGCGCACAAGGGTTCAAGCATGTCTGACGTAAAAACATATGAATGAAATCCATATAGTTTTTGAAAAAAATAAAAAGGACCTATACTTTATGGACAGACCTCGTATATAAGATCTCAACAGGCTTGGTGGCACAATTTCTACTCTAAATCACAGAGGAAAAAAAATTAAAAACCACATGACTATAGACACGGGTGTAAAGTGAAAAGATGATCCCCATTGGAATGCTACGAATTTAATACACATTCCACTTTCTGCACCAGATAGTTCTGGCATGAAACTAGTGTTCATGCATTGTTATGAAAGAAAGGATCCCCTGGTATACAGATGGTCCTTGTTAAGTAGCAGACTTTATTTTGTTAAAGTTGGTACTGAGGCATCCATCACTACCCCTGTATCCACTGAATCCTTCAACAGCACTGATTCTTATAAGAGAATCAAAAACCTTAAAGTCTGCAAAGAAAGAACAAAGAGCAAACTCGAAGCTTTGATGCCCGTCAATCAGCCATGTCTCTTTACCCTCGTTTGGCACCATGTATCCCAACAACGATCACACCACGGGGATACGTGGATCACACTAAACGAGCTAAAAACAAACACGTATACATACACAGAGTGCTATGCATTGTCTGGTGCCATTTTGCGACCACATACATCATGCATCACCAAACCATTTGATGGAGAGACAAACTTGAGCAGACAGGTGCCATTTGTGCAGCATAACCACAACTGACCGCTTGTTAAAGGCTCTATGAAAGTATTTACACTCGCATTTGGTACGTGAGGTCAGCTACGAAGCTGAAGTGCACGTACAAAAACTTGTCAGGACAATAAAGCACACCGGCCACACAAAGGGCCACACGACCGAAGGAGTTGGTGTTTCGGTGCAAAGTACACGGAACGGCGCTTTAGCTCAGGCTACGTTAGGTCCACTGAAGCATGCGGACATTTAATGTTTAAAGTGCCGAGCTTCGCTAGCTACCAGCCGGGAGGCCATTTAAACAAAGTGGGGTAGAGTACAGCTGGCTAGCTGTGTCACAAAGCTACAGACGCTTACCTCGAGCCAAAACCACCGGCTAAAGTCTGCCTCTGCCCTCACAACATCGACATTTCTCGTGTGGAACGCCGCAGTGCACGTGTGGAGTTTGTCTCCCGGTCCACGGAGTCCACAGACGGCTGCTTTCAGGCTCTTCAGCCCCTGTTAAGAGAATGGGCAATTAAAGAAAAGCCTCCGCTCTCCACTGATCGCATCTTTCCACAGCGACAGCACCACCTGACAACGGAACTGACGCACGCACTCGCTTGATTGACAGCCACGTAGACCAATGACAACTCAGCAGCGTTTTTTTTTCTTGTTCGGGGCGGGGCGTGGACAGAGGGTTTGGGCATCGATGACGAAAGGCTTTGCATAATAGTTAGTTACATCACGCGCGCACGGACTCACACACACACGCACGCACGCACGCACACGCACACACACACACACACACACACATATATATATATATATATATATATATATATATATATAATTACTATTATTATTATTATTATACTATTATTATATATTACACATATCTGAGTGGATAAAAGCTGTAAACTAATGAACCCCGGTTTAGTGTAGATCATAACTAAATGGGTGGCATTGAGACTGTCCAAACACAGTGGCCCAAATATGTTAGATTTCTGTTTACCGTTGTGAAAATCAAAACGGTAAAAACTCTTTCTCTCTCTCTCTCTCTCTCACACACACACACACACACACACACACACACACACACACACACACACACACACATATATATATATATATATATATATATATATACACACCGTTGAGCAAAAGTTTTAGTCACATTTAATGCGTTATAAAAGTATTTTAAAAAGTAAGAAAACTTGATAAATATTCATAAATAAATAAATGTGTGATGAATTTCAACTTTGATGAGAATCAATATGAAAATTGGGTTCCATTTATATGTGATTTTTCAGTATATAAGTCGCACCAGAGTAAAAATTGCCAGACCTCAAAATTATTTTAAGGATTACATGACTTAAAGTATAAGTAATTGTGTTTTACAATCATTTTAATATTGCATGATCATTTGCAGCTACGTATGTTTTTGTGGCATTCTACTGGCCAGTACACTTACAGAGAAATTATTATTGTTCTTATTATGGAATAAAAAGATATAGCTCATATATTCACCTTTGTTGGAACTGATTTTGTGTTGCCATGACAATAAAAGGGAGGGGGGCATCAAACACTACTTTTTTTAATAACTGAGATGTCATACACAAGTAAATTGAACATATGGACACAACTATATGTTGATTATTACCTGTCAGCCCATCTTTTTTTTTGTCAAAAAATTAACATGTCAAATGAATACTCTGATAAGACTAAAATGATGGTTCTTGGTCCAGTAAAACATCGGCATCAATTTGACCAGCCAACGCTTAGTCTAGCCTCGTGTGTCATACATCACACTGACAAAGTGAGGAACCTTGGAGTAATTTTTGATCCTACATTGTCCTTTGACCTCCACATTAGAGACAGTATGAGGACTGCTTTCTTCCACCTGTGAAATATAGCAAAGATTCATCCCATCCTGTCTATGGCTGATGCTGAGACCCTGATTCATGCGTTTGTCTCTTCTAGATTGGACTACTGCAATGTTCTATTTTCTGGTTTGCCGCAGTCCAGCATTAGGGGTCTCCAACTGGTTCAAAATGCTGCTGCCAGACTTTTGACAGGAAGCAGAAAGTTTGACCACATTACACCCATTTTGGCATCTCTTCATTGGCTTCCTGTCCCTGTGAGATCAGATTTTAAGGTTCTGCTACTAAGCTACCAAATTGTTCACAGACTGGCACCTCCCGACCTAGCTGACCTAATTAAACCCTACGTACCGGCCCGAGCTTTGCATTCTCAGGGTGCAGGATTACTTTGTGTCCCTAGGGTGAATAAGAAGTCTGCGGATCACAGAGCTTTCTCTTATCGCACCCCTGTTCTGTGGAATGATCTCCCTGCATCAGATTCTGTAGAGACTTTCAAATCCAGACTTAAGATGCACTTATTCTCCCTTTCATATGGCTAGCATACTGGCATAGTATGTTACTATGCTTTTTACTCTTTTAAATTCATTTTATTAAGAAATTGAGCGGGCCACGGCCTCAACTTTATTTAAAGTCTGGGTTTTTTAGTGAAGCATAGGGCTAGTGGCTGGCGATCACCTTAGTATTTCTTCTGTTCTTCTTGTTACTAAATGCTGACAAATTATACTGTATTTGTTGTCTTTCCAATGCCTGATTCAGTTTTTTCTTCTCTGTTTGCAGCTCCATCCAGAGATGGGTGTAGTGTCTGTTTCTGTAACCCTCTGTCCTGTGCACCGGCAACATTTCCTGTATATTCGTTTTGTAAATTGTTTTGTAAACTGTGTCTGTAGCATGGCCCAAGCAGAGGGTCACCCCTTTGAGTCTGGTCGGCTTGATGTTTCTTCTTCAAATCATCAGAGGGAGCTTTTCCTTACAACTGTCGCCTGTGTACTTACTCTGGGGGGGTTGGCAAGGTTAGACCTTACTTGTGTGAAGTGCCTTGAGGCAACTTGGTTGTGATTTGGCACTATATAAATAAAAATAAATTGAAATTGAATAAACAGTTGAGACCGTGCTGCACATTTGAGCAGCTTTCATCATCTAGCAGGCGATGTGAGCATTTAAGGGCTCCTGGTACATTTTGTACTTGAAACCCAAAATTCAGTAAAGAAAGACATTTATAAATATCAGAAATGATTTTTTTTTTTTTTTTTTTTTGCAGGCAGAGCTGTTACCTCCCAGTATTAACATATAAAAAATTTAGATTTGGAGAGTTTTTTCACAAACTCCATAGAGAAAAGGATCAGGTCCAAAGTGTAAATAGGACCGTATCATTGTGAGGCATCAGCACAACTTACTAAGAAATTCTCTTTTATTAGATATGTGTCACCTAAAAGAGATTGGTTTTTAAGTGGTAAGTATATATGTATTATTTAGCTATGTGATACATGTGGCTTTCAGCTTGCTATAAACTTAATTTGCTGTTGGTGTAATTTGTTCGAACCAGATCAAAAATTATTTTAAGTGACAGTGACCTTTCGTGTGAAAGTCTACTTATGTTCCAAATTTAGACTGACTTATTAATCTGAAATTCCACCCACAGCTACTAGTTTCAAACCCGTGGGCAGGTGCAAGAAAGCAATCTAAATGGCAAAGGCCTCTTGTCTTGACTCAGCAGTGCACATTCTCATGGCCACATAAAAACACTTGTCATGCTGTGGCTTTACAGTGCCCTCCTGCCCACAGAGGAAAGTGAATCGTATCTCCAAACTCAACTAGACAGAGATACCTAATGACTGTTGGTTATCATACAAAATCTGTGAAAAATGACTAAACTGACTGCAAAGTGTATGAGCAACGTCGCTTGAATAACCAAGAATCTTTTTTGTAAACAAACCTGAATGCAGTGCATGGTGTGCCAGGATGACTGACACAGACGTTGGTTTCTGTTTGTTTTGCAGGTAGGTTGTATCCTCAGGGCAGCTAATGTTTATGATCTCTCCGTTGCCAAGATTGTTGGGAAGAGCTGCATTGAAGCCTCCTCACCCCTACTCAAATCATAGAAAAACAAATGTCTCAGCTTGTTTGGGCTGCATGGTATGCACTCCGCAGACAAACAGCCCCACTGGCTGACTTTATAATGGTGCAGAATAGATGCCTGTTGCTATAGTGACTCAGGTTCTAGATCAAAGCATATGACGGTTTCAGAATAAAGTCAAATTCTGCACATCACACAAGCATTTCTTTTGACATCCTTTTTATGATCAAAGCTATGAGAGCATAGATTTTTACATAGAGCTATACAGATTTAATGTCTTGTGAAAAAAAAACACAAAATTGTTGATCTTGTAAGTATATCTTGGTTAACTTACAAGAAAAAATTACTATAATCAAAATGTACTAGCAAAACATGTATTGGTTTCTATAAAGATTAAACAGCTCCCCCTACAGTTACACAAGTTCAGCCACAAGCTCTTCTGACAGGATATGTCATTGTTAGCGCTATTATATCACGAGTAAATGTGATGATGCAATTCATTTAAAAAATTGCTTATTTTATTAAACTTATTAAACCATCTACATTGCACAAGAAACAAACCACAAAATGTGCACACCTCATCCCACAAAAGCATGCAGGAAATACCTGCAAATAAATATGCAAAAGTACATATTTACATATCTCACTCTGCATTACTCTGTGTAACATTTTACATTGTGGCTCATAGTCCAAATAGGGTGGAGGAGAATATCTAATATTTAAGACAACATTGTCTCCTTTCTTGTTGTGATGGTACCACTCATAGGTTGCTAAAACATTTGAGAGAGATCATTTAAATGGTAAAGGGTAAATGGACTGCATTTATATTGCGCTTTTCCATCTGCATCAGACGCTCAAAGCGCTTTACAATAATGCGTCACATTCACCCCGATGTCAGGGTGCTGCCATACAAGGTGCTCACTACACACTGGGAGCAATAGGGGATTAAAGACCTTGCCCAAGAGCCCTTACTTCCCAGTCAGGCTGGGATTTGAACCGAGGATCTTCTGGTATCAAACCCAATGCCTTAACCACTAGACCATCACCACCCCTTTAAACCACAATATTAACAGCACTTGTGTGTCCTCCAGTTTCCCTGCAGTCCAAATATGAAAGAGTTTGCAAATAAGTGACACGGGCCAGATACAGTCCATATGCCAGTATTTTAGTGGCCCCCAAAGTCCTAAGTGTATGTTTTTGCTTGTTTATTTGTGTGTTCACAAGTCAATTTTCTTGTAGAAACAATCTTGTGTGCACAACATAATTATGATGGGAACAAATTACCTTGTGTGCGCAACAAATTTATTATGGGAACAACTTATCTTGTGTGGGCAACATGATTATAACATGGGAAAAGTTATCTTGTTTGTGCAACATGACTATTATGGGAACATGTCATCTTGCGTGTGCAACATAACTGTATTATGGGAACATTTCCTTTGGGATCAAATCATTTCCTTTGGGATTAATAAAGTTCTTTCATATTATTCTTATCTTTGTTTATAAATGTCCATTTTCTTGTAGGAACAATCTTGTGTGCCTAACATAATTTGGAACAGGTTACCTTGCGTGAACAATTATATTAAAGGAAAAAGGTTGTCTTGCTTGTGCAACATAATTATCTTGTCGAAAATGTTGCATGTACAAAATAATTTCTTATAATGAATTCTGTCTTTTATGGTATAGCTTGTATGTCATGTGTATACAACCTGACTTCTTTCCTTGACCACATATTGGCTTACAATGAAACTGATCACGGTGTGACACAAAATCTAAGGATTGTTGCCTGCAGGAATCATCTGCTGCAAATTTTTTGCACAGCTACACAGAGAGTCAACATAAAAATAAATAAATAAAATAAACTAAAATAAAAGTCATATATGGCAGAGCTGGATTTTGATCACTCTGCACACATGGCATTAACATAATACATTATTACTACAAAGGACCAACCTATTTCTGACATGCAGAATTTGAAAACCTTTTGGTGCATGTATTAATGGGTGTATTGATGGTTTCTCTATGAAAATAATTTGGATGCTGTGTAAAAGCAACATGAGATATAATGCTTGTCTACACAATGCATCTTATGCTCCATGCATGCAGCATCCTGCACACCCTGAGGGCCCCTTCAGACATAACACGAAAGACGCAGAAACCGGAAGAAAATCCGCAAACCAAACACGAAACGGGGAACCACGAAAACGTTCCACCTGATGTCCTGAGAGATGCACGGTCGCACAGGTGTGCACGACACATCGGCGACGGTTTCGTGCACACTCGCATGAACACAGTGCGAGCAGCTGGAACGTGTTGCATCACATTGTGCCTCTGCTGTGGAGAAAAAAAATAAAATCCACACACCAGAAAACACACCACATTTTATTGACTCCCGATTATCAAGCGAACAACAGAAGCATGAACCATCTGGTCCTCATGGTCATAGACGTACAGTCATGAAATGACATGAATGAAGCAGTGCGCTCTCATCATATCTTATGTCCAGCCAGCTATATAAATAATTAATACAATCACTGGACACTGACAGATGAGATACTGGTGTATAATTAGTGAAAATCACTAGGTTGATATAAAAAAATAAATAAAAGGGGACCCAATACAGAACCTTGCAGTTAAATAATCCTGGTTAAATAAAAAAAATTAAATGCCACTCATGGGATTCAAACCTGCAATTTACAAGCTGTGATTAACAGACGGAAACTTTATCACTGTGCTACAATCACTGTCTTATAACAGGAGCGTGAAATGCTTAAAATCAACAAGGAAACGTATGTTTTCAAAAAATACAAATTAGCTGATGTATGGACATGCATGTCGGGACAGCCCGCAGCCTGCCAAGGTGTGCTGTGTGCAGTCGCTGCAGCCCAGAGCAAACGCGAAAGATGTTTTATGTATTTCCAAGTGAGGACAGCAGGCAGAGACACGCGCCTCACGGAGGAAAGTTGTAAGTTCATGTCCTTCAAAATACGGTATGTGTTCCCCAGCTGGGATGTCCAGAAGCAGAGATCTCAACAGCAGCTGCTGTTGGCAGACACGCCCCCCCCCCCCCCCCCCCCCCCTCCATTAAGCGCCCAGACCAACGTGTCAATCTCTGTTTCTGTGTTATGTGGTCATTCATTTTAGTTATTTGTTATGTAACTGCATATGTAGGTACTGTCGTAATTATTCATATACCTGTCCTGGTGGTGGTCTCTGTGTTTTTAATGCGACACGTCATGTGCACTGGGCCATCATTTCCAGCTGTCAATGTGCTGCGATCAGCTGACAGGCCCCTCCCCATGCTGTATGTGCTCAGACATGGCTGTCCGGCCCCCATGTGACCATGTCTGTACGTAAATATGAGCATTTTATGCAAGTGTGCCCCCCCCACCTCCCACACATACCACATGTTGGGGGGAAGCACGAAACACACGTTTTGGGGGGGGGGGGGAGCAGCAACACACGTGCGATAATGCATGCCACGTGTTGCTTTTTGCAACGCCACACTCATGGGGCACTTAGACAAATTTCACATCCAGCTCGAAAGTGATCGTCTGCTCAGTTTTCGTGCTGACAGCACGAATGGCCACACATTTTCTAAGTGTCCAGCGAGCGGTGTTGGATCTTTGTGTGTGTCACCTGGAATTTGGCCAACACCTGCCACGAGAGGGATCGAATGGGCTCTCACAGGGCACACTCCAATTTTTCACGAATGGCATGCAATTCCTCCTTCATGGGCTTGTCAGCTTCAATTGTGTTTTGTCTGAAGGGGCCCTTAAATATGTTGTGCTGAGAACATATTTTCCTATGAAATAATTATGTTGTGCACAAAAGATAAAAAATAAATAAATAACCACCTTGGGACTTCAGAGGCTCCACAAACTTGGCATAACAAAATTCATTAAACACAGCCAAAATTCTGTACATGAAATGAGAAGACCGTTGCAGCAGCACTCCATTTTAGGCCACTGACCTCTAACTCTTCCTGGTGATTTCTAAACCATTCCCAAGCCGGATGGGAAATACCAGAAGTGGGAGTAAGTCACTGTCAAGTCATTCTCAAGTCATCAATCTGCAAGTCCCAAGTCAAGTCTCAAGTCAGCTGTCAAACACTTGTTGGTCATTATGACTTGAAACTCGACTTGGGACTTGCTGATTCATGACTTGGGAGTGACTTGATGTTGACTTACTCCCACCTCTGGGAAATACAATCCCTCCAGTATGTCCTGGGTCTACCCTGGAGCCTCCTCCCAATTGGACATGCCTGGAAGACCTCCCCAGGGCGACGACCAGGGATATCCTCACCACATACCTGAACTACCTCAACTGGCTCCTTTCGATGCGCAGAAGTAGTGGCTCTACTCTGAACCCCTCGTGGTCATTCAAGCTTCTCACCATGATTCCAAGTGGAGGCCCAGATACCTGAAGGATTCTCATTTCCACCGCTTGTATCTGCAACCTTGTTCTTTCAATCACAACCCACAGCTCATGACTATAGGTGAGGATAGTTGTGTAAATCAACTGGTAAATTGAGAGCTCCACCTTCTCACTCAGCTCTTTCTTCACCACAATGGTCCAGTACAGTGTCTGCAGGACCTCAGACACAGCCCCAATCTGCCTGCCAATCACACGCTAAATCTTAGCTCCTCTTGTGAATAAGACCCCAAGATACTTAAAGTTCTCCACTTGGGCCAATAATGCTCCCCTAACACAAAGGGGAAAATCCACTCTTTTCAGACAGTAGACCATGGTCTCAGATTTAGAGGGGTTGATTGACATCCCATCTGCTTCACACTCTGCCACAAACCTGCATAGTGCATATCAGTCACAGTCTTGATGAAACCAAAAGTAACTACATTATCTGCAAAAACAAATGCAATTCTGAGGTCATCAACCTGGACACTATACTGTCTTTGACTGCACCTTGAAATCCTGTCCATGAAAATCATGAGCAGGATTGATGACAAGGAGGTCTAAAGCAATTGTGAGAATGCAAACGCAGTTCCTTTTTTGGTCATACAGAGACCAGGACTGTAGATTGCAGTGGTTTGGGTACCCCATATAGTCTATAAAGAAAAAAGGTTTGTAATAACAATAATAACTAGGACTGCAAGCAGTCATATACGGGCCCTCGTTCCGCGAGACTGCCTGCCCAGGCCAGCGCATCCCCTTGTGACCAGATGTGGGCATGCGCAGACAGGGGCAACCAGTCATCACACAGTTCAAATTTCATGCAAATCACACAATGTATGAAGGAGTTATGACATGTTGATGGTTCATCCACTAGGGGGCACTCAGAGCACACACAGTTTTAAGTCAATCAACCAAAGCATGAAGGAGTTATGACTTGATGTTCCATGGCGAAGGGTGAAAATGGCGGCGCCATAGCGGCCACACCCTTCGACATAGAGAAAAGCTTTCAATAACTTTTGATCAGTATCGTCTCTGGATGCTGTGAAAGAAATTTGAAGTGCATTGGCCAAAATCCCTAGGAGGAGTTTGTTCAAATACAACATGAGCAAATCATGCCAAAATGACAAGAAAATTCAAAATGGCTGACTTCCTGTTTGGAGTAGACCAATGGTGCAAGAGACTTTTTTTGTACGTCTATGCAAGTCACATGTGTACTAATTTTCATCTCCCTACTCCAAAAAAACCCCTATGGGGAGGGGTTTTTGAAAGTTTAAAGGGGGCGCTATTGAGGCATTCTGCCCCCCCCCCCCATGGGTGACGCACCTATGAATTGTAAGAGGTTGTTGTGCTTGACGTATGCATCAATTTTCATGATATGACAAAATTAAAGCCGTCAAAAGGAAGAACGAAATTTCACAGTGAAAGGTCAATATTCGGCACGCCGCCACACGGGCGCCATTAGCCGTAACTTCACGGCATTCATCGCCTGCATTCACCAACTTGCAACTTGTTCTGCATGTTTCAGATGTGGAATGAAGTTGAGTGGGTTAAGTATGTGACATCAGGACCTGTTAAAATAAAAACAGGACATTTCCTGTTACCACCGGGGGGTGCTATGGCGGAAGTGGGAAGTTAATATATGCAGACATTCAGGGTGGAGCCCTCATCATGTCCAGCAAGTTTGAAGGATCTACGATAAAGTATGTGGGTGTGACAGCCGTTCGAAGTGAAATGGCGTGCTCCGAAAAGCTCGCCAAAGTTTGACGAACCCTAAGACAATTGAATGAAATCCCTAGGACGTAAGTAGTGGAAATGGCCAAAAATGGCAAAAAACTTAAAATCAAAATGTTCGACTTCCTGTCGACATTTCAACATGACAGTAAGAGACTTTTTTTGTGCGTCCTAGCATGGTAAATATGTGTACCAAATTTCGTGAGGCTACGACGAAAAAACCCCTATGCGGAGGGTTTTTTGAAAATTTCTCAGGGGCGCCATTTCACTGCGACATTGTGCGCAACCCCCAAAATATCAAATTTCGGATCCGGCCAGACAACTTTGCAAAGTTTGGTGAGTTTTTGAGCATGGGAAAGGGCCAAAATTTGGATTTTAAAAGTGAGAATAATAATAATAAATAATAATAATAATAATAAACAGCGCAATTACAATAGGGTCCTCGTAGGACGTTGTCCTACTCGGGCCCTAATAATAATAAAAATTGTATTTATAATGCACCTTTCATTAATAAAATTTTAACATGCTACAGAACATGATAAGTGATTAATTTATTTGATCAAATAGGGGGAAAATTGATCCACCATTTGGACTGCAGTAGGACTGCTTAGGGAATAAAACCAAATTTGTAATAATAATAACACCTCAGTATTACCTAGAACCTTTGCACACGACTGTATTTGACAGTAACATCATTTCTATGCTGTATGTGGCATAGTTTCCATCTTTGGGGTTCATGTTTATACTTTAGAAATAAATCAGTCTTCATAAAGATGATCATTTACCCATAAAATGCCCATATTTGCACTGATACTGATGGCTTGAAGCTCGTTAGTACACACCAAATTCTTTTATCCTTTGATAATTCAAGTGGCTTATCTGGGAAGGCAGAACCTGACTTTTGGCCCTCAAATATTTGGAGATAACGCCATTTAGTGCAGTGATACAGCAAAAAAGTGCATTTTATGAAAAACACCAAATTTGGCACAGCTCTAGCCACAGATGTTTGAAAATAAAACTGGATATTGAGCCACGGTGAATTTTCACCATGGCTGCCATGGCAACCATTTTTAAAAATGAATATTGAAAAGTGCTCCAATCGTATTGAAAAATATGCCACATTATTTGTCTAATCATAAAACATTCCAAAAAGGTACAGCTTAGACTATCTATGAGTGAATGTTATGGATTTGTGGTATAAAAATAACACAAAGGATGACAAAGGTCATCTTTTGGTAAAAAACAAGCTGCAAATTACTAGTTGAGCTAATAGGACTAATAAATTGAATAATTTTGACTGCTGAATGCTTGGTTTCCAAAGTAAAGGTCAAACAAGGTTGGCATCCATTGGACTCTATGACACACACACACACACACACATACATACATACATACATGCAGAAGTCCCAGAGAACAAAGAGACCAGATAGACAGGAGACGGAGACAAGAAGGAGTGTCTCTCCCTTATTTAGCAGGAGTAGGGGAAAAACTACAGAGGATCTTCAGACAGCACAAAATCCCAGTTTACTTTAAACCGGTTAACACGTTGAGACAGAAATTAGTTCACCCTAAGGACATGATCCCTAGTTACAAACAGAGCAATGTAGTTATTCTATCAGATGTCAGGAAAACTAACGAACACTACATAGGTGAAACGAAGCAACCTTTACACAGAAGGCTATACCAGCACCGCAGAGAGGGCGCCAGTGGACCTCAGTCTGCGGTTCATCTCCACCTTAAAGACACTAACCACACGTTTGAGGACAAAGAAGTTAAAATATTAGCCAGAGAGAAAAAATGGTTTGAGAGAGGGGTCAAGGAGGCATTCTTTGTGAAACGTTTGAAACCCAGCCTTAACCGGGGAGGGGGTCTGAGACACACTTTATCCCCTGTTTACAATGGGGTACTCAGGTCAAAGGAGTTTCAGTCTTTTGTTCATGGTAATGAGTCATTCACGTCATCAAGGGAGCCATCAGAAAGGCATCCATCCCATCATTAGAGGGACAGCTGTCCTGTCATTAGGTGTGCTAACTAGAGCACAATAGTTGCTAATTAGAGCTATTGTTTAGTCACTAACCTATAGTGTCTGCCTCTCAGTAGGAGGGGTCTGGTTAGGTTTAAAACTCCAGCTTTTGTTGGCTTCTGTTTTATTCTTCTCTACAAGAGTCAGACAGAAGTCAGATTTCCAGAGCAAGGATTTTAGCTGAGGAAGCTTCTGTGATTTGAAGCAAACATCCTCACGTCAAGCAACCCAGTCCACTCGAAGATTCAAGCTTCTCTACTATACATACATACATATTTATACCGTATTTTTCGGATTATAAGTCACACTTTTTTACATGTTTTGGCCGGGGGTGCGACCTATACTCCAGAGCAACTTATAAATGAAAAATATACCGGTAGATTCTCAATTCATTTACCGTAATAAAACAATTTTACGTGACAGAGTCGCTCTATGTTTTAAAATGGCCACCGGAAACGGAAATGCAATGCATCACGGGCACTGTAGTATGGCGGCCGCCCTATAGGTCACGCTGGTCATGATAACCAATCAGAGAACAGAATATTGGACGTGTATTCCTCACCTCACCCAGACAATGATTGTGAAGCAGTGTGTGAAGCAGCCAGCGTGTGAAGCAGCCAGCGTGTGAAGCAGCGTGTGAAGCAGACAAACACAGTGCTTGCTGTTATTCCGGGAGGGCTAACAAAACAGCTTCAACCCTTGGATATCAGTGTGAGCAGAGTGTTTAAGTTGACGCTGAGAGCTGCGTGGGAGCACTAGGTGAGCGACGGTGGAGGATTAGCGTCTGCACTTGGAAGGAACTGGCGTCGACACCACGGGGAGGTCATGCGCTGCACAGGTAGGTGCTGCACGAACATCGGCAGCTGACACCTGGTGTGTACTATGGTCCACAGCAGGTAATATGTTAGAAAAGAACCGTTCAGCGATGGTGCGGGTTATGGTTCAGCTCACAATGTGGTCTGGAAAATACAAACATATCCGTAGGTAAAATGCAGCTCACGAGAGGGCACTCAAGGCTTGTGTGACTGTTTCTGCGACTTCTGACTACCATAGAAAAATAAAAATTTCAACATTACTGATAACTTAAGGCCCGAAAAAATGCCACCAAAAAGAAAATCACACTCTGCAGATTACAAGTTGCGACTGGTGAAATCTGCATCCAAAAACGGTAGCCGTCACAATATTCTCATCTGAACTTTTCATGTTAACATATCTGTATGTCCATGCGACTTATAGTCCAGTGCGACTTATTTATGGTTTATTTTTCTTTATAATGGATAAAGTGGTTGGTGCGACTTATACTAAGGTGCGACTTATAGTCCAGAAAATACGGTGTGTGTGTGTGTGTGTGTATATATATATATATATATATATATATATATAAATAAACTAAGCATGACAGATGGTGCAAACTATTCCTTTGTCAAACATTTGGCTACATCTGTGCCAAATTTGGTGCTTTTAACACAAAATGTAGCTGTTATGGAACTTTTAGGTAAGCTGTACCAACAATTAACTTTCCTTCAGCATAGATTGACTATTAACCTGAAAATCTCTGCAAGTGTGTTGTGTGTGAGATGTTAACAGATACAAATTAATTATATTAAACTAATGTAATTTGAACACAGCAGCACAGTCTGAGCCAAATAATGTAACATCTTTACCTTGGTCCACCTATAGTTGACATACAACTGTTTATCTTCACACATTGACACAGTATGGTTGTGGAATAACTCAGCTTGGCTCCCCACATACTGCACATTATTTCATAATCAGTGCAAACATATACTTTATAATGGGTCCTCTGCCAACCAATGGAAACAACCGCTCACCTCCCCAATTTTAAAATCACCCAAAGAGGAGATTTTCTGGGTGCATTTTTCATTGCCACAGTGTCCTCTATGTGCCAGTGCAGACAGCAGGCTGGTCTACAGGAAAATGGACTATTGATAGTGCATTGCCTCATGCGCTGTGGAAACAGTCCTTAAGGTGATGATGTCACAGGCCATCCATCATGGCCAGAAGGTCATCTCCTTTACTGCTGGCAGCAATAGGTTCATGTCCAGTCTCTGTGAACTCTCCCATAATCTTTGCCAGTTCAGCGTTGGACTGATGGTCCTGAAAAAAAAAAAGGTATCCACTGATCAAAGTGCTGGAGCGATCAGTACAGTTTACCTACTATATCATTCTAATATATCACCAGCGCCATAAGAAAAACACCTGTTTCCAATTCACCACAAGTGGAGTTGTTTTCATCAGATAGTGACATCACAAACAAAGGTTCAAAGAGGACTTTCATATACTGTAAATATCAGAAAAAAAAACAGGCTAGATGAGGCCCAATGTCCCTGAACTAATATGACTAGAGAAAATATCACCCTGATTATTAATGAAAATATTCTAAAATGTTCCCTCCCCATGAGCGATCCGGTTGTTAAGCTCTGACATAACGCATCACGTGATGAATCTGTTTCCAGGTCCAAAGACCTGCAAGTTTACAATTAAAGTTACCTCTGTATGATCCTTTTAAGGATTTACAGTTTAAGTTTAGTTTGTGTTTACAGTGTGCGCAAACCTCCCTCCTGCCGTTCTCCGCCTTCACCTCCGTAAACCGCATTCGTCTGTTTCTAAGGTAAGAACACTTAATAAAACTTTTTTTCTTTTACTTTATTTTATTATGCACAGGTAAAATATACATGTCTGTTTGTTAATAAAAAATTATTTATTACAATAATAAATCATAATAAATCATGACAAATAATAAGTCATGTGCCTGTACACGCTGTCTGTGGAGGACGTTGAAGATGTTTACTTAGTTGGAACTGTGGTGACCGGGTTTCTGCTGTGTGGAGTGGCCATAGCGCTGGTTTACCGGAAAATTAAGAAGGTGGAGGTGGCATTAATTGGGCCGTCCAGGCTGCCCCACATGATTGATTCGATTGGAAGGGCAGTGTCAGCTCAGTCGGCGGGTGTCAACCGCACATTGGAATCCATCTAGGGGAGAATGGCTGCACTGGAAAACTGCTTTGATCGTCAAGAAGACCACATCTCCTCTATTCAGATGTATGTGGGAGCCACTGAAGTTTCAGACTGTGGAATCTGCCAGGCGTCTGTTAATCTGGATATCTATTTGGTTTCCAAACACCAGCTGTCCTTCAAGGCCGCTGGGATAAAATCCTCCCCCCGAAGAACACTCCTGATAGCCTCGCTCCTCGTCTCCCCCGCCTCTTTGTCTTACCCTCCCTCTTTCCCTTCCTAGTCCTGAGATGTTGACTGTGGGACCTTGAGACTCTGGTAGACTGATTCAGGACTGGGATCCCCCCCCAGGATGGACAGATAAGGCCTGTCGATGGTGCCTCAAGGGCGGCCTTTCCGGGCGGCCTTTCCGGGCTGTCTGTCTGAACACATCCAAGTCTCGGCTGTTGTCTGTCGTCTGTTGTGACTGTTTTTTTTGTTTTTCTTATGACTGTTTTTCTGTGCTATGGGTTTTTTTTGCTCTCCAGTGGTGCTGCAGGAGTTCAACGCAGCAGCAATGGAGGTTTTCTTTTCCCAATTTCCTTGTGTGTGCTTTTATAATTTATATGTGTTCATGTACCGGACTGACTTATGTGCGTTGTTGTTTGTTAAGTGTGTCATGAGGCCGGTCAAGGTTTGCTCAGCCCTGCTCGTGACCTAGGGCAGGGATATACATCTGGAGCTGGGTCCCTGGGCGCCAAAAAAGGCGACCTCTGCTCCTAACTGGCAATTAGGATGGGTAAAAATGCAGTAAACACATTTCATTGTGCAGGGAACATGTTCCTATGTGCATATGACAATAAACTTCTTTTGAATCCTTGAATCCTTGAAACAGGACGTTATGACGTGAACAGGAAGCGATCGCAGCTCGCAGCAACTTCCACTGAAAATAACGGAGAAACAACCTGAGCTTCTGGCATTTTTACATAAAACAAACGCAGTAATAACGTCTATAAACCCAGTTAATATATCCAGGAGAGTTTTAGGCACAATATACAAAGAGTTTTATGTTGCGATGTTAATGCTGTTGTCCGTGTGCAGCGGTTTAAGTGCAGCCTGATCAGATCGTCTCAGTGCAGTTCTCAATGTTAATGACAGCGCACCTTTTTCAACCGATTTTTAGAGGGGAGTGTTCGGTCAGTGACACCCGCATATTCAGAGTTACACCGACTATCTCCTAACTCTGGGTTGTGGACACTACTTATATTTAAGGAAAATCAATTTGCCACACTGCATACATTTTAAAACAACTGTTTTTTTACTACAAAACTCATGACAAGTGCATTTTGTCATTCATCTCAGAGTCTGCTGTGTTGCATTCAAATGTCGGCAGAGAGAAATAACCATGTTAGAGTAGATGACATCATCAGAATTACTCTTGTTTGTAGCTGCAGATGTCAGTAATTCTGTTACAATGATCGGTCGGTATGATGGTTGGACATCAATGTCTCTGTGAGATCGGATTTTAAGGTTCTGCTACTAGCCTATAAAATTGTTCATGGACTGGCACCTCCCTACTTAGCTGACCTAATTAAACCCTACGTACCAGACTGGGCTTTGTGTTCGCAGGATGCAGGACTACTTTGTGTCCTGAGGGTGAATAAGACGTCTGCAGGTCACAGAGCTTTCTCTTATCGTATCTCCCTGTGTCAATAAATCAGTCGGACTCTGTGGAGATTTTCAAGTCCAAACTTAAAGCTAGGGTAGGTAACTCTGTTCAGAAACACTTTTTGTTATATTGGGTAAAATGGTCCATCTATCCTAACAACAGCCAACACATTATGTATTCAGAAAAAGGAAAATCAGACATCTGTAGCAGTTGCAGAATCGATAAAACTCCGACCAGTATAATCCCCGTGGTGCGTTCTCAAAAAAAACAATCAGATGCCTTCATGTCTAGTTCTTCCTGCTCGCGTCACCAGGCTCAACAACCCCCTCTGTCCCTCCCTCTGCCGCGCGTGCACACTCATCTCATTTCACCGAAGAAGTTCACTTCTGTACAATGGCAGAGGGAATACAGCCGAAACTACCACTTCCACCTTTACGTTTAACGGTTCACCCCGACAGAAAGCCAAGGAAAAGAAAGCCAGAGACAGAAAAGGCTGCAATGAAAAAGGCTCGAGATAAAACAAGAGGTCAAAGGAGAGTCAACATTGGTGCAGCATTTTCCCGGTGGAAACAACGGAGGCATCTGAACGGCCTCTTTTTCTGTTGGACAGGTAATTACTTTCGCTTCGGGGGGATTTGTTATTTTCATATAAGACTGCCAACTTGGCTACTTTTGTAGCTCGTAGTAGCCCAAAAGCTAACGTTAGCTTCTCTGTATGTGTGCATTTAAGTTTGTGGGGACATGGCTTTGGACGGAGCACTGACGGAGAAGGGGGGGGGGGGGGGGGGAGGGGATACTTTCAGATCTTCTTAGCTCTCTTGCTGGCTCTCCAGGACTACCAACTCTAGCTTTAAGACGCACTTATTTTCCCTTTCAAGGTGAAGCACCTTGAGGCACTATATAAATTGAATACACTGAAACTGAATGCAGCATTAAAGTCAGAATATAATTTCAATGGACAAACAATGAGCTTTACCTTAGTTGCCTGGATGTTTATTACTTCATAGGAAAGCTCATGTGGTCTTGAAATCAATGCCTCCCTGTGACAAAAGAAAACCATGAACACTTATGTTTAATAGTTTAATGTTTTCTATTGTCCTCACTTTTTAAAGGGAAAACATATTTTATGTGTTTGGGTGTCAACTTTGACTGAAAAGGTACAATGTCAGGAAAAGTACAGTATTATGAAAATACAACAGAAACTCACTCTTCTTCCTCATCCGTAGCAAACAGGTTGACTCGAAAACCACAGTCTGCGTTCCCACGCATCTGAACTTCTAACCCTCCCATTAACTTAGCTAACAGATTCAATTCCTCTTTAGCTAGAGGATTGGGAGCAGCACTGACCTGCTGACACACACAAAGGCAGTGAACTGAAACTGCTGCTATTGACTGTTGGGATGTTTACTTTGTATGTCAAATGAAAGTGATGGTCTTAGTGAACGCATTTACTTACTTTAGTGTGCTGAGCAGAACTTGTCGAAGTCCCTGACATGTGAGTCTCCACAGGGTGACTTACACTGTACCTGAAACACAATACAGTGATATATATATATATATATATATATATATATATATATATATATATATATATATATATATATATATATATATACACGAACACTTTGTTTTTGCTTCCATTTTTTATGAGCCTATCTAAAACATTTTGTATATACACAAAAGACCTATTTCTCTCATATAGTGTGCATAAATCTATCTAAATCTGTGTTAGTGAGCACTTCTCTTTTGCAAAGATAACCCATCCCACCTCACAGGTGTGGCATATCAAGAGCCTGATTAGACAGCATGATTATTGCACAGGTGTGCCTTAGGCTGGCCACAATAAAAGCCCATTCTGAAATGCGCAGTTTTGCTTTATTTGGGGGGGGGGGGGGGGGGGTCCAGAAAACCAGTCAGTCTCTGGTGTGACCAGCATTTGCTTCACACAGTGCAACAGACCTCCTTCGCATAGAGTTGATCAAACTGTTGATTGTGGCTTGTGGAATGTTGGTCCACTCCTTTTCAATGGCTATGCAAAGTTGCTGGACATTGGCAGGAACTGGAACATGCCGCTGTATACGCCGATCCAGCGCATCCCAAACATGCTCAATGGGTGACATGTCCGCTGAGTGTGCTAGCCACGCAAGAACTGGGATGTTTTCAGCTTCCAACAATTGTGTACAGATCCTTGCAACATGGGGCCATGCTTTATCATGCTGCCACATGAGGTGATGGTTGTGGATGAATGGCACAGCAATGGGCCTCAGGATCTCATCACAGTATCTCAAAATGCACCTGTGCTCGTTGTCCATAGCATACGCCTACCCATACCATAACCCCATAGGCCACTCGATCCACAACGCTGACATCAGCAAATTGTTCACCCACACGACACCACACACGTGGTCTGCCATCTGCCCTGAATAGTGACACCCAGGATTCACAACTGAAGAGAACACCTCTCCAACATGCCAAATGCCATTGAATGTGAGCATTTGCCCACTCAAGTCAATTATGACGACACACTGCTGTCAGGTCGAGAGCCTGATGAGGATAACAAGCATGCAGATGAGCTTCCCTGAGATGGCTTCGGACAATTTATGCAGAAATTCTTTGGTTCTGCAAACCGATTGTTGCAGCAGCTGTCCTGGTGGCTGGTCTCAGACAATCTTGGAGGTGAACATGCTGGATGTGGAGGTCCTGGGCTAGTGGGGTTATATGTGGTCTGCAGTTGTGAGGCCGGATGTACTGTCAAATTCTTGGAAACACCTTTGGAGATGGCTTATGGTAGAGAAATGAACATTCAATTTAGGGCAACAGCTCCGGTGGACATAGAATGCTTTTTTGAAACCTACTAAACAGAAGAATACAACCCCTGGCAAAAATGATGGAATCACCGGCCTCAGAGGATGTTCATTCAGTTGTTTAATTTTGTAGAAAAAAAAGCAGATCACAGACATGACACAAAACTAAAGTCATTTCAAATGGCAACTTTCTGGCTTTAAGAAACACTATAAGAAATTAGGAAAAAAAAATTGTGACAGTCAGTAACGGTTATTTTTTAGACCAAGCAGAGGGAAAAAATATGGAATCACTCAATTCTGAGGAAAAAATTATGGAATCATGAAAAACAAAAGAACGCTCCAACACATCACTAGTATTTTGTTGCACCACCTCTGGCTTTTCTAACAGCTTGCAGTCTCTGAGGCGTGGACTTAATGAGTGACAAACAGTACTCTTCATCAATCTGGCTCCAACTTTCTCTGATTGCTGTTGCCAGATCAGCTTTGCAGGTTGGAGCCTTGTCATGGACCATTTTCTTCAACTTCCACCAAAGATTTTCAATTGGATTAAGATCCGGACTATTTGCAGGCCATGACATTGACCCTATGTGTCTTTTTGCAAGGAATGTTTTCACAGTTTTTGCTCTATGGCAAGATGCATTATCATCTTGAAAAATGATTTCATCATCCCCAAACATCCTTTCAATTGATGGGATAAGAAAAGTGTCCAAAATATCAACGTAAACTTGTGCATTTATTGATGATGTAATGACAGCATCTCCCCAGTGCCTTTACCTGACATGCAGCCCCATATCATCAATGACTGTGGAAATTTACATGTTCTCTTCAGGCAGTCATCTTTATAAATCTCATTGGAACGGCACCAAACAAAAGTTCCAGCATCATCACCTTGCCCAGTGCAGATTCAAGATTCATCACTGAATATGACTTTCATCCAGTCATCCACAGTCCACGACTGCTTTTCCTTAGCCCATTGTAACCTTGTTTTTTTCTGTTTAGGTGTTAATAATGGCTTTTGTTTAGCTTTTCTGTATGTAAATCCCATTTCCTTTAGGCGGTTTCTTACAGTTCATTCACAGACGTTGACTCCAGTTTCCTCCCATTCGTTCCTCATTTGTTTTGTTGTGCATTTTCGATTTTTGAGACATATTGCTTTAAATTTTCTGTCTTGACGCTTTGATGTCTTCCTTGGTCTACCAGTATGTTTGCCTTTAACAACCTTCCCATGTTGTTTGTATTTGGTCCAGAGTTTAGACACAGCTGTGTTGTGTGTTGGGGGGGTTTGGCTGGACAAGGTTGGGTTGTTTTGTGTTTATTTTCCTTCCCAGGTAATTTGGGGCTGTTCTCTGAGGAAAATGTGCTGCAGAAGAGTCTCTCTCCTCTGGTACGATGATTGGCTGCACCTGTTGCATTCTCGTGCGGCTCTCTATCAGGACAATCCACGACACCTGTGATGTTCACGTGCAGATCTGAGGACTTCCAGCTGGTACCAATGTAGTGATGAAGAACTACATTTAAACCAGCAGTGAGTTGGATAAGATTGCCGGAGAATACGACCTTGTGACAACCGTGTGGGGACGCTGAGGGTCGTTTCAGAGTCTGACATCGCGCCTGTGAAGGAGGACGAGGGTGAGAGGCAAACGTTGTCAGCACACGACAGAGGTGAATATTCTGAAAAGTTTATCCGTGAATGTAAATTGGCGTTTATACGCAGCTATAAGTAATTATTGGTGAAATTGTTTGGCGTGCTCCTCACGGCAGTGGCGTGCGGATTAATGATCCTCCACTAGCTGTGAGCAGCAGCCTCTTTGAACTAAGTTTGAAACCAGACCTAAACGTGTAGCTGATAAGTTTGCCTCTAAACAATATTTCGTAGTAATAAGTGTTGAATAATCTCATCTCTGTTCCTCCTTCGCAGAGTACAGTCTGGGAAAGTCACCTGGGGGGGGTGTTGGCGGAACTCCTGAGTCCTGAACGTTCGGACTCCGACTGTTGAGACGCTGAGAGAGCGCGCCGCCTTTTCACCTCACCAGAACTTAAATTATTTAGTATTTCATGTATAGCACAAAGGGAGAAAAATAAATGTTTTCTTTTTGGAACTGCTTCTGATTATTTCATGCTGGGTTCAGTCAGATACTGGACCGCTCCTCAATCCGCGTCTATCCATAACAAGCTGACTGTGAACAACCAACATCTTTTGCAACATTGCGTGATGATTTACCCTATTTTAAGAGTTTGATAATCCTCTCCTTTGTTTCAATTGACATCTCTTGTGTTGGAGCCATGATTCATGTCAGTCCACTTGGTGCAACAGCTTAATGGAAACCGTCTGCAACTGAACTCTGAAAAAACTGAGACACTTATTGTTGCCCCTGACAGTGCTGTTCCTGTTATCAGGAGCCTCCTTAGTGACTTGGGCTTAACGGCAAAAACAAGCCTTAGAAACCTTGGCGTTATTTTTGATGAAGGAATGTCTCTTGCTCAGCACGCAAGCAAGCTTGTGAAGAATTGCCTCTTTCAACTGCGAAATATCGCCAAACTTAAACAGTTGGTGTCACAGAAAGAATTAGAGGAAATTATCCATGCCTTTGTCTCCATGCGGTTGGACTATTGCAACAGCCTGTTCACTTGCCTGGGTAAGAAGGAGATAAATCAGTTGCAGTATGTCCAGAACTCTGCTGCGAGGCTTCTGACCCGCACCAACAGGAGAGCCCACATCACGCCTATCTTGGAATCCCTCCACTGGCTCCCTGTTGCCTCCAGAATTAATTTTAAAATCTTGGTTTTGACTTTCAGAGCACTACATGGTCAGGCTCCTGATTACATTGCTGACTTGATTCAGCCTTACACCTCAGCCCGCAGCCTCAGATCTTTAGGTGAAGAACCTGTTGATGGTTCCTCGAACCTCCTTTAAAACTCGAGGAGACCGATCTTTTAAAGCCGTAGCGCCTCGTATCTGGAATGAACTCCCTCTGTCCCTGCGATCCCTGGACTCTGTTGAGATGTTCAAAAAGCAACTAAAGACTCTACTTTTTAAACAGGCTTTTCATGGCCAATAATCTTTTAGTACTGAGTGTTTTACTGTATATTTTTATTGTTTTACCTTGTAAAGCGCTTTGTGACCCCTGTCTGTGAAAGGCGCTATATAAATAAAGTTTACTTACTTACTTACTTACTCTCCAAGGTGTAATCACTCCTTTTAAGATGCAGATTAACGAGCAGATCTGATTTGATGCAGGTGTTAGTTTTGGGTATGAAAATTTACAGGGTGATTCCATTATTTATTCCTCAGAATTGAGTGAGTCCATATTTTTTTCCCTCTGCTTGGTCTAAAAAAGTAACCGTTACTGACTGCCACAATTATTTTTCCTGATTTTTTATAGTGTTTCTTAAAGCCAGAAAGTTGCCATTTGAAATGACTTTAGTTTTGTGTCATGTCTGTGATCTTCTTTTTTTCTACAAAATTAAACAACTGAATGAACATACTCCGAGGCCGGTGATTCCATAATTATTGCCAGGGGTTGTAGTTTGCCTTTGTTTTTGTTTATTTGGTGTTCAATCAGGGTGCTGAGGGTGAAAATATGGTCTGTTGTACAGTAATTTGGTAAAAAACAGATTTGGGATTTGCTCAGAGCATTGTTTTCAGTCAGGAAGTGTAGGAGTCTGGTTGATTATCATGCAGAATATTTTCCTGACGTTGCTGTTGACACTGACTCAATGGTAGTTATTAGGGTTAAATTTGTCAGTGCTTTTTGTGCAGCGGCGTTATCAGTCCTTGGTTCCAAATCTTGGATTTGGTTCTCTCTCTCCTCCCCGCTCTCTCCTCCCCCTCCTCTCACTAACACCATTTTGCTTTTCCTCCTTAGACCAAACTTGGAGCTTTTTGGAAACATGAAGCCTTTCAACTGTAAAATGAACCATAAATTTTCTCAACGTATCAGCAGCTACATGCACACGAGGAACTCTGGATTAATACGGAAGGATTTTGATGGAGGTTTTATTCAGGTGGACAGAGAGGCTCTGTTCAGTTGTGCCTGCTCCTCTTTGAGCTGTCATTTCAGAGCTGTGCCAACTGAGAGACATGCTGCAGTTCAGAAGACGTTTTAAAGACACTGCTCCTCTCCTGGGTCGTATAACTTCACAGGCTGTATTGTAAATTTCCGATCCGTGAATTACATTGGTATCGGAAGCCGATACTGATATTGGATCAGATACCAACATGCACGCAAGTAGTTACAGATCTCGTACACAAGTTGTACACATGGCACACTTGCCAATTCAGTTTGTGTCATTAGCCGCTTACATGTCTGTGCCTAGTTTGGTGATTCTGTCTCCAAAAATCTCAAACGATCCTTCGTGGAGAGCACTGGTATAGTTTCCGCCACTGGTGAACTGTAGCTTCCTTACTTCCTCACCAGTACAGCTAAACATCCTGAAATTATCAGATGCAAACCCACAGAACATTAAAGTAAGCTTTCAAAATGTTACCATGATACATGAATCTATTTTGAATTTTTGTTGCCAATTACAAAGAATTGAAAGGTTATTCCTGCAAGACTACTTAATTCATAATATTTTAACATTGTGCAAATTCATGCTTAATGTGTGAGCTTGTTTCCAACCTTTATTAAATATTTTGCTTTATTTTATGGTGATCATAAACTCCAAATGTTTTTGTATTTTGGCCTAGTGAACAGTGCAACACATGAATAAGCTTGTTTAATAAAACTTATGTAATTCGACTCACTCCAGATAGCCTAACAACAATTTCTGGGAAAAAATATCAGTAAACAGACTCTGTGAAAGAATTAAAAATAAATAATTAATAAATACTAAAAATCAGCAAAAGAAACAAAAGTAATTGGCAACAACTTTTAGTATTTTTTAAGAATGACTTTTGCAACTGTCTAATTGATAAAAGCCAAATACTGTGATACCTAATTAAGCCAGGGATTTGAGTTCCAGATGGAACAGGACCACTGGTGGGAAGTACAAAACGGCCATTGGAGTTCTGAACTTTGTCTTTAAGGAAAATAGATACCTGTGGAAAAATGCAAAGGAAAGTTACTACAAAAATAAAAACACATCAATATGTATTTTCAAAAGCAATTTTATCCCCAATTGGACAAAATTAATGGACTTACTCTTATGTGCATGTCTTGAAAGAAGATGAGAAGAGTTTGTCTTATTAGTTGAAATTCACCACTAGACAAAGGAGTGTACATCTGAAAAGTAAAGTCAAAAGCATCTGACATTATACTGAGACAGTCTGCAAACGGAATTAAAAATTTCAATTTGAGAGTGAATAATAAAACGGGAACTCATTACTAAATGTTATCAGCTATTAATTGCGGTGATCCACTGAAACAAATAAAGAGAAAATTCATTAGGGTTAATTTTCTGTTCAATGGCAAATGGACTACATTTATATAGCGCTTTTCCATCCGCATCAGACGCTCAAAGCGTTTTACAAGTAATGCCTCACATTCACCCCGATGTCAGGGTGCTGCCATACAAGGCGCTCGCTACACACCCTGGGAGCAACTAAGGGATTAAAGACCTTGCCAAAGGGCCCTTAGTGATTTTCCGGTCAGGCTGGGGTTTGAACCGAGGATCCTCTGGTCTCAAGTCCAACGCTTTAACCACTAGACCATCACCCCCCAGACCCTCACCACCTCTGTAGGTTGAACCCTGCCTGCGGTCATTCTGTGTGGAGCGTACATGTTTTGGAAAAATCCTAAAGATTTTACAGTGTAATGTTTTCCTCACGTGCAACAAAAATGATTTGATAGCTGTGTATATTTAACACACACATGATCACAATGTCATCACAATATTGTTGCAGGTAATAACCAAGTACCTGTGTTTACAAATGTGATGTCATACTTTTGCTCTTGGTTTATTCCACCTTTTTGTTTGTTCCATCACAGAAAAGCCACAGGAGAACCATGTACATGTTACAATGACATGTTTTTTTTTTTGTGGCTCAAATATGCAATTAACATTGTAAAAAGCTAAATCTCTCCCAGAGAACACACTTTCTGACAATTTAAATACAGATGTTTAATGGAGAGAAATGCTTGGCTTTTTCCACTTACCTCACTAAATCAACATTATAAGCTATAAGAATTGTTTGTTCATGGTATTAATGTTGTACTTTAAAGATAATTATTACTTGAGACACACAATAAGGTTTTTGGCTGTTTTGTTATTGTTGGACTTTTAGTTATGAAAATTATGAATTCCAATGGGAATTTACAAAGAATAACTAGATCATCAATTCTTAAAGTAACTTAATTGTCATGCTATTTGCACTTTCCCTGGCATTTTCACGTTTCATTGGCTGGATTCAAAACAAGAAGCCGACTGTTGACCAGATTTGTTAGAAAAGTTCTTGTGCTTTATTATATTTCATTATGATGGGAGAATGTGGCGTTTTCTTTTAATTGATATCATATATGCTGAATATATATTGCGCTAACTTTACATTTAAGTGTGACCACTTTCTCTACCATTCAGCAGATGCATTTCAGCTGGAGGTTGAACATGCAAGCCTCGCAGTCAGTTTTCTTTTTTATTTTACTTTAAGTTACAGTGTTTATGAAGCACTGTGTTGCCCAAAAAAGTGAGAGTCTGAGCAAAACACAGTTGAAAGAGTGGACTTTTGCTGAGAGGATCTTCTTTCAGAAACTGTCGGTCAGTGTGGCCGGGAACAGAGCTGTAGCTGAGTGAGGGGCTCCCCTCACACCGGGCAGACAGACAACAGCCGGCCGCCAGACGAATAGTCACTCCCCACATAGACCGGACCGTGTGTTTTTTAAAAATAGACAAACACGCTGCTTTGCTTTAAATGCGCAGTAGGTCCATTTCAGATGATCAATGTGGACCGTCTTTCTCTTAAAAGCCTATTTTTTACTCTGTGTGTCGTGTTGAAAAGGTGTAGCTATTGTTGCTAATTTGATTAGCTTTTATGCTCTAGTCTTCTGTTTTTTGGGGTGGGACGTTGCAGCACCACACATCGGCCTGGCATATGTACTACAACGTTAAACAAGCTTCGAAGGCACAGAATTTGCCTCAAACATTTTTTTGTAATAGAATTATTCGAGTTACTCGACTAATCATTTCAGCCCTAGTTATTACTATATTATTATTTTTCTGACAGGACTGATAACATTTGATATGAAGGTGGGATATCACATAATTTGAAGCAAATATTGCAGCTGAAGCATTCTGGAGTACTCGAAGCTCTGAATCAAAGGTAGTCTCCAGGCTGAATTCAAAAAAAAGGAAGCCGGTGGTTCGCAGCATGCAGCAACTGCGAACTTCAACAGCTTCTTCAAACGGTGAGTTTGAAAGCATTTCCAATGGTTGGAGCATGGTTGAAATGCCTTAAACATGCTCCTATATAGACTAACAGAGTAACAATAACACATTGTGAAGGGCAGCCTGTAGAGTTTATACCGATTATACGCTGTGATTGTCGTGAATTAGCTATTGTCACCTGATGACAGGGCAGAGAGAGAGAGAGAGAGAGAGAGAGAGAGAGAGAGAGAGAGAGAGAGAGAGAGAGAGAGAGAGAGAGAGAGAGAGAGAGGTGTTACTGTGGCTACAAATATAGACTCAGTTGCCAGGTACAGGTAGTGAAAAGTAATGTAGCCCTGTAACAAATCACCCTTCATAAAGAAGTCAAGGTGTGCCCTCTTAAAAATCGATACCACCAGCCACCACTGCCACTACATTGTCATCTGTCAAAAAGGTAATGTTTTCAGTCATAGTATGACTTATTTCATTGTCAGCAGTCGGATATCTCAGAAAGACATGGATTTATTTGAATGAAATTTGGAATTTGCTAGAGAGGTAGGCCTTGGTTATTAGTTTATTAGTTTTTGAGGCACCGATAGATACAGAATAAATTAATCCAGTCATACTGAGTCTTGACCCACCACTAATTGCAAAAAACACATTTTATGTGTGATTCTCCTCTGATATACCATAGGAATAACATACTAAAAATAGAGAACAATACACGAGGTGGAAGGGCCCAAACTACATTAATCTATGTTAATTAGGTACAACCCCAATTCCATTGAACCTGGGACATTGTGTAAAATGTAAATAAAAACAGAATACAATGATTTGCAAATCCTCTTCAACCTATATTCTATTGAATACTCCATAAAGACAACACATTTAATGTTCAAATTGATCAAATTTATTGTTTTTGTGCAAATGTTTGCTCATTTTGAAATGGATGCCTGCAATACATTTAAAAAAAACTGGTTACATCACCTTTCCTTCAAACAACACTCAATAAGCGTTTTGGAACTGAGGACACTAATTGTTGAAACTTTGTAGGTGGAATTCTTTCCCATTCTTGCTTGATGTATGACTTCAGTTGTTCAACAGTCCTGGGTCTCCGTTGTCGTATTTTGCGCTTCATAATGCACCGCACATTTTCAATGGGTGACAGGTCTGGACTGCAGGCAGGCCAGTCTCGTATCCGCACTCTTTTACTATGAAGCCACGCTGCTGTAACACGTGCAGAATGTGGCTTGGCATTGTCTTGCTGAAATAAGCAGGGATGTCCCTGAAAAAGACGTTGCTTGGATAGCAGCATGTGTTGCTCCAAAACCTGGATGTACCTTTCAGCATTGATGGTGCCGTCACAGATGTGTAAGTTGCCCTTGCCATGGGCACTAACACACCCCCATACCATCACAGATGCTGGCTTTTGAACTTTGCACTGGTAACAATCTGGATGGTCTTTTTCCTCTTTTGTCTGGAGGACACGATGAACATAATTTCCAAAAACAATTTGAAATGTGGACTCATCAGACCACAGCACACTTTTCCACTTTGCGTCTGTCCATTTCAAATGAGCTTGGGCCCAGAGAAGGCGGTGGCGTTTCTGGATGTTGTTGATGTATGGCTTTTGCTTTGCATGGTAGAGTTTTAGCCTGCACTGGTGGCCAAGTGGTTAATGCGCTTGGTTTTAGTTCAGAAGGCTCTGGGTTCAAATCCCACCCCTGCCAAGTTTCTCCATGTAATGTGGAGTTGCATCAGGAAGGGCATCCAGCGTAAAACCTGTGCTAATTCAACATGCAGATCCACCTTGGATTTGCTGTGGCGACCCCGAGTGCAAAAACAAGGGAGCAGCCGAAGGGACTTACTTACTTGTAGATTTAACGACCTACTGTGTTAACTGACAATGTTTTCTGAAGTGTTCCTGAGCCCTTTACAAGACCCTTTACACAATGATGTTGGTTTTTAATGCAGTGCCACCTGAGAGATCGAAGGTCACAGGCATTCAAAGTTGGTTTTCGCCCTTGCCGCTTACGTGTAGAAAGTTTTCCAGATTCTCTCAATCTTCTGATTATATTATGGACTGTAGATGATGGAATCCCTAAATTCCTTGCAATTGAATGTTGAGAACATTGTTCTTAAACTGTTGGACTATTTTTTCATGCAGTTGCTTACAAAGTGGTGATCCTCACCCCATCTTTGCTTGTGAATGGCTGAGTCTTTTGGGGATGCTCCTTTTATACCTAATCATGACACTCACCTGTTTCCAATTAGGTGTTCTTTGAGCATTCATCAACTTTCCCAGTCTTTTATTGCCCTGTCTCAAATATTTTGAAATGTGTTGCAGGCATCCAATTCAAAATGAGCAAATATTTGTACAAAAACAACAAAGTTTATCAGTTTGAAAATTAAATAGCTCATCTTTGTGGTGTATTCAATTGAATATAGGCTGAAGAGGATTTGCAAATCATTATATTCTGTTTTTATTTACATTTTACACAATGTCCCAACTTCATTGGAATTAGGGTTGCATGACCATCAAAGGAACCAGTCAAACAACTGGAAATCTTGTATCTGTCAATAAAAGAAGGATTGAAATGCTATCCAAATTCATGTAGTGTTGTTAGAAATTCTAGAAACTGAAACATGAAACATTTTTTTTCGCAATTAGTGGGGGCTGGGAGCCTTACACTGAATAACTTGACTGGACTAAATTTTTAGTGAGCATTTTCATGTGATTAGTACTTGAGCCACCATCCAACCCCAACACCCACACACTCTTGGTCGTCAATGTCAAATAATCAGAGAGCTGATGGGTTTTCTGATTATTTTTAACACAACTTTCAGGCTATCAATGTATTTTTTACACATATGTCTGATTTCATATTTGCAGGTTTATTATGCCTGTTCCTGTTAGTTCAGAAAAAGTGTAACAAAAATGCTTTTTTTTAAAGTTTCATGTTATAACAAAGTCCTGATCATCGCAACTGTGAGGACAAGGAAGCCAGAAGCATCCTACCTCTATGAGCTGTCTGTATGTCTCATCAACCTGGCAGAGAATATTGGGAGTGTCCTTCACAAAGTCCTTGACTGCATCCATGTGGTTGAAGGAGACTAAGAGGATGTCTTTTGGCCGGGGGCACAGAAGTACCTGGTACTTGAAAGCCATGGTCATCAAGTCATAGAGCTGCCAGAGGAAAGACATACAATTTCATTGGATCATACATGGGTTTAACTCGTGCTGCTGATTCATTATGAAAAGAAGAAAATGCTGCACAGCATAAATTACATGATATTAATTTGCTGATGTTTTTCATCCAAAGCAACAATGTGAGAAATCATAATTAAACTACAGTTCAAGGGTAGAATTCAGCACAACAATAAATACAACCCCTGGCAAAAATTATGGAATCACCGGCCTCTGAGGATGTTCATTCAGTTGTTTAATTTTGTAGAAAAAAAGCAGATCACAGACATGACACAAAACTAAAGTCATTTCAAATGGCAACTTTCTGGCTTTAAGAAACACCATAAGAAATCAAGAAAAAAGATTGTGGCAGTCAGTAACGGTTACTTTTTTAGACCAAGCAGAGGAAAAAAATATGGAATCACTCAATTCTGAGGAAAAAATTATGGAATCACCCTGTAAATTTTCATCCCCAAAACTAACACCTGCATCATATCAGATCTGCTCGTTAGTCTGCATCTAAAAAGGAGTGAACACACCTTGGAGAGCTGTTGCACCAAGTGGACTGACATGAATCATGGCTCCAACACGAGAGATGTCAATTGAAACAAAGAAGAGGATTATCAAACTCTTAAAAGAGAGTAAATCATCACGCAATGTTGCAAAAGATGTTGGTTGTTCACAGTCAGCTGTGTCTAAACTCTGGACCAAATACAAACAACATGGGAAGGTTGTTAAAGGCAAACATACTGGTAGACCAAGGAAGACATCAAAGCGTCAAGACAGAAAACTTAAAGCAATATGTCTCAAAAATCGAAAAATCTACAACAAAACAAATGAGGAACGAATGGGAGGAAACTGGAGTCAACGTCTGTGACCGAACTGTAAGAAACCGCCTAAAGGAAATGGGATTTACATACAGAAAAGCTAAACGAAAGGCATCATTAACACCTAAACAGAAAAAAACAAGGTTACAATGGGCTAAGGAAAAGCAATTGTGGACTGTGGATGACTGGATGAAAGTCATATTCAGTGATGAATCTCGAATCTGCATTGGGCAAGGTGATGATGCTGGAACTTTTGTTTGGTGCCTTTCCAATGAGATTTATAAAGATGACTGCCTGAAGAGAACATGTAAATTTCCACAGTCATTGATGATATGGGGCTGCATGTCAGGTAAAGGCACTGGGGAGATGGCTGTCATTACATCATCAATAAATGCACAAGTTTATGTTGATATTTTGGACAATTGAAAGGATGTTTGGGGATGATGAAATCATTTTTCAAGATGATAATGCATCTTGCCATAGAGCAAAAACTGCAAAAACATTCCTTGCAAAAAGACACATAGGGTCAATGTCATGGCATAGGGTCAATGTCAATGAGCAGATCTGATTTGATGCAGGTGTTAATTTGGGGGATGAAAATTTACAGGGTGATTCCATAATTTTTTCCTCAGAATTGAGTGATTCCATATTTTTTTCCTCTGCTTGGTCTAAAAAAGTAACCGTTACTGACTGCCACAATCTTTTTTTCTTGATTTCTTATAGTGTTTCTTAAAGCCAGAAAGTTGCCATTTGAAATGACTTTAGTTTTGTGTCATGTCTGTGATCTGCTTTTTTTCTACAAAATTAAACAACTGAATGAACATCCTCTGAGGCCGGTGATTCCATAATTTTTGCCAGGGGTTGTACTATCTTTACAGTATGAAGGACACTTCAGCCAAATGATCATGTGCTTTACATATGAATACAAACCACATAGCAATCGTGCAAAATGTACATAACAGAGAAAGAAATTTGAGAAGGCAATAAAAGTTTGAGACAAAAGTACATAATAAATGCAAGTTAGGCATTTTAATGTTGTTAGAGATGTTCGGAGAGTAGGTAATCTCAGAAAAGCAGGGTTATCAAGCATTACTTGAAAGTAGAAAGGGATGCTGCTGACAAACAAGCTGAAACTGACCTTTGTCACCATTCTTGCTGTTTTTACCACATAACGCCACAACATTCAGTCACAGATAGTCCAAACTATACCTTTTGGAATCTCTGTGATCAGACAAATAATGTAGTTTTCAATATGATTGGAGTATCCTTTAATTTTGACCCCTGTGTAATTCTTCAATTGACCCCTACCTGGCTGTCTATTGAAAATTCAAGTACACACCCTGTCTTTTCAAAAAGGTAATGTGTAAGGTGCATTTGTTCCAAATTTGGTGCTTGTATCACCATTCAGTTACCCGCTGCACTAACTAATAAGCCAAGCAGGATAACTACCAAATCTCCCACTCTTGCAGGATTTAAAACTTCAGCCACTCACAGCAGAGCCATTTCAGTGAAAGTCTGAATAATTTGGATCAAGAAGGTTCACATTACCAATCAAAATCAGATTTTTAAACATTTTTTCCAAAGCAAGCTGAAACCACATACCGAGTTGATTTGAAATGCGATTCCAAATGCATTTTTGCAAATCCATTTCAATCTACATATCTCAGACACTCAAGAAGGAATTCAAAGTGTCCTCTGCATCACTCGCAGCACGACACAAACAACGATGTAGTTCCAAAGAGATGGAAATTTATTTGAGGCGACTTACCTGCGATGTTGGAATAAGTGGAAAAAAGTCAAAGAAAACTGTCTAAATCAATGAAGCACGGAGGTGACCAATAAACTGTGGACAGATGGGAAATAAAGTGCCTGTTAGATATCTGGGGGGATTCCTCAGTGCGGAGGAAATTAGAAGGTACATACTGATATAAATCCATTTAACATACTATAGTGTGAAGAATGGAGTAGCAGGGGTGGCTTATTACCATGACAATCAATATGGACAAGACTATGTCAATGTGGACACACAGATCAGATCTGTGAGATCTGATTTGAATCAGATTTGCAATAAATCTGATGTGAACAAGCAGTGTAAACAAGAAGAGGAGGGGAAAATGAGAGGAAATCTGTGACCTGTTTGAAAGCTATCCTTGAGACTGGCCAGTAGTTCTGGGACTGAGAAGAGGTCTTTTAAGTAGAGGTGTTACATGGGCCATTTTAAAAATGGTACTAAATGTGCCAGAAGCCAGAGAAGCATTCATCACATTGCTGGCATCATGGTAGGAGAGATGGCTTGAAGAAGAGTTGCAGAAATAGGATTGAGTGACCATGTGTTAGAATAGCTACATGTCAGGAGTTTAGATAACTTACTCTCAGAGAGAGGGATGAATTCCGGAAACAATGCGCCAAAAACCAGAGGAGACAGAAGAATATGCTGAAGGAGTGCTACAGATTGGGTTATTTGTTGGACCACTGACCAATGGCGATAGAGAAGGCCATGTAGTAAAACCGCTACATGTTGAGTTTTTGGTTGCACCCTTATCTGAGGGAGACTGATTAAGATTGAGTGGCTCATAGAATTGATTACTGATAGCTGCCAGCTTCTCAGTGAAGAAAGGGGTAAAGATGTCAGCTGTGAGGTTGGAGGAAATAATGGTGGGTTGAGTACAGATTTGAAGGTGGGAAATCATTTCCAAGTGTCAGTAAGGGCAGTTTTTGCAGCAGATGGGAGACAGGTTTCTGAGTTTGAAGCGAAATGTGAACAGTGGAGGAGGAACAGAGAGCTCCATGAGGCATGCGTAGAACTGAATGAAGTTAACAGTCAAAGAGGTATAGAGGCGTCAGGGTTCTCACCAGGATTTTTTCCACAGCATAGAGGGAACTTAGCGGGGCATAGCTGCGCGACAAGCGCTGCAGGCGCAAGTATTGTAGGAGGGCCCGGGGGTATCTCCTTGAGAAAAATTTTTAAATTTATAACCCTTTGAAACACTATTTCCTGCATTTTGATGGCCACTTTGTGTTACTAACTAGGAAGCTAAATAACATGCAACACACACACACACACACATCTTCAACCGCTTAGTCCAATCAAGGGTCGTGGGGGGCTGGAGCCTATTCCAGCAATCATAGAGCGCGAGGCGGGGTACACCCAGGACAGGAGGCCAGTCTGTCGCAGGGCTACAAACAGACAAACAAACACATTCACACCCACTCGCACACCTACGGACAATTTAATGATCCCAATCCACCTAACCCGCATGTCTTTGGATGTGGGAGGAAACCGGAGCACCGGGAGGAAACCCATGCAAACACGGGTAGAACATGCAAACTCCACATAGAAAGGGTTAGTTAGTCGAAAACAGCTTCCTGCGCTGCACTCAAAAGCTCCGCAGACTGGAACCTGGCGTGGGGATCATCAGGAGAAATTGCATCGCTGTTTCGGGCTCTACCTGTCTTAATGATGCACCGAGCCCCCTCACCGATGTGAGGTCTCCTTGCCAGTTCGACTGTATGCCTTTGCTGTCAACCATCAGGACTCGCTCCAGCTGCTGTTACCTCTCTTCAATCAGATCCAATAACTTGCTTTCTCAACAGTCTCCTGTAGACGTAATGGCATGACAATGGCATGAGGGCAGGTGATAGTCTAGTGGTTAAGCGTTGGCCTTGAGACCAGAGGATCCTCAGTTCAAATCCCAGCCTGACCAGAAAATCACTAAGGGCCCTTGGGCAAGGTCCTTAATCCCCTAGATGCTCCCGGTGTGTAGTGAGTACCTTATATGGCAGCACCTTCACATCGGGGTGAATGTGAGGCATTACTTATAAAGCGCTTTGAGCGTCTGATGCAGATAGAAAAGTGCTACATAAATGCAGTCCATTTACCTTTCTTTGGCCCAAGCTCAGCTACTCCAATCCACTTCCTGATACTAGTCGCGATAAAACCTCTGCAGCTGACTTAGACTGGGAAATGCATTACCTTCCATCCCGCCTCCTTGCATTCTTTGACACAGTCCTCATAACGATTCTCTTTCCGCTCCTGTGCTGCGCTGATATTATCTTTGTGTGGCACAGTGAGTTCCACTAGGTGCACCTCTTTCTCTTCCTCTCTCCATATCACCAGGTCTGGCTTTTTCGTTGTTGGGATGGGGAAGAATCTCTTGCAGCCCTCTAGCTCTGCAGCTACCTCCCATTGACCACCACTATGGCCTTCCATGGCTTGGTTCACCTTCTTTCTGTCAGGAACCTTGCTTCCTTGTGGTACAAACTCGATTTTGCCCAGTCCATGTTTCTGTGGCTTAGAAACGCATTTTCCCTCTTCCACCTGCTCCTTCGCCACCTTAGCGAACACTTTGAGCACCTGATTGTGTCTCCAGGTGTATCTGTTCAGAGCTAGGTTGCAGTTTGAAAGGATATGCTTCATGGCTCCTAATTTGCCGCACCTACACTTGTCATCTTCCTGGACCTTCCATCTGACTAGGTTCACTGGCGAAGGCAGAACATCATAGGTGGACCAAAGAAGAAAGCTTAGTCTTGATGTGTTCCACTTCCAGAGCTCGCTCCATCCAATCTTTCTTTCAACTACATGGTCTTCCGACCTAGTCACCTGTCCTTCCTGGACACACTGGATGAGATGAACCTCTTGCCTCTCAGCCTCCATCTTTTGCACCTGCCCTGCTGCAGCTGTTCTCCTGTCCCGTTGAGACATTTTCCTAAAAGGTCTGAATTCACCATTGTGTAGCCTGAACTTGTCATTCTGCACTGGGCCAACAGTATCTCCTTGCTCCAACAAAGAGATGATCTCGTCAGTTGCATCCTCTGTCTTCCACTTTCTCACTGTTCTGACATCTGGTGGCTTGCTGCTGATTTCTTGGTCCCTCGACTCCCTTAGCATCATCACTGTCCTGACCTTTCCTGTCTTGTAGATCTCCACCATGGATGTGAGGGGTAACTGTAGCACACCTTTCTGCCTGTACAGGGATGTGTTGATTGTGGGAGGTAGCCCAACCCACTTCCTAATGTAGGTGTTGTACTTTCTCTCAATCATCTCAACTCTCAACAAGGCGACTTCGTACATTGTCAGTGGCCATGCCAGTTGAGGGTAGAGGGCAAACTGTAGACACCATATCTTATACTTTCCTGGCAGCTTTATATGGTCAATCGCTTTTAGACCATCCTCAGCCTGCTTCATGATCGCCACACCTCGACTCCTGTCTGACAGAGTTCCTGCATACCACCGCCTCAAACTTTTCACAGGCTCATCTTTTGCTGTGGGTATCTGTTCTCCTGCAACTGTCAACTTCTGTTGCTTCTGCTTCCATGAAGTCTGCAAAGCTAGGATTGTCAAAGTGGATGTTCATGTCAATATCAATAAAATATAAAGCACCGATTAAGGTAGGTAAAAAAAAAAAAAAAGACTTGACTCCTAATACTTACAACAGTATCTTCCTTAAAAGTTTTAAACATATACGTAGGCTACTATTCTTGGCCAAAACACAAATTGGCTTCACTAAATGAATGCCGTGAAAACATTTGAAAGTTTGTTAACTGAAAATCAAAATGTCCATCACTCAATACAGGTCATAATACAGCACAGACCTGAAGGCTACAGTTGACCTTAAAGTCAATACAACACTCTACCTTGTCCATGCTGGCTTGATTGAGTCTCATTATGGAGGCGTGGGCCAACCTGTCGAACACAGTACGTAGGGCCTTCTTGGAGTAAAGCTCCTGTGGTTTGAAAAGCTCTTCCAGGAAATTTTTGTTGAACATGGTGGTGATGATGTCATTCATAACTAGTCAGGCAAAAAGCACAATGCGAAAAGGTTCGTCAGTGTTAGTGTGTCTGTTTGCATTAGTTATACTGCTGTAAAAGCAAGGAGGTAAGCATTCTATATGAAATTTAGCCCAGACACTCATAATAAAGGCTTAGAAGAAGCAGCAGCATAGAGAGAGATGAACCATCTCTTTGCCTATGGAGCAGGGTTAGGGCTCTAACCAGGTAGGAAATTTTGACATTTGAAGACCCCATCCCCCCCACAGATTTTAATTTCAACACATTGCTTCTGTCATCATGGCTGGCAAAAGTGGCCTCAGCACAGCAGCGATTTACAGAAGTAAAACCCAAGAGCAAACGTCCTGTTATTTGAAAAATAGACTGACTCACATAAAACCAAGGCAAGATTTATTGTAACACTATTTGCAAAAAGCAAGCCAACGTTCAGTGACCAAAACAACATTTTCTTGAAGCTAAACCTAGCTCAAGTTATGAATGGTCAATTCGATACAAAGTTAAAATCACAAAATCATAGAAGTGACTTGAAGATTTTGGAAATTATTGATTTAAAACAGGAAATGATATTTATATGAAGTAATCATTCCTGCTGTGAAGTAAGCAATGCTGAGTGAACATTTAGCCTTGCAATGTTCATACGCGCACTCAATTTTAGTTATGGATTTAATATCATACCGAGGTACACACACTTCCACTTGACCAATGCAGCATCCTGAAGGGTAATTTGAACTACACTGTCTGTTTCTTTTTTTAATGAAGAACATATTTTTACAGTGCTCGCTAATAAAACTCCAACTGAAATGCAATGAACTTGAATTTAAATTGACCACCTTAAATACTTGTAAACTGAAGTAGAAAACAGAAGTTACCATATTTCAATAATAATGCACTGAATTTTTACTGGTATGGATGGAATAATTTACAGTAGATGAATATAATGCATCTTCATAAAACACAAACTTAGATTAAAAAAATGGCACTTTACAAGCTAGGACTCAGAATACTATTAGTGATGTGTAAAACAATTTGTATTTGATAATTTCTTTAAAATATCAAACCGAACCTACAAAGGAGGGGGAATGTTATGTCAAAATTCCTGTGTACTATCCCAATGGCAGAATATCTCCACAATATGTACAGATTCTGATGATGTGTGCCCGTTGAGTCAGAGAAGAGTTAATTATCCCCTGAAGATAGGGTCTCCCTCAAATGCTTTCCCATTACTCTCCTGTGTAAGATTCCCTCCTTACAATATCACAAAGCTCTGATAAGGAAAACTCAATTGTCACTGTTGGGTGGTGAGGTTAATAATGTGTGGCCATCGTGCTATTTGTATCTGATCTGATGCTGCTCACAAGTCAACCAGTTCATAACTACTTCTTTAAGTCATTATAGGTGTCGGCTCAGTTCCATTTCATTATGTATACAGCAGTCCATTTACTTATCACAGATTATGACCTTCTGTTCTTGGATCAGTTCCTTTATTCTCTTCCATGTTTATTTTCACTCTGTTTCAGTGAATAAATGGGAAGTCAGATGGTTTCGTTGATTTGACACGTTGGTTAAAACGCAATAGCTGTGTCGCAATTCAGGGGCCGCAGCCTTCAAAGGCTGCATTTGTTGACCGCATGTGTCATAGTGCTGTGACTATGCGGGCCCATTTCAAATGCTTCTTGGTATGCAGCCGACATGCAGGCTTCCTTCTCCTGAAAATGAAGGACACAAGAGGTGTATCCTTCACTGCCCAAACAATCTCAATATGCATTCTGCAATCCCAAACCTAACACACCACCCCCCACCCCAAGACAAATTGGTTGTTAAATTTTAAACGAGTCATCAGGAGATGACTAAAAGCAGTGGTTGATGTGACTGTCACCAAGGGACTTTTTCAAAGAGTCCTTGTATCTACACTTATGCTGAATAAGAATGAACACAATCTAAATATGAATGAAATTGGTCAACTGGTTCTTGAGATATGGCACTAACAAGGGTGGCAATGACAATATCTTGAATATCTCACTGTGACCTTGAAATTGACCCCAAGGTCACCATAATCAACTGGTGTCGGGGATCACCCAAGTACACCCCTATGCTAAATATGAACGAAACTGGTCAACTTGTTCTTGAGTTATCGTGCTGACAAGTGAAAAAAGATGGACGAACGGATGGGCTGGTCACTATATCACTCCGTATACCGGGGGGGGGCAATTTTGGGCTCCATATATACAGTTATAAAATAAGTCATGTTTATAAGTATGAATAAACACTGAAAAAAAATGACTGCACAGTGAGACGGAGGGTAAGGCCAACATAAGCTAATGATGCAATCGCAAAATGCTCTGTGGGCTGGACTATCTCCTTTCAGAATGGTTGGTTTGGTCTTGACAACCTTGGAAGACCAGATCTTCATATAACGCAGCCTTCCAAGGATGCGACCCCTGAACTCAGACAAAGTCCATGTAAATAGAGTCTGACAAATGAATTGTTGGCAGAAAAGAGTCAAATCCCTTTGTTCACAATATTTGCAAAAGATCTATTCTTTCCACAACAATTCATGACAAGAACTGATATGGACTCTGCAAATGATCCACCAAGTGGGATAAATGTTTGTTTGTTGGGATAAATTCTGTGATTATACACCACAAAATGGAAGGGGTTTAATTTTAATTGCATGTCTGTTGAAAGTAGAAATGGCACTAATTGCTGTATACCTCATTAAGAAGAAAGACAGGTAGAGAAAGTGACATAAAAAATGGTCTACTGAACAAAAAAATATGTAAATTAAAAAGAAAAATTCTAAATAATAATAATATTGCTGGAATAGTAAGTCCCCTTCTTATTCCAGCAAATTTGTTTGGTGTAGGCTAAAGCAAAGAGCTTGCGATGGAGCACTTATACCTCTCCTTCTGTCCTCGTCTATCCAGCCAGCTACGGCGCAGTCTTCATGAATGAAGAAGAGACAAGACATATGAAGAGATGTTTTGAAAGAATGGACAAATACAGACCTGATCAAAATTACTGGCATTCCTGATTTTCAAGTACATAACTCAGAATATATCCATAAATAAATGCTAAAGTATTAATGCTGTATAATCAGAATACAGTAATCTTCAACTGCTTAGTCAAATTAAGGGCCGCAGGGACTGGAGCCTATCCCAGCAGTCATACAGCGAGAACCGGGGTACACCCTGGACAGGACGTCAGTCTGTCGCAGGGCCACATACAGACAAACAAACACATTCACACCCGCACGCACACCTACAGAAAATCTGAAGTTTCCAATCCACCTAACCTGCATGTCTTTGGTTGTGGGATGAAGCCGGAGCACCCAGAGAGAACCCACGCAAACACGGGGAGAACATGCAAACTCCACACAGAAAGGCCACAGGTGGGAATCGAACCCATGACCTTCTCGCTGTGAGGCAACAGTGCTAACCATTAATCCACCATGCTGCCAGAACAATCAGAATATTTCATAAAATGCTCAAGGTTACTGAAAAAAAAAAAATACAAAACTTGCATAGGGAAATAATACAAACACAAAATGTACCTTAAATATCACGATGTTACCCTTCACTTTTCTTTAGTCACAGAACCTTTGACAACAATGACAGACTATAAATATTTCTTTTAGCCATCTAGAAGCTTCTTGAACCTGTTTCTTGGTAGTTATTGTTATGCACTGAACAGGGGTCGAAATCTATTTTTTAACCTACTTGCACTGGTGCTAGTAACAAAAAAATGACTTGCACCAAAAAAGTTACTTGCACAACCAAAGGTCGGTCTTATAATCAACCTTAAAACTCCTCCTCTGATGTGTCAGACTCTTCCTCTCTGGGGAGAGTTTGATGGGAGAGCGGCAGCAGCGGCAGACAGTTTGTTTGTTTTTTTCACGTGTGCGCACGAACGAATCGTCTGTGAAGATTATTTTATTTATTAACTACACAGATGTATAATAAAACAAATGGTGACTGGTTTATAACTCAATAATGACAGAGTTTGAGGGGGGAGAGAGCGAGGAACCGTAGTGGCAGCCAGTTTTTTTCTTTTCTTTGTTTACATGTGCGCGCGCGAACAGGACAGGAGGTCCTCAAACTGCAGCTCCTGCAGCTCCAGTTATTTGCTGCAGCTCCTGCAGCAAATAATGAAACTCCCTGAATTGGGAACATCTCATGAGGATGTTGTGAACCCAGGGACGGCGCCGCTGGCGATGTTTGTCAGCTTTCCATAACAAATATAGCACAGCAACTCGCTCCGTGTGTGAGAGTCATAAAACGCAGGGAAGACGAAGACAACACACTGGAAATTGTTTTTTCCTTATTTATTCCTTTATTGGTTCATTCTACTGGTGTTTATAGTTGATAAAACTTGGATAAAGTTACTTGCACCAGTGCTAGTTCAGTATAAAATTACGTGCACCGCTCGAATAATACGTGCACAACTAGCACATGCACGTACTAATTCGACCCCTGATTGAATGTACAAATAGAAGCCCTTCAATGGGATTTAGGTCAGTGGTCACTGTTGACCACTTTCAAACAGTCCATCCTTTCCTTTTTAACCACTGTTTCCTGCTGTTAATGTTTACTTTGGGTCACTGTCCAGCTGAAAAGCCGAGGACATTCGCCTCAAGTCTAGTTTTCTGACAGTGGGTAACACATGTGGCTCTAAAATGTCATAGTAATTATCTATTTTCATGTGACTCAACTGCCTCCAGGACCAGTCCAGCAAACAAGTCAAAGCATGACAGAACCTCAACTATGTTTCATAAGTTGGATGACGTTTTTCTTCGTCTTTGTTTTATTGGCCATGTCACGGATGCACTGTCTTCCCAAAGAGCTCTACTTTGGTTTCATCTGTCCATAGAACATCCAAGAAAACTATCTATTAATTTTTTTGCAGTCTCATCTTTTAGTGCTGTTCTGTCCTTCGCCTATAGAGCCTTGTGTGGTTTTGTGTGCATTGTGCAGCATTTGGTATGAGCTGAAACCATCATTCCATTTCAGCTTTTCAGACTTAGCCTACTAAGTTTCTTCATGGTGATTTGTCCCAGAAGCACTAACAATTTTATGACTGTGAACCTTCCTGATAACTTCATGAACTGTTGAAGAAGGAATTTCTTGATTGCCGTTGAATGCCTTGTAGTCTTTGGAATTCTGTTTATTAGATAATAGCATTTCTGATGTTTACAGACAGCTCTCTTCTTCTCCATCATAAACAAGAACTGAAAATACTGATGGTCAATTTGGCGTTAAAGAGTCAAAGCTTGTGTTGAGTACAGGATCCATCATAATGTAAAATCAAATGTGCATTTTCTTTGCACATAATTATGAATGAGTGCATGTGCTACGTATGGAAACTTTTGTGTTACCAATACGGCTATGTACTGACAAAGTTTGTATTTCCAATACTTCTACGTACGGACAAATTTTGTATTACCAATACGCTACATACAGACAAATTTTGTACTACTAATACCTTATGTATGGACAAATTCTGTATTACCAATATGCTATGTACGGACAAATTTTGTACTACTAATACACTACGTATGGACAAATTCTGTATTACCAATACGCTACGTACGGACAAATTTTGTACTACTAATACACTACGTATGGACAAATTCTGTATTACCAATACGCTACGTACGGACAAATTTTGTACTACTAATACACTACGTATGGACAAATTTAGTATTACCAATACGCTACGTACGGACAAATTCTGTATTACAAGTATGCTACTATGCTATAGTATGCTACCGATGGTCGAACCTCAGATTCAGGAGGAGCAGTGTGGTTTTCGTCCTGGTCGCGGCACACTGGACCAGTTCTACACGCTCCATCGGGTGCTCGAGGGTTCATGGGAGTTCGCCCAACCAGTCCACGTGTTTTGTGGATCTGGAGAAGGCATTCGAAAGTGTCCCTCGGGGCACCCTGTGGGGAGTGCTCCGGGAGTACGGGGTCCTTTGCGAAGGGCTATCCGGTCCCTGTACGACCGCAGCAGGAGCTTGGTTCACATTGCCGGTAGTAAGTCAAATCTGTTTCCAGTGCATGTTGGCCTCTGCCAGGGCTGCCCTTTGTCACCGGTTCTGTTCATTACTTTTATGGATAGAATTTCTAGGCGCAGCCAGGGTGTAGAGGGGGTCTGGCTTGGGAACCACAAAATTTCGTCTCTGCTGTTTGCGGACGATGTGGTTCTGTTGGCTTCGTCAAATCAGGACCTTCAGCATGCACTGGGGCGGTTTGCAGCTGAGTGTGAAGCGTCCGGGATGAAAATCAGCACCTCCAAATCCGAGGCCATGGTTCTCGACCGGAAAAAGGTGCTTTGCCCTCTTCAGGTCGGTGGAGTGTCCTTGCCTCAAGTGGAGGAGTTTAAGTATCTCGGGGTCTTGTTCACGAGTGAGGGACGGATGGAGCGTGAGACGATAGACGCTGTATCGGACCGTTGTGGTGAAGAGAGAGCTGAGTAGGGGGGCAAAGCTCTCAATTTACCGATCGATCTACATTCCGATCCTCACCTATGGTCATGAGATTTGGCTCATGACCGAAAGAATGAGATCGCGAGTACAAGCGGCCGAGATGAGTTTCCTCCGCAGGGTGGCTGGGCGCTCCCTTAGAGATAGGGTGAGGAGCTCGGTCACTCGGGAGAAGCCCGGAGTCGAGCCGCTGCTCCTCCACGTCGAAAGGAGTCAGTTGAGGTGGCTCGGGCATCTTTTCAAGGATGCCCCCTGGACGCCTCGCTGGAGAGGTGTTCCGGGCACGTCCCATTGGGAGGAGGCCCCAGGGAAGACCCAGGACACGCTGGAGGGACTACATCTCTTGGCTGGCTTGGGAACGCCTTGGGGTTCCCCCGGAGGAATTGGGGGAGGTGTGTGTGGATCGGGAGGTCTGGGCAGCTTTGCTTGAGCTGCTGCCCCCGCGACCCGACTCCGGATAAAGCGGAAGAAAATGGATGGATGGATGGATGGATGGAAGTATGCTACGGACAGATACCCACTTTGAACTGGGCCCAGTCAGCCCCTGTATTATGCAGTACAAAAGCATAAATATTTCAGCACCTTCATTCAGTGGTTAGCACTGATGCCTCACAGCAAAAAAGTAGTGGGATTGCTTCCCAACTTTCTGAGTGGAGTTTGCATGTTCTCTCCATGAAAAATGGGATGCTTGTTCAGTACTTTTACCCTTTCTGTGAGCGGACTAAAATCAGGTTTACCTGCAGGTTATTTTTCTCCATAAATTGAAACCAGTTCTCAGCCCTTTCCAAACACAGAAGGTGTAAACTCAGTACAGAACAAGTGTCCCATTTCTCACCCATGTGCAGATAGCGAATCTACAAATCTGGTACATGGGTCATCATAGTTCGTAACACTGGTTTTCTCCCACAATCAAAAACATGCTTATTTAGGGTCAGCTCCTTTCTCTGTCCCTGACCAAGGCAGCCTCTCTACATCAGGAGTTGGTCCTCAGGCACCAGACTGGCTGCCCACTGCTCCTACTGGGTGGATTTTGTCTAACTGTAATTAGGTTTGGTTAAATACAGAGGACAAATTTTGTTACATAAGAAATGAAATGCCTTTATTGTCAATTTGTCATTGTACATACATGTACATTGTACAATGGCAATAAAGGCATTTCATTTCATTTCGATATGTGCACACTCACAATTAAGCACAAATGAGTGTCATTTTGTTTTATATTTAAATCCATTAAATGAGTCCCTAAGGCTTGCCGCTGCGACACACCACTTCCGGCAAAGTGGCGCATCCGAAGGCGAGAATTCATACTTCCGCAACTGGCTGCTCGATGAAAACACGCGTGGGCTGCATTGTCTGTTGAAATCAGCTGATTTTGTTTGCTCTCTAAATTGCTTCTATCAGCCAGGTGACGGCCCTCATTGCCTGGAACGATGAGATTTAAATTACTTGTTTGTGTTACTTTATTTGTATTGCGTTCGGCGATGTTTTCATCGGCCAAAAACCGCCACTAGAGGGCGCTCGAGTAAACTCCGCGGAAACCCATACTGTGTAGCATGCATTTTATGTGCATTTTTTTTATCCCACTACATATCTGGTGATCCATTAACTTTGTATAGTTTATTAAATACTCTTATTCTACCAAATTCGTACTCTTGCATTGATTTTTAAGAATACCTTAATTATGTATTTGATCATTCTGACCAGGACTGCACATGTGAGAGCATTAACATCTGTTAATTAGTCAGGACCTAGTGAAATAATGCAACTGAACTACAAAATACAACCAATTCAATATTGACATTAACGCTCGACTCGTCTTTTACGCCATAGTCACTGTCTGAACAAAGGAAAAACTAGTATGTTTGTTTTTAGCTGTTACAATGAGGGTAAGTAGATCTGTTGTTAAGCTAACTGCAATACCTTTCTTGGCTTTGTCTGCCGGGATGTTCTGAGCTCGGAGCCGCTGGTCCAGGATGTACAACATCTCTCCACCCAGATTGATGAAGAGAAGCGGCAAAGTTCGAGAAGACATGGTCGAATCTGAGTGCTTTAATTCCCTACATACATAAATTTTCAGACAGCTAGCCTTCTAACTAACTCAGATGCTAGGTGACAAAAGGGGAGGTGTGTGTATATTTGGCGAAGCCTCTTCTGGTTGCCAGGCCACAAAGGAAACAACCAATCACAGCTCTGCACCATCAATGCCAGCGGAAGGGGTGGGGACAGGCGTACACTGTGCTGACGCTCGTGTCTGACTGCGCATGTGCACAACTGGCACGTCTCACACACCCGTAAAGTTTTGGCAAGATTTCTTTAAATTTATCATTCACCATGTGTGTAGAGATTTTACTTTATTATGGGAGTACATGATGCGTTATTTATTGATTTTAGAAAATGTAATAAGTATTTTGCTATTAACCTTTTGCTCCTACAGGCAGTTAAACCTCATTTTGTACATGTTCTTAAAGCAACTGAACAATATGTCAAACTAATTTCTAAATCAAGCAACCAAACGACGATAAAAACTGTCACTGTACCTCCTTAAATATTTTTGTTTGATACCCTTGGACTTTCTTTCCTCTGTTCTATGTTTGTATACTTATCTTCAATGAAGTTTCTGAAAGTGAAAAAAAGATCATGCTGATCAATATACTTGATACTTATTTTCAATAAAGTTTCTGAAAGAAAAAAGAAAATAACACTGATCAAACTCATGGCCCGCGGGCCACATATGGACCACAATCTGCAGACCAACTGATGCACGTACGCACACAAACACACACGTCCATAAGCGTACACATAAATAAAGCTAATTTAATTCCTTAATTTTTATTAAGTGTCATGGTTTGCTTTCCTAAAGGTGGATGATGTCACGTGTTTCTGTTTGATGCCTCTGATTCCATCAAATCCTTAAAGGGGAACAAAAACGCTTTTTGAAAATTTGTTTGTGCATTCTTTGGTAAAAATTAAGTGTTTGAGTGCAGTGTAGATAATATTATTTTATTTGAATGAAATCTGTCGCTAACTTGACATGTAAATTGCCATTGGCTGAAGTCAGTGGAGGGCACTTGACGTCATTAGCGGTTGACGTCACTGGTTGGAGTCTCCTCTGCTGGGGACGAGGGCAGCTTACTGAGCTCACTCACTGAAGTTTTATTAATCTGGTCAAGAAACAGGTGGAATATTCCGGAAAGCTGCGCATGTTGGCAAAGCCACAAACGGAGGAACAACGGAGACAATATTTCCTTCCATAAGTTTGGATTTGGTTATTCTTGTCACTTTGATCGTGACTTTTGGTTGATAAACAGGTGTAAGTTTCCTGCCCGAAACTCGGTCAATAAAAGATAATTGTGTGTGTGTGTGTATATATATATATATATATATAAAAGTTTCGTAATGGTTTAAAGAGCTGCACTATGCTGAAAACAGCAGCAGCTCGGTTCAGCAGCGCAGCATAACAGCGTAGATCCGTGTAACTTTCAACACTAATATTTCGTAAAGTGTGGGTGTCTGAGTAAGTTTAATACTTTCCTGACATGATTTAATGTCAATTTTACTGGCTTGATATCCAGGTCAGAATGACATTTTAACACGTATTTTACGAGTGTTTTTCTGGGTGTGTTCAGTCGCTGTCATGTGCTGCCACTTCTGTCTTTCTGTATGTCCGGGATAAACTCCCAAACTATAATATGTAGCCCTAAAAACTATATATATATTCTGAATCCTCATGACATGGGGAACAAACTGGTACCATTTTTTTTTTTAAAGTTTAACTGAAAATTACCCCCAAAATAGCCAGCTGTGGGTATGACCAGGCAGATTCAAATTTCCAGCCCTGTATATGTGTTGGCCATCTGTGTTTATTTAATCCCTTTTTTCAGCACACTCAGCAAAACAACAACATGCTTAGGCTGAGGCTGTGGGTATGACCAGGCAGATTCAAATTTCCAGCCCTGTATATGTGTTGGCCATCTGTGTTTATTTAATCCCTTTTTTCAGCACACTCAGCAAAACAACAACATGCTTAGGCTGAGGCTGTGGGTATGACCAGGCAGATTCAAATTTCCAGCCCTGTATATGTGTTGGCCATCTGTGTTTATTTAATCCCTTTTTTCAGCACACTCAGCAAAACAACAACATGCTTAGGCTGAGGCTGTGGGTATGACCAGGCAGATTCAAATTTCCAGCCCTGTATATGTGTTGGCCATCTGTGTTTATTTAATCCCTTTTTTCAGCACACTCAGCAAAACAACAACATGCTTAGGCTGAGGCTGTGGGTATGACCAGGCACATTCAAATTTCCAGCCCTGTATATGTGTTGGCTATCTGTTTATTTAATCCCTTCCTTCAGCTACTTTATGTTTTCAACTGTTAAGCACCTGACTGTTCAGTTTGCCTTCCTGTCTGAATACATTCATTTTATGTTTGTAAAATTGCAATGTAAAAAACAGTGAAATACACCACTACCTCAATTTTGATTCATTGATATTTACATTTACTGTTACCTGCCTTTTGTGTGTAATTTTGTTATAAATTTGATTGCAAAACAAAGTATGCATGAAGGACTTCAAATGTGTTTGTCTTTTAACCAAGTATTTCCACTTAGTTTGGGGAGTCCACCTGTTATGGTTATGCTGGACAAACTTTAGCCCTTTAACTATAATATTTATAAGACATCAGCATTACAAAAACAAATGTTGGACAATTGTTTTGATTAAAATGATTGGCATTTGGCTTATGTCTAAAACAGGTTAATCCGGGCAGCGCCGGGTACCCCAGCTAGTAAATAAATAAATAAAATGAGCCCTGCAATGCTCACATTCTGCCGCTAGATGTCGACAAAAGCTGCGCAAATGTGTAGCAAGGTTTAATCATTTGAGAAGTTAACTTTTAGTGAAAACGGCAGCCAAAAATCAATTATGTCCTCTGCCATTATGGACAACTTATGCATGAAGAAGCCTATAAATTTTAGATTTTGATTTGATGAAAATGTGTACCCAACCGCTATAAGAAATAAAATTAAATAAAATAGCCATGCAACACTTGAAATAAGTGCAATATTTGTAAATGTGCAATATCCACTGTCTTATGAGCAATATCCAGTTTTTGTACTTACTCTTCTAATTTTTTTAACATTTGCTACTACGTACTTATTTTTTAACTTGTGCTTTGAACATACGAGGTCTATTAGAAAAGTATCCGACCTTATTATTTTTTTCAAAAACCATATGGATTTGAATCACGTGATTGCGACAGACAAGCTTGAACCCTCGTGCGCATGCGTGAGTTTTTCCACGCCTGTCGGTTGCATCATTCGCCTGTGAGCAGGCTTTGAGTGAGGAGTGGTCCAGCCCCCTCGGCGGATTTTCATTGTCAGGAAATGGCGGAATGATTTGGGCTTTTTTTTCCATCAGAATTTTTCCAGAAACTGTTAGAGACTGGCAGCTGGAAACCATTAGAAAAATGTATCTGGCTTTCGGTGAAAATGTTACGGGCTTGGTAGAGAATAAGGAGTGTTACTGTCGCTTTAAGGACGGCCCCCAGCGGCTGTGGGGCATGCCAAGCTCCGAAGCCGCCATCGACAGGCTGAACGACCATTTCTTTTCTAAATGGATGGCTGTCTGGATCCGTGACCATCGTGTGCCATTTCTCTGGTTATCACAAGAGCTGGTTTAGAAATGAAATGGTCGTTCAGCCTGTCGATGGCGGCTTCGGAGCACGGCATGCCCCACAGCCGCTGGGGGCCGTCCTTAAAGCGACAGTAACACTCCTTATTCTCTACCAAGCCAGTAACATTTTCACCGAATGCCAGATAAATTTTTCTAATGGTTTCCAGCTGCCAGTCTCTAACAGTTTCTGAAAAAATTCTGATGGAAAAAAAGCTCAAATGATTCCGCCATTTTCTGACAATGAAAATCCGACGAGGGGGCTGGACCACTCCTCACTCAAAACCTGCTCACAGGCGAATGACGCAACCGACAGGCGTGGAAAAACTCACGCATGCGCACGAGGGTTCAAGCTTGTCTGACGCAATCACACGTGATTCAAATCCATACGGTTTTTGAAAAAAATAATAAGGTTTGATACTTTTCTTTTTTTTATGACTTAACCTTTATTATTTTCAAATATCAGTAGTAAACAAACAACACACCACATAATATCATATTCGGCCCTTGACAAGTAACTTCCAGTGAATTACAAGAACATTTAACACACAAAAAAAATTTAGATAAAAACAATACAAAACTAAAATGGTCTATGGATACAATATACCAATATGCATATCTGTATAAATATAGTAGTAAACAAAAAAAAAGGGGGGGGGGGAGGGGGAAGGGGGTACCAAACAAATCTAAACATACAGTTTCAACTATGCCAAGCCAATCTGAGCGTACAATGTTAGTTGTGTATACCTATTCAAATGCCTAAAGTATTTGAGCTGGAAAATGTCGTTAATTGAATATAGGCCAAATAAGGGCCCCATTTGTGATCATAATCATCTGGTCTGTTCAGTAGTCTGAAAGATAACCTCTCTAGAGAAGCTAGTTGGCCGAGAGAAGTCTGCCAGTAAGAAAAGGATGGGGCTAAAGGAGACTTCCACTCCTTTACTAATAATTTTCTCCCTAGCATAATCGCTGTTTGGGCCCACTGTGAGGGAAATAAAGGCAAAGCACTTATAATTGAGGGGTCCCCTAGAACGTAAAATCTATTACTAAAGGGAATGTCCTTGCCCAGGATCTTCTCCACTGCCCTATGAACTGCTGTCCAAAAGATCTGAACTTGTGGGCACTCCCACAGCATATGTAGCAGTGTACCGTTATCCCCCTGGCACTTCCAACATTTATGATTATCTGCTAAGCCCACTTTGTATAACCTAAGAGGGGTCCAGTACATCCTATGTAATATTTTGAATTGGACTAAACAAGTCCTCAGCTCTCTTGATATTTTCTTCCCATTTCTAAGTATCCCCTCCCATTCAGCTTGTAAGAAAGTACAATTTAAGTCCTTCTCCCATGCCTGCTTAGTGGATGTCAAAGAGGTATCCGATTCCATTAGCAACATCTTGTAAAAATTGGAAGCTGCATGACCTTGCCTAATTATTTTCCTGAGGTCTTCTAAGAAGCTACAAATTGAAAAGGCTGACCCAGCAGACCCAAAAGTTTTTACTAATAGGTGTCGCATCTGCAAATATTTCCAGAAATCCTGTCTAGGCAAATTGAATTCCCCAGCCAGGGTTTCAAATGACTTCAATATGCCATTGTCATATAGATCTCCCAACATTGACACACCTTTCAAAAACCAAGATTTCCAAAAAAAAGGAGTTTTGTTAATACAAAGTTTTGGATTGTACCACAGACCTGAGGTTTGATTGAGGTGTACGTTAAATTTAAAAATCTGAGATATACTTTTCCACACTCTTTGAAGGTGTGACATGACAGGGTGCAGCCTGTTTTGAGGGGCAAGATTAGTAGACAAGCAGTAAAATGGAGTGAATGGAGCAGAGACCTCCTTTTCAAGAACAAGCCAAGGAGGTGCTTTCTCTGGAGGCATAAACCATTGAGATAAATGCCTGAGAGAGAAAGCATAATAATAATACAGTAAGTTCGGGATTCCCAGTCCTCCACTATCCACCGGTCTCTGTAGTTTTTTCAAGTTAAGCCTGGGTTTTTTATAATTCCATATAAATTCTTTACACAACCTGTCAAACTTTTTAAAATATGATGATTGAATATATACCAGTAAAGCCTGTAACAGATAGTTAAATTTGGGAGTACAAACCATTTTAATAATGTTCACTTTACCCCACATTGAAAGATACAATTGGTTCCAGCGTTCTATGTCCACCTTCATACTATCAAGTAGCGGATCAAAATTAATTTTTATAAGGTTAGATAATTGTGGGGGAAATGTAATACCTAGATATTTTTAACTTTTTTTGGGCCAGGAAAACGTACCAGGGGAAAAAAATGTTTTGGGGCAGTAAACAGTGAGTGGAAGGGCCTCTGACTTTGTCCAGTTGACCTTATACCCTGAGATATCTGAAAATGTATTGATTAGAGAGAACAGCGCAGGAAGGGAATTTTGAGGATCAGATACAAATAAAAGAATATCGTCTGCATATAGCATTAGCTTATGACAGCTTCGGCCAATAGAAATACCCGGAATTTTAGCTTCTCCTCGAATAGCTACCGCCAGCGGTTCAAGAGCTATTGAAAAAAGGGCTATTGAACGATGGACCAAGTATGCCATTTGTGAGGACCGATGCTTTTGGACGTATATATATAAGCCGTATCCAATTAATAAACTTGCTACTAAAATCAAAATATTTGAGCGTTAAAAACAAGTACTGCCATTCGACTCTATCGAATGCTTTTTCAGCATCCAATGAAATGGCTGCAATAGGGTCCTGACGATCTTGAACTGCCCACATAATGTCCAGCAACCTTCTAACATTATCAACTGAGCATCGGGAGTGTATAAAACCCACCTGATCAGAATGGATCAGGTGAGTCATGACATGATCTAATCGATTGGCCAAGATTTTAGATAATATTTTGCTGTCGTAAGAGGTCAAACTAATAGGTTGATAATTACAGCAATCTGAGGGGTCTTTGTCTTTCTTTAGAATGAGAGTTATAATAGCTTCAGATAGCGATGGTGGGAGCATTTGTTTTTGGAATGATTCATTGTAAACCTCTAGGAGCATTGGGGCCAATTCTTCCGGGAAAGATTTATAAAATTCGGCCGTAAACCCATCTCAGCCCGGCGCTTTACTGGAAGGAAGGCGTTTAATTACTGCAATTATTTCTGCTACCGTAATTGGTGCATCTAGACCCTCAATTTGGTCCTGGGTTACTTGGGGAAGGTTTAAGCTCTGCAAAAACTTGCTAATATCTTCCTCTGAGGCCTGTGACTCCGAACTATAGAGCTGAGTATAAAAGTCTGTAAAAGTAGCATTAATTTTTTGGGGTTCTGTATGGAGTAGTCCGTTTGTGTCCTTAATAGCAGAGATAGCACTCATGGCCTCTCTTTGTTTGATATATCTCGCCAGTAACCTTCCTGCCTTGTCTCCCTCCTCAAAGTATTTCTGTCTTGCCCGAAAAAGACTAAATTCAGCCTTCTGTGACATTATTGTATTATATTCATATTTTAGTTTAGTTAGTTTGACCAGGTTGATTGACGAGGAGTCATTTTTTAAAATTTGCTCAGTAATCTCGATTTTTTTCTCCAAATTGGCAAGCTGTTTCATATTTTCTTTCTTTCTGAAAGAAGCCTGTTGAATAATATTGCCCCTCAAAAAGGCCTTCAGTACTTCCCAAGCCACTCCTGCTGAAGGGGCAGAAGGAATATTTGTCTCCTTGTACAAATTAATTTGTGATTTAAGAAAATTTATAAAAGCGTCCTCCATTAACAAACTAGAATTTAATCTCCACCTGGGGGTTCTAGTAATAGCATTAAACGCGATCAAGGAGAGATAAACTGGATTATGATCTGATAATATTATATTACCAATGCTGCTATTAACAACAGTTGGCATTAAAGATTGGGATATTAAAAAGAAATCTATTCGTGAAAAGGAAACATGAGGGGAGGAATAAAAAGTATAGTCCCTGCCCACTGGATTTTGTAACCGCCACACATCTACTAGGGCGCAGGCATCAGACATTGCTTTGAGTGATTGATTTCTTCTTCTTGTGCGAGTAAGACTTTTGCTTCGGTCTAATGTTCCATCCATCACCTCGTTATAATCCCCTGCCAACAAAACAGGATAGTCCCCCAGATCTGAAATCTTTTTTTCCAGCTGGCCAAAAAAAGACAGGTCATCAGTGTTGGGAGCATAAATATTAGCTAAAATAATATTTGTGCCTTGAATTTCACACAACATAATCAACATCCTACCCGCCTCATCTACACTCTGTTTCAGGCATTTAAATTGTAAATTCCTATTAATTAACGTTGCTACACCTCTACTTTTGCTGGTTCCGTTACTTGAGCCAACAAAACCCACCCAGCCAAAACGGAGCCTCTGAGATTCTTGTCGAGATAGATGTGTCTCCTGGATAAAGACAATATCACACTTTTTAGATTTAATAAAAGATAAAATTTTCCTTTTCTTTATGACATTATTGAGACCCCTAACGTTCCAGCTCATCAAACTTAAATTATTAGGTGTCATTGATCAGATGGACAAGCAATAAATGGTGCTGTGAATAAAACTGTATTGGTATCAAATAAAAAATAAAGACAAGAATAAAACAAAACTTAAAAGAGAAAAACCCACCACAACAAAAAACAACCCCCCCTTTCCCTCCAGAACTTCCCTTATCAAAGTCCGCGAACATACACTTAACTAACGCTGCCCAAGGCATCCCAGCCCCTCCCCCCACATATGTGTGAGTTGGTAACAGGTTATTATCTAACAAAATAATATTATACATCCCAACCTATAGTAACTTTGGCTACAACAAAGAGCGTTGTATTTATCAGAATAACAATTGACAAACGACCCTCCCAAAAAAACATTTTCTCTCACCTCTAGAAGCCCTCATCCCGTCACAATAACAAACCTTAATGGCAGAAGTGCCCATCAAAAAGTCAGAGTCTACACAGTAGTGTGTCTTCACAGAGTCCGTGTGTCACCGCGAGCTGGGAATACCTCAGTCGAGTGAATGGATAAACGACATGGCCTTCTTATGGTCTTCGAAACGCCTGGGTCCCTGCGCTGTCTTCACAACGAGCATAGCTGGGTAGATCAATGCAAAACGAATGTTCTTGTCGTGCAGGAGCTTCTTGCAGTCCTTGAACTTAACCCGTTTTTCGTTCAGCATCTTGGAATAATCCGGGAAGACCATAATGCATTGGCCTCCCCAAGTTACACTCCCCTTCTTTCGTGCAGCTTCAACGATGCGCTCCCGATCCTGAAATCTCAGAAATCTGGCTATTATCGCTCTGGAGCGAGTGGGCTGCTCACCATTCTGCCTTCTGGGCATAGCTCCAAGTCTGTATGCTCTTTCCACTTCCAAACCCTTGACAAAGCTAATATCAAATAGCGACGGAATAATCCCCTCCAGGAAAGAGACCGCGTCGTTGTTCTCACAGGATTCCGGGAAGCCAACGAAACATAAATTACATCTGCGTTCGCGATTTTCGACCTCATCCAGCTTCTCCCTGAGCACCTCGACCTCCCTGCTGGTAGCCGGGGGATTAGTCTCCAGCCTCTCCTGTGCGTCCTCCAGAAATCTCAGGCGACTCTCCACGTTGCTAATACGGTTACCAATGTCAGCGAGCTTACTCTCTGTAGCACTTGTTATAACACAAATCTCCTCAAGTTTCTTATCATGACTGTCCGACTTCTCCAGTATGAGTGCAGCGAGTTTAGCGAGCTCCCGTGCTACCTCACCAGGGACGCCGGGAGACTCCAGCGCGTGTACCTCCTCCACCACAGAGCTTGGTGGAGAAAGGGGAGGCCTTTGATTAGCCTTAGCATTAGCTTGACTCGCACCGGCAAACTCGGAGCCTTTACCGCTCCCGATTCCCGTAGTCATAGTCGGTTTAGTTGCACTTCTCGTATTGTTTGGCATGTTAGCAACAAAATGAGAGTATTACTGCGTAGTTATGATCGCTCCTTGTTGAGCTGAAATATAAAATAAGGTGCGGAGGGGACACCGATCGTTCAAGCAGCCATATTTGCCAAGCGCGTCATGTGACTCCCTAGGTTGGATACTTTTCTAATAGACCTCGTACATTTTTCTTTCTGTTAAATTTTATTTTTCTTTTCTTTTCTTCCCTAGATCTTATAGATTTGCATGCAGTGTACTCAGGTTTATATTTGCACTGAAAAGGCTTGCATCTTACGTTTTGTTGTATTTGTTACAATGACAAGAATCTGTATCTTTTCAGGGCCCAAAAGAGTAGCGGCCATGCCCAAAAAAGACTGCTAGAAAAAGGTGATACCCCTCCCGGTGGTAGAACAAAATGAGACCTGTTTTATATAAAGGGTATGGATGTCTACTTTTAGAAAATCATGGTTGTACTAAATTAAAATGTGTACAATGCATCAGATTAACCCCCTGTTTGCCAAAACATTAACATGTCTTTGTACTGCAATATTTGATATATTCACCTGGCAAAGAGGCATAATATGTAATCAGAGCATCAATTAACCCCATCTTTCAGGTGTAAGGCATACCACTACACACATTCTTAGGGTTTAATGTGGTTTTTATCCTACTGTGGGGATATTAACCCCTTAGAACTCAAATTTTTTTATGAATTTTCCCACGTTTTGTTGATGCTCTAATTATTCATGAGTGGATAAATTAAGTTAATAAAATAAGTTGCTGTGTATATCATTTGACAATTTTAGATGTCTTTTATTAGAATCATTTAAAATGGTTACAATGCTTTAAATTAACCCTTTGTTTGTGGTAAACCATCAGTCCACAGTTAGTAAGCAATTTGACTGATTGTGGCTGAGATTTCCTTTGGGGATGAAAGTACACAACTTTTATATAAAAAATCATCACACAGAATGTTCTGAAGTTCTTTTAATGGCAGTATAGACAGTGTTAACCCCTTTCCAGCTAATGACATGTTGATCAAGAATTATTTCGAAACTTGCCGGAATGCATCTGGCTGTACAGTTTTGATAATCTTTCTGAAATTAACCACTACTAATACAAACAACGGAGTGTTTTAGGTATCTTTCAGTGGTTTTACCCAGTTAATTCACTGTATTTCTGAACTCAGCAACTTCAAGAGCAGTTGGCTGTTGATAACCATTTTCATCATTTTCAGGTGCAGCTTCCCATAGATTCTATGTCTTCAATTTGCCTGTAGATGGCTCCACAATTGATCCTTTGTTTCAAGAAATGGATTTGATCTCAATCAGGACTAAATGAACAAAATATGACCAAATTTGACCAAAATAAGTTATAATTAAGTTATAATAAGATAGTATTAATTGGTCTAACAAAGGTAAGTAAGAGTAGAAACAATGAGATGGTACAAATTTTAATTTCAATGAACTTAATTAAGACAACAGATTGTTTCTGAGAAGGTCATTGTGTTACGGTTCGGGTACGAATGGATACGAACCCAGAAGCAGGGAGCAGAAAAGATGGAGTTAATACGGATGGATGGATGTACAGAATGTATGAACTGTCTATCCGTGTGGAGACCGGCCCACACAGCGGTGGAAACAGGAGTACTGCAGCCCTGAGTTCTTCTGCCCTGGAAGGTGGGTCCGGAGCCAGGTGGCCGCCTGCAAGCTGTCGATGAGGCTGGAGGGAGAGACAGATGGTGAGTGCTGAGTCGATAACTTCTAGAAGTGAGTCTCACAGTCAAACAGTGACAAACTATCACAGCTGATTCCAATATGCAATAATAAGACTGACAGATTCTGTTCCGGTTTGTCTGTTGTGTGGGCTGCCAGAAGAGGAGGTACTGCTGGCCCACCACCAGAGGGCGCCCTGCCTGAAGTGCGGGCTTCAGGCACAAGAGGGCGCTGCCGCCTCACAGGAACAGCCGAGGTGACAGCTGTCACTCATCAACTATGACAGCTGTCACCGATCATCTGCACTTCACCCCAGATAAAAGCAGGATGACACCTCCACCACGTCGCCGAGATATCGTTCTTCTAAGGAGGTAATATTCTCAGCCATAAACTAAACTGTATCTTAGTCTGAACTCTTTTTGCAGCCGCTTTCCTGTGGAGCCTTGTCCGCTGATTGGTGGTTTGTGAGAGTGCCGATGTCTTCGCCTCTCACTCTTTCCAGATAAGTGCTGAAACAGGAGCTGCACGAGTGTGTGATTTGAGGTGGAGGTGGAATTCCCACCGTTGTTGTTACTGGGTGTACACACACCCACACTTGACTGTCTTTGCTCTTCGCCAGCAGTACCAGATCCGACACGCGGAGACGGTGGCCACCTGGGGGACTTGGGACCTGGCGGCTCCAGTATCCTACGGGTTCGGTGGCGGAGGAAATCGTGTGGTTCCGGTTCTTCTTTAGACGGACGTCTCCTATCGTCGAGCCTGCCCACACGACACCTTTATCCATTGACTTTGTATCATTCTATAATCTGCTGTGTATGGTTGTGGCATTCACAACAGTAAAGTGTTCAAATTTGACTCCTTCTATTGTCCATTCATTTGCGCCCCCTGTTGTGGGTCCGTGTCACTACACTTTCACAACATCATCTTAAAGTTTGTTCTTAGAAAAGGTTCACAGTCAGTTTGTACTATATTCTTCGCAGAGCTCAGTGAAGGCAAAATGTCAAACACTTAGCTGGTAATTGCTGAGAGCTCCAGCACAGGTGTGTGGGAACACCGAAAAGTTAGAAGAATATTCTACTTCTGGAAAAGTAGTGAGGCCAAAGCTTACCGTGTGGATTAGCTGAGTTTCTGGCGATGTTGGACTGAAGAGAAGGGGTTGAAATATAGGAGCTGATTGCATGTGGGACAGGTGTGTCGATCAGCTTGAGGCGCGCCACCTGTGCAGAGAGGAGAAAAAGCAGCAGCAGCAGCAGACAGAGCAGGCAGCCTACAACACATTGTGCTTCTATGGCAGACTAATTGTGCATTAATTAATGAGGCAGCAAATAATATTTTACTGCAAATGTGCAGTAAAATAACTGCAAATGTGTATTTTGCAATGCCGATCAAAACTGGTCACAACTGTGAACTGATGGTTTACTGCTAACAAAGGGTTAATTTCAAGCATTGTACCCATTTTAAATGATTCTACCTGGTATTTTCTAATAAAAGACATAAAATTGTCAAATGTTATAAACTTCAACTTATTTTATTCCCATTCACTCATGAATAATCTGTGCTATCAACAAAATATATGGGGGAAAATTCATAAAAAGTTTGGATTCTAAAGGGTTAATATCCCCATAGTAGGGTAATAACTTAATTAAACCCTAAGAATGTATGTAGTGGTATGCCTTACACCTAAAAAATGGGGTTAATTGATGCCCTGATTACATATTGTGTCTTTTTTGTTAGGTGAATATATCAGATATTGCAGTACAAAGACATGTTAATGTTTTGGCAAACAGGGGGTTAATCTGCTGCATTGTACACGTTTTAATTTAGTACAACCATGATTTTCTAAAAGTAGACATCCATACCCTTCAAATAAAACAGGTCTCATTTTGTTCTACCACCGGGAGGGGTATGGGTATTTTTTCAGCCCTTGGCCGCTGGACTAAAAGGTGTTCCAGCATTTTCCGAGGAGGTGATAACCTTGAGGTTAGCGCAGTGGGCTTTGAGATTTTTCTCTCTCTTAATAAAATAGATAATTAATGCATTTCACTGCAGCTTATTTAACCTAAATCTTGACTAATATTCCCAACAAATACAATAAAATTAGTCTGAGACTGAGCACGATTGTTAAACGAATGGAGGCAAAAGTATAACAGACATGCAGACATTATGACATCAAGCTGATTGGACAGCAGTTTATTTACACAAATGCAGGACAAATTACATTACATGGCCACACCATTACTGCATGAGGCTACAGATATGATTAGTTCTAATCCACTAAATCGCATGTACTTCATTATAAAGACTCATCCACTTTTTTGTCTGGGGTGAACCTGGATCAAAACAGAAAAATGACCTGATTACTTCAATTGTGACAAAGTCATCAGACAAACTCTCCTATAAAGTGAGTCAAGATTTGTGGTTGAGATCACAATGAGGTTTCTCCGTTCCTGATGCGGATCTCTCGTGCCATCCTGCACGTTTCCAAATTTCCACAGAAGCAGGTCATCAATGCGTCGTTGCATATTGTCCCCTGTGGGCAGGGATTGCAAAATCAAAAAAAGCCACAATGTTAAAAATGTCAACACTTTATGAGGAAGCTCCCTTCAGATTTGTCAGCAGCAGAGAACACCCAACATTTCCTCTTTGAACTAAATCCCTTTCACAAGAGCCATTTACAGTATGGAAAGCAAGTCAGACATCCTGTGGCAGGTAATTATTGCTTGTTTATGAGTTACACACCTGAATGCCATAAGTCAGCCTCATGTGAGTCCTCATGGCTGCCAAGCCTCCTGGGACCAAAGGCAAGCAGCAGTTTTCTCCGTACTTATTTGCTGTGTAGCACGCCAGTATAAGCGGACAAAACAAGCCAGAAACACCTGGAAGAAAGTATATGAGTTGTCTTTATAATCACGGAGAAAAGAGATATGAAGCCCAAGTAATTTCTGAACTCCTTTTACACATTTAGTCACTGTGGGTTGATTTTTTATTCCACCTGCAAGTCCTGCACCACTACAGGGGCACCACAATCAGGACGAGAAGAAGGTAGAACCAGGGGTGGATCGAGGTTCCGGTGAAGGGGTGCTTGTGTTGTGTGCGTCTGCTGAAGGCATACCCCCCCCCCCCCTGTTAAAAAAGGCAATATATATATATATATATATATATATATATATATATATATATATATATATCTCCTTTTTCTGCATTCTACATTCTGCATTCATACTTACCCCACTTACCTGGCCCCCCACCCACTCCTACAAACTACAGACTGAAAGGTACTGTACATCTGCATGCCTGCACAGCCCCATTCCACAATATTTGTCAGTAAACATAGTTTTGCGCATTTGTCTTTGTTTCCTTTACTTCATACAGAAGTGTTTTTTTTTTTTCTTTAATTGTTGCTTATGTACCAGTTACTTCTTACAGAAGTATTTTTCCCCTTTCTTTTATTGTTGTTTATGCTCCAATGACACCAGATCAAATTCCTTGTATGTGAGAACTTGGCAATAAATTTGATTCTTCTGATTCTGATTCTAAATTAATCTGGGAAGCTTTATGACTTGTCATCATTTAAATTTTTATTTTATCTTGTGATTCTGCATGCAGCAGAGCTCAGAAACTGCATGCAAATGAGTACAGAAAGTGATGGGCAGACAAGACTATCCTTCTGTTCATCTGCAATAGTTCTGCAGTTATGCTGGCACACAGGATCTTCAGTGACCATCACACGTTCAGTAATCTGAGTATGACTCAAGGAAGAAGTGACAAATCAAGTGAATGCAAAACTTATCGACTTTAACTGCCATTTATGTCCATCACACTACCTACTCAGCAAGACAAAAGACGATAGGATCTCCTACTTATGTACTTACTACTTACTTATGTATCATTTGCAGTCTGATGCCTTATTGTTATAGTGCTTTTGAATGGTAAATGGACTGCATTTATATAGCGCTTTTTTATGTGCATCAGACCCTCAAAGCACTTTACAATTATGCTTCACATTCACCCCGATGTCAGGGTGCTGCCATACAAGGCGCTCACTACACACCGGGAGCAACCAGGGGATTAAAGGCCTTGTCTAAGGGCCCTTAGTGATTTTCCAGTCAGGCGGGGATTTGAACCCATGATCTTCTGGACTCAAGCCCAACACCTTAACCACTAGTCAGACACCTGAATCCAATGAAAGGCTCATTAAAAGTCTGCTAATGAGTCTTTCATTGGATTCAGATGTGTTGGAGCAGGGAGACAACTAAGAGTGTCAGGAAGGTGGCTCTCGAGGACCGAACTTGGCCACCCCTTCACTAGACCATCACCTCACCTGAATCACGAGCTACAATATGAGTTTTTTTCAAATTAATTTTATATACCTTTTTAAGTTGTTTTCAGGCAGAAGCAACTCTTTTACTTATTTTATGTTTGTATTTGTGTTGTCTGTGTCACTGGGCATAGTTCTGAGGCTGCTGTAGGACTTTTTGTCCAAGGGAAAAAATAAATAAAAAAAATTCCTTCAGAGACAAAGTATATCTGATTTGATTTAACAATCAGTGTTTGTTTGTGGAAGACCTTTCCCATATTTTATCACACCTGTGAGCAGCAGCTCAGCTGTAGTGCTGCCACTGAGGACCCAAAAACGTCTGCATGCAGTATAATTTACAATGACATTAATCACAAAAGCAAAAAAACAATAATTGAATTGAAAAAAGAAATTGAGGGAAAATAAAAAAAAAAAGAAAAGAAAAAAGAACAATACAGTAACCATTTTTTCCTTCCTCCCATCTCTGTTTCATGCTGCAGTTCAGTCAATGATTTGCTGAATTTTTGTCACATGACTGCTGGTGTCAGCAGAGTCATTTAAGGCATCTCAGTTGCGCACAAGAGCCCACCATTTTTTTCTTTTTTAGCAGAATTTGGATACAGGAAACCTTTTCTTTCTGGCTAATTTCTAAACATGACATTAAATGGCTTTGATTGTAGGGTGGTGACCAAGTGGTTAGTGTGCTTGGTTTCAGTGCGGACGGTTCCCAGTTCAAGCACCACCCCTGCCATGTAATGTGGAGTTGCGTCAGGATTCAGGAAGGGCATCTGCCGTAAAACTTGTGCCAATTCAACATGCAGATCCACCTCAGATTAGCTGTGGTGACCCTGAGTGAAAACAAGGGTGCAGCTGAAGCGATTTATTGACATTAAATGGCTTTGATGACCGAGCACTGTTTCAGGTTTGGTTTGGTTATTTTCCCCGACAGAAGCCTTCAATACACATAGTTGAAGAAACACTGCAGATTTGAAAACCTGACCATTTATATTTGAACAGTTCATCACTACGATAAATAAGATTGAAGACAAAACAAACAAACAAAAAAACAACCTGCCTTTCAAACCCGCTGTGTCAGAGGGATAGAGAACGACTAAATTCATTTCTAACTGTACTCACAGATCAAGCCGTCACTGCAGCAGGAGCACAGGTCTGTGCTCCACTGTCCTGTCTGGACGTTTGTCCCATAGGAGCCGACCCCTGGCTGGCTGGTGATCACGGGGTTTGACATTTGGGCAAGTGGATGTGAGAGTTACAGTTTAGATGTTGAGTTAACAAGTTGTTCAGCTGATATCACAGAAAAAGAGCAAAAGAGAACGTGAGTCATTTCCAAATGGTCAGTAAAACCTGCACCTGTAATCTCTGCACCAGAGTGCGGGTCAGCAAGGTAAAGATCCACATTTCCAAATGTGTTTATCATGTTTTAATTCAGAAGTTAATGCCAAACTTTTCTCTTTTTTTTATTGCTCCTCCAGACTTTTTTATTCACATTGCTAATGCCCCAGTGCTTAATCTGGATTCATGATCTAAAAAATAAAAAAAATTAATAACTGCTAAAACATGCACGCATGCGCACACCGAAACAGAAACTTTTTGTGTCTTACACAACAATCACTTCCCTGATCCTCAACAGAAACACATTTTAAGGAACTCCGTGTGATTGAAATGCTGCTTTTTAAAGCACTGTTTTGTCAGTCTTGTTTCAAACTCAAAAGACTATAAATACAGAATAAATTATTTAATGTTGTCATAGAATACCTTATTTTTAAGATACCTCCTTATAGGACATGTTAATTACAGACGATGTGCCGTATTATGCAAAACTCTGAATCACCCTAGTGTTTCTGTATGAATAGAATTTTTGATGCATTTCTTCAACAGTATGTTAATTAAAAAATATAAGTTGAAATCTTCAAATTTTTAATTTAAAGAAGTAAATATCCAACATTTTCCACCTTTCCAGTTAAATAACCTGATTACTTTCTAAGTGTGCAGTCCAATGTATTATTTCATAAAAGCAACAAACAGCATAGTGATAAATGAATAATAAATAAATCACGAGTGTTCTAAAAAAGCACAGGATAGTTCAGTCAAGAATTCCATCATTTATGTTGTCTAGTCTATGATGTTTAGCACATATCATCATGCCTAAGATTATTGTGGCAAACATGTAAATGTCACAAAGTAAAATACCGACTATTTAGAGCCATGTGTAAAATCTACTAAATAAAAACATACTATACTGTATCAAAACTACTGTATCAGTGTCAGAAGGATAAGAGTATTAATTTTACATTGCAACATATGAACTAATTTTGTTACAGAGCAAAACCACTTAAAGTTGATGTTGTGTGAGAGCAAAAATTAGATGTCACTCACCAGAAGCGTGTGTCAGTCTGCACACCTCCTGATCAAACTCACAAGCTTCTTACCACAACAGGAAACTGTGACGAGAGTGAAGATGTGAAATGTTGGTTTGCCAACTAATTGCTGTTTCCGAGGACGATGAAGATCTCTTTGGGGGTGATGCAAGAATAGATCATTCAGCTGATAGAAAAAGGTATGATGTATGACAGGGGATCATTCGGTCAAAGTTCTCTGTCATCCAAAAATGAGAGAGAAGTTTACAGCAACTAGACGTTCTGTTAGTCTCAAATCAAAGTTACTTCAGTTTTATTCAAAACTGAAGACTGTCTCAATATAGAATGAAGAAATCATGCTTAGTTGATTGTGTTTGCATCATTTTACATTGAAAGGGCAAAAAGTGAACAACATTTTATCATTAACATGTTTAGTGCCCATTCAGCGAATAATACAAAAGTTCCTTCATTATCAAACGTAACAATGAAAGGCATGTTCTTGTTGACCTTCACCTTTGTCCGATCCTCTCCTAAAGTTAATCATTTCGAGATATCTGCCCAAGTAATGTTCTCACCAACTTTGGTGAAAATCTGTCCAATTGTTTTTTAAGTTACAGACACACAGAAAAGCACAAGGACTGATTCCAGTGCACAAGATAAATTTGTAGTCTATAAAATGTCACAGTGAAATGCTGAAAATTTTATCAGTCCAAATGTTTGCACCACCCTTTATAAAATATTCTCTTATAACTGTTCCCCCCTTTTCCTTTATAGCTCCTCCAACCTCTTTGTGTCCCTCTAACCAGCTTTTGTACCCTCTCATAGAAATACACCATTCAAAATTAGTGAGGGATTATTCTAATATAGGTGCCCATATTTTGCCCAAAAGTGTATTTTTGGTTCCAGAGTTATATGGTTATGCCTGCGTGGGTTATAAAACCATGTTGAGTGACTTTGTTGAATCACTTCACTGCAGTTGTGGCAGGACCTATCAAATGGAGAACCAGATTAAAAACTCCTGCAAATACAGTGGAAGCTGTAATTGACAATATATTTTGAGGACCTATAAAAGGCACTGAATAGCAGGTTTGTGATCAGTAACACCAGTTTAACTAGTGATGGTGAACTGACATACGTTCAGTGAGCAGAAGCACCAACTAGCTGTTGCCCGTATTCGGACAGAACGTTGTCTCAATCTGTCTCAGAGTGTCATTAGTATAGGGCCATTACACGGGATCGAGACAGTGGATTGGTTGGTGAAAGGCCAAGATGTGCTGCTCCACATATTACAAACAGAGCTGATAAGACATTTGAGGACCTACGTCCTGCATAACAGCAATAGCACAGCCACCCAATTCCAGAGGTGTATGATGACTGTCAGGGGTTAACATGGGGTGGCATCTGTAGGGATACCAAAACTTAGTGCCTGCAAATATTGTGATGGGTCAGGCATAACATTATTTAGCCCATCATCATCTCACAGTGGTGTCAACGTGCTACGAACTTCACATTCGTGGATGACAACGCACCTCCACATGGTGCTCATGCTGTCACTATGCATCTCTAGCAGGTTGGTCTTCCTCATTTAGACTGGCTGGCCAAGTCACACAACCTGAACCCGATAAAGCACCTCTGGGGTCAGTTGAAGAGTTGGGTCTATGTCTGTGACCCCCCCTCACCACGGCGTGACCTTCAGGAACTCTATACTATTGTCACTGCAGAATGCAATGCCATTCCACAAGACAACATCAGACATCTTTATGAGGAATATGACCCAGAGACATCAGGCAGTGATCAATGCTTGCCGTGGGAATACCTATTTTTGACTTTATCTGTGAGGTCTGTCTGAAATTGGATAGCAAGTGTCCAATAAATGTCAGTTGAAACCTGTGTCAGTTTTTGTGGGCCCAAAATACTCACACAACACATATTACATTTGCATATATGACACTTTATAAATTGAGGGGCAGAACCAAGAGCTAAACTGATCAATGAGGGTCTTGAATCCATTGACAACTGTGGTGTGCCTGGCAAGTTAAAGCTCTGGTGCCATCAGTATGGGCTCATGCCTCAAATAATGTGGCCACTGACGTAAGAAGTGGCTATTAGCCACGTACAAGCAATGGAGCGCAAGATCAACAGTTATGAAAAGACATGGCAAAGAGTTCTAATTAGCCTCACAAACATTGCCATCCAGAGCAGCCGGACAAAGTTGACTCTTCCTGTAAGATCACTAGTGGAGGAATTCAAGGTAGCCAAAGTAAGAACCCTAATGGCTCTAAGGACACTGTGGTCAGAGGCATTCAGCCAGAGGTGATATCTGGTAGGAAGTGGACAGCTAGTGCTACTGTGGAAGAAGCTGAGGCAAGACTCAAACACAAGGAATTGGTTGGCACAATCCAGACAGGCCAGCAAGGATTAGGGTTAATACCCCATAAGTGGTGGTCATCCTCCACAGAGAAAGAAAGGTGGGAGATGGTAACACAGGAGGTAAGAGAGGCAGAAGAAAAGAAGAGGGTTGCAGAAGCAGAGGGACAAGGTGAACAGGGAAGGTGGACAACCTGGGAAAGTGTTGAACAACGGAATCCTTTAGTGTCCTGTGGCAAATGGAGCCTTTCCGCATTTCATTCCTGTGGCGTTCTACATATGACTTACTACAAACACCAGCAAAGTTGAGCCGGTGGTATGACGACCAGCCAGGCTGTTGTAAAGCTTGTGGGCAGAAGAGGACCCTGCAGCATATCAGCACATGTTCATCTGCACTCTCCAGTGGAAGGTCACATGGAGGCAAAACATGGTGTTGAAAGTGGCAATAGAGGCTGTGAAGAGGAGGGTTGCATGCATGAATGCAGAGGATGTCCCTTTCCAGGGTGAGCACTTCGTAACCTTTGTCAGGGAAGGCTCTGCACTGTGGCAACAAAACACCAGCTTAAAACCATGTATCCTCTCCTCTGCAAATGACAGGCAAGTCAGAGTGGACCTCGAGGGTGAAGGGAGCTTCCCATCAGAGATTGGATTGACTCTGCTCCATCCAGACATTACAGTATGGTTGGAACGGGCCAATGAAGTGGTGACTGGAGAATTAACTGTTCCTTGGGAGGACAACATACAGTAGGGTAAAAAAGTATTTAGTCAGTCCCTGATTGTACAAGTTCTCCTACTTACTAGAAAGATGAGAGAGGTCTGTAATTTTCAACATGGGTACAGTTCAACTGTAAGAGACAAAATGAGAAAAAAAAATCCAGGAAATCACATTGTAGGATATTTAAATAATGTATTTGTAAATTATGGTGGAAAATATGTTGTGTGGGCCGGTGAAGAGGAGGTACTGCTGGCCCACCACCACCAGATGGCGCCCTGCTTGGAGTGCGGGCTTCAAGCAGAGAGGGTGTCAGAGCCACTGGGAGTGACAGCTGTCACTCATCATCAGTGACATTGTCTGTATTCCGTTGTGCACAATTTACAACATTAAATTGTTACTGTTTGGCTTATCCATTGCCCGTTCTTTTACGCCCCCTGTTGTGGGTCCGTGTTCCTACACTTTCACAACAAAATAAGTATTTGGTCAATAACAAAAGTTCAACTCAGTATTTTGTAACATAATCTTTGTTGGCAATGACAGAGATCAAACATTTCCTGTAAGTCTTCAGCAGGTTTGCACACACTGTAGCTGGTATTTTGGCCCATTCTTCCATGCTGAACGCCTCTAGAGCAGTGATGTTTTGGGGCTCTCGCTGGGTATTATGGACTTTCAACTCCCTCAACAAATTGTCTATGGGGGTGACGTCTGGAGACTGGCTCGGCCACTCCAGGACCTTGAAATGCTTTTTATGGAGCCACTCCTTCGTTGCCAGAGCAGCGTGTTTGGAATCATTGTCGTGCTGGAAGACCCAGCCACGTTGCATCTTCAATGCTTTCACTGATGGAAGGAGGTCTTGGCTTAAAATCTCATGATACATGGCCTCGTTCATTCTTCCCTTAACACGGATCACTCATCCTGTCCCCTTTGCAGAAAAACAGCCCCAAAGCATGATGTTCCCACCCTCATGCTTCACAGTAGATATGTTCTTGGAATGCAACTCAGCATTCTTCTTCCTCCAAACACGACGAGTTGAGTTTTTACCAGAAAGTTCTATTTTGGTTTCATCTGACCACGATATTCTCCCAATCCTCTTCTGGATCATCCATATGCTCTCTGGCAAACTTCAGACGGGCCTGGACACGCCTGGCACAGCAGGATTTGAGTCCCTCTGTGCGTTGTGTGTAGCCTTTGTTACTTTGGTCCCAGCTCTCTGCAGGTCATTCATCAGGTCCCTCCGTGTAGGTCTGGGATTTTTGTTCACCATTCTCATGATCATTTTGACCCCACGGGATGACATCTTGTGTGGAGCCCCAGATCGAGGGAGATTATCAATGGTCTTGTATGTCTTCCATTTTATTACAATTGCTCCCACAGTTAATTTAGTCACACCAATCTGCTTCACTATTGTAGATCCACTCTTCCCAGCCTGGTGCACATCTACAATTTTCTTCCTGGTTTTCTTCCACAGCTCTTTGGTCTTGGCCATGGTTGAGTTTGGAGTCTGACTGTTTGAGGCTGTGGATAGGTGTCTTTTATACAGATAACGAGTTCCAACAGATGCCATTAATACAGGTAACAGGTGGAGGACAGAAGAGCTTCTTAAAGAACAAGTTACAGGTCTGTGAGAGCCAGAAATCTTGCTTGTTTATGGGTGACCAAATACTTATTTTCCACCATAATTTACAAATAAATTCTTTAAAAATCCTACAATGTGATTTCTTGGATTTTTTTTTCTCATTTTGTCTCTCACAGTTGAAGTGTACCTATGTTGAAAATTACAGACCTCTCTCATCTTTCTAAGTAGGATAACTTGCACAATCTAGGACTGACGAAATACTTTTTTGTCCCACTGTAGATGCAACCCATGAGAGGAAGCTGTCCAAGTATGCAGAGTTGAGAGAAACATGTAAGGACAGAGGGGGGAAGGCTTCGTGTGACCCGTTTGAGGTCAGCTGCCGGTCTTTTGTTGCAACATCCTTCCAGAAATGGCTGAGAGTGCTAGGGCGTAAGTGGAAGGAAACTAAGTCAGAAACAGGATCTTCATGGATCTGGAACAAGTGCATCCAGATCAAACAGGCTGAGGCATAGCCATTCTGTAACTCACCAGTGGGATGTGGTTTTCCATGCACTGCTGGCCCCCCACACCAAGGTAATATTGATCATGATGGGCCAACATTCCTGGTGACAGGTGGTGGTCAACTGATGATCCCACTGGTGAGGCACACAATTCCATCAAGTGTGTATGATTTAACTAGACACAGTACATCTGGAGAGTATTCACAGCACTTCACTTTTTCCACATTTTATTATTCAAAAATGGGGAGAATTCATTTCTTTCCCCTCAAAATTCTGCTTTTTTCAAGTTTAATAAAAATAAAAAGGAATCACATCACATGTACGTAAGTATTCACATCCTTTACTCAGTACTTTGTTGATGCACCTTAGGCATCAATTATAACCTCAAGTCTTCTTGAATATGATGCCACAAGCTTGTCCCACCTATCTTTGGGAAGTTTTTCCATTCCTGTTTGCAGCACCTTTCAAGCTCCATCAGGATGGATGGGGAGCGTTGGCGCATAGCCATTTTCAGATCTCTCCAGAGATGTTGTCAGATTCAGGTCTGGGCTCTGGCTGGGTCACTCAAGGACATTCACAGAGTTGTCCTGAAGCCACTCCTTTGATATCTTGGCTGTGTGTGTGGAACAGTACAGCTGTGTGGTCGGAGCCCATCTCCTCACACAAGGCAGAGAAAATCCGGGCTTTGGCAGGTCGTGTTTTGATGAAGTTTACCGTGGCAATAACGTCGGTCATAACATCATTCAGCTCAGGACTCAGCTGTTTGGAAGCGAGCGCCTCTCGGTGTATCATGCAGTGTGTCCACTGCACGTCTGGGGAGAGGTGCTTGATGAGCGCCTGCAGCCCTCCCTGTCTCCCAGCCATTGCTTGAGCGCCGTCTGTGCAGATTCCCACACAGTCCTCCCATTTTAAATCAGCATCTTTCAAGTAAGTGTCAATGATGTTAAACAACTCATCCTCAGTGGCCCTGTTTTTCACAGGTTTACAGAAAAGCAAATCTTCCCTCAAATCCTCACTATCGATGAATCTGACATATGTTATTAATAAACAGTCCTTGTTGCTGTCCGTGGCTTCGTCCACCTGCAGAGCAAAACGGTTGTCTCCTAACTTGTCATTGAGCTGCTCCTCCATATCTTTTGACATGTCATAGATGCACCTTGCAATGGTATTGTTTGATAGAGGTATACTTTAGTTTATTGGCAATTGTTTCATCAATCATCGTGGAAACCATATCAATAGCTGCAGGCAGTATTAATTCCTCAGCTATGGTGTGTGGTTTTTTACATTTTGCAACTCTGTAGGCTACTTTATAAGAGGCAAGTTGCGCATTTGATGTAGAAACAGCTGCATTTGTAAACGTATTCTGTTGTGCATGACAGCTGATAAGTTTTTTCCTGAAGAACTCCACAGGCTTCTGTGTGTGTGCAGGATGTAAGCTCTCTAAGTGACGCTTTAGCTTGTTTAGCTTCATGCTGTCCGAAGCTAGCACTTTGAGGCACAGCACACACTGTGGTCTCTCTTCATTACCCACCGTTGTACATGTGAAGCCGAGGGCGAGATATGAATCGTCATATTTTCTTGACTTTGCTTTAGTATTGTCTGTTGCGGTGTCATTATTGCCCTTACATTTCCCTGGAGGGCCGCTGACATTTGCCATGGTTTGCTAGCTGTCCAACACAAAGTATATTGTTTATATTTAGCCTTGTTGCGCCCCCCTGCAATGACGCCGCACGGCCCACTTTGGGAACCACTGGTATAAACGATCAGTGAGTTTCTGGGCTCCTGACAGACCCTTGAATCTTTCATCCAGTGCTGCACAAGCATTTCTGGTTTCTAAATCATAGGGGAGCAAAAGAATTGTCAATGAAATGACAACTGAACTGTATAAAACAGGAAAGGGATATAAAAAGACATACAAGGGACTGCGAATGCTAATCAGCAGTGCTATGCTCTAGAATGGTTCAGATCCTACTTAACGGACAAGACAAGAGCCCCTAAAGCGTGAGAATGCTTTTGGTGCGAATCAACTTCTGGAGTGCATTGACAACATTAAAGACTGGATGTCTGTAAACTTTCTGGTCTTTAATGAAAAGAAAACTGAAGTTCTTCTGGTCGGGCCAAGTAAAGCAGGTAGTTGTGGTTCAATAAACCTTGGACCATTGACACAATGTATTAAATCTACTGTTTGTAACCTTGGTGTGAGAATGGATGAAGATTTTAAGCTTGATAAACAAATCAGTGCTGTTGTGAAGGCAAGTTTCTTTCACTTGAGGCAGCTAGCTAAGATAAAGTCCTGACTTTCAAGGCATCACTTGGAGATTTTAATCCATGCCTTTATCATGTCTCGGCTGGACTATTGTAAGGCACTGTACGCCGGTATTAGCCAGGCCTCACTTGCACAGCTGCAGCTGGTTCAGAGTGATACGAGTCCCATCTTTTAATTGGATCCCGGAAGTATGACCATATTTCACCCGTTCTTTCTTCCCTTCACTGGCTGCCAGTTCACTATCATATTGAATTTAAAATTTTATTGTTTGTATTTAAGGGTGATTCTTTAACTACGGGCCCAATTGGCCTTGTAAATGTAATTTCCACCACACCATTGCCTTACAATATAAAGCGCCTTGGGGCAACTGTTTGTTGTGATTTGGCGCTATATACATGTGCTCTGATGTCACTGTTTATCTCCATAGAAACTACCCAAACAATCTTTCATACAAACTGTTTAAAGGGACATTACAGTGTTGTGGTGGAAATTACGGCAATAGTGTGGGACAACTACATTTTGTTTAAAAAAATCATAACAGTTGTATGACATTGAATACCCCAATTATGTTTTGATTATTTTACTGATATTTTATTCAGAGATATTTTAAAACATTAGAAAAAAGGTTTTTTTACCATTCATTTTTATCATTGAAGATCAAAAGTCTGGGTGTGGGACAAGCACAAAACGGCAATATTTGCATATAATGATGATGAAAAAAAGGTGAAAAAGTCATCATAGACTACTAGAACAAATTTCTTAAAACACTTTCATTGTAAAGGTAACTATAAAAGTGTGAAATTTCCCCTTTTTTCTGTTTTTCATACAATATGATCAAAGGACATAATAAGTGCCCGTAGTCTAAGAATCACCCTTAAATGTCTCAGTGATCTTGCTCCACGGTATCTGTCTGACCTGCTCGTGTCTTATTCCCCATCATGTTCTCTCAGGTCACGAGATCAAGCTCTGCTTGTAGTTCCTCAGACCAAGCTCAAGCTTAGAGGTGACAGAGCTTTTTCTGTTGTTGGTCCCAGATTGTGGAATGACCTGCCTCTATCAGGCAGGCAGAGTCACCTCTAGACTTTAAATCTTGCCTTAAAACATATTTTTCTTTGGCTTTTGACAAGGGGGTTGATGATTTTACTGTTTTAAAAACTTTTGTCATTGCCACTGTCATTTACCATGTGATTATTTATTTATTTTATGTCTTTGTACAGCACTTTGGTCAACTTTGTTGTTTTTAAATGTGCTCTATAAATAAACTGGATTAGATTGGAGGCACTTGAACAAAAATGGGCTGCATGGTTGAGTCGCCAAAAGAAAACCATTACAATGTGAATGCCACATAGTATCCTGCTTACAATATGACAAACGCTGGTGGATCGCTGATGTTTTGGGGATGTGTGAGCTACAAGGGCACAGGAAACCTGGTCAAAATTGATGCCAGGATGAATGCAGCATGTTATCAGAAAATATTAGAGGAAAATGTCCAGAAGCTGCGCATGGGACATATGTTCCAACATGACAACAACCCAAAACACGAAGCCAAGTCGACTCATTGGCTACAAGTAGAATAAAGTGAAGGTTCTGGAGTGGCCATCTCAGTCTCCGGCCCTCAATATCATTGAGCCACTCCGGGGAGATCGCAAATGTGCACTTCATTAGATTAGATTAGACAGAACTTTATTGATCCCTTGGGAAGACTCACTCAGGGAAATTGAGGTTCCAGTAGCAGCACACAGGGTAAGAAGCACATAAAGTATCAAAAATGAAAGTAAAAAACAAAAAAGGTTTGCAATATAAATACACAATATAAATACCAGACATACTGATCAATATTGGTTTACTGGCGACTACTGTTCTTCTCATTCCCGACTTGTCTTCCTCGTCCCCGAGTGAAAGGTTGTATAGTGTGATGGTCTGGGGGACAAAGAGGCTCCTCTGGTTGCTTATAACGGTGTGCAGAGGGTGACTGACATTAGGGATGAGCGAGTACACCACTATCTGTATAACCATCTCATTGATCTGTATCCGTATCTGGACTCGTAGTGGGCGTGGTTTAACCCGAAATGGCTGGGGCTTAAATCAGTACATTAAGTCTGAAATTGATATGGATTGATCAGAAGTTGCTATATTCATTGTTTATTTGAATTTATTCATTTATTATTTACAGAACAGCCTCAAAATTGAGATTCAAAACAATGTTTTTGATTACAAAAGAAAGAGAACTATTTACAGAACAAGTTTTTTTATTAACTCAGAACATGATTATTCTTAAGTGCATGAATGTATAACAGAACAGCCTCAAAATTGACATTCAATGTAGCAGGAAATTATGAACTACTAAGTATGCATGAACAAGAGTTGTCATACTCAACACAACTTTCTTTTTTAATTTTTTTCATTCATCTTCTACCTCTTAGTCCAATTAAGGGTCACAGGGGACATCTGCTGTTGACGCTACAAACTCAAAACTATTATGTTCAAACTGCTTTTTTAGCCATCCTGTGAATCACTAAACTAGTATTTAGTTGTATAACCACAGTTTTTCATGATTTCTTCACATCTGCGAGGCATTAATTTTGTTGGTTTGGAACCAGGATTTGGCTCGTTTACTAGTGTGCTTGGGGTCATTGTCTTGTTGAAACACCCATTTCAAGGGCATGTCCTCTTCAGCATAAGGCAACATGACCTCTTCAAGTATTTTGACATATCCAAACTGATCCATGATACCTGGTATGCGACATATAGGCCCAACACCATAGTAGGAGAAACATGCCCATATCATGATGCTTGCACCACCATGCTTCACTGTGAACTGCGGCTTGAATTCAGAGTTTGGGGGGTTGTCTCACAAACTGTCTGCGGCCCTTGGACCCAAAAAGAACAATTTTACTCTCATCAGTCCACAAAATATTCCTCCATTTCTCTTTAGGCCAGTTGATGTGTTCTTTGGCAAACTGTAACCTCTTCTGCACGTCTTTTATTTAACAGAGGGACTTTGCGGGGAATTCTTGCAAATAAATTAGCTTCACAGAGGCGTCTTCTAACTGTCACAGCACTTACAGGTAACTCTAGACTGTCTTTGATCATCCTGGAGCTGATCAATGGGTGTGCCTTTGCCATTCTGGTTATTCTTCTATCCATTTTGATGGTTGTTTTCCGTTTCCTTCCATGCGCCTCTGGTTTTTTTGTCTATTTTAAAGCACTGAAGATCATTGTAGATGAACAGCCTATAATTTTTTGCACCTGCGTATAAGTTTTCCCCCTCTCCAACAACTTTTTAATCAAACTACGCTGTTCTTCTGAACAATGTCTTGAACGTCCCATTTCCCTCAGGCTTTCAAAGAGAAAAGCATGTTCAACAGGTACTGACTTTATCCTTAAATAGGGGACACCTGATTCACACCTGTTTGTTCCACAAAACTGACGAACTCACTGCCTGAATGCCACACTACTATTACTGTGAACACCCCCTTATCTACTTTTGTTACTAATAGCCCAATTTCATAGCCTTAAGTGTGTGCATATCATGAATGCTTGGTCTTGTTGGATTTGTGAGAATCTACTGGTACCTTGTTTCCCATGTAACAATAAGAAATACGTATACTCAAAACCTGGATTAATCTTTTTAGTCACATAGCACTACTATTATTCTAAATACTAATGTATGTGTGTAAGTGGTCTGTAAGACTGTTTATTTTTCATTGATCCGTGTGAACCTTTCATCCAAACATCCAGTGATGGCAAACAGGGAAATAATATGTCAGCCCTGTTCACTGTATTCTTCTCAAAAGCACCGCGTTCAGTCGGAGCAAAATTTTCCAACTGACTTTATATCACCCAACCAAACGAAGAGCAAGCAAACGGTTAAAAAATAAATCAAATAAAAACCCGACCGGAGTGGAGGCAGTGACTGATGCAACATGAGCCGCTCTGTCGTGACAAATGCACCATGTACGATACAAAACAAATTCACCAAATAACTTTTAATATCATACAAACCGAAAAACAGGCGAATTGAAGAAAACTTGAGTACTGAGAGAGCAACATGAGGTAGAATCAAGCCAAGCACAGAGAGATCCTGTCTGTGTGTGTGAGAGAGAAAGCCACAGGTCTGGAGCAGAGAGACGTGTCTGTGTAGGGAGGGGTGGGCGCTGTGCGTGACTGGCCAATCACAGAGTGTGAAGACAATCAGTTAGCCAATGAGAATTTTCCTTCAGCACGAGCAAAGATATTGACGAGTTTTACTCGTATCATGCTCATACTCGCCAAAAATGCTTTTTTCATTCCACATGCTCATTTCAGACGAGTATCCGGCTCAACCTAACCGACATCATCCAAAATGTTGAGCAGTTTGTCCAGTGTTCTCTTCTCTGCCACCATCACCAGAGAGTCCAGCTTCATGCCAACCACAGAGCCAGCCAGTTTGTCCAGCCTGGATGTGACGTTCATGGATGTGCTGCCACCCAGCACACCACGGTGTAAAAGAGGACGCTGGCTACTATGGGCTGGTAGAACATCAACAGGAGTTTCCTCCAGATGTTAAATGATCGTAACCTTCTCAAAAAGTACAGCCTGCTCTATCCCTTCCTGTACAGATAGTTGGTGTGGGTTGTCCAGCCCAGTTTGCTGTCCAGCCACAGCCTGAGGTACTTGTAGGTACATGCTTTTTTAATGCAAGACAGCCCATGAATTTACAGTAACTGGAGGCTTTTTGCCAAGAACGGGCAGCTTTACCATCATAGAAAATAAAGAGCCTCATCCACAACTACCACAAAAGACTCCAAGCTGTCAATGATGCTAAAGGGGGGCAATACACAGTATTAAGTAACTGGGGTATATAAACTTTTGATCATGGTCAATTGGATAGTTTCTGTTGTCATTATGATTTAAAAAGAGGAAACACAGTTGTTTGACAATAAATGGCTTCACACAACCACCAAAGAGTGAAAAAAAATAGTTTTTATGTTATCATTCATATTCTCTGAAAAATGGCCAACAAATATATATCTAAAAAAAAAAAAAATCTGTGAGGGTATGTAAACCTTTGAGCAAAATTGCATGTACGTGATTTCTTTTTTAAATAAATTTACTAAAATCTACAAGAAACTTTTTCACATTGTCATTATGGGGTATTGTGTGTAGAATTTTGAGGGAAAAAAATGTAATCTCATCCAGTTTAGAATAAGGCTGTAAAATAAAAAAATACAGAAGAGGTGAAGAGCTGTCAATACTTTCCGGATGTACTGTAAAAGTGTGTTGCTCTTGATTAAACTCTGTACAGTTTCTGTTAATTTTGCACTTGACTACAGTGGTTGGATAACAGTGGCATTACAGCACTGATAATGTAATTGATGTATATTGTAAAGTTCATATTTGTGCATTCTATGTATATGCCTATGCAGTATATCACTGTCTGCATGTTGACATAGTGATGACTTTTGAATTCGTAAATCTGAGGCCGGTTTCTACCTCCTTCAGCCGAGTGACACAGAACCTTACCAAAAGCCTTCTATTTATTATTTTAATCTTGCAGTGTTATAAAAGTGACAGACATTCTCTTTCTGAAATTTAGGTTTATGTTAGTTGTATGTGTGAAACCTGAAAACGTATTTAACATTCAAAACAGAAAAAACAAGCTTCTGAACCATTTTCAGAACTTTTACGTACATGAAATTCTAATATAGCCAGACAAATTCTGTGAACTGATAAATTGAAAGTAAAAACACAAATGACAGATAAATTTATCTAGAAGCCACATTAGTCATCACAAACGTCAAGTGAAACTAGATGTTCTCAGTACATTTGGAACCAATAGTCACTATATGTTGCATTTTTTACTGTGTCCCTTCACTTTTGTTTTCAGCTGTGACTTTAGAGGCCAAGCTTTGCTTCATCTTCAGCTTCTGCTCAGCTCTCTGTTTCTGTACTTCCTTAAAAACCTGTGAAGACACAAATGTTCCACTGTCAGAGTTGTCAGAAAATGACATTCTACTGTGAAAATGCTAACGTGGACACTCACGCAATATGAACCATGATTTCACTCCAAAAACATCTTTGTTTGTAACATAATGAAATAATTTCAAGCTGAATCTCTTGATCTTAAATCAATACTGATGTCACAAACAGACGTGTAGTGCAGAATAACAGGGCAGTTGGTTTGTTACCTGAATACAAAAGGCCTTCTTGGCCAGCCAGCGACGAGTGGCCCGTCTGTAGTACTCTGGAGGGAAGGTGTATGTGATGCCAAGCTGCTCACAAACCTTCTCAAAAGCTTCATAGTGAACCAATCTCAGTTTTTTCAAAAGCTTCTTCCTGCGGTCCACAGCCAACAGCATCTTCCTCTTATTAGCTTTGTCCTGGGATTAAATAACACATGGATAAATGAGCTCTGTGCAGGCTTGATGGGGGAAATGAGTGAGGCAAAACAGGTCGAGGTAGCACCCAAATGTACCCATCATCTATGTACTTAATTACAGTGCATCTGGAAAGTATCCACAGCTCTTCACTTTTCCCCCACATTTTGTTATGTTACAACCTTATTCTGCAGTCGATGAAATTATAAATTCTACACACAATACCACATAATGACAATGTGAAAAAATTGAGATTTTTCCAAATAAAAAAAAACAAAAAAACAAAACAAAAAAAAAAAAAAAATAAGAAATCACACATACCATGTGTGTACTATTTGCCATGAAGCTCAAAACTGAGCTCAGGTGCATCCTATTTCCACTGATCACCTATGAGTTGTTTCTACAGCTTAACTGGAGTCCACCTGGGGTAAATTCAGTTGACTGGACATGATTTGGAAAGGTACACACCTGTCTACATATAAGGTCCCACAGTTGACATTACATGTCAGAACACAAACCAAGCATGAAGTCAAAGGAATAGTCTGTCAACCTTCGAGACAGGATTTTCTTGAGGCACAAATCTGGGGAACGGTACAGAAACCTTAAATTTATGGTGCTGTGAAGGTCCCAATGAGCACAGTGACCTCCATCTTCCATAAATGGAAGAAATTCAGATCCACCAGGACTCTTCCTAGAGCTGGACACCCGTCTAAACTGGGCCATCAAGAGAGGTGAGTGGGAGACGTCGTGTCGGTCAGGGAGGTGACCAAGGACGTGATGACCAGTCTGTCAGAGCTCCAGCATTGCTCTGTGCAAACAGGAAAGCCTTTGAGAAGACAACCATCTGTGCAGCAATACACCAATCAGGCCTGTGTGGTAGAGTAGCCAGACGGAAGCCACACTCTAATAAAAGGCACATGGCAGCCCACCCGGAGTTTGCCAAAAGGCACCTGAAGGACTCTCAGACCATGAGAAACAAAATTCTCTCGTCTAATGACACAAAGATTGAACTCCTTGGTGTGAATGCCAGGCGTCATGTTTGGAGGAAACCAGGCACCATCCTTACAATGAAGCATGGTGGTGGCAGCATCATGCTGTGGGGATGTTTTTCAGCAGCAGCAACTGAGAGACTAGTCAAGATTGAGGGAAAGACGAATGCAGCAATGTACAGAGACATCCTGGATGAAAACCTGCTCTAGAGCGCTCTTGAACTCAGACTGGGGGACAGTTCATCTTTCAGCAGGACAATGACCCTAAGCACACAGCTAAGATATCAAAGGAGTGGCTTCAGGACAACTCTGTGAATGTTCTTGAGTGGCCCAGCCAGAGTCCAGACATGAATCCAATTGAACAATCTCTGGAGAGATCTGAAAATGGCTATGCACTGATGAATAGCTTGAGAGGTGCTGCAAAGCAGAATGAGGAAAAGTACCCAAACATAGGTGCATAAAGCTTGTGGCATCATATTCATGAAGACTTGAGGCTGTAACTGCTACCAAAGATGCATCAACAAAGGGCATGAATACATATGTCCATGTGATTTCTAAGATTTTCATTTTTCATGAATTTGCAAAAAGTAAAACCTTTTTTCGTGTTGTTATTACGGGGTGTTGTGAGTAGAATTTTGAGGGGAAAAATGAATTTACACCATTCTTTTTTTACTCCATTTTGGAAAAAGGCTTATAACATAAAATGTGGAAAAAGTGCAGCGCTGTGAATACCTTCCAGATGCACTGTACATTCATGAAAGTACGTCAGTATGCAATCCTCAGCATGTCAAAATAAGTCACAAAAACTGTCATGTGTGGCAATGACAGCGTATGTTCTCATTTCATGTGGGGGAGTACGCACAGGATATCCTGTAGTGCTCATGAGCATCACACTAGAGGAAGACGAGGGAGGAAATGTGGAGGAACACAGACATGAAAGGTGTTGTATATTATGTTGTGGGACACAAGTCCTTTCTGAAAACTGTCACCATCACAAGTCTAGATGAGGGCTGTGAACTAACAATACTAAGGGGAAAAAATGGGGGAAATAAACTGCGATTAATATCAGCCAAAGCATGCATTACAACAATATTAGCATACTGAATAACCAAATAAATGCTAAATCACCTTAAAGGACGTGGATTTAAAACATGTTAAGTATCTTCAATTTAATATGGAACTTGTGATGTAGAGTTTATTTAATTACTTTCACCACCGTGAACTACTGGAGCAGTCTGGCTTCATCCCCAAAAAGACAACCATTGACTGCAGCTTAGCTCTGTGAGTACTCACTGAACACAAGTATGAATATCATATTTTTACATCTGCCAAGGACGTAATAAAATCATTGGTGCTTATTTATTTGTCTGTTTGTTAGCAGGATTACGTCAAAACTACTGAACGTATTTTGATACAATTTTCACCACAGATAGATATTAGGCTATACAAGAACCCATTAGATTTTGGAGGTGACCCGGAACCAGATCTGGATTCTGGGTCAAGATTTCGCTTTATATAGGATTTGTTTCAAGTTTCACTTCATACGACTTTGAAGGATTACTGTTAAAAGAATGTCAAAACTACTGCACAGATTTTATTTCCACCACAGATATATATTAGGCCAAGGAAGACTCCTTTAAATTTTGGAGGTGATCTGGATCCGGATACAGATTCTGGATCAAGTTTCAATTTATTTAGGTTTTGAAGGATTACGTCAAAACTACTTCACAGATTCTCACCAAATTTTCCACCACAGATACATTAGGCCATGGAAAACTCCATTAAATTTGGGAAATTTTGACCCAGATCTGGTTTCTGGGTCAAGATTTCCCTTTATATAGGATTTGAAGGATTACTTCAAAACTACTTCATGGATTATCACCAATGCTGCATCACAGATAGATTATTAGGCCATGGAAGACGCCACTGAATTTTGGGGGTGATCCGGAACCAGATCTGGATTCTGGATCAAGATTTCCCTTTATATAATTAAGCGCTGTAACTAGGTTTAAGGATATGATTCCTTCTTTATGTTCTCTAATGCCATATACCAACACAGTGCAGAGTAGCTACCTAAACTCTGTAAGTGAGATAGAGTATCTCGTCAATAGTTTTACATCCTCATTGAAGACAACTTTGGATGCTGTAGCTCCTCTAAAAAAAGAGAGCTTTAAATCAGAAGTGCCTGACTCCGTGGTATAACTCACAAACTCGTAGCTTAAAGCAGATAACCCGTAAGTTGGAGAGGAAATGGCGTCTCACTAATTTAGAAGATCTTCACTTAGCCTGGAAAAAGAGTCTGTTGCTCTATAAAAAAGCCCTCCGTAAAGCTAGGACATCTTTCTACTCATCACTAATTGAAGAAAATAAGAACAACCCCAGGTTTCTTTTCAGCACTGTAGCCAGGCTGACAAAGAGTCAGAGCTCTATTGAGCTGAGTATTCCATTAACTTTAACTAGTAATGACTTCATGACTTTCTTTGCTAACAAAATTTTAACTATTAGAGAAAAAATTACTCATAACCATCCCAAAGACGTATCGTTATCTTTGGCTGCTTTCAGTGATGCCGGTATTTGGTTAGACTCTTTCTCTCCGATTGTTCTGTCTGAGTTATTTTCATTAGTTACTTCATCCAAACCATCAACATGTTTATTAGACCCCATTCCTACCAGGCTGCTCAAGGAAGCCCTACCATTATTTAATGCTTCGATCTTAAATATGATCAATCTATCTTTGTTAGTTGGCTATGTACCACAGGCTTTTAAGGTGGCAGCAATTAAACCATTACTTAAAAAGCCATCACTTGACCCAGCTATCTTAGCTAATTATAGGCCAATCTCCAACCTTCCTTTTCTCTCAAAAATTCTTGAAAGGGTAGCTGTAAAACAGCTAACTGATCATCTGCAGAGGAATGGTCTATTTGAAGAGTTTCAGTCAGGTTTTAGAATTCATCATAGTACAGAAACAGCATTAGTGAAGGTTACAAATGATCTTCTTATGGCCTCGGACAGTGGACTCATCTCTGTGCTTGTTCTGTTAGACCTCAGTGCTGCTTTTGATACTGTTGACCATAAAATTTTATTACAGAGATTAGAGCATGCCATAGGTATTAAAGGCACTGCGCTGCGGTGGTTTGAATCATATTTGTGTAATAGATTACAATTTGTTCATGTAAATGGGGAATCTTCTTCACAGACTAAAGTTAATTATGGAGTTCCACAAGGTTCTGTGCTAGGACCAATTTTATTCACTTTATACATGCTTCCCTTAGGCAGTATTAGACGGTATTGCTTACATTTTCATTGTTACGCAGATGATACCCAGCTTTATCTATCCATGAAGCCAGAGGACACACACCAATTAGCTAAACTGCAGGATTGTCTTACAGACATAAAGACATGGATGACCTCTAATTTCCTGCTTTTAAACTCAGATAAAACTGAAGTTATTGTACTTGGCCCCACAAATCTTAGAAACATGGTGTCTAACCAGATCCTTACTCTGGATGGCATTACCCTGACCTCTAGTAATACTGTGAGAAATCTTGGAGTCATTTTTGATCAGGATATGTCATTCAAAGCGCATATTAAATATGTAGGACTGCTTTTTTGCATTTACGCAATATCTCTAAAATCAGAAAGGTCTTGTCTCAGAGTGATGCTGAAAAACTAATTCATGCATTTATTTCCTCTAGGCTGGACTATTGTAATTCATTATTATCAGGTTGTCCTAAAAGTTCCCTAAAAAGCCTTCAGTTAATTCAAAATGCTGCAGCTAGAGTACTGACGGGGACTAGAAGGAGAGAGCATATCTCACCCATATTGGCCTCTCTTCATTGGCTTCCTGTTAATTCTAGAATAGAATTTAAAATTCTTCTTCTTACTTATAAGGTTTTGAATAATCAGGTCCCATCTTATCTTAGGGACCTCGTAGTACCATATCACCCCAACAGAGCGCTTCGCTCTCAGACTGCAGGCTTACTTGTAGTTCCTAGGGTTTGTAAGAGTAGAATGGGAGGCAGAGCCTTCAGCTTTCAGGCTCCTCTCCTGATTATCGGATTATCTTTTTAGATAACTTTAAAAACCATTATCGGACCAATTATCTTCCGATTAATTTTTGTCCGATAACTTTTAAACCGATAAACAAAATAAACAAAGCTGAACAGTGACAAGCATTTTTAAAATTAGTTCAGCACCCACCAGTTAAAAGTTTTGAATAGTTGCATAGTTATAACCTTTGCAAACAGAAGAGAACTGCTTGTATAAAAAGCATCTCAATCCTCTGCAAACAAAGGACAAATGGCCCCAAAAGAAAAAAAACAAAACATTTCCTTTAACACCATACCAATATGCTGGCAATATGACCTAAGTCATCCAGAGGCATACATTTTTAACTTATGGTTCAAATTTTAACCAAACTAATTTTGGACAAGTTATTTAAAATTACTGTCATGTCTGAAGTTTCATAAAGTAAAAATATCAGATATATGTTTTAGTTTTAAAGTAATGTGCTAATTTTTAAGGTTTTGTGAGCACATGCTCTGCCCCGCAGTGCATTTTGGGTAGGATGATGTAATCTCAGTACGTCACGACAGGACAAATGCATTTCAGACACTCTGTTCAGGCTCCACGGACAACAGCATTAAACTCTAGTGCCTAAAACTCTCTTGAATATATTCTCTGCGTTTATAGACGATTTTTTTTAATTGCGTTTGTTAAATTCCACGCATTTTAAATGTGAGCAGACAGGGATTATCTAGAATTTGTTTTGAAAGCCTCTACTGCCATCTAGCATCTACTGGCCAGTAGTGTTCATGGCAGTGTCTGGGAATCAGTAGATGGCAGTGTTCTATTTATTTTGACCCTGGTTATGTCAGATGATTGTCAAATCAACTTTTTTGCTTTGCAAATGGCTTTTTTTTTTTTTACAAATGAAGTTTAAAAACAAAACAACTGCAAAATAATAATAATAATAATAAGAACATTATTACAAGACAGCTCTGCAGTGTTTGCACAGGCACAGTGCGAACGGTTGGATGCTGCTTGTAGCTTTCAGCAGCAGGATAACATCACGACGGCCGACCACAATAATATATCAAACAGGTTTGATTCTCATTCGACCATACGATCGGCGATCAGGAGGTGGTCGTCAGATGTTGACCGCAGCTTGATACTCCATGAACACTACACAATGCAGGACGCACAATTAACCTGAAACTTGGTCCAAAAAATTCCTGCATGAAAAATCCATCTCGCACACTGTAAAGCACATTTTACAACATCAAATGAATGTTGTGTGGAGAGAATGTGCGCAAACATGCGCACATTCTCTCCACACGCAAAAAATTTTGCGATGACACTTCCAGGGCTCCGTAAAAATGCCTGTTTTTACAAATAAAAAAATGGAATATTTTACAAAAGCACATTTAAACACCAACACAGGACAGACGTCACATTAACGTGTTGGTTTACATAATGAATGACTGAACCAATCAGTGTTTAGCAGAGGCACATTTACCCAGAGTCCTTTGCGATCTGTCTCTTTGTTACAAAATGTCACAATTAGTGCATTATTCAACATTAAAATATATATGTTAAATTTTAACTTTGTACAAATGACAGAATTGACATTAATGGAGTTATTCTATCGGTATTAATGTTATTTATAAATCAACACCATAACTCAATATGACTATTTTTTCAAGACCTCCGCATGACCGGAGCTTTGTTGTTGATAGAGAGCTGGTTTTACAACTGCTCTTAGGGTGCCTCTGTGTTGGGAGGGCTATAATAAACAAGAGCTTCCAGCAGGGGCAGACTGTTGAAATAAAAAAGTGTGGTCTTATCGTTTGGGTCTGTTGTTATTTTTAATATTATTAGAAGCTATTAAATTTGTTTTACTAGTAATTGTAAATGTGCCAGAGATAAAATTGGAATTTACGTTATCGGTTATCTGTAACGTCCGATACATTTTTGGGTGGTTTATTGTTTTATCTTTATTGAAGATAACTTTTCAGCCATCTGATTTTCTATCGAAGTTAGTTTTTTGGTTATCTGTGCCCACCACTGTGTGTGTGTGTGTATGTATATATATATATATATATATATATATATATATATATATATATATATAGTGAGGAACATAAGTATTTGAACACTGCGATTTTGCAAGTTCTCCCACTTAGAAATCATGGAGGGGTCTGAAATTGTCATCTTAGGTGCATGTCCACTGTGAGAGACATAATCAAAAAAAAAAAAAAAATCAGAAATCACAATATATGATTATTTTAATAATTTATTTGTATGTTACTGCTGCAAATAAGTATGTGAACACCTACCAACCAGCAAGAATTCTGGCTCTCACAGACCTGTTAATTTTTCTTTAAGAAGCCCTCTTATTCTGTACTCTTTCCTGTAATAATTGCACCTGTTTGAACTTGTTACCTGTATAAAACACACCTGTTCACACAATCAATCACACTCCAGCCTGTCCACCATAGCAAGACCAAAGAGCTGTCTAAGGACACCAGGGACAAAACTGTAGACCTGCGCAAGGCTGGGATGGACTACAGGACAACAGGCAAGCAGCTTGGTAGAAGACAACAACTGTTATGATTATTTATTAGAAAGTGGAAGAAACACAAGATGACTGTCAATCTCCCTCGGTCTGGGATTCCATGCAAGATCTCACTTTGTGGGGTAAGGATGATTCTGAGAAAGCTCAGAACTACACAGGAGGACCTGCTCAATGACCTGAAGAGAGCTGGGACCACAGTCACAAAGATTACATTAGTAACACATGATGCTGTCATGGTTTAAAATCCTGCAGGGCAGCAAACAGGTGCAATTAATACAGGAAAGAGTGCAGAATAAGAGGGCTTCTTAAATAAAAATTAACAAAATTCATACTTGTTGGTTGGTGTTCAAATACTTATTTGCAGCAGTAACATACAAATTATTAAAAAAATCATACATTGTGATTTCCGGATTTTTTTTTTTTTTTTGGATTATGTCTCTCACAGTGGACATGCACCTAAGATGAAAATTTCAGACCCCTCCATGATTTCTAAGTGGGAGAACTTGCAAAAATCGCAGGGTGTTCAAATATTTTCCTCACTGTAACTCCCATGGATGACCCCCCCCGACCAAAGTTTTTTCTCAACGGATTTACCCTGATCGTGGAAATGGCCCAGAAACCCAGAAAAACTCCACAGAAAATTCTCATCCCTGCAATATAATCAAAATTCATGGTGTCTGGAAACAGTAGAATTTCCACCCATGTTTGTTGAAATTCAAGCAGGATGCTGGGAAGGAAATTTAACCCTCTGGGGCTAAGACCAAGCTTTACAAAATTACTGTATAAATAACTTTTGAATGATATGAGATAGAAACTTACTTTTTTTTTTTTTGCTGAAAAGTTAACTCCGCGGACTTTCGAGCCAGCCATTGGCCATCTTTGTACTCTTCATAGACGTTGTATGATGACGTGCGCAATGTGAGCATCCAATCGGAATTGGTTCACCGTCACATGGTTTTCCAAAATCCAATCGTAGGGCAGATTTACCTCACGTGAAAAGCCAAAGATCGTTTTCAGGAGTGATATGTTATTAGTTGGCCCGTTTGAGTAGCTCACTGTGTGATCCAGTGAGCACATACTATTAGTACATATTCAGTGCGCCCTGCGCCATTATGCACAGCGATCAGTGAAAGCAGGAGCACACAGAGAGCCTCTGATGACAATCTCACATGCTGAAACAAAGAGTGTGTAACTATCAGGATTGCTCCACTAGTTTGCATGTGAATGTTACTGGATAACTCTGTTGCTTTCTCGTCATAAAGCACTGTTTACCATATCAATGCACAACAAAACGCATAGACCATTTTGTATACATTGTTCAAAATGTGCATTTGTGTTATTGTTTGAACCTTTTTGTTGTACAGTCTTTCACATAAGACCTCAAATTACCTTTATAAAGTGTCAAAACAGTTGTTTATTATAGTTTGAGGTGTGTTTTGAATAAATGTGTGGAAAATTATTTTTCGCTTTATTTGTTCCTTGCCTATTTTTGATTGTAAACCTTTATTACACTTATAGAACACAACAAAAACATATATATTCTGAAAGCACAGGTTGTCCGGAAAAAAGAGACATAAAACTTGATTGTGGGATGCAGGGAGAGCTGTTAACAGCAATAATAAAACATTTATGCCAGGCGAGTGAACTGTCCAAAAAATGCCCTCAGACCCCAGAGGGTTAAACTGATCTCACAAACGATACAGACATGGAGGAGAGGACAGCTGAACGTGGCAGACCAGCGAAAGTGACTGAAAGTGCAAGAGAAAGATGAAACGCTGAGGAAGAGCGAAAGCGAAGGAGGCAGCTCATAAACATAGGTGATCAGAGGACACATGTCGAAGGCTCGGGAGAGGATGGCTCTCGAGAGGGCGGAGCAGCTCTCGTGTGGCCAATCAGGACAGTGTTTTACAAAAGCTTTTTGTTGACAAATCCAGAAGGCAAATAACAGGGCACAGCAGTCTTGTTCAGTGTTGCCACAGTTACTTTGAAAAAGTAATCCAATTACTGATTACTCCTTGGAAAATTAACTTAGTTACTTTAATGATTTCTCAAATTTAAAAGTAACTACGTTAGACTGCTAGTTACTTAACTGGTTACTTTCAGCAGCTGCCGACAACCCCCCCCCCCCCCACCGTCACCTCATCATGAAAATGATACCCGTTTTGTCAATACTCACTTTATAGCCAGCCTTTCTTGACTTCAATGAACATAAATACTTGTTTATAAAAAAATAAAATAAAGACATCTTTCTTGACCTCATATTTAACTGTTGACAGCATTGTAACGGTAAAACTTACAATTTCTAACCTACATTGTTTATAAATGGAACTATCAAACTCTTTGTAACATTTTCTCACATTTAAATTCTTTCTAAACATTTTAGTTGTTGAAATTATTATTATTATTATTGTAAGTAGTATTGGTAGTAGTAATAGCATTAAAAAATGTCTTCAAAAGTGGACCTTTAATGTAGGGCTGTTGTGTGGATCCACGCCCCGCCCCCCTCTCCCCCACCCACATGGATTCGCCCCTGGCTGAGAGTTAAGGCGCATTTGGGTGAAAAGAAAAAAACAAACAAAAAAAAAACCAAACGTTAGTATGTGCTCGTCGCAGATAATCTGTTTTTAATGAGGACATGCACAGAGTTTTACAGGAAAAAAGCATAAAAATGTCTTTGTAAAACCATAGCTCTGAGCATTACCACACAGAGGCAACTGTTCAACTCGGAGCTGAGCTGCACAGTGGATGCTGCTCTGTGCAGCAGCTCACTGAAAGCTGGCAGTTCAGACCTCCCCTGCATCTCGCCGGGACACCTGTTTTAAAGCTGCGATCGACCCACAATACAAACATAATAGCACAGTGACTCAGAGAAGTAACTTTAATCTGATTACTGATTTAGAAAGATTAACACGTTAGATTACTCATTACTGAAAAAAGCAGTCAGATTAGCGTAATGCGTTACTAAGTAACTGGTCTCATTTGAACCCTGCGTGATATCGCAGGATTTGACCACTTGACCACTATATTGCACAACGGAGTACCTGTGCTCCGTTGTGCAATATATACACAGCATAAATGGTGTACTGTTTTGTTTTCGGCTGCAATCACCGAAGCAGTTGTGAAAAGTTATTTTTTTCTGGTTCCCAGTAGAGAAGAAAGAACGAGGCGAGTGAGAGATGTCATGTTGGTAAGTGTTAGCCTACACAGCTAACCAGAGTAGCTCCGTTCTCTTGCCTGCAAAACCACCTCAACACATTTGGGTTCGGGCTTACAAACAAACTGCAACACATGTCCACACATCGTCACATTTTCTTTGCGTGTAATTTGCCCAAAAACCCACAGAAAATGCCATGGTTTGTACCCCGGAAGAAAATTACATCATATGCGTCATATTTTACTCCTTTAGCGCCCGCCCTCAAATGAGACTGGAGTCATTTCAAGTTACTTTTGTTTACAAATTAAAACCATAGGTGAAAACTGTTTTGTGTTTGATGTCTACTGCCACACGTCTGGCGCACTATATGTTGAATGTAAATAACTCTTCCTTACAGCAGTGGGCAGGGAGCACAAAGACAGAAGCTCCGACTCGTTTGTGTTGGGTGTGTGATTACCTTTGATTCTACTCAGAAGCGTCAGTGGTGCTTAAACTCAAAACTGGCTTGTCAGTAGATGACAGTGTCTCGGAGCCAATACTAAAAGTCATCAGTTACCTGTAGCTTCCGCTAAATTTTTTACTGGTTTATCGGTTTAGCGTTATAAAACTTAACTTTTCAGTTAGCGGATTAGCGGCTATCAAAGCTAACTTTGTGGTCAGCTGTGCCCACCACTGGATTTAGGTAGAAACTAAATGTCAGTTCTGTGAAATCTGAAGAACTGTATAGCTTTAATTCCCAAGCACTTCACAAACCATTTGCTAGTATCATTTGACAAATCAACCGCAGTCACAACTCAGAGACAGAAGACATCAATTATTTCCAAAAGCTGTGAGATCAGACAAACCCTTGGAGGCTGGCCTGCTGCTGTGGAAAGCCCTCACCTCATGGATAGAAACCGACATCAGAGATAAGTCCAGAAGGATGTGGCCATTGATTATGACTTTAAGGAAGTGTTTAAATTACCCAGCACAACTGAGTGACTGGCCAAGAATTCAACGTGTATCTGTACAAGTATTCTTTGTAGTGTTATTTCTTTTCTCCATGGTCTAGTCTTATAAAAAGCAAAATCTCAATATACTGCAATACATGTGGAATCCAAATTCTCCAGTACTGGAATACGCATTGGGTCGGCACCCGTTTACCGCGATCCATATCGTATTGGGAGCAAACTGTATTGTCCCAGCCCTAATTTTGATCCAGAAGATTCTCAAAGCACTTCACAATGATGGCTTACATTAATTTTCCCAGCCAAGTTTGGAACACATTTTTACAGCGAAGTGGACAGCAATAATGTAGATTGTCTTGTTCAAGGACACAGACAAGTACCATGAGCAGGAGTCAAACCCAGGTCTACATACTGGCAGACCAGCTCCTTATCCACTGAGTTACCTGCTCTACAGTGATGTGTTTTGCTCTCTCTTTCGCCACAGAGAGAAACACTGTTCATTCCATGTCCTAACTTCTTTTGACACGAACTCTGTTCACTAGACAGAGACATGAAATAAAATCCTCTACAATCCTCCAATCCTATAATTACTCACCTTGTGATGCTTTTGTAGGTGTTCACGGCAGTTTCGGATCATTGTTGTCAACTCAGCCACTAAAAAACAAGGAAAGAAAAAAGCAATTTATACAACATGCAATTAAAGGATGAACAGACTTTTCTGTAATAACTCTAGTCACTGAAACACTGATTAACATCTGATTCCTCAACTCAGTTTAGAGAATAGCTTTGACTCGTAAAAAACATTTAAAAACAGTTGTTTATGAAAGAATGAATGAATGAATACCAAGGTAGCCAACACGGTAAGTATAAATAAATCTACCATAAACTCAAAACAACAATAAAATAACTCTAGAAGCCTCCTTTGTAGATTGGTGGCACAACCACATTTGAAAAATATGGCCACCTGGGTGCATTTTTTTTTTCTAATATACTGGTTTACAGCCAATCTTACATCAGGTCAGTGGGATAAGAGTTGGGCTACCAATTTGGAGGCCTGAGTTTGATTCCTCATCACACCACCTGTCTGTGACACCTCATCTGCATCATCTGAGTGCACTCAGCAGTAAGCGGGTACCGGCATTCGCTAGGCAAGTAATCTGTGAAGGACTGCTGTCCTATCCAGCTTTAGCTGATACAAAAGACATGCATCTCGGCATGACTCTCTGATGGTCCATTTTCGCTTTCTGTGCGGCCTCTTCAAAAACAGTGCCGTAGACAACACTTGGTCATGCCTCCATATATACACCATCAGGGAGTTCAGACAGACACTCTCTGGAGCGTTGTACTGACCTATGCACCTGTGCTTTCATCACCTTGAACTCCACAGTCAGGGCTTTAACTGGGAGCTGTAGCTTCATTCCTCTACCATACAAGCTGATGTAATGATAAATACTGACAAACACCACAATCACCAGTTTTATTGCAGTATGCATAGAATGTGCAGAACTGCAACTTTTTTTCTGCATATTATGCAGAGTTTTATCATATTCAACCAACTTCCCCTTAGAATTCTAGTCGATAGCCAATATATGCCTACAGTTCAGACTTAGTTTTGTTTAGCTGTTGATGTAATGAGTGATTTTGGTCCAATTTTGTGTCCCCAAAACTGTGTCAGACCAAAAAGTGATTGTTGTTATTCTTCTTGAATTAGCGAGTGCTGTGTGTCAATCCTGGAGAGTCCTGGCTTGTGCACAAAAGGGGACACACCATACATGGCACGATAACAGTGAGGAAAGCAGAGACCTGAAACACTTTTTTATTTATCCACAAATTGATAAAATTTATCAGTGATTGCCGAATATTTTATGTGGACATTTAATAATAATTACACATTAAACAGAAAGAGAGAAAAAAAAAAAAAAACAACAGTTGGAAATTATATTATGGTTTACTGTGAAAGTCCTTTCATTACTCCAAATACATTTTGATGTAGTCAGCTCAAGACAGTGCAATTCCGTGCATGTGTATGATGGGTAAGGAGATCAGGTCTTCAGCCTGTCATGTGATTGAAACATATGATTGTGACTGCAAAGCAGGAACTCACCCCTGACCTCCACTGAGTCACGATCAGTAGGATCCCTCTGGACTTTCGCTATGAGCTGTTCTTTTTTAACCTCAACTTTATCCCTCTGGAGATATATAAGAAGAACAAAAGAACAAAATTCTTATAAGTCCACATAATTAAAATGGTAGTTCATTTTTACCATCAACTCAAGTGAAAAAAATAAACACACAGTCCAAAAAACAAACAAAAAAAAAACAACAAAAAAAACAATAAGGACAGACGAACATACCTTACTTGCCAACTCCAAAGAAAGAAGTCGCTTGACAATATCATCAGTTCTATTAACAGAAAAGTCAGTCAAAGTCGGCTTTATTGTCAATTCACATGTACTAGACATACAAGGAATCGAAATTTCGTTTCTCACCTTCCCTCTGTGATGACAGGACAAGACATTTCGACAATAAGGACAGTAAAGTGCAAAAGTATTTACAGTGTAGTGTCTGAGGTAGTAGTAAAAGTGTAAAGTGCAGAACTGCAAACCATTCAGTATTTGTAGCAGCAGCAGATTTTTGTTAAGACAGTGTGCAAGGGAGTGATAAAGTGAAAGTGCAGGACATTGGTCATGGGAAACAGATTATATCTTACAAAATAGTTGGTTCTTTTGTGTTTGATAACCCACATTAATTCATACTTTTGTCCACATTTATTTTATACGTATTTGTTAATACTGTTACTGTAGGTTTAACTACGCTATTATACTTTATACACTAATTAACATTTTTGTTTATCGTGTTAGCTTGCTGGGTACGGTTGGATTATTAACGGCTAATTTAGCTCTTCTACTATAACTACATTATTTTCGCTATTTACAATTTTATTTTACATGGTGTAGCTTTTTAATGATTCATCAGTTTATGTGTTCCATTAAAGATATCAACATATAGTACCTAAGATCTTAGGTTTCCATTTTATAGCATAATGATTATACTTTTTATTTTCCTATAGTAGGCTAACAGAGTTACTTTAGATAGATAGCAGTACACACACACGCACGTGTATATACACACACACACACGCACGTGTATATACACACACACACACGCACACGCATATACACACACACACACGCACACGCATATACACACACACACACGCACGTGTATATACACACACACACACGCACACGCACGTGTATATACACACACACACGCACACGCACGTGTATATACACACACACACGCACACGCACGTGTATATACACACACACACACGCACGTGTATATACACACACACACGCACGTGTATATACACACACACACGCACGTGTATATACACACATATATATGAAAATTCAGTAAGGTATATATTGTATTCCAATTCTGAGGTGGAACTATGCTAGTATATAAAGGTATATCAAAAAAGGAAGAGTAAAATAGGGTAGAGTAGAGCTGAGCCACTTAGGTGCCTGGTCTTGAGAACCAGGGATGTTAGGTTGAAAAGCTTTTTTATGCCATGGGAACTCTCCCTACACCCAAGCGGCTCAAGAAAAAGGTATATATAATAAATAATAAGACATAAGAAGGATAAGACATCACAGGAGAAGATTGTAGTATAGGTAATTTAGTATGTAGACTAGTCGTAAAATTAAATATAGTTAGTAGGCTAAGCTATAAATCTGGTATTTTATTGTAGAAACAAAAGCTATGAGTGTGTGAGTGTACTGCTATCTATCTAAAGTAACTCTGTTAGCCTACTATAGGAAATAAATCATATATATATATATATATATACATACATACATACATACATATATACATATATACATACATACATACATACACGATGTCTATTAGAAAAGTATCCGACCTTATTATTTTTTTCAAAAACCATATGGATTTGAATCGTGCGATTGCGTCAGACAAGCTTGAACCCTTGTGCGCATGCGTGAGTTTTTCCACGCCTGTCGGTTGCATCATTCGCCTGTGAGCAGGCTTTGAGTGAGGAGTGGTCCAGCCCCCCAGCGAAGCCTCCACTCCTCTTTCCATGACAAAAACTCCTATAACAGTGGAATGTGCCATTCATTTCCAAACTGGACGCTGTGTTTTATCCGGGACGTCGTCTGACTAGCACAGGAATTGTGAAAAGACGTGGACATCAGCACTTTTTCGGCACATTGAGACAGACGTGCGGAGGAATTCCGCACGTTGCGGCGGTGCCGCATGGCGCAAAGCAACGCCGTGATGAAGCCTCACGGGACATGTTCTGGCATGTCCAGGCACATCCACAATTTCTCGGATAATTACTTGATGGAAAAACCACCGACAGCTGTCTGAACGCCATCTCAAAGCCGTCCTGTGAGACCAAAACGGAGGTGGTTTTGTCTCGCTCCAGTAGCGAATCCATCGTGACGCACGAAGCCTCCGCTCGGCTTTCCATGACAAAATCTCTTGTTAAAAGTGAAATCTGTTGGAAAATGGTTGATGTCCAGCTCTTGTGATAACCAGAGAAATGGCACACGATGGTCACGGATCCAGACAGCCATCCGTTTAGAAATGAAATGGTCGTTCAGCCTGTCGATGGCGGCTTCGGAGCGCGGCACGCCCCACAGCCGCTGGGGGCTGTCCTTAAAGTGACAGTGACACTCCTTATTCTCTACCAAGTCCGTAACATTTTCACCAAAAGCCAGATAAATTTTTCTAATGGTTTCCAGCTGCCAGTCTCTAACAGTTTCTGAAAAAATTCTGATGGAAAAAAAGCCCAAATCATTCCACCATTTCCTGGCAATGAAAATCCGACGGGAGGGCTGGACCACTCCTCACTCAAAGCCTGCTCACAGGCGAATGACGCAACCGACAGGCGTGGAAAAACTCAGGCATGCGGGTGAGGGTTCAAGCTTGTCTGACGCAATCACACATGATTCAAATCCATATGGTTTTAATAAGGTAGGATACTTTTCTAATAGACCACACATACATATATACACACACATATACATATATACACACACATATACACATATACATATAGCATGAGTGCAATGATACACATTCTTTTATTTTACTTGCATAAATCAATGTGTGCCCATACGTTGCAGCGAGGGGAACAGCTGAATATTCCTTCTTCAGCATAGTGGGAGGAATGTCGCTCAGTTGGCTTTCCGGCACTGGAGGTGAAAATGTTCGGACAAAAAGTGAGCATGGAAATTCACAGGTGTCAACATGTGATTAGAGATGACATGACAATGCTCCCTACCACATATAGTCAGATCCAGGCCACCGCAGGGGTGCTCTATTATTATTTGCCTTATTTTGAAGAGATTTTCAATCAGCTATGCTTCCTGTTGTGCTCTAACCAGTGCAGCAAGTGTTAAAAACACATCCAATAACTGCAAACCAGTGTGGACAAACTACTAAATGCTCGTACAACAGAGCCGCACCCCACTGATGTTACTTCTCCTGAAACTGCACACAGTAGTTGGTATGCAGATGATCGTAATGCTATCCACAGCTGCTTTGGGCTTTGTATGCTTCAATACAGTGCACCTGGAAAGTATTCACAGTGCGTCACTTTTGCCACATTTTTATGTTACAGTATTATTCCACAAGTGATTTCCAAAATGGATAATTTTTTTCCCTCAAAAATTCTACACACAATGCCCCATAATGACGATGTGAATAAACTTTTTCTTTTTAAGATTTTTGCAATTTAAAAAAAAAAAAAAAACCCCAACAACTAATACATCACATTTACATAAGTATTCACAGCCTTTGTCATGAAGCTCAAAATTGAGCCTAGGTGCATCTTGTTTCCACTGGTCATCCTTGAGGTGTTTCTACAGCTTAACTGGAGTCCACCTGAGGTAAATTCAGTTGATTGGGCATGATTTGGAAAGACACACATTTGTCTACATATAAGGTCCCACAGTTGACAGTGCATGTCACAAACCAAGCATGAAGTCAAAGGAATTGTCTGTAGACCTCTGAGACAGATTGTCTCAAGGCACAAATCTGAGGAAGGGTACAGAAACATTTCTGCTGCTCTGAAGGTCCCAATGAGCACATTGACCTCCACCATCTGTAAATGGAAGAAGTCCAGATCCACGAGGACTCTTCCTCGAGCTGGCCGCCCAACTAAGCAATTGGGGAAGAAGGGCCTTAGTCAGAGAGGTGACCAAGAACCCGATGGTCACTCTGTCAAAGCTCCAGCATTCCTCTGTGGAGAGAGGAGAACCTTCCAGAAGGACAGGCTGCTCTGCAGAAATCCACCAATCAGGCCTATATGGCAGAGTGACCAGACAGAAGCCACTCCTCAGTAAAAGGCACATGGCAGCCCACCTTGAGTTTGCCAAAAGGCACCTGAAGGACTCTTAGACCATGAGAAACAAAATTTACTGGTCTGATGAGATAAAGATTAAGTTTAAGTGTGATAAAGATTAGGTGTGAATGCCAGGCGTCACGTTTGGAGGAAACCAAGCACCATCACTACAGTGAACCATGGTGGTGGCAGCATCATGCTGTGGGGATGTTTTTCAGTGGCAGGAACTGGGAGACTAGTCAGGATTGAGGGAAAGATAAATGCAGCAGTGTACAGAGAAATCCTGGAAGAAAACCTACTCCAGAGTGCTCTTGACCTCAGACTGGGGCAATGATTCATCTTTCAGCAGGACAACAACTCTAAGCACACAGCTAAGATATCAAATGATTGGCTTCAGGACAACTCTGTGAATGTCCTTGAGTGGCTTAGCCAGAGTCCAGACCTGAATCTGATTGAACATCTCTGGACAGATCTGAAAACGGCTGTGTACAGATGCTAGTCGTCCAACTTGATGGAGCTTGAGAGGTGCTGCAAAGAGGAATGGGCAAAACTGCCCAAAGATAGGTGCACCGAGCTTGTGGCATCATACTCAAGAAGACTTGAGGCTATAAATGTTGCCAAAGATGCATCAACAAAGTACTGAAAAAAGGGTGCGTCTACTTAAGTACATGTGATTTGTTAGTTTTTTTATTTTTATTTTTAATAATAAAAAAAACTTTGTCATATGGTCATTATGGGGTGCTGTGAGTAGAATTTTGAGGGAAAAAAATGAATTTCATCCATTTTGGAATAAGGCTGTAACATAAAGAAGTTGTTTAAAAAGTGAATTGCTGTGAATACCTCCGGATGCACTGCATTTCAAAGTTCTACTTGATGGTCATTAAACATCGGATTGCCATCATCACCTTTGTATCTTTTGACTCCTTCATATGTCCAGTCAGAGTCAATATGCTGGGAAACTTGCATATACATCGCTAACAGCTGGCAGTGCTAAATGCTTCAAAGTCCAACATCTACACCAGGGGTGGGCAACTTGTTCCTGAAAGGGCCAAGAGGGTGCAGGTTTTCTTTGCAGCCACTGACTCCACCAGGTGATTTCACTGATTAATATCACTTTGAGCAGATGGAATCAGTTAATCAGTGAAATCACCTGGTGGAGTCAGTGGCTGCAAAGAAAACCTGCACCCTCTTGGCCCTTTCTGGAACAAGTTGCCCACCCCTGATTTACACCACAGCTATCCCACTTAGATCACTAATTTGATGTTGCTTCTTCTCAAAGACGTCATGGTCACAGGCTTACAAAGCTTAAATAAACTTGTGCAGCTTTCTCGTAGACATGCACACAAACATTATGAACAACGGGACTGCAAAATCGATTGAGTAAAAATAAATACACTGATAAATAAAACAAAACAGATGTTGATGAAGCAATGCTTTGTGGGTCAATTTTTTCCTTTATGCGAAAGGGAGAATTAGGGAATAACCCTGTTGTGTCTGATGACTTGTGGATGTTCATGGTGTTATACGGTCGCAAATAGCTGGTAAAACTCCTTGTGAGACCGTATAACCAGCATGAACATCCGCAAATTATCAGACACAAGGGGGTTATTCCCATTGCAATTTAATTCCATCGTTTGCATAGTTTATTTTTCCGTAGGTAATTCGGTTGGCGAGGTTTACCATTGAGCCGAGGCAATGTCGCTCCAACAGCGGTCAGGGCACAGACTAATCCATCAAATGTGAAACTGTAATTCTGTATCAGAATACACATCTATACGTTCGTATGGTAGCTTAAATTCACCCATTTCGGCAGCGGCGGCGCTACGTGACTTTCTTTCACTGTCAGCTAACAGCGCTAAAAGCGAGCAGCGCGCGCAGCCAGTGTTCTGTCGAACTGTCCGTCTCGTTGCATGAATCAACAGTTCCGCTTCCCGACAATATTCCACAGAGGACAGGAATGACATCTCATCAGAACACCGGTCAGGGCGCAGAGTAATACATGTGAAACGGTGGAATATTTTGCCACCGTTACTCCAATATCATACAGTCTGAAATCTCACATGCTTAACTAATCAGATTTGCGGAAAAAATGTAATTGGATTAGAATTAAGCATACCTGTCTCTTTTTTTGGTGGTTGAGCATAGTGTCTCACTGGTGGATGGATAGCAAAACATCTCGACCCTGAGGGAAGAAAAAAAATAGCCACTTATGCATTTGTACATGTAGATCAGAAACATCCAAGAAAAACAACCAATGCTAAATTATATCAGTTTCAATCCCATACAGTTTTTTGTTTTGAGAAGTGATTGCCGTGCCTGTGGCCTGTTTATCGAGTCACCATACCCATCTCTGTCACGTATACTGAGCTCTTATCCCATGCTATTTGAACATAATACACACGAGGACAAAATTATCAGCATCCCTATATTTTATGTACACATTTTAAAACATGGTCAAAAATGAATGCAAAGAAAGCAAATTTGTTTCATCAACATATTTTTTAAAAATGTGCAAAGTTTTTTGGCAACAGGAACTACTTCATTATGAGGCTGTGGTGTAACAGACAAAAGTGGATGCACTATGCACAGTTTCTCCAATCATAGCCACAGAAGCCTATCACTTCTTCAGAGCTGTCATGAGTGTCTTGGTGGCTTCCCTCACTGGTCTTCTTCTTGAAAGATCACTCAGCTTTTGAGAACTGCCTCCTCCAGACAAATTACCCATACAGTACCATACTGTTCGTCCTACTTAGATTATGTCCTCCTTCTTTTCTTTCGATTGTTCCTGTTTGCGATCGCCACAGCAGATCAATCGTTTCCATCTCACCCTGTCCTCTGAATCCTCCTCTGTCACACCAACCACCTGCATGTCCTCCCTCAGCACATCCTAACGTCATCCAAATACAGCTAAATTCAGTAATCTTTCAATAATGTGAGAGCGTATAGATGTGCTCAGCACCCTAACGTGGAGTGCAGTGTGAGTGCAGGCCAGCAGGTGAGCGGGAAAAGTCATGCACAGGCATGGTCCAAGGCACCCCAACCTAGTGCCAGTATGCCCAAACAGTTTGAGGGGTAATACATGCTGCTAATGGAAAAAGCCCAGCAGTCTTGATCACAAACTGCCCAAGCTGAGATACTGATTAGAACAGTTCTGAGGAGCGGAGCTCAGCTATCTGAGAAGCTAGATAACACAACACTGTGCAGTGGTGTGCAGTAATTTGCTTTCTACTATCACTATCATCAGAACATCAAATGATTCTATTTCCTGTGAAACTGATATTTTCTTCCCCTAAACACATACACAGAGCCCAAAAAATGACACTGTTCTGCTGTTGCAGTGTTTCTCACCATTATAATAGTTTCTGCTAAATGTTTACTGTTTTGATGCTCAAAAACAGTTGACAGACTACTGCCAAAACAAGACAAGATTTGGTGGCAGATATCTGCCTGCAGCAGAAAGTGTCAAAAAGGTGTCAAAATTTAGTACAACACACTCTTAACACAAAACTTTCTTTAAACTGTTTTGCGGCATATGTTTAATTCACAGAACCTTTCAACATGACCTTCACACAAAAAGTGCAAGGAGATATAATATTATTATGGCGAACAATTTTAAAGAGCCGACAAAGCTCCAGTCTTCACACTGCTGTCTTCTTCTATGCCAGTCTGTGGGACAGCAGCCTTCAGCACTGGTGGGCTGAACTTGTGACATCTAACAAATCAAGTTGTGCTGTGAGAGGAACTTTGTTACAAACCAGAAAGTAGCTATTGATATTTTAAAAGAGCGGCATGGGCTAACAGCCAATCAGTGACTGACGTCAGGGGCCACTGGCTCGATACAATGAACCCTTCACGCACGTCAGTGGGCAAAATAAATTAAAGTAATTCAAGATTTTTAATGTTTTGTAATCTACTGTAAAAGACAACTTGAGGCATATGAAGCAAACTAAACCATCAGAATCAAAAACCCATCAAAACTGAATTGTGGAGAAATAAAACATTTCATTTGCCCTGTTTTGGACTGTATTTTCCTTGACCTTTGACCAAAGTACTCCAAAATCTGGTCACCTCTAGAAATTGATTCAAGTTATAGTCCCACCTACTTTCAAGGAAATAGAGCATAAAAGGTCCTCTCTGTGGAAAGTATGACAGTGTGGTACTGAAGGATCATTCACTGCATGGCTGTGACCAGGTCCAAACTTAACGTTGCTCATAGGGTTGGACACCTAGAACATCTTTTCTCTTAGCAAGATGACATTGAACAGTTTTGCACTGCAACTGCAGTGCACTCTGTGTTCTGAATAAAAAGAAATGTGTCAAGTTGGACAGAACCTCTAATCAACTGAATATTAATGTAAGTAAGTCCCTTCGGTTTCTCCCTTGTTTTCACTTAAGGTGTCGCTACAGCAAATCTGAGGTGGATCTGCATGATAATATGGCACAAGTTTTATGCCGGATGCCCTTCCTAACACAATTCCACATTACATGGAGAATGGGCAGGGGTGGCCTTGAACCAGGAACCTTCTGCATTGGAAACAAGTGCCTTTCTGTGTGGAGTATACATGTTCTCCCCGTGTTTGTGTGGGTTCCCTCCGGGTGCTCTGGCTTCCTCCCACATCCAAAGACATGCAGGTTAGGTGGATTGGAAACTTTCAATTGCCCATAGGTGTGCACGCAGGTGTGAATGTTTGGATGTGTTTGTTTGTTTATATGTGAACCTGCGACAGACTAGCGTCCTGTCCAGGGTGTACCTCGCTTCACATCCATGACTGCTGGGATAGGCCCTGCGACCCTTAACTGGAGTAAGTGGTTGAAGATGAGTGACTGAAAGATCTGTGTTAATAATCGGAGTATTATGTGGGTAGAGCTAAAAAAAAAAAAACCTATTAATAAAGAATCGTTCATCAATCATAATAAAAGGTAACAGCATGAAATTATAAACGATACTGATCTTGAGATACATCATGCAATCCTAACTCTGAGGCCAGCATACCTGAAAGCAACAAATTCTCAGTGGGTGGATACACCTACTTTTGCTCCAATGGTCAGCATACTGAGGAAGTTACGGTTGCTGTGGTGGAGCGGCTCCTCCACACGCTGTCAGACAACACATCTGATACAGTGTGTCTTATGAGGCTCAGACTTATGTTGTGCCTGCCTTTCATTTATGCAACTACAAGTGAAGCAGACTAGACACACAACCTGTTAAATGCCTGAGTACAAAACGAGCAGTGACTTAGGGAGACGCAGAGACATTAATTGGACTCTGAGGAAACGTCAGACAGGACATCTTGGCCATGTGGTGCTGTGGTTTCTCTGGGCATGATCCAGCATTCAGATGCAGCATTGTTGAGGGCTCCAGCAGCTAGAGGACACCAAAGGAACACCCTCGTTTCACCTAACTGAGGCAGACAGACGGCTAATTTTGAGAAGTGGAGATGGGCTGGTTGACTACCTCGGTGGTTGCTGTCCAGGACCCAGGTCAGTTCCATAGTGTGCTGGATGTGGCCAAGTGTTGCAGCAGTGCATATGTTCTGTGCATTTTGCAAATCTGAACGCTTCCCGAATGGGACCTGGACCATGCTGGAATTGTGCTACTGTGTAAGTACGCAAAGTTGTGATCCAGATTTGGAAGTACTGTTCAAACTTACAAACATTACATGTAGTTTACAAAAAATTCTTCCCCAACCTAAACCTAACCCAGAATTTTAGAGCCTCCTTCCGACCCTGGAAGCACTTCCAGAAATGGCGGTCACATGTGGGAGTTTACAAAAAAATAAAATAACTAATAAAAAGGCAGTATTGTTCAATTTCCAGTCGTATCATACATTTGAGAGAAATCAAACCCTAACCTTTAATTTCAACCAAAACTACTGAAAAGAACGCCATGTGTAAGGTTGCTCGGCAGAATCCAAAAGCGCGTAGCTTCCCTTCTGGAACTGACGGTCAGATTCCGGAGGGTAGCATTCTGCGGTAAAAAACACTGGCGTCCCAGCTAACTGCTGTTAACATTCGTGACAGACAGGGAATAAACCTTCTATCGTAAATAAATACTCAACGTATGTGAAGGAAGCTTTTAGCAGCTCGTTAACTTACCACAGCTGAGTCTCCACATTAACGCAGAGCTGCATGTAGGGGAACAGAACGAGGGAAACAAAACGCCTACTGACGACTTCAAAACACTTCGCAAGGCTAAACCAGACAACATGTTTGAAAAATACCTCACAAATTTCGAAAATAAAGTGTCTAAAGGGAACAGCAGCTCGACCCTACACGAAGCTCGCCATCTTAACCAGAGAAAACTAGCAGAGCAAGAATCGAAGAATAGATTCACCGAGGCCAAAGATAACGATGCCAGAACACATCGATAAAGCAGACACCCACTGATCTGATCAGTGCAGACAACACGTTCCTGCCTTACAAAGCTAACAGAAGCGTTGTAGGAATACTGTTTTTATATAATCTGTGATATAGAATTGGTCTGATTTTTGTGCTGTGTGTAAGGCAGAAAATTAATTTAACGTAAAACCAATTGTGCTCGCACAAACACAAGTCACATGTCACAATCCCTTTCATTTTAAGAATCTTTTATTCCTTTTTTGAACAATAATAAAATACGTTAAAATTAAGTACGGTTAGGGTTAAAGTAATTAGGGTTAAAGTTATGATCAGGGTCAAGGTTAGGTTTAGGGTTGTGCAGGATCTGTGATGCAAGGCTGAGTAGGATTACTTTGAAAGAACACATGTGTGTATGTACATACATTTGGATTACTTGTATTTTGATTACTTTTGGATTACATTTCAAAGTGATCCTACCCAACTTTGGATGTTGGGTATCTTAAATAACATCTGTACTAATAGCATCCTATTAGTACAGATGTTACAGTGTCAGCAGACCAAGCAGCTCACCCCACACTTCCCTATCCTCGGTCAAGTCCTGTGACTCTTCCCCGGGGGATCCTTCCAGTTGGATATGCTCGTAAGCCCTCCTTCAGGGGACAACCTTTTCACTATATGCCTGAACCACTGCAGCTGGCTCTTTTTGTTGCGAAGTTCTCACCCTGTCCTTAATACATCAAAATGCTTTTATTTGTAAAATACATCTGCCCAGACTTCATATTGATTTCTTTTCAAGATTGTAGGAAATATGTCAGTCAGTCTGTCAGAGATGTACAAATGAAATCTTTCTCATTGTTGTGTTTGTTCCACTTCAGTCCCAGTTTCTGCAAAAGCAAAAAGGTGCAAATGTCATTTAAAATGAGGTGAAAACAACACAAATACAAAATGCAAATTTTGAGCATGATATATGAAAACAAATTTTTAAAACATTTTTGAATTCCTCATCTTGCCACTTCTTTTGTCGCAGACTCATAATTCACTATAATTTTCTTATAAAACAACAGTACAGCTGATTGTCTGTGAGTACCTTTTGTTCCTTGCATTAATAATTTTGAACCAAGACAAACAATCAAACAAGTTACAATCCATTTCTGAAAAATGTTTCATTACCCACTCAGGGGAAAAAATGACAACAACAACAATACTAGTCCTACAACTACCAATAATAATAATAATAATAATAATAATAATATTTATTGGGCACATAAGGTGGTTGTTTAAATATGGCTTAGTTTTATATGTTTATATTTTGTGAATTTACATTCATTAACCGCATAAAAAGATCGTTCCAAGAACGGGTGCAAATGGACCAGGTGTTTATATTTGCCTCACAATACTCTTTGTTAATGTGACAGCGGCACCTAGTGGAAGTGATGAACAATAGCAACGATTTTTTTCAATTCCTCTTTTATAAATCATAAATAATAATGAGCTATTATTGCCAGAATGGAAACGACAGACATGTCGTTTTCTGATTTTTGCTTCAGAATCAGAAATCCAAAGAATAGCAGTTATATGGACAATTTGTATCAGGAAAGCAAATGTCGGTCACTCAACATATTGATATTTCATTTTTATTTTCAATTATGGAGTGAACTGTTTTGTGAATTGTTTGGAAACTTTAAATAATGTTTGAGAGTATATTTTATCTATCTTTCAAAGACTATCAATCTGCCAAATTTGGATGTTGATCAGAATTTGGGGGAAACATTACATTACATACGTTACATTAGTGGACAGACAATAATCTGTGCAACACTGCACTACACTACAAATAAATAAATAAATAAATACATACATAAATAAATCAAGAAACAAATTATCTTAAAGTGATTATTGTATATGAGACGTGGCTCTAACTCACCAAAATTTAATGGGTAGCACATTTATATTCAACCCACAGGTTCAATTCCTGGTGATTCAGCTGACTTGTCTGTGTCCTTGAACAAGACACTTCATCTGCATTGTTCCAGTCCACCCACCTGTGCCGGCCTTACCTCGAAAATAACCTGCAAATGACCACCGTCCAGTATGGAGTCGTGAACTTATATATATATATATATATATATATATATACAGTGGGGAAAATAAGTATTTGACCCCCTGTCAGTTTTGCAGGTATTCCCACCTACAAAGAATGGAGAAGTCTGTAATTTTTATCGTAGGTACATGTCAACTGTGAGAGACAGAAACAAAATCCAGTAAATCACATTGTACGATTTTTAAATAATTAATTTGCATTTTATTGCATAAAATAAGTATTTGACCCCCTAGAAAAACAGAGCTTAACAATTGGTACAGACACATTTGTCTGCTATTACAGAGGTCAGACATTTCCTATAGTTCTTGACCAAGTTTTCACACACTGCAGCAGGGATTTTGGTCCACTCCTCCACACAGATCTTCTCCAAATCTTTCAGGTTTCGAGTTTCAGCTCCCTCCAAAGATTTTCTATTGAATTCAGGTCTGGAGACTGACCAGGCCACTCCAGGACCTTGAAATGCTTCTTACGGAGCCCCTTGTTGTGTGGGCCGCCAGAAGAGGAGGTACTGCTGGCCTACCACCAGAGGGCGCAGCCGCCTCACAGGAGCAGCCAGGGTGACAGCTGTCACGCATCACCTGCAACAGCTGTTACCAATCATCTGATCGGCAGGAGTATATCAGCAGGACGACGTCTCCACCTCTTTGCCGAGATATCGTTTCTACCGAGAAGGTAATAATCTCAGCTGACTGCTTGACAGTAACTTTTGTGATTTTTGTGAGTGATTGCAGAACTTTCCAACGAGAGGTGGAGGCAGCTTACCTGCCGTTCGGATTCCTGGGTGCGAACGCGCCCTCCTTTAATTGTTTATTCCTCGCCAGCAGTACCAGGTCCGACACGCGGAGGCAGTGGCCACCTGGGAATTCGGGACTTGGCGGCTCCAGTATTCCTGGGGTCTGGTGGCGGAGGAAACCGTGTGGTTCCGGTTCTACTTTGGAGAGGCGTCTCCTATCTTCGAGCCTGCCCACACGACACCTGTGTGAATTTGACTTTGTCCATTATTGTAATCTGTTGTACTTGTGCATATTCACAACAGTAAAGTGTGTTATTTGACCTACTCCATTGTCCGTTCATTTGCGCCCCCTGTTGTGGGTCCGTGTACTTACACTTTCACAACACCCCTCCTTACTTGCCCTGGCTGTGTGTTTGGGGTCATTGTCATGCTGGAAGACCCAGCCATGACCCATCTTCAATGCTCTTACTGAGGGAAGGAGGTTGTTTGCCAAAATCTCACAATACATGACCCCATCCATCCTCCCTTCAATACGGTGCAGTCGTCCTGTTGCCTTTGCAGAAGAGCACCCCCAGAGTATGATGTTTCCACCCCCATGCTTCACGGTTGGGATGGTTTTCTTGGGGTTGTTCTCTAAACATGGGAAGAGGAGTTGATTCCAAAAAGCTCTATTTTGGTCTCATCTGACCACATGACCTTCTCCCATGCCTCCTCTGGATCATCCAGATGGTCACTGGTGAACTTTAAATAGGCCTGTGCATGTGCTGGCTTGAGCAGGGGGACCTTGCTGCCCTGCAGGATTTTAAACCATGACAGCATCATGTGTTACTAATGTAATCTTTGTGACTGTGGTCCCAGCTCTCTTCAGGTCATTGACCAGCTCCTCCTATGTAGTTTTCTCAGAATCATCCTTACCCCACAAAGTGAGATCTTGCATGGAATCCCAGTCCGAGGGAGATTGACAGTCATCTTGTGTTTCTTCCACTTTCTAATAAATAATCATAACAGTTGTTGTCTTCTACCAAGCTGCTTGCCTGTTGTCCTGTAGTCCATCCCAGCCTTGTGCAGGTCTTCAGTTTGTCCCTGGTGTCCTTAGACAGCTCTTTGGTCTTGGCTATGGTGGACAGGTCGGAGTGTGACTGATTGAGTGTGTGAACAGGTGTCTTTTATACAGGTAACAAGTTCAAACAGGTGCAATTAATACAGGTAAAGAGTGGAGAATAAGAGGGCTTCTTAAAGAAAAATTAACAGGTCTGCAAGAGCCAGAATTCTTGCTGGTTGGTAGGTGTTCAAATACTTATTTGCAGCAGTAACATACAAATAAATTATTTAAAAAAATCATACATTGTGATTTCCGGATTTTTTTTTTTTTTAGATTATGTCTCACACAGTGGACATGCACCTAAGATGAAAATTTCAGACCCCTCCATGATTTCTAAGTGGGAGAACTTGGAAAACCGCAGGATATTCAAATACTTATTTTCCTCACTGTATATATATATATATATATATATATATATATATATATAATATGTGTGTGTGTATATAAAATAAAGCTCATAGTTCCAGATCAGACCTGCTGGATGTGGGAGGAAGCTGCAGCACCCAGAGGGAACCCATGCAAACACGGGGAGAACATGCAAACTCCACACAGAAAGGTCACAGGTGGGAATCGACAGCTGTAGGCAGCAGTGCTAACCACTAAGCCATCATGCTGCCCCCACCCCCAAATCTTATCCAAAAACATTGAAATATCTGATGTGACATCTTTTTTTATGTCTTTATTTTATGCATTTAATCCTCAATATTTGTTCTGGAAAAAATACCTCATTGGTCAAGAAAAAAAATCAAACAATCAAAAAAAATCGTAAAAAAGTGTGTTTTCTTCAAAAGAGGTAACATATTGACACTGTGTGGCACAGACACAACTCATGATTAACACTTTTTTTTTTTATCAGCAAATGCAACATATTTACAGTGATCTTAACAGATTTGTGACACATTCAGATCAGCATGAATATTGTGCAAAAAGCATTCGGTAAGTTCGTATCATCAGCAAAGTGTTTCTAGTCAGTCTGCGACTCATTCATGGCTAACGCTCTTAGAAAAGGAAAGTCATCCCAAAAAACACCCATATCTGCTTCTTCTTGAGGCTCATCATTATGGTACCATCCAAAGAAACACTGCTCGCTCGATATGCCATCAGCGGTCATGTTCTGATAGCAGTGTGGACTGAAGGTTTCTTCTGTGTCCAACAGTGGCTGGGTGGAGTCAGAGCGCAGATAGTGAGGTCCTTGAGCTGTTGGGCTTGTACCTGGACCAGAAAAGATGACTGTGGCATAAGGAACAGTGTCACTGTTTGTCCCAGAGTAGCCAGGGACAAACGGTGAACCAAGTATGGACTCTCCCAGGTCACTGGTATCATCTTCACTAGTGTGCAACCATGAGTCATCCTTCTTTTTATCTGGCATGTTGGGTAACTCCAAGAAGCTGAGGTGCGACAGATATATTGGATTGGGCTCCTGAAAGTCCCACACAGGGTGGATATCCTGCAAAACAATAACAAAAAACACAGTTATTTAATCATCATCACTGTTCATCATCACTGTCCTGACAGCTTTTTATCTTAACACAAATGGACGTGAATTCTGCACCTGGCAGGTTTCTGAAGTCCATTTTTTGATGCTGCTATTAGCTGGATCTGGCACAGCTGCCCAACAATGCACCTTTATCCTGCCAAAATAAAACAATTTGCAATGCAGCAAGTTGTTTTTGCAAATAACCCACACAACAGCTTCAGAGTTATCTATGATCTCACCTTTTTTGCTTGAAAATCACGACTGTACAAATGCTCAGTGACAGTACAATAAACAGTAGAACTGGCATCACAACAAGAACTCCATCTGAGTAGGAAAGAAAAAAAATGAAAGGCATCAGAGTGGTGATGCATCCCCTGTGCTTGACACACCTCAGTAGGAATGTACGAGTATAAGTAAATATAAATATGCATGTAATGGTGTTTTTGACGATGTATGACTTCATCATGTGACTTTATGATGGCCTTTCGTGTCAGTCAAGCAGAAATATTTTGCTGATCAATATATGCTTTAGATCATCCATCAAGGCTTTTTGGTTGTTGAGATATACCAAAAAGAGGCTTTTTTAGACCATATTTTTCTTGCTTTCCCTTTGACCAAACTACTCCAAAATCTAAACACTTCTAGATATCTATCCAAGTAATATTCCTACCAAGTTTAAAGGAAATCTGTCAAGCCAATTTTTGAGTTATCTCATGCACAGATGCACAGATATGCACACACATGCCAGTGAAAATAATATCATTTTTCGCCGGAGCCCAGGGTAAAAAGGATGCCTGAAATACTAACTCTCTCAAAAGCCACTATTATGATACCAGTAATGATACTAACCGAAGGGCTCGAACTTGAAATGAATTATTGAACCATTCCTGCTTCCACCGTATGTGCTGACCATCAGGAAAGCTTCATACTGAGATGAGGGACTGAGACCTGTCAGGATCACGCTCCTGCTTTCAAGGTCTGCATCCACAACTGGAACAACAATCACACATCAGATGTCAGCTCCAGGAAATCCATCACCAAATAAATAAAATAGGATCTTTAACTTACCCTTAATGTTGTCCTGTTTATCCCAGTAGAAGACCTTGTAGTTTCTGATAATCCCATTTCTTTGCTCTAACTGTATTTCATCCCAGATAAGCTCAACATGGGGCTGCCAGGACGTTGTAATTCTTAGTTTTGGAACAATGGATGGCTCTTCAAAAGGAAACATATAATTGTGATATTTTTATGACACTTAATATGATTTATCTTCAAAAAACACAATTGATATCCACCAGAGGGCAGCATTTGATCACAAATGAACGTACTGAGCTTTTGCTCTTTATTATTATTATTGTATTATCATTATTTACTTATTTCATTTTCTTTTTAGAAATTTAAAGTCCAATGTACAGTTTCACAAAGACAACCAACAGGATAATAAGCAATGAAATATGAAATTTGTAAAACTATGGGAATTCTTTAGATCTCCAAAACTAAATCAGTTTCAAATGGCAGAGAGAATATATTTATTAAATTTCATTTTTAATGCTGAGCACAGTTTATTTAAATTATTTTATATTCTGACACCTTTCATTATTATTGCTGCATCTTTGCTTTAAGAGAGTGGTTTTCAAACTGTGAGGTGTGCCCCCCTGGTGGGCACCAAAGTTCTTCGTGGGTGGGGGTGGGGGGCGGACAAAAAAATAACTGTAAACACTGTTATCCAACTAAAGAAGAAGGGGACAAAAGGAAAAAGAAAACATTGTTTGCTAACATGCCAGGATAAATTTTAGTGCATAAATCTACCAATGAGAAGACAGAGTTTGGGGCAACCCAAAAAAAGCCCCCCTGTGCAGGCGAGGCGCCTCTCATCTGATCACAGAGTGACACCTTGGTCTGTGCGCTGAACGGATGGGGGCACGGCTGGCTGCCAACAGCTGTCGAGACATCTCTGGTCCTGGATGTCACAGCTGCAGAACACGTACCGTGTTTTGGTGGACATACGCATGTGTGTCTTTGCTGTCCTCACGTGGAAATACATAAAAACATATGTCGCTTTTGTGACGGGCTGGAGAAATGAACCGTTAATTAATTTGGACACGCAGCAGGCGATCTGAATGTCACGTCTGTCTGACAGGACACGTGTGTCCTGTGAGTGGCGCGGGACTATATGACAAGCCAACAGTGTGACAAATACGCCATTTTCAGTCATGTATCAGCCGGAGTTTGTTACGACGTAACAAACTCTGTTTGGTCAGTTATCACGGTGCTTTTCTCTCTTTCTTAAAAATACATTTATCTGCTTGTTGATTTTAGCCATTTCATGCTCCTGTTGTAAGACAGTGATTGTAGCGCAGTGGTAAAGTTTCTGTCTGGTAATCAGAGCGTTTGTAAATTGCAGGTTCGAATCCCATGAGTGGCATTTATTTTCTAGTTAACCAGGGTTATTTAACCGAGGTGTTCTGTATTGTGTCCTGTTTTATTTATTATTTATATCAACCCAGTGATATTAACTAATTATACAGCTGGTTTTTATTTTATTTTTCTCCACATCAGCGGGGCAATGTGGTGCACCACATCCCAGCTGTTCGCCTTGTTTTCCTGCTAACACAACACCGTCGCGTGCAGGACACCATCGCAGCGGGTTTGTTCACGCCTGCCCGTCGGCTTGAAGTTTTTGTGGTTCGCTCATACAAGCTTGTTTTGCCGTGATTCACCCTGATGTGTGAAGGGGCCCTTAGTTATGTCAAAGACATTTAAAAACACACAGAGATGTCTAAATGTTAAAAAAAAATATGTTTAAAATATGACAAAAGGTAAAATAGAAGAATAGGAAGTATTTTTAAATGTTTGAAAAGGGTGTAAAATGTATGAAAGAACAGAAAGTTATTTAAAAATGTTTAAAATGTTTACAAAGGCTGTAAAATATGTAAATGCATAGACAGTTCCTAAGAAAACATAAATATATTTCAAATGTGTTTAAGATGTGTAAAAGAATAGAAAGAAACACACGAAAATGTTGAAATTGTGTGTATGTGTGTTGTGTGTGTGTGGGGGGGCTATTCATATGTTCTCTGGGGGGGGGGGGGGGGGATTTTTGCATGCAATTTCTCTTGCAACAAACTCTCGTCTCACTTCTTCAAAGCCATAGCAACCTGACTCTCGCACCTCGGGCTGCACTTTGTGTGATCTTTCTTGGGTCTTTGGTGACTTACCCTTCTGGCTGGAGTAGGCATTAACAGTCTGAGGACGGCCCATCCCATTCTTAAAGCGAGGATACACTGAGATCCCGTAGGGCTTGTATGGCTCAAAGCTGCCTATTGATGAGCAGGAAGAGGTTAGAGTGGATCAGTGCCTGTAAGCTCAGAACAGTGTGTACAAGCAGGCACAGGAAAAGAAGGCCTTGTGGAAGAGTGGCTGTTTGATTTTTAGGGTACAGCATGAGGATCAGGTTGTAGTCACAGAAAAAGTGAGGATACCGACCTGAATACCCGTGAAACAAATACAATTACAAACCTGTTATTAGCAGCCCTGACTGGTTTCTGTCAGCCACAGCAAACCGGAGGGAGGCGAGGCCTTCGTCTAGCAGCGGCTTCCACTCCACCACGTAATCACTGAGGTCAGAAGATGCCAAGCTTGTCCACTGGACCAGCATGGATTTGTCATCATGAGGACGCACAGTAACATTTGATAATGCTGTACGAGCTGCAGATACAAAACACATCATACACACTGTGACTGAAACATGTATAAAGTGTGTTAAACTGTGTGTACTGCCTACAGAGGTGCCAAAGTGGTGCCACACAGCCTGAGTTTGGGCCAAAAAAACAGATTATAGTCCATGGCCTAGTAATTGTACTTTTAAGTGGAAACTTTGTGTGAGCCAGGATTTTTTTTCTAATATTTTAAAAAAATTAATTAATTAATTAATTTATTGTTTTCATGTTGGGGGAAAATGTATTTACCTTCTTATCAGAGCATTTTATTTATTTATTTTTTTGTAAGACTGACAATGATATGTGTAGAATGTTCGGGCTTGGAGGACTGCACTCCACTGAGGGCCGTTCTATCTGCAGCCAAATTGGTGCAGAGAAAAAATAAAAAAAATAAAATAAATAAATAAATCAACAATGCCAACTGTAGTGCCTGTATTTGAAAAAAAAAAAAAAAATTGCGACAGATGTTCTATTTTCAGCTCAATTTAAACACAAAAAACAAATCCACTGGCTGCCTACTTTGATAAATATTTCAGTAATTATGAACATAAAGAATTGCTGGGGCCAGAATGACAGACCGGCTTCTCTTTTTCTTACCTTTCTCTGTAAAACCTAGAGATGGTTGTGCGTGAAAATCCCAGCAGATCAGCAGTTTCTGAAATATCAACAATGATACTACCTCACTTAAATCCCCTTTCTTCCCTATTCTGATGCTCAGTTTGAACTTCGGTAGGTTGTCTTCACCACATCTAGATGTCATCACATGTGATGTTCATGGACAGGATATTGAGGCATAGTTGGGGAGAGGAGGGTTTCCACTTTGGTGGGCTCAGGGTACAATCACTGCTTTTTGCAGATGATGTGGTCCTGTTGCCTTCATCAGCCTGTGGCCTCCAACACTCACTGGATTGCTTCGCAGCCAAGTGTGAAGTGGATGGGATGAGGATTAGCACCTCTAAATCTGAGGCCATGGTTCTCAGCAGGAAACCATTGCCTACTCCGGGTAGGGAATACGGTCTTGTCCCAAGTAAAGGAGTTCAAGTACCTCGGGGTCTTGTTCACAAGTGAGGTGATCAGTGGAGCATGAGATGGGCCGTGGGGATGGTATTACATTCAAAAAGACAAAGCTCTCAATGTACTGGTCAATCTTTGTCCCTACTATCACCTATGGTCATGAGGATTGGGTCATGACCGAAAGAACTAGATCGTGGGTGCAAGCGGCCGAAATGCATTTCCTCAGGAGGGTGGCTCGTGTCTCCCTTAGAGATAGGGTGATCCGGTCAACCGTGGGGAGCTCAGAGTAGAGCTGCTGCTCCTTCACATTAAAAGGAGCCAGCTTGGGTGGTTCGGGCATTTGGTAAGGATGCCCCCTGGATGCCTACTTAGGGAGCTGTTCCAGGCATGTCCAGCTGGTAGGAGACCCCGGGGAAGACCCACAACTAGTTGGAGAGATTATATCTCCACGCTGGCCTGGGAACACCAGGAATGGTCAATGTGGCTCGTGAAAGGGAGGTCTGGGATCCCCTGCTGGAGCTGTTGCCCCTGCAACCCGATCACAGATAAGCAGTTGAAGATGAGTGAGTGATGAGTGTGAAATTTGCTAATATATTATAAGTATGTTTATTTTGGTAAATTTCATCCAGTTTAGAGTAGATTTATCCATGGGGTTACGCTACTTTGTAAATAAAGCATATACAAAGCAAAGACCAGGTAGTTCAAGGAGTTGGGTAACCAACATGTAGACCTGGGTTTGATTATCAGGCACGCTATCTGTGTATGTTCTTGGCGAAGATACTTCATCCGCATTGTCTCATTCAACCCAGCTGTAAATTGGTGCTGGCCTTGGATGGGTAGGAGCAACCTGCAAAGGACTGGCATTTCATCAATGATAATTTGTCAGAATATACACACATACACACTCATCTTCAACCACTTAGTCCAATCAAGGGTCACGGGGGGCTGGAGCCTATCCCAGCAGACATAGAGCGCGAGGCGGGGTACACCCAGGACAGGACGCCAGTCTGTTGCAGGGCCACAAACAGACAAACAAACACATACACACCCACTCGCACACCTATGGACAATTTAAAGATTCCAATCCACCTAACCTGCATGTCTTTGGAAGTGGGAGGAAACGGAGCACCCAGAGGAAACCCACGCAAACACGGGGAGAACATGCAAACTCCACACAGAAAGGCCACAGGTGGGAATTGAACCCATGACCTTCTCGCTGTGAGGCAACAGTGCTAACCACTAATCCACCGTCAGAATATATATTTTACTTAATTGCACATCAGCCACATTTGACAAACAGACCCCGGTCAGGAGGATTCCAGTAATTCAGGTATGAGACCACTTTCTGGTCATTGGTTTTACCTTGTGGAAACAAAATCCGGACTTCAGTGGGGCGCGACTTTCCTGCTGCATTTACGGCACTTAGAAATACGTTCTGTACTCTTGGATGAAGTTGGAAAGTGCAGTAACTCTCAGTTGTGGAGCACAGCTGTCCTTTTCCACCTGGCTGTTTTTGTCTTGACACAATGTATGACACATTCTGGCCATTGGTGCGGAATTGTTTTGATGGCTAAAAAAGAAAAAGAAAAGAAAGAAAAGGGAAGATATTTTAAAGACTAGGCATCCCAGACATAACCAGAGCTGAAACACGTGTCAGTTTGTGACAGGTGTTAAGCAGCATATGTGATGTGTGTACCTTCCAAAACAAGTCTACGATGAATGGTTTGTGCATGCTATCCCCTGATACCTTCATCCAGGAGTCTAATTGTCCAGTGGGAGCTGAAGAGAAAGTGATAGCTGTCAGCTTCATAGCTCATCAAAAAGCCTGCACTATTCTCACTTTAGAAATTAAAACTTTCCCATACACGACAGACGTATGGATTCAGTGGCAGTGTGTGAGGCAAAGCTCAATACATCAGTTCAGCCTGTGCAATCAAGCAAAGCAACGGGCGATGCAGATCATGACATCAGCATATATCGAAATCAAAACCAGGAAATGGAAGAAAAGGGAACAGTCTGAAAAAACTTTAAGTGTCACTGAATTGATCAAAAACCAACCCTTCTCCAAGGTGACTCCGGACTGGCTGGTGCTCCATTCACTCCATGGGCTCTGTTTGTACCTGACTCGAATCTGGGCATCATACCGCGTCCAATGGAGTAGATTGCACACTTCACACTGGTCCACAGATCTCCCTTTCATGCAGCCTCTCATCAAGATCTAACATGCAGCATGTCCACAAACATGATAACACAGCGAACATACAAATATGACTTGATTTGCATGTTAGCCACAAACATTTAGACATTTCAGCCATTTTCAAAGTAACTCAATTTGTGGATTTGTTCCGATTTTAAGATTTTAAGAAGGAAGAGATATTGTCTCAAGAGGCTACCATGCTTTCTCAGAGCTGCCAACCATCCCGCATTGGGTGGGATTTACCTCCGTGACTGCATCCCGCATGAGTGTGTGGGACGCCCATTAGTCCCACAGTTGTGTGGGTCCAGGCACACCACCGGAGCCCCCCCAGATACACTCTTCGTGCCATTAGTGCTTGCGGCCACACGTGGGTGTCCCGCATTGGTAACGTCAAATGTTGGAAAGTATGCTTTCTTCCTAAAGAGAAGGGTCATGGTTCAACACCACCAGTACACAATTACATTTACATGGAGTTGTGTGCTGTGTACTTTAGTTCAATATTTGTATGACTTTTTGAATAGAATGAAAAAGAATGTAACAAGGTTAAGTTGAGACTGAAAAGTAAAAGTTCCTTTTTGGCTGGCTAGTTCCTATTTGGCTAAGCAGGTAGCAGGTTCATCTTGAGAGTGAGAAGTCTGTTGTTAAAACCCCACCTGAGTCACAAACATATACGAGGTCTGTCCGTAAAGTATAGGTCCTTTTTATTTTTTTCAAAAACTATATGGATTTCATTCATATGTTTTTACGTCAGACATGCTTGAACCCTCGTGCGCATGCGTGAGTTTTTCCATGCCTGTCGGTGACGTCATTTACCTGTGAGCACTCCTTGTGGGAGGAGTCGTCCAGCCCCTCGTCGGAATTCCTTTGTCTGAGAAGTTGCTGAGAGACTGGCGCTTTGTTTGATCAAAATTTTTTCTAAACCTGTGAGACACATCGAAGTGGACACGGTTCGAAAAATTAAGCTGGTCTTCAGTGAAAATTTTAACAGCTGATGAGAGATTTTGAGGTGATTCTGTCGCTTTAAGGACTTTTCACGGTGCGAGACGTCGCTCAGCGCTCTCAGGCGGTGTCATCAGCCTGTTTCAAGCTTAAAACCTCCACATTTCAGGCTCTGTTGTTGATCCAGGACGTCGTAAGAGAACAGAGAAGTTTCAGAAGAAGTCGGTTTCAGCATTTTATCCGGATATTCCACTGTTAAAGGAGATTTTTTTAATGAAAGACGTGCGGGCGGATTGCAGCGTCGGCTCGCAGCCGCCACGACGCTCCGCCACAGGAAAAACACCTCTGTTGGAAGCCTTGAGGACAACTTGGAACATCTCCAGCTGATAAACAATTTCTCATATACTCACTCCACTGAAAGCCATCAAAAGCCAACTGGATTTTAACAAATGGTTATCAACACGGAGGTGTTTTTCCTGTGCCGCCGCGCCACGTCGGCTGTGTCCCGACGCGCGGACCCGTCCGCATGTCTTTCATTAAAAAAAATCTCCTTTAACAGTGGAATATCCGGATAAAATGCTGAAACCGACTTCTTCTGAAACTTCTCTGTTCTCTCACGACGTCCTGGATCAATAGAGCCTGAAATGTGGAGGTTTTAAGCTTGAAACAGGCTGATGACGCTGCCTGAGAGCGCTGCATGACGTCTCGCACCGTGAAAAGTCCTTAAAGCGACAGAATCACCTCAAAATCTCTCATCAGCCGTTAAAATTTTCACTGAAAACCAGCTTAATTTTTCGAACCATGTCCACTTCGATGTGTCTCACAGGTTTAGAAAAAATTTTGATCAAACAAAGCGCCAGTCTCTCAGCAACTTCTCAGACAAAGGAATTCCGACGAGGGGCTGGACGACTCCTCCCACAAGGAGTGCTCACAGGCGAATGACGTCACCGGCAGGCGTGGAAAAACTCACGCATGCGCACGAGGGTGCAAGCATGTCTGACGTAAAAACATATGAATGAAATCCATATAGTTTTTGAAAAAAATAAAAAGGACCTATACTTTACGGACAGCCCTCGTATGTCAGTTGATTACAAGAATGTTATTTTCATTTGTTAAAATTATATTTCATTGTTGTTTCGCTGTCTTTGTCTTTACTTGTGCGACTGAAACAAAAAACAGCCAAGGTTAGATTTTTTTGGAACACATAGTTTTTGTATATATCAACAAATATTTGAATTGTTAAATTCAGAAGACTTATAAAATGCTTTCCTTAATAGATTCCTGCTCAGAGAAGAAGAGACTTCTGTGAGACTGTGAGACTTCAACACAGAGGTGCTTTTGCTCCGCTGTCAGCTTCGTGCTGAAGCCATCGGCATGAATTTCGCTGCAACTCTTTTCATGGCCAAATCTTCTGTCACAGTGGAATGTGCCGAAAAAATGCTGATGTCCACCTCTTCCACAATTTCTCGGATAGTCACATGACGGTCCCACATCACCACAGCGTTCACTCTGGAAATGATCTGGTCATTTCAGCATGTTGATGGCCGACCGGAGCGTGGCTCACCGTTGTGCGACCATCTTTAAACCGGTTGTACCGCTCCTTAATCTGTGTGATGCCCATAGGATCGTCACCGAAAGCCGTCTGAATAATCCAAATGGTTTCCACCTGGCTATCGCCCAGTTTCTGGCAAAATTTGATGCAGTCGCGCTGCTCCAGTCATTCTGCCATTTTCCTTGCAAAGAAAATCTGACGAGAGACTCCACCCATCCTCACACAAAGGCTGCTTACAAGCAAATGACGCAATTGACAGGCGTGACAAAACTCACGCATGCGCACGAAGGTTCAAGGTTGGCTCATGCAAGCACACGTGATTCAAATCCATCAGGTTTTTGCAAAAAATAAAAAGGTCGGATACTTTTCTAACAGACTTCGTACATTTACTACGTGTCTTTTACTCTGGCAAACAATGCATTAATCGACGTATTTCGGTTGTTTAAGCAACAGGGTTCAAAACATATGAAAAAAGCAGCAGCTTTTTAGTTCGTAAATGAAGGTGTATCTAATACCGAGATAAACTGTGACTTCCAATACTATGTTTTAATGCTTTACTGTGTTTTACTGCTTTTGAAAGATGATGACAGTGTCTGGGGTTTTATTTTTTTATTCATTAATTTTTCGTGTGTTCGTATGTGTTTGTGATCCTTGAATTTACCCAGCAGCGAAAAGTGAAAGTGAAACTGGTTTATCAGAAGCCGACAGTGTAATCTGATGTGGCTGCGTCCAAATCAATACTAAAAGTTATTGGTTATCTGTAATAAAGATAATTTTTTTTTTTTTTTTTTTTTTTTTGCAGTTTTAGGGAGGTGGTGGCGTAACAGCTTGCACGTTGGACTGGGATGCCAGCGACTCGGGTTCGCTTCCCGATCGCAGCCACGCTCCCGACTGGGGATGAGGGAGCGACACGTGCCATGGGCCCTTCTGGAAACAAGTTTCGTGTTTCGTTGGTTACCCACATTAAATATGATCCTCTTTCTTAGCAGTCATAAAAGATAACGTTTCAGTTATCGGATTAATGGTTACTGAAGCTAACTTTTTGGTTAGCTGTGCCTATCACTGCCTAACTCTAACCATAACCTCATGCCCTCCACCATGTCTCCCCACAATTTGGTGATACTATCATGAAATTATTTTGTGATAATGTCACAAAAATGTAACACATTTCACGATGGTATCACGAACTTATACTGTAGATGAAATCACTGGTTGTGATAGTAAGTCCCTTTGGCTGCTTCCTTGTTTGCACTCGGGGTCGCCACAGCAAATCCAAGGTGCATCTGCATGTTGAATTGGCACAGGTTTTACGCCGGATGCCCTTCCTGACGCAACTCCACATTACATGGAGAAATGTGGCAGGGGTGGGATTTGAACCCGGAACCTTCTGCACTGAAACCAAGCGCATTAACCACTTGGCCACCACCCCTGCTCAAATCACTTGGTGTGAGATTGGGTTTGCAACTCCACATTACATTGAAGTCAATGGGCATGGATGGTCTAGAACCAATAAACCTTCTGCTGTAGATGATAGTGCACTGATCATTTTCCACTACGTCACCTGCTTATTGATACCATACTGGATTAAAATTTTAACAATGTAACCTAAATTGCAGATCATATCAATAAGAGATGGATTTATGCTCACCGGTGGACTGCTCTCAGCAGGTACGAGTCGGACTTCCATGTTGAAGTTGGAGTCAAGAACCCAGGTCTGGGACAAGGTCCATTTAAGATATAGGCAACCATATTTTTTTGGCACCACTTCAACCTTCAAAATGGTTGGTGGGTCAAACTTAGCTGAAATAGTAACAAAGGAAAAACACAAATAAAATTTAAGATTCAAAATCTGTTCTTTATATGATGTAAAAAAAAAAAAAAGTATTGTAGTGAAGCAGATGACATCAATCATCAGTCATATCAAGTGCTGATCAATGCACCAAATTTGGTGTGATAATTCCCAATGCAGTATTTACCAAATCTGGTTGATTGGCAACTTGAAAATTCTAGATGATGGCCATTTTCAAAGATGGGCACTAAAATGACCCACTAAATATTATTTTTTTCCATAGACATGCTCTTACTTGATTGATTTTTGAAATATTCATGGCAAACTGTGTGTTATTCATCACAAAGGATCTGTTTTACAGCATCAGTGAAACCAACATGTTGTCTAATTTCAAGATGGCCACCAAATTGACCAATTTTTTTTTTCTCTCAAAAATATCATTACTTATTTGATTTGTGTGATCTTGGTGTCGAATTGTAGGTTTTCACTTATGCCAGATTAATTTTTCATGTTCCAACAACAATATGACCAGTGTTGCCACAGTTACTTTGAAAAAGTAATGCAATTACTGATTACTGATTTCTCCTTGAGAAAGTAACTTAGTTACTTTACTGATTACTCAATTTTAAAAGTAACTAAGTTAGCTTACTAGTTAGTTTGCTTGTTACTTTCAGCAGCTGCTGACAACAATCCCCCCTGCCACCTTAACATGAGAATGATAACCTGTTTTGCCAATACTCACTTTATAGTAACCCTTTCTTGACCTCAATTAACATGAATACTTGTTTAAAAAAAATAAAAAATAAAGACATCTTTCTTGACCTCATATTTAACTGTTGACAGTACTGTAACGGTAAAACATACTATTTCTAACCTACATTGTTTATAAATGTAAGTATTAAATTCTTTCTTACATTTTTCTAACATTTAAAGTCTTTCTAGCCATTTTTGTTGTTGAAATTAACATTATTATTACTATTATAAGTAGTACTGATAGTAGTAATAGCATGAAAAAATGTCTTCAAAAGTGAACCTTTAATCTAGGGCTGTGGTGGGGAGCCACGTGCCCGCCCCCATCCATGCCACCTTCCCGCATGGATTCACCTGGCTTGCTATTTGAGCAGAAGAATGGATAATATTTATTTATGCAGGAAACACGAGCAGACTGACAGGTAAGAAATTTTTTTTCTTTTTTTTGGCATGTCATTTTCAGAAAGAGACATATGCATTTGGGTAGAAAAAAGCATGAGTATAACGCGTCATGGATCAGCTGTTTTTAGTGAGTAGACACACAGTGGCACAGAGTTTTAAAGACAAAAGAAGGGCGTAAAATGCCTTTGTAAAACCATAGCTCTGAGTGTCACCGTGCTTTGAGAGACAACTGTTTTTCAACTCTGACCTGCTGCACAGTGGATATGGCTCTGTGCTCGCAGCTCTGTGAAAGTGGGCAGTTCAACCACACACTGTCCTCCCCTTGCTCACCGGCCGGTTTTAATGCTGGGATCGACCCACGACACAAAATAATAGTAACACACTGTGACTTGGAGAAGTAACTTTAATCTGATTACTGATTTGGAAAGATTAACGAGTTAGATTACTCGTAACTGAAAAAAACGGTCAGATTTGCCCTACCGGCATCACTGAATATGACACTCTTAGTGATATAAACTGTCATTTAACCATGTTGACTGTAGATATTAAAATAACAACACAATATATTCAACACTAAACACCTTAAACTAGGCCTACATGCAGTATTTTCAAGAGATGAACACTTTCAAAACATGTACTGGATGGAAACCATTACTTCAAAATGTAATAAACTTCATTCATGAGTCTGGTCTGCTTGACTTTTCTCCTTCAAAAATGCCAGAGGGAGTTTTTCCTGACTACTGTCCTTGCTCAGGGGGATTGGTACGGTTAGACCTTACCTGTGTAAAGTGCCCTGAGGCAGCTTTGTCCTGAATTGGCACTATATAATTCAATAAATTCTAATTTGTCTCATAAGGAAAATAAAACATAATCAATACTGTAAATAACAAATAAAATATAAAATACACTCAACAAAAATATAAACGCAACACTTTTGGTTTTGCTCCCATTTTGTATGAGATGAACTCAAAGATCTAAAACTTTTTCCACATACACAATATCACCATTCCCCTCAAATATTGTTCACAAACCAGTCTAAATCTGTGATAGTGAGCACTTCTCCTTTGCTGAGATAATCCATCCCACCTCACAGGTGTGCCATATCAAGATGCTGATTAGACACCATGATTAGTGCACAGGTGTGCCTTAGACTGTCCACAATAAAAGGCCACTCTGAAAGGTGCAGTTTTATCACACAGCACAATGCCACAGATGTCGCAAGATTTGAGGGAGCGTGCAATTGGCATGCTGACAGCAGGAATGTCAACCAGAGCTGTTGCTCGTATATTGAATGTTCATTTCTCTACCATAAGCTGTCTCCAAAGGCGTTTCAGAGAATTTGGCAGTACATCCAACCAGCCTCACAACCGCAGACCACGTGTAACCACACCAGCCCAGGACCTCCACATCCAGCATGTTCACCTCCAAGATCGTCTGAGACCAGCCACTCGGACAGCTGCTGCAACAATTGGTTTGCATAACCAAAGAATTTCTGCACAAACTGTCAGAAACCGTCTCAGGGAAGCTCATCTGCATGCTCGTTGTCCTCATCGGGGTCTCGACCTGACTTCAGTTCGTCGTTGTAACCGACTTGAGTGGGCAAATGCTCACATTCACTGGCGTTTGGCACGTTGGAGAGGTGTTCTCTTCACGGATGAATCCCGTTTCACACTGTCCAGGGCAGATGGCAGACAGCATGTGTGGCGTCGTGTGGGTGAGCAGTTTTCTGATGTCAATGTTGTGGATCGAGTGGCCCATGGTGGCGGTGGGGTTATGGTATGGGCAGGCGTCTGTTATGGACGAAGAACACAGGTGCATTTTATTGATGGCATTTTGAATGCACAGAGATACCGTGACGAGATCCTGAGGCCCATTGTTGTGCCATACATCCAAGAACATCACCTCATGTTGCAGCAGGATAATGCACGGCCACATGTTGCAAGGATCTGTACACAATTCTTGGAAGCTGAAAATGTCCCAGTTCTTGCATGGCCGGCATACTCACCGGACATGTCACCCATTGAGCATGTTTGGGATGCTCTGGACCGGCGTATATGACAGCGTGTACCAGTTCCTGCCAATATCCAGCAACTTCGCACAGCCATTGAAGAGGAGTGGACCAACATTCCACGGGCCACAATTGACAACCTGATCAACTCTATGCGAAGGAGATGTGTTGGACTGCATGAGGCAAATGGTGGTCACACCAGATACTGACTGGTATCCCCCCCCCAATAAAACAAAACTGCACCTTTCAGAGTAGCCTTTTATTGTGGGCAGTCTAAAGCACACCTGTGCACTAATCATGGTGTCTAATCAGCATCTTGGTAATGCACACCTGTGAGGTGGGATGGATTATCTCAGCAAAGGAGAAGTGCTCACTATCACAGATTTAGACTGGTTTGTGAACAATATTTGAGGGAAATGGTGATATTGTGTATGTGGAAAAAGTTTTAGATCTTTGAGTTCATCTCATACAAAATGGGAGCAAAACCAAAAGTGTTGCGTTTATATTTTTGTTGTGTATTATGTAACTAAATAGAATATGACATTCAATATCATGTTAATCAATCAAAGGAGCATTTCTATGCAAAAAGTGATTTGGTGATTGTATCACAAAATGCACAATTTTTCCATTATTCATTTCAGTTAATTATCTGCTCCACTATTTGATGACAAACATTCCTAGGGAAAATGGAAGCTTGTCAATGGAAGCTTGATTATTGGTATATCAGTGTATTGATAGAGTATATTAGGTAATTGTCCATGCAAGTTGTAGACTTACTCCTTATTGACTATAGAAACAATTAGAAAAAATGTTTCTCACCTACACTGAGGGGTTCCACAATAATAGGCAGTGAGGTTGCTTCTCCAAGTTCATTCACCACCTTCACATATATTTTCATTTCTTGGTACCAGGAAAAATCTGAGCGAGGGATGGCATAGTGGTGGACACCTGCTGGCACTGCATAACTCTTGTGCTTATTGAATTTACTGAAATCACACCATGTGAAAAACAGTCACTGACACATTCCATAACAATATTTGCTTTCTGTTTCAGTGTATTGCACTCAGAATATTACCGCATCTCTGTGTGGAGGGAATACTCCGTGAGTAGATGAGACTCCCACTTCCCAGGGTCCCACTGACAGGTCAGCGTGCTTGGGCTGGTGAGGTTTGTTTGACAACTGAGACTTTCCGGGACCTCTGGTGGGTCTGTCAGTAAATAAACAGTGAAGATTTTGTAGAGGTGTTGATATTAAATTATTTTTGCCATTTTGTGAGCCAAGCCGTGCAACATATCTGCTGATTTAAGCAAGAAGCAGCATGCTTTTGTGTCTCACCACTATGTACATACAGTAATATATAGGACTTTCTATCAGTATGCCCGTGTCTATCTAGTCTTGTCAACACGATAAGTCAAAATCAACATGTTAGATATTAATGACACAATAAGGGCTTGGAATGTAAATGAGGTTATTCAATTGGACGGGGTGCTTCTTTACATATATTTGCATACTAATGAGAGAACGACAATGGGCACCACTATCCCACTCACTCATCTTCATCCACTCTTTTTTTATTAAGTGCAAACCGTTCTACTCACCCCGTGAGTTCAGCTCTTTCATCCAAGCTGGTGTTTACATCACACCGCTGGCTAACGTGCATGATGCATGCTCGCTGACCAGATACTATGTGTGGAGTGGACTAACCCAGACTCTTTAGTTATTGTCCTGGGTGACCAACAAAGGTAATCTCTCCCACGAACTTCCCAAATACAGACAGCTCATTAAATGTCTGACCAGAGAGGACAGTATTCTGGATCACTGTAACACAACTATGAACAATGCTTACCATGCTGTCCCACATACTGCACTGGGACACTCTGACCATGCCATGGTCCACCTGATTCCTACCTACAGGCAGAAATTAAAAGTCTGCAAACCTGCAGTGAGGACATCCAAACTGTGGAGCAGTGAGGCTGTGGAGGATCTACAGGCATGTTTAGAAAAAATGGACTGAGATGTGTTCAAGATTGCCACCAACAGTCTGGATGAGTACACAGATGCGGTGACTTCATATGAGGCTTCTGTGAGGACTGCTGCATCCCATCATGAACCACGGTGAAGTATAACAATAACAAATCCTGGTTCAGTCCTAAACTCAGACAGTTAAGGAGGCAAAAGGAGGAGGCTTTCAAGAGTGGGGACAAGGTCAGGTTTAAAGAGTCTCTGACACTTGCATGACTTTGATCCGCACACTTTCACGCACGTCGTTGCGATGATCCCACCCACTGTGTTCCCAGCTGGACACCGTGCTTTGTTCCACTGGCTGCCACGCGCTCTGCGCTGGACGCTGCATATACTTGTATATAATTATCTTGTAGCAGATTAATCATTTTCTCTGCAAGCTGGCTGCTGAAAACGGTTCTAATCCTTCCTGAATCACAGAGGACTGCTCCAGTCTCAAGGCCATCTCTGACCCCCAGCTGGATCCCCTGCAGTTTGAATAACGAGCCATCAGGGCGGTCGACAACACTGTTAACACAGCCCTCCACCTCATCCTCCGGCATCTGGACTCCCCAGGAACCTACGCCAAGATTCTGTTTGTGGACTTCAGCTCTGCTTTCAACACAATCATCCCAGCCCTGCTGCAGGACAAGCTCTCTCAGCTTGGCTTGCCCGACTCCACCTGCAGATGGATCACTGACTTCCTGTCCAACAGAAGGCAGCATGTGAAGCCTGTTATTCAAGATGGCCACCAAAATAGAGCTTTTTTCACTTAAACACCAATGATTTCTGTCATTATTAAGTCTATTGTTTGTTCCTACTATGTATTTTAATGATAAGGGTCTATTGGTGGCCATTTTGGATGCCATTTTGAATCATAAATCCATGAATGAATTTAGTTTAGGCACAAATGAGTTTGTTGTGACCTGCAATGGTCTTCCCGTTGAATCTCTGATATTTAAGTTGTTTATATGTTGTGTAAAGGTGTTTTAGTGAAAAAACCCTATTTTGGTGGCCATCTTGGATAACTGGCTTGATGCCTGTTTTTATTTTTGGGAGCATCCTGACTGTGTTTTGGGGTCATCTAAGGAACCTAAAACAGTTGGTTTGGTTTAGTCCTGGGGGGGGGGGTGCAAAGGTAGTGGTCGAAGCTCCCCTAGTAGATGGGGACGAGTCTGCCTACAGATGGGAGATCGACCTCAAGACACAAAAAAATACTTTTTTTCTGTCTGCAGCTAGACTTATAAATAATGCCAGAGACCCCATTTACCCTGCCCCCCACATACCCACAAAGTACAGGCTGATCATCCCTGTGCTGTTCATCTGTATGCTTGCACAGCCCCATTCCACCATTTCACGATATCTATTGGCCAGCAAATTTAGCTTTGCCCATTTGTCTATTTGGCTCCTTTACTTTACAGAAGTACTTTTTTCCTTTTCTTTTTATTGTTGTTTATGCACCTATTACTTCTTACAGAAGTACTTTCTTTTATTGTTGATTATGCAACAATGACACCAGATGAAATTCCTTGTATGTGAGAACTTACTTGGCAATAAATGTCATTCTGATTCTAAATGATTACTCCAATTAAGGGTCATGGAGGGCTGGAGCTTGTCCCATTAGCCATGTGTGAGGCGGGGTACACCCTGGACAGGACGCCAGTCTGTCACAGGGCCACAAACAGACAAACAAACACATTCACACCCGCACGCACACTTAAGGACAATTTAATTTTTCTAATTCACCTAACCTGTGTGTCTTTGGATGTGGGAGGAAGCTGGCGCACCTGGAAGGAACCCATGCAAACACAGGGAGAACATGCAAACTCCACACAGAAAGGACCCAGGTGAGAATCAATCCCCTGACCTTCTTGCTGTGAGACAACACTGCTAACCACTAAGCCACCATGCAAAGCTGACATTCAGACTACACCCCCCTAGTATGGAGTAGATGACTGTTGCTTTGATATTTCCAAACATTTCCTTAGTAAAAAGAGGTGTTTAATTTGTGCAAAGTTCATATTTGTGTCATGAGTACCTAATGTAGAATAGATGTTGGATGTTCGAAGGTGTTCCCATATTAACAGATTTGGTGAAGTCTGACTATATCTCACCATTTTTAACATTAGAAAGTTCATAGTTATGTCACAAGTACGTCATGTGAAGGAGATTGCTGCTATGCTATTACCTGTGATTAGCAGGGAAAGCACATGATTGAGTCTGTCACTCAACAATGAGAGGGTAACATTTCCATAAATGAAAATTCCACAAATCTGTAATAACTACTTCATATACAGCTTTGAACTTATGAGTTCTGATAGCTACAAATGGAGAGCAGTGAACCTCCTATTTTGGGTTATGTTGGCATCTTTTTACATGAACACTGATGATAAGGTAAAATAAAGGCTGATAGGCCTGTCGAATTGCATGTGAGGCCTTGTTGCTTATCTCCAACCACAGTACATCATATTGAGTAGGTGAAATTTTTACGTTTTCTACCTAACAGTAGTGATGTGTTGAGTAAGTGCTTGGTTTCATTATTACCTTGCCCACTGTTATACATAAGCTCCACATATCACATTGAACAAACAATTTCAGTGTTGTTGCAGAAACAGATAACATGTTGCATATTGGTGGTTGAATTGCTGCTTTGATAATTATCAAAGCAATACATTACAATGGATTTAGAGCAGGTGTGGTTGTAAATGAGAGTGAGACAGTATTTACATACAGAAATGCACTAAACAGAGAACTACACTGTTATTTTCAGTCAGTTTAAAGGTCTATAAATGATCCTTATGCTACCAGATATCAGACAGATTTCAGGACCAAACTAAAGCCCTGGTCCCACCAAATAATTGTAATTGTTTGTGCAATGTTTTTTATGAACATTGTGCAAACAATTACAAACGCTGCGTGTGAGTGCAAGTAATTGCATCAGCGCACTGCATCACAGTGCAGCTCATCTGATCAATTATAACGAGATGTTAAATCTATCATAAACATACTTCTACAGCTATTCATAAAAAGGAATGGACATGCAACTGTTTTACCAAGCCATTACAATCTAAACATTACAAATAATTACATTTTAGATGGTTCCAAATATGTTCTCCACCTTATGAAGCGCAGGGGCGAGAGAGAAAACAGTGCTTCAGCTGAAACGGTCCGGTTAGACGTGTTTTCAACAGGTGTTTTCTGAAAGAAAATGATTAATCTACTGCAAAATAATTACACTGTATATGCAGCATCCAGCGCACAAAGCACGGCATCCAGCTAAACAAAGCAGGTGGGATTGTCACGACGTAGTGCGCGAGAGGGCAGAGCAAAAATAGCCTATCCAAAATAGCCTGTTCTATCCTCGTAGCCGCCAGGTACTCGTGCTCAGCATCATACTAACCACTAACATGCCTCTAACATCGTTGTTTTTCCTCGTAGTACCCTGTACACAAACTGCCCCACATTGTTTTTGCTAAATTTTGGATTTCTTAAAATTAGCGCCACATTCAGAGATGAGCCTCATTAGTTGAATATTCTGCCTCTAAGAGCCTCTAAGAGCCACTATTCTCCCACGTTTGTTGAATAACTCGAGTTGTACAAAAAAACATGCTACGTGGCGCATTATTCAATGTTTCTTATTCAGTGGGACCAGGGCTTAAGACCAGTGGTGTAGTCTACGTGGAACGCAGGTAGATGCTGTCTACTCACCTAAAAAGACCGGGAATTTCCGTCTACCCACTTCAAATTGCTCCGGGGAACGTGACAGTGTAAATAAAATGAGCGCTTATTGACTGTAATTTTATTTTCTCCCTTTAAAAGACAGCCATCAGGCGTCCATCACTTCAGAGTGCACCGTATGTGTCCCATCTCCCCCTCCCCCAGCTCGCTCTGCTAGATAAGAGTTTTAAATGGCTCATCGATAGATGGGGGCTGGGCTACCAGCTAATCAGCGCGAAAGCCACACACAAACAAGAACAATGTTGGAGAAAGTATCGATGGTGATTATTACCCGAAAAAATGAAAAGAAAACAGGCCTCGGTTTTAGATTTTTTTTTCGAAAACGTCCACCTGCTGCTTCAGGGCCGAATGATGAAGTTTGCACCCTGAGTGGAGGAGATAAACCTGGTGCTGTCTGCATTGCTGGTAAGTGGGCTAGCCTACGACAGCTACTTTTTTTATTTGTTCACTAAAGTAATGGGCCTTTCACACTGAATACGTCAGACGCGTCAAAAAACGGTCTAAAAAGCATTATTTTCAAAGAGAAGTGTTGCTTTTTAGATGCGTCAGAAGTGTCGCGTCAAAAGCCGAGCTAAACCAATGCTTCTGACGGGAGCGCGCATTGCCGCTTGTTGGCAGGCTGACGCGTCAAAGTTCAATCCAATCCAACTTTTGATGCTCTGAGCTGTGACGTACCTTCGCGTTGTCCAATAGGAACGACGCGTTGGGCCAAAACACGGAAGACTAGTGGCAGAAACCACTGATCTCTACAAAATGGATCGGTGTAGAAACAAACCACCGTGTCACAGGACTGCTCATTTATGGGGCAGTGTTCTGAAGAAAAATCCTTGGAAATGTTTTTTGTTGTTGTTTGTTACCTCAGAATTTCTGATTACTGTTAAAAAAAAGTTTAGAACACTTGTAATTAAAATAGCTAAATAAATCAATAAATGGTTCTTTAGAAACCTTTTATCTGTAAATTAAAACCACCTGTTATTTCAGATGAGATAATTTCTTGTTTAACATAAGGAACCTCTGACATTATTTTTAGACAAAATAACATGGAAATTTGTACATTTTTTTTTAAGTCTGGTAGATTATTTATATCTCATTTCAACCAGAAAAACAGACACTGTAAATAAATACAAATGTTTATTATAAATGTAACAGGAAATAATTTAACAATGACTGCAGTGTGATTGTAAAGTAGGATTTCTGTGACATAAACCTCTTGATGAATTTTTTAATGGTCATTTGAACTTATAATTTTGCCAAAATATGTAACTGCCTTGAATGTTGTTATCAGGACAGAGTCATTTCTAAAATATGAATATGAGCACAATAAGTGGAGAGCTTCTACTTGTGCAAATGTCTTTTGACTTTGATTCGTGGACATTTTTAATGATCCATTCATTTATTGTTAAAATATCAAATGAAACAGCTTTTTAAAAAATACTAGAGTTTTGCCCGTAATCTACAGATGTCTCTTGAGCTTGAGTCCTGTTGGCTGTTGGATAGTGTAGCTTTAAAATGACTGGAATTGGTAAGTGACATACTCTCCGGTATTAGTTGCATGGTTGTCTTCATACTATACTTTTGTGCCACTGATTTGGCCTACAATGTTTTTGTCATTGGTTGAAAAGGTTTCTGCAAAGTAAAGCATCTACCATATTTTCATTGTTGTATGTGAATTTTCTGGGAGCTAGCTTCTGTCCTTCAGCCTAGCTGCTGTTTTAATGGAACTTAACGTATACTAATACTAGCTTGTTTATACTGGGTAGGTTTCCACAAAGCCTACAGGTTCTACTCCCCCGTCTGGACCTGATGATGGACTGTCAACTTCAACAGAGATTGTGTAGGAGGCGTGAGGCTGTGCAGCCAGTGCATGCTCATGTAGACCGGTGTGTTCTGTTTTGTTTTTGTTTATGCATCTAAGCTGTACACAAACAACATGGGGGCATGTGGATTATGATGAAGGGTGAATCTTGCAGCTGCTGAATTTGACAGTACAGGCTCATATCCGGTACTAAATAGAGGGAGGAAAAGTGAACTCTTGCAATATACTTAGTTGGGAGGCAATAATCTGCTCCTTATTATTGCTAAGAGAACTTTTCTTTCTTAATAACAAGGAGTCACAGTCACTTTTTTTTTTTTTTGAGTGACTGTGACTTAAAGTTGTCTTATTTACTGTTAAACAATGCACAGTAGCTTGCATATGATACTTTTGGCTGGATTTAAACATTGTTTATTCCTGGTTTATGACCTGATTAAATTTCTTTGTTAAATTAGGTTTTCAGATGCCAAAAAATAAATGTATTTGATCTTTGTATTTTTAATCACTCTTTTAGATTTACTGTTGTATACTGTATTTTGTAATTGGTGCAAATTACTTACTTACATTCTGACACATTTCTCACATTTATAGTGGCAAATATAGAATGTAAATGATCAGATGGAAAGTATAGATCTATTTGTTGTTATGGTGTTAAAAATGTTAATAACCAGGGGCGCAACGCACGAGGTTGATGACGGGCAAAAAACACAGTCTACCCACTTCAAAAATGTAGACTACACCACTGCTTAAGACTTCCCTCTTTGGCCACCCATCCCCCTCGCCCTCCAAATCAAGTAGAAGGAAGGCCAGTTGGCGCCTGTTACCATATGTTGCTGTTACCATATGAGCCTGTTGCTCCATATGGAAAAAGCCAGTTATATGTTGATTGTAGGACAATGGCATTGTTGCACAGAGGTCTTTTTAGGTCTCTGAATGTAGTTTTTGGAAGTATTTCTGTTTGTATTTATTTAGAAATGTTATATTTATGAGGTCTGTTAGAAAAGTATCGGACCTTTTTATTTTTTTTTCAAAAACCATATGGATTTGAATCACGTGTGATTGCATCAGCCAAGCTTGAACCTTCGTGCGCATGCGTGAGTTTTTCACGCCTGTCGGTTGCGTCATTCGCCTGTGAGCAGGCTTTGTGTGAGCAATGGTCCACCCTCTCGTCATTTTTTTTTATTGCGAATAAATGTCTGAATGATTTGGAGCTTTGCTGCATCATTTTTTTCCAGAAACTGTGAGAGACCTCCAGGTGGACACCGTTCGGAAAATTAATATGGCTTTCAGGGACAATTTTATGGGGATTACACAGATTAAGGAGTGATCCAGACGGTCTAAAGACCGCCCACAGCTGCTGAGAGTGCACCGTGCTCCGAGCGCCGATCGACAGGCTCAAACCCCACTGAAACAACCAGATCATTTCCAACGTGAAGGGTTTGTTGATCCGGGACGTCATCTGACTTTCACAAAAAGGCAGAAGGCGTGGACATCAGCACTTTTGTGGCACATTCCACTGTTACAGGAGTTTTTTTCATGGAAAGAAAAGCGGAGGGACGCACCACAGAGCTTCATGACATGGCACAAAACCACCTCCATGTTGGTCTCACAGGACGGCTTCCAGTTGCTTTTCAGTCGTGTGATTATCCGAGAAATTGAGCATGAGCTGGACATGTCCCAAGATGTCCTGTGAGGCTTCATCACGGCGTTGCTTTGCATCATGCGGCTCCACCGCGACGCGCGGAACTCCTCCGCACATCTGTCTCAATGTGCCGAAAAACTGCTGATGTCCACGTCTTCCGCAATTCCTGTGCTAGTCAGACGACATACCGGATCAAGACAGCGTCCAGTTTATAAATGAACGGCACATTCCACTGTTACATGAGTTTTTGTCATGGAAAGAGGAGCGGAGTTCCGCGCGCCACGGTGGAGTTGCATGGCGCAAAGCAACGCCGTGATGAAGCCTCACAGGACATGTTGGGGCATGTCCAGCTCATGCTCAATTTCTCGGATAATCACACAACTGAAAAGCAACAGGAAGCCGTCTGAAAGCTATCTCAAAGCTGTCCTGTGAGACCAACACGGAGGTGGTTTTGTGCCGCGTAATGAACGGCTCCGTGGCGCGTCCCTCCACTTTTATTTCCATGAAAAAAACTCCTGTAACAGTAGAATGTGCCGAAAAAGTGCTGATGTCCATGCCTTCTGCCTTTTTGGAAAGTCAGACGACGTCCCAGATCAACAAAGCTTTCACGTTGGAAATGATCTGGTTGTTTCAGCGGGGTTTGAGCCTGTCGATCGGCGCTCGGAGCGTGGCGCACTCTCAGCAGCTGTGGGCGGTCTTTAAACCGTCTGGATCACTCCTTAATCTGTGTAATCCCCATAAAATCATCCCTGAAAGCCATATTAATTTTCCGAACGGTGTCCACCTAAAGGTCTCTCACAGTTTCTGGAAAAAAATTGATGCAGCAAAGCTCCAAATCGTTCAGACATTTATTCGCAATAAAAAAACGACGAGAGGGTGGACCAGTGCTCACACAAAGCCTGCTCACAGGTGAATGACGCAACCAACAGGCGTGAAAAAACTCACGCATGCGCACGAAGGTTCAAGCTTGGCTGATGCAATCACACGTGATTCAAATCCATATGGTTTTTTTAAAAAAAATAAAAAGGTCGGATACTTTTCTAACAGACCTCGTATGTTATGGGGAGGTGATGGTCAAGTGGTTAAGCGTTAGGCATCAGACCAGAGGATCCTTGGTTCAATGTCCAGTCAGATCAGAAAATCAGTGAAAACACTGACAGTGTTAAATTAACACTGCCAGTGTACATATGGTCCTACTGTGTAAGGTCCTTAATCACCAAGTTGCTCCCGGTGTGTAGTGAGCGCCTTGCATGGCAGCACCCTGACCTCGACGTGTGAGTGTGTCTGTGTGAATGGATGAATGTAAGGTCTAATTGTAAAGAACTTAGAGCTTCTGATGCAAATGGAAAAGCGCTATATAAATGCAGTCCATTTACCATGTTTATTTTCAGACTGTGACTGATGACCTGATTAAGGTGAGCACTTTAAAGCAGTGAACCATAACAGATTTAATTGTTCATGTGCCCTGAAAACGAGGTCATCTTTTAGAAGTCACATAAAGTGATGCTCGCAGGTAACATGAGCATGAACGATTGCCTCCTGTCTAAGCATTTTATTATGAATGTTATTTCTACCTTGTTCTTTTATGTAAGATTTTGCCCCTTACCAAAAACCAAACCATTGCATTCCTCATTTTGAGTTTATTCAAGGTCATGTTAGAAACCAGGCCTGGGACCCTCACAGACAGTGTTCGTCTTGTGAAAAGGCCCCTAAAATGAGTCATACAACACTTTTATACCTTGTGGGTGTTAACATGGGTGTGGTTTAGTCTTACATTTCTAATGTTACTGGCTCTCACCAACAGGGGGAGCTCTCCCTGTGTCTGAAACTTGGACACATGATAAAGTAAAACTTAACTTATATTTCTCAGAACTTCCAAACAAATAATACAAATAGTTGATAGCTAACATAAAATAAAGAATTAGCACAGATATTACCTAACATGAATAACTAATAGTGTGACTTATTGTGCAGTTAATGGTCCTAATGGATCATCCAAGAAGCGTGCGCTCCAGTATTTCTGCTGAGTGAAATTCTTGTGTAATTTTGTTTTTCCAATGTTAACGTGTTAGGCAGGTATCATAGCTTTGCTGATGTTAGCTCAACTACACAAGAACAATAAAACTTTTTAACAACAATTTTTAATAGCCACACCCCACCTAAACCCCTGCTAAGTTCACAAAGCTATACATTAATAAATACACGAAGTAAAGGCCCCCTGACACTTGAACGACTTTGATGCACACGCTTGCATGCACTGTGTCATGCAGGAGAGTAAACGTATCATTAACGGGTGTAGACTGAATGTGAAAGGGGCGCTGGCACGTACAAGTGCACAAAGAGAATTTTGAAATGTTCAAAAAATCTCTCATGCATCAAAGTCATGCAACAAATGTGAAACAATAGTACTTGCCAACAGTACGTGCAGTTCATCAAGTTGAGGAAAGAAGTGAACAGTGTGAGTGGTTGCGTCAGCGCACCACATCAGAGTGCAGCTTGTCTGAACGATTAGAATGAGATGTCAAATCTATCACAAACATACTTTTACAGCTGCACACAAGAAGGAATGAACATGCAACTGTTTTACTAAGCCATTACAATGTAAATATGACAAATAATTAACTTTTTAGATGGCTCTAAATTTTTTCTCCATATCGTTCAGTGCGTGCGCGACAAAAGCAGCAGCTGGAGCGCTCCTCTGTGATTCCAGAAGTGATTAGAGGCATTTTCAACAGCTAACTCCAACAGAAAATGATTAATCCACTACAAAACAATTATTTTATATATGCAGCATCCAGCACACAATGCATGGCAGCCAGTACAACCAAGCATGGTGTCCAGCTGGGAACACAGTGGGTGGGATTGTCATGATGATGTGCGTGCAAATGTGCGGATCAAAGTCGTGCAAGTGTCAAGGCACCTTAAGGTTGGCCTGTTAGCTTTGCTTGTTTGGTAACTACTGAGATGGTAACAGTTTCAGGCTTTATTTCTTCCCTGCAAGCCACGTCCAAATGTTTGGACAGCACACTTTCACATTTAACTGAATTAGCACCTAATTATAAACTGGACATATTCTGCGAAAATCTCGTTCTGAAGTACTTTGTAACATGGTGGGCCATGCACAGTAGGAAAAAAAAATGCCTGTTTGGATTTATTATATGAACAGGGAAGACAGCTGCTATATGATCATACTCACATCCAGCCCTGATCTCCATTCCACCTACGATTTGACAGGAAACATTCTGGACACAGCAGGTGAGGAATGCTCTGGTTTCATTGAAGCTCTGTACGATGACTGTGGAATTCCTGCCATTGTAATTGGCTGAAGGTTTGCTGGGAAGATGCTGGTCATTAAGATGCCACTCAATCTGGACAGTTCGTCCTCTGACCAGAGGACAGTCGTCTCTGATTACGCAGTTGGCCATGACAGGTGACCCCAAAACCACCACTGATCTGGATACCCGGACCCTCCCACACAGTGGAATGTCATCCTCTATCAACAGCAAAAATATTTATTTCACAGCTTAAAGTTCATCATTTTCAAATGTTGCACCAAAACAGAAGACGTGCAAATAATAATAACTGCCAGTGCTGCTTGACTCACAGCAGCGCTCACCATTTGTCACTCCACTCACAAGCACCACCAGCATGACAATCACTGATTCCCATGTGAATATCATGATGAAAAAACCTGTTCGGAAGCCAAAAAAGAAAAAGAAAAGTAATGAATTAAAAAGTTTCATGCCCTGTCACAGCAAAATTTGAATTATCATTCCTTGCAAAACAATATTGTGAGATATTGCTGAGAAGGAAATCTGCAGTTTTAAGACGTCATCAGCAGTCTGATGTGAGCGTGGATGCGATCTCCATAATGCATAAGATTTTGGAAGTCAAAGCCTGCACCGAGGCTCAACAGTCCTCTGTTGACCTGTGATTGAGCCGACGTGCAGGGGGTGGTGCTGTTTCAGCAAAGCACAAGAATCATGGAAATCAAAGGCAAATGTAAAAATATGATTAAAAAAAATTATGTTGTAATGGAATAAAGTAATAGCCCAAAGGCACCTGAAGGAGACAGTAAAAGTTTTGAGATGGTGTGCATTTGATCCAGATGCCTAAAAGATGGGACGCAAGGGCCTGCATGGTTTACTGTACATCACTAAATAAGGGGACAATGAATAGCTTCCAGAACCTGGAACGGCAGTTTGTCCTGAATAAGAACATTTTTACAGATTCCCTTCAAGTCCAACCCTACTTACTGACAATGTTTTGCTTAAAGTTTTTTTTTATAGATGCTAAACCTTGCTGGCTCAAGTCACAAAATAATTAAAAAAATGTACAAGGGGTGTCAGTGACTCACACACTCACTCATCTTCAACCGCTTACTCTGGGATGGGTAATGGGGGCAACAGGTCCAGCATGGGACCCCAGACTTCCCTTTCCCATGCCACACTGACCACCTCTGACTGGGGGATACTGAGGCGATCCCAGGCCAATGTGGAGATATAATCTCTCCAACTAGTCCTGGGTCTTCCTCTGGGTCTCCTTCCAGATGAATGTGCCTGGAACACCTTCCTAGGGAGGCACACAGGGGACATCCTTACCAGAGTTCAAACCACCTCAGGTGGCCCTTTCAACGCCAAGGAGCAGCGACCTCTACTCCAAGCTCCCCACGGATGACTGAGCTTCTCACCCTATCTCTAAGGGAGACACCAGCCACCCTCCTAAGGAAGCCCATTTTGGCCGCTTGTACCCACGATCTAGTTCTTTCGGTCATGACTCAACCCTCATGACCATAGGTGAGAGGAACGAAGATTGACCAGTCGATCGAGAGCTTCTCCTTTTGGCTCAGCTCCCTATCATCACAACGTACAGTAGAGTGAAATGCAATTACGCTCCTGCTGCACGATTCTCCGGCCAATCTCACATCCACTGTCCCCTCACTTGTGAACAAGACCCTGAGATACTTGAACTCCTTCACTTAGGGCAAGACCACATCCCTACCCGGAGTAGGCAATCCATCGGTTTCTGCTGAGAGCCATGGCCTCAGATTTAGAGGTGCTGATCCTCATCTCAGCTTCTCCCCACTCAGCTGTGAACCAGTCCAGTGAGTTACAATAAACAAAAGGTAATTCACTTCATGTAAAACAAGAATGGGAAAGGAAAGAATCTTAGTTCAAAAGGAATAGGATTGGGAGAACTTGTCTGAGATACAATGGAAAGCCTCTATAGCTCCTCCATATGGCGAAAGCTTTGCTGGAAAAACCTGATTAGGTTTTTCATAACTCCAACTCAAAAGAGACATTACACCAATTTCTTCTCATGCTGGCAACAGTGTGGGTGCCTCGAAGCACGTCATTTTCACATTTTCTGGTTTTGTTTATCACTTGAGTCCTTCCTGCGTGATGGTTCAGAAATCTTGGAAAAGGTTTTTTTTTTTTTGGACGGACATTCCATTTAAGTTACAGTCCTTATATTTGGCGCTTTAACTTTAAACTGTGTCCTCTAATGACAAATACTTATTTTGGATGCTAAGTGCTGCTAGCAAAAAAGCCATTACTAGAAGGTGGATAAAACCAGGAAAAGATTGACATAATAACTGACATAACAGATTGACATAATCTATGATATTTTTAAGAGAAAGGATAATTTTGCTTTGAGGCTGCAACAGGGATTTTTTTTTTTTAAAGAGGGGAAAGATGGATAATGTATGTCTGAATTGGAATTTTGTGTCCCTTTTGAGTTCTTATACATCCCCTTTTAAAAAGGGATTATGTCTTTGAGGTTTACCCCAGCAATTATTATTATTATTAATTTTTTGGTACTTTTATTACTGTTATAATTTTGTAATTTTACTTGGTGTTGGTTCATATCTTATTTTATCTTACTTTAAAATATGGTTAGGTTTATATTACAGTATGTTTATATTAATGTCCAGTGAGTCTTTGGTTGTTTCTGTATTATTTACCAAATCTGTGATGCCTTGTTAGGGGCTACAAATGTAGATTTACAGATGGCTAAATGAGAAGAATGACAAGTATTATAAATGATTGAATGGACCTGGAGAGAATAACAGCAACAACAACAACAACAACAAAAAACAACAAAAAATGATGTGTCAGCAATGCATCTGACCCAATCAATCACCCTCGCCACCAAATTTAAGTCAGATCTGTTCATTTGAGTTTGAGATGTCCTGCCAACATTCAGAGCCCAAAACATCACCTCCGTGGTGGAAGCAAGAAACAGTGGGCTTCAGAATGTTTCTGGTGTGATTGCAAAAAGGTTTGAAAGGTATTTTCAGGCCTTAACTGGAAACTAGAGGTGCCAAACTGGTGGCCTGAGGTCTGGAATCAACCTGTTATCTACTGGTGAAACTAGAAAATGTGTGAATATGCTGTCTACAGTGATGCTTCAAAGTTTGGAAAACCTTGAGCTTTTGCACATCTGAATTTTGTAATGACATACAAAAAAAAAAAAAAAATTCTCATTTACATTCACATTTCCATAATAATTGGGCACCACAGTCTTGTTTGAGTCTTGTTTGTTTTTCTACATCCAGGGACAGCCCGTATCTGTCCCCAGCAGAAACATGGCACTTTCTCTGAGTTTTTGGGCAAATGACATGGCAAACAAAATGAAAATGCAAAGAAAAAATGATGCCGTGGTGGAAAGTGGACATGTGCTGCAGTTTGTTTATGACCTGGAGTTCAAACATGTTGAGGCAAGTTGTGCAGGCGAGAGACCGTAGCTACTCTGGGTAGGTGTGTAGGCTAACAGACACGTCTTCCACTTGCCTCCTCTTCCCTTCTTCACTGGGAGAAAAAAAAAGCCTGCACTTTTCGCAATTGCTTCGGTGATTGCAGCCGAAAACAAAACAGTACACAATTTTTCCATTACAGAAATGACGTTGTTTGTGGGAGAAACTAATCCCTGGACAGAGTGTGGGAGTGTCAACACAAACCATTCGGAGGATGGGGGTTTCAGCGGAAACCGTTTTTAAACTGGCACGTCTTCAACTGGCACGTCCGCTAAGTGGCGGCGAGTATGCTCTTAACTTTACCAAGCCAGGCTGAATGGTTTGTGCTGAAACTCCCACACTCCGCCTGGGGATTAGTCTCTGCTGTGTTCATGCAAGCTGTCCCTGGATGTGGTCAAATCCCACAATATCCAGGGCTTGACATTGGCCACTTTTTGCCACTGGCCCACAGGGCCATCGGCTTTGAGACGTTACTGGCCCCACCAAAATTCAACTGGCCCAGGTGTATGTGCACAATGTGAACTACAGCTACCAACATTTTTAAATTCTGATGCAATTTTGTGCATTCTGGTTCATTCTAAAGCTGAAATTAATGAACACTAACTGCACAAAATTGCCATTAGTTTACAACTTTTTTGCATTTCAGTTCTTACTTTGTACATAAATGTTTGTGTTACTTATTTACATGTTACCTTGCATGCACTTACTAATTTAAGTTATTTTACGTTTACTTACCATTTAAGTGTTGTGAATGAATTTTTAAATTGGAACTCCTGTTGTCCAGATTTGAGTGGTTAAAAACCCAAGCAAGAAAAAAAAAACAACAACAGGAGAACTAACAACAGAAGAACACAATAAAACAAATCAACTAAAACAGAGCATGCAAACTAAGACATAATGATGACTTCATGACTTTCTTTGCTAACAAAATTTTGACTATTAGAGAAAAAATTACTCATAACCATCCCAAAGATGTATCGTTATCTTTGGCTGCTTTCAGTGATGCCGGTATTTGGTTAGACTCTTTCTCTCCGATTGTTCTGTCTGAGTTATTTTCATTAGTTACTTCATCCAAACCATCAACATGCTTATTAGACCCCATTCCTGCCAGGCTGCTCAAGGAAGTCCTACCATTATTTAATGCTTCAATCTTAAATATGATCAATCTATCTTTGTTAGTTGGTTATGTACCACAGGCCTTTAAGGTTGGCAGTAATTAAACCATTACTTAAAAAGCCATCACTTGACCCAGCTATCTTAGCTAATTATAGGCCAATCTCCAACCTTCCTTTTCTCTCAAAGATTCTTGAGAGGGTAGTTGTAAAACAGCTAACTGATCACCTGCAGAGGAATGGTCTATTTGAAGAGTTTTCAGTCAGGTTTTAGAATTCATCATAGTACAGAAACAGCATAGTGAAGGTTACAAATGATCTTCTTATGGCTTCGGACAGTGGACTTATCTCTGTGCTTGTTCTGTTGGACCTCAGTGCTGCTTTTGATACTGTTGACCATAAAATTTTATTACAGAGATTAGAGCATGTCATAGGTATTAAAGGCATTGCGCTGCGGTGGTTTGAATCATATTTGTCTAATAGATTACAGTTTGTTCATGTAATGGGAATCTTCTTCACAGACTAAAGTTAATTATGGCGTTCCACAAGGTTCTGTGCTAGGACCAATTTTATTCACTTTATACATGCTTCCCTTGGGCAGTATATTAGACGGTATTGCTTAAATTTCATTGTTACGCAGATGATACCCAGCTTTATCTATCCATGAAGCCAGAGGATACGCACCAATTAGCTAAACTGCAGGATTGTCTTACAGACATAAAGACATGGATGACCTCTAATTTCCTGCTTTTACACTCAGATAAAACTGAAGTTATTGTACTTGGCCCCACAAATCTTAGAAGCATGGTGTCTAACCAGATCGTTACTCTGGATGGCATTTCCCTGATCTCTAGTAATACTGTGAGAAATCTTGGAGTTATTTTTGATCAGGATATGTCATTCAAAGCGCATATTAAACAAATATGTAGGACTGCCTTTTTGCATTTACGCAATATCTCTAAATCAGAAAGGTCTTGTCTCAGAGTGATGCTGAAAAACTAATTCATGCATTTGTTTCCTCTAGGCTGGACTATTGTAATTCATTATTATCAGGTGTCCTAAAAGTTCCCTAAAAAGCCTTCAGTTGGTTCAGAATGCTGCAGCTAGAGTACTGACGGGGACTAGCAGGAGAGAGCATATCTCACCCGTGTTGGCCTCCCTTCATTGGCTTCCTGTTAATGCTAGAATAGAATTTAAAATTCTTCTTCTTACTTATAAGGTTTTGAATAATCAGGTCCCATCTTATCTTAGGGACCTCGTAGTACCATATTACCCCATTAGAGCGCTTCGCTCTCAGACTGCGGGCTTACTTGTAGTTCCTAGGGTTTGTAAGAGTAGAATGGGAGGCAGAGCCTTCAGCTTTCAGGCTCCTCTCCTGTGGAACCAGCTCCCAATTCAGATCAGGGAGACAGATACCCTCTCTACTTTTAAGATTAGGCTTAAAACTTTCCTTTTCGCTAAGGCTTATAGTTAGGGCTGGATCGGGTGACCTGGACCATCCCTTGGTTATGTTGCTTTAGACGTAGACTGTGTTTCATAATTATTGTATGGCCTTGCCTTGCAATGTGGAGCGCCTTGGGGCAACTGTTTGTTGTGATTTGGCGCTATACAAGAAAAAAGTTGATTGATTGATTGATTAAGACAAAAATCCACATCCTGACACACTTTATCCTTCTCTAAAATAAAACCCTTAGACCATATTTAATGCATACTGGCTGCAAATGCTTTGAGTTAAAGAGGTTTTGTCCTTGAGTTTGACCTTTTAAGCTCACCCAAGATCAAAGGTCATGTGACCAAGAGAAAGGAGATATTTGATTCTTATTAGTGTTCAACAGCAACTACTATAGCTGCAACTTTAATCAATTCTTTGATATACTGTAGCTCCACCAAGTATCCAGTACGGAATAGAGATATACAGCGCTGCCAGGGTCCTGATGAGGGTACACAGGCATGAGCATATCACCCCCATTCTTCACTCCCTCCACTGGCTCCCCATTCACTGCCGTATTCAATACAAAGTCCTCCTGCACACTCATCACTGTCCCCACGGTGTGGCCCCCACTTACCTCACTGAACTGCTCGGCCAACAGCACTGTCTAGCCGTGCCCAGGACACGGCTCAAGACCATGGGTGACAGGGCCTTATCAGTGGCTGCTCCCCGTCTATGGAATGCCCTCCCAGACCACCTCAGGGCTCCACAGACCATGGATGCTTTTAAAAAAGGACTCAAAACCTACCTTTTTACTCTGGCCTTTAGCTAAATAACTGCTGCTGTTTTATCGTTCTTATTTTGATTTTATTGTTACTGTTTTATTGCTTTTACATTGATTCATAGTCTTCTGTGTTCTTCTGTTTTATACTGTAGCACTTTGGGATTTGGTGTCAAATATAAAGTGCATTACAAATAAAATTTATTATCATTATTATTATTATATAAGTGCAGTCCAGATGTGTGCGAAAATAGAAATGTTTAAAAACAAGATTGGAAGGTATTTGCATATTTCTCCCTCTAGTGCAAAATGCAATTGAACAATTTAATGAATTTAGAGGAATTTCAGTCTGTAAAAGGCAACACCCACGCTGTATATTAACAAATGAAATGAAGTTGACCACACAAAACATGAAGAAGTCAAAGTAAATGTGAGGGTTTTTTTTGTCCTTTCTGCAATATAATTTGTATTTTCCCTGCTGTCCTGCAGTTGTACATGAGCTGTAGCTGTTCTTTCAAAATGTATATTGTACCTGCTTTTTATTACCAAAAATTAGAGGGATATTTGGTAACTGTCATTTACTAGTAAACAGACATGTTTGATGGACATGTGTTCCATAGGTGATCGGACATGTACAGAATAATGAGCTAAAGGTTGTTTTCTAAGCTAAACAGATGGAAAGAATTCAGCAACATGTTATATTTCTGATATCTGTAAGACTTTTATGACCCGTTTTTAAAATTCAAAAATCAGGTAGCACCACAGTGTAAAAGTACAATTGTTAATTAACACTCACCATTACACAACCATGAAGTTATACAACCGTGAAATCTGCTTGTTGGTTGACCACGTGCCACCAAGGAGAGACAAACATACCTTCACAACATGTCTGCGTAACCTGTAAAAAACAAAACAAAACAAAACAAATAACCAGAAATTTAAAAATAGAGATGATTGATTCTCTCTTTTTTTTTTGAAATGGTACAAAGAAATGAAAATGTGTAAAATCCAAAGTGTTTGTAGACTTGCTCTCTCCACTGTTATTCTAGATTAGATATGTTGATAATAAATGAGGCAAATATACATGTTAAGACTTTATTTTTTGCAGTGTGTGTGCTTAAGACTTTTGGCCAATACGTGTGGTCAGACTGTGCACCATGTGATTATGATTGAATTGTTGTAAGTGGAATTTCTTGTAACTGTCCTCAGACACATGCATGCACATAAACACAGCCAAGGAGACACACATGCAACCGCACACAAACTCATGCACAAACAACCAGTGTGATGCTGCCAACCGAGACCACAAGATTGAGTAACATGTTCATGTTGTCTTGTACTTATGTGAAGACAACCCTCTCTGTTTCTGCTGTGTCTGCAATCCATTGTTTCTCAGCCTCAGCTTTCAGGATATCAGCACGTTTCTCACGACTCTGAAGACTGAAGTCACGTGATGATTTTGTGTGAGACTCAACAGATTTTCATGATTTGCTGTATGATTTGAAGAGTTCAGGTTCAAAACCTTTCAATGATTAACAGCAGACGGTATGAGTTCATCAGTGAAGTCACCTGGTAGAGCTGGTGGTTACAAAGAAACCTGCACCCCTTTGCCCTTTCTGGAATCAGGTTGACACCTATGAGTGGCCATAAATGAATGAATGAATTGCCTGTGCCAAAGGAAGTTATGGTTTCACCAAAGGTGGTTGGTTGTTTGATTTTCACAAAGATTACTTCACAACTCACCGGCCAATTGTTATGAACTTGTTTGAAGGGATGTGGGCCAAGAGGGAATCTGTAAATTTTTTTGAGTGGACTTGATTTTAGGAGTGTTTCAGGGATATTATATTTTTTTAGATATTTCAGCCCGGGGCAAACTCTGCCCCAGATGTGAGCTGGGCCTGTGGCTAACCCTACCCCTACCCCTGACCCTACCCCTACCTTTGACCCCAATCCTACTCCTGATCCTAACCCAACACCAACCCTAATGTAGGCCGAGTTCTCCCAGGGGCCGAGTTCTCTGGTTACCATATTTTCCCTTTTGCACCAACATGACTTTTTTATGGTGGTGGTGGTGGTGGGGGGCAGGATGCCAGTCCTACTCAGGTTACTTCCCCAGCCAAGGCTGGTATCCATTTATACCTGTCATGTATCATGTTAGTGTTGGGGTTTTTGTTTGTTCCCTTTTGTGGCTGGGTGGTTTGTGTTTGTGTTTTTGGGTCTGTATGTCTCTTGGCTGCCTTCACTGTGCTTGGTGGGGGCGGTACTCGGTGAGTGGGTCACGCCCTGTTCTGGGCCTTTCTACACTTGTTTCCGGGAGTATTTAGACGCTACTAGTTGCACTTGGTGTTGCCTGATCATTGTGCCCTGTGCCAGTGCTTCAAGCTCAGTACTACGTTTTGTTAAGCTGTCTCTTGGTGTTTTGACTGCCTGCCTGTGTTTTTGTCTACGCCTCTGCCTGATGTTTCGGATTTGGTTGCTCTTCTTGGACTGTCTGTTTGTGTACCGAACCTTGCTAAGCACCTCAGTAAAAGCCTCTCTGAACCAGAACTGTTCCAGTGAGTCCTGCATTTGTCTCCTGCCTTCCTCATCTGACAATTGTGATAGAACGATCAGGCTAACAATGGAGACAGCGGACTCGGATCCATTCCAGCAGGCCGTTCGCTTCCATAGTCGTCAGCTGGCCCAACAAGAAGACCGCATCACTGCTTTAAGCACCAATATAGCCGACCTGGCCACAAGACAGGACGCCTTCATGTCCTCTGTCAGCTCTCAGATCAACCAGCTCGTAACCTCTCTGACGCCACAGACACCGTCTGCCTTGGCAACCACCAACCAGCCACCGATGGGACCAAGTACGGCCCCGCGGTGACCCTGTGCCGCGGGACTGCCCTCCGGGAAGACTGTACGTCCCAGAGGCTCTTAGGGGGGAGGTGATAAGGTGGGCTCATAACAGCCGTTTTTCGTGTCATCCCGGAATTGGGAAGACAGCCACGATCATCCAGGGAAGATTTTGGTGGCCTCGGTTACTTCCCGACGTCACAGGTTATGTGGGGGCGTGCATTGTCTGCGCTATGCACAAGTCAACCAACCGCTCACCGTCCGGCAAGCTCCACCCATTACCCGTCCACACCCGACCATGGTCACATATCTCGGTGGATTCGTTACCGGGTTGCCGCCATCCAAGGGGCATACTGTTATTCTGTCAGTGGTGGACCGTCTGTCTAAGATGGCCCATTTCATACCGCTACCGAAACTCCCATCAGCTAAGGAAACCACGGAGGCACTGTTGCACCATGTGTTTAGATTACACGGTTTCCCGCAGGACATCGTGTCCGATCGTGGGCCACAGTCCGTGTCACACTTCTGGAGAGAGTTTTGTCGACTCCTGGGAGTCACCTCGAGTCTCACCTCCGGGTATCACCCTCAGGCGAATGGGCAGGCTGAGAGGGTCAATCAGGAATTGGAAAAGGGGTTACGTATCCTCGCCTCTCAGCACCCCGCTTCCTGGTCGTCACAATTAGTATGGGTAGAGCTTGCTCACAATAGTTTACAGTCTGCCTCCTCTGGTTACTCCCCTATGCACGTGTCGCATGGATATCAACCTTCTTTGTTCTCTCCTACAGTCTTAACCACCCGGGTGCCTTCGGCCCTTTCCTTAATCCGTCATTGTCGTCTAATCTGGGAGCGGGCCCGTCGAACATTGCTGCGCTCTTCAGCGATCTACAAGGCTGCTGCCGACAGGAAAAGGACTCTAGAACCACATTACTCCCCGGGACAGCGGGTTTGGCTCTCCACCCGGCACCTATCCCTCCGGGGTCTGCCACGGAAACTTGCTCCTCGGTTCGTGGGGCCGTTCCCCATCACGAGGGTGATCACTCCGGTCTCTGTACGCCTTTGTCTGCCCCGGACTATGAGGATACATCCCACCTTCCACGTCAGCCAGGTCAAGCCTGCTCGGTCCTGTGTCTTGTGCCCTCCGGCCGTTCTCCCGCCTCCCGCCTGGTTTGTGGCCGGGGGCCCGGTTTTTACTGTGCGCCGCCTTGTGGGGTCCCGGCGGCATGGGCGGGCGGTGCAGTACTTGGTGGACTGGGAGGGTTACGGACCTGAAGAATGCTCATGGATTCCTTCTCATTTCATTTTGGATCCTGGACTGATCGCGGACTTCCATGCTCGGCATCCTGGGTTCCCTGGGCCGTCAGGTGCCGGCCGTTGAGCGGGGGGTCCTGTCATGTATCATGTTAGTGTTGGGGTTTTTCTTTGTTCCCTTTTGTGGCTGGGTGGTTTGTGTTTGTGTTTTTGGGTCTGTATGTCTCTTGGCTGCCTTCACTGTGCTTGGTGGGGGCGGTACTCGGTGAGTGGGTCACGCCCTGTTTTGGGCCTTTCTACATTTGTTTCCGGGAGTATTCAGACGCTACTAGTTGCACTTGGTGTTGCCTGATCGTTGTGCCCTGTGCCAGTGCTTCAAGCTCAGTACTACGTTTTGTTAAGCTGTCTCTTGGTGTTTGACTGCCTGCCTGTGTTTTTGTCTACGCCTCTGCCTGATGTTTCGGATTTGGTTGCTCTTCTTGGACTGTCTGTTTGTGTACCGAACCTTGCTAAGCACCTCAGTAAAAGCCTCTCTGAACCAGAACTGTTCCAGTGAGTCCCTGCATTTGTCTCCTGCCTTCCTCATCTGACAATTGTGATAATACCTGGGTAGACAGGGTCAATGCAGATGAAGTATCTTGTTCAACGACACAAAATGCAGCATAATTGGGAATCAAACATAGGTCTACCTAACACTGAGTTTGTTTAGGTGTTTTTGGGGTAGGAAATCTGTCAATTTGTCATCCTGCTTTGCTTTGGTGTTCTTACACACACTTACACACTTACACCGCTCAAGTTTTATTCCTTGTTCATTGAAGTGGCTCCATTTACAACCCCTGGCAAAAAATTATGGAATCACCGGCCTCGGAGGATGTTCATTCAGTTGTTTAATTTTGTAGAAAAAAAGCAGATCACAGACATGACACAAAACTAAAGTCATTTCAAATGGCAACTTTCTGGCTTTAAGAAAACACTATAAGAAATCAGGAAAAAAATTGTGTCAGTCAGTAACGGTTACTTTTTTAGACCAAGCAGAGGGAAAAAAAAAATGGAATCACTCAATTCTGAGGAAAAAATTATGGAATCATGAAAAACAAAAGAACGCTCCAACACATCACTAGTATTTTGTTGCACCACCTCTGACTTTTATATCAGCTTGCAGTCTCTGAGGCATGGACTTAATGAGTGACAAACAGTACTCTTCATCAATCTGGCCCCAGCTTTCTCTGATTGCTGTTGCCAGATCAGCTTTGCAGGTTGGAGCCTTGTAATGGACAATTTTCTTCAACTTCCACCAAAGATTTTCAATTGGATTAAGATCCGGACTATTTGCAGGCCATGACATTGACCCTATGTGTCTTTTTGCAAGGAATGTTTTCACAGTTTTTGCTTTATGGCAAGATGCATTATCATCTTGAAAAATGATTTCATCATCCCCAAACATCCTTTCAATTGATGGGATAAGAAAAGTGTCCAAAATATCAACGTAAACTTGTGCATTTATTGATGATGTAATGACAGCCATCTCCCCAGTGCCTTTACCTGACATGCAGCCCCATATCATCAATGACTGTGGAAATTTACATGTTCTCTTCAGGCAGTCATCTTTATAAATCTCATTGGAATGGCACCAAACAAAAGTTCCAGCATCATCACCTTGCCCAATGCAGATTCGAGATTCATCACTGAATATGGCTTTCATCCAGTCATCCACAGTCCACGATTGCTTTTCCTTAGCCCATTGTAACCTTGTTTTTTTTTCTGTTTAGGTGTTGATGGCTTTCATTTAACTTTTCTGTATGTAAATCCCATTTCCTTTAGGCGGTTTCTTACAGTTCGGTCACAGGCATTGACTCCAGTTTCCTCCCATTCATTCCTCATTTGTTTTGTTGTGCATTTTCGATTTTTGAGACATATTGCTTTAAGTTTTCTGTCTTGACGCTTTGATGTCTTCCTTGGTCTACCAGGTATGTTGCCTTTAACAACCTTCCCATGTTGTTTGTATTTGGTCCGGGAGTTTAGACCACAGCTGACTGTGAACAACCAACATCTTTTGCAACATTGCGTGATGATTTACCCTCTTTCTTAAGAGTTTGATAATCCTCTCCTTTGTTTCAATTGACATCTCTCGTGTTGGAGCCATGATTCATGTCAGTCCACTTGGTGCAACAGCTCTCCAAGGTGTGATCACTTCTTTTTAGATGCAGACTAACGAGCAGATCTGATATGATGCAGGTGTTAGTTTTGGGGATGAAAATTTACAGGGTGATTCCATAATTTATTCCTCAGAATTCAGTGAGTCCATATTTTTTCCTCCTGCTTAGTCTAAAAAAGTAACCGTTACTGACTGCCACAATTATGTTTCCTGATTTCTTATAGTGTTTCCTTAAAGCCAGGAAAGTTGCCATTTGAAATGACTTTAGTTTTGTGTCATGTCTGTGATCTGCTTTTTTCCTACAAAATTAAACAACTGAATGAACATCCTCCGAGGCCGGTGATTCCATAATTTTTGCCAGGGGTTGTAGAAGGACAAAATCTGGCCAACGGCCCTGAAGTAACGCGAGTCTGTCACACTGATCTAAAGCAGCTACTTGGCAGTTTGCAGTAATATTCAAACCTTTGTCCATAATGGACTTTAGCATCGGTAAGTATCGCGAGCCACCCTGTGAGACAAAATATTCCCATTACTTTAATCATTTTTAAACTCGTTTCAAACTAACAGGGAGATCGCTGCCCTCAGTCCACAAAAGCAACCATTCAGTGAGGTCTTTTATAGCGATGTGAGAGAAATGGAATTTCTCCCCATTTCTTATCAGCCTCATGCATAAAGGCCCCATTTTCTCTGCTGGCCTTTTTTTATAATTTCTGCGTCCCACTAATAGGTAATTGCCTGTGCTCTGACAAAAGGCAGCGGATGGAAGTGGGGGGAGGGATGGGGACAGAAGGAATGACGAGATATGCGATTGAATTCAGGCTGTATTTGTCAACAAATTACATTTGATATGCTGAAAATGAAGGCAATCTTAAATTCTGCTTTTTAAATGGAGTAACCAATCATCACCCTTTGAATCACTACACACTTTTCATGCGGTTTCCTCTTTTCTTCTTGGACAGAATGCGTGCCAGCGAGGCGTGCCGCTATCTGTCGAAAACTTAATGATTTTGCTACAGCCACCATATGTTTCCTTTCCTGTTACTGTTGGAGATTACAAAACGCCCACTTTCAGGATTTGGCAACATCCTTGACACAGTGCAATGACAAACCCGCTGCTGCTTCCTCTTTTTGGTTCTATTTCGCAGAAAAAAACACATTTCATTTCAGAAAGATTTGTAAAGTGTAAATAATTTTCCTCAGAAAATGCTATTTATGTTGTGGTTGTACAAATCAGTGGACCGTTCCTTTTAGATAAGACAAATTGACCTTTGTGTCAGCAACTGGAAAACACTAGAAAAACTACCAAAATATTATAAAGAGGAAGGCCATCTGTTTCACTCCCTCTTTTTTGAATAATGATCCCAACATATGTTGTTAATGTCAGCATGTGGAAAAATCTGTGATGAATACATTTTTTTTTACCTCAAATCAAAATTTTAAAAAATTCTAATTTTTTGCTTCATATTACAATTTATTTATTTGCATGTAACAGCAAAATCAAAACAGATTCTGACAAGATGAAAAAACAATGAAAATATACAGTATATAAAAAATAATTAATGGATTAAATAAGTCATGATGGTTTGTATACATTTTAAGTGACCTGTGTCTGAAGTAGGTGGCTTAGTGGTTAGCACTGTTGCCTCACAACAAGAAGGTTATGGGATTGAGTCCCACCCTCTCCGTGTCTGAGGGTTTTTTCCAGGTGTGCCAGCTTCCTCCCACATCCAAAGACATGCAGGTTAGTTGAAGTGGAAACTTTAAATTGAGTGAAGGTGTGTGTGCAGGTGTGAATGTGTATGTCTGTCTATATGTGGCCCTGTGACAGAATGGCATCCTGTCCAAAGTAACACCTCTCAACTGTGACTTATGCGTATTTATGAAAGTTTATATAGACAAGTTGTGGAAGGGAAATTTGTCTTTGTCTCAGATGCCAAACACATAGTATCGCTGCTTTTAATAGCAAGTCCCTTCAGCTGCTCCCTTGTTTTCACTTGGGTCACCACAGCAAATGCGAGGTGGAGCTGCATGTTTAAATTGGCACAGGTTTTACACCGGATGCCCTTCCTGTCGCAACTCCACATTATATGGGTTTGAACTGGGAACCTTCTGCACCAAAACTAAGTTTACTAACCACTTGGCCACCACCCCTGCGTTTAGTATAGCTGCTTTTAATAAACAAAGCAATAAAAAAGTATATTGACAAAATACTATCATATCAAAGTATTGCACATTTCTGTATTTGCATATTTCTATGATACTGCACATATCACCCATATTGCACATATTATGCAGCACACCGCAAAGTGTTTCACATTTGGTAGATAAGAAATAAATATAAGAAATATATTTTTTTAAGGTTAGTTTGTAAGTAAGTCAGCTGGAGCCTACTCCAGTGGTTATTGGACGAGGAACACCCTGGACATGCTGCTACTCAATCTCAGGACCAACGCATATAGGCAAAGAAACCCAAGACCTTCTCAATAAGGCAACAGTACCGACCACTAAGCCACTGTGCTGGCCATAATAATATTAACTCGTAATCGATAATAATAATAATAATAAAAACCCTGTATCTAACGGCCAGATGTGTGTGGTTCTGTACTCTGTCTGTGATGGTGTCCACAGAAGCTCACATGGAAGCCTGTGGCACATGGTTTACACATGATCTGTTACACCAAATATCCACACAGCAAGCCATATTATTACATCCATTTGTCATAAAATGCTCACACAGGAGCCATTTGATCAAGCTAATGTTAGCTGTTAGCATTTTGCTATGTAAAAGATGATGACGTTTTCAAGACATAAAAGATTAAATCTATTATGAATCACTGGTTTAAGGCACTCACCTTGGTCACTTCATCAAAATAAATAAATAAATAAATAAATAAAAATAAAATAAAATAAAACTAAACTCAACAGGTATAAATTAATAAAAAGGAAATGACTCCTTTGTGTTTCTCAGTGGATCTCAAACCAGCTTTAGAGGAGCATTCCACCACCTACACTGAAAAAAGAGCATGTTTGAACCAACTTAAAAAAGTGTTACAGTTTGTAAAAACCTGAATGAATTAAGTTGTTTGAACTTAAGTTTGTAAGTTAGAGTTGATTTAACTTTCAACCTTAAGTTCAACAACTTAATTCATTCAAGTTTTGTACAAATTGTAACACTTTTTAAGTTGGTTCAAACATGCTCTTTTTTCAGTGTATGTTATGGACTGTTGGTGAATCACCCCATTAACTATTCTAAGTCAATACAATACAGAATGTGAAGCAATTAAAAAAAATAGTAAAATATACAATCTATTACTTCACACTATTAGTAAAAGATACCATGAGCAAATTTATACAGCACTTTTGAAACACTGAACGAGAGCATTCTGTGAGTGCTTTAGTTTATTTATAGCCTAAAAGCACAGCTTTGATGTCCTGATTCCAACTGTGTGCTTCTTTAAAAAAACACACTCACAACCCCCCCCAAAAAACAGGAAATTGTCTTACTGATTTTCAAGTTTAAAAATACATAATATATTTTATGTAGTCAAATTAGAATCATAAGAAATGTGGTTTCATTTCTTCCTTGTGCTATAATTGAGAAGAAAATCAGAAAAATGAACGATCTGAATTTGTTTATTTCTGTTGAGTGGTTGGAGTCTATCCCAGCATTTTTTGGGTGAGAGGAGGGTCGTACATCCTGGACCCACTGCCAGTGTATCAGAGCATCGATACATTGTAGACGGACAAACACATTCACACAAACATGGGAAGAACATACCAACTCCACACAGAAAGGACCTGGTGGGCAGCAAACCTGGGACCTTCTTGCTGTGAGGCAGTAGTGCTAACCACTAAATTATTCCACTAATCAGCAATTACTTTATTACCTGACATGAATTCTTTGTTGTCAGGTAAGAGGTACTACACCGATAAAGAACTTCTACTGCTACAACTCATAATAACAACAATAGTAATATTAAAAGCTAAGGTGTAATGTCTAAAAAAATAAGGTTTGTATCTGAACAGTAAATTATACTATTTCATAATTGACAGCCCATCTGATTAAAAGTGTTTATGCACTCATTAACATTTGAAGAAAAAAGTACACTAACTTTTCTTCAAAATAACTGCATAATCGTAGAATTCCACATTGACACATAAACATAGTCCAGAGAACACTGGCAACATTACAGTGTGATAGATGGCACATGTACAATACAGAAAAATCTCATTAAGGCAGCCTTTCTCATCTATAAATTTAATTAGCAGAGCAGTCCATTACTTGGAGGTGGATGTAACACTTCACATCACTTGTGTCATTTAGAAACAAATTTTGGTAAGCTTCCATTTTCAGTATGTTACACCAAAATGAAAGTGGCAGCAAATGGCTTGATGTGATAAAGGAGCGGCATCAGAAGGGCTCGTCACTCACCACACAGCAGCTCCAGCGGACTCACAATCAGCACTCACTCTCATCAGCTCTCAAAGTGTCACATGAAATAAAGCGGCTCAAAGCACCTCGCAGTGGCTGACCTTTGTGTGTGAACCGAGTAACACCAACATCCTTGTTTTGAATTTGTGAAACTTCACTGTTTTATTCAGGAAGAAAAGCATGACTAACAAGGCCCCGTTCTGGAGGGGAAGAGGAGTGTTCAAATGAGATGAGAGCTGTTTCGTCCCAGCGTAGTTGTGTGGATCTCGAACCTTTTCAAGGTGAACAACAAATGTGATTCACAAGCAGTGTTCCTGGGATGTCAATACTCAGATTAGTATGGAATATTCAGACAGAAAAACAACGTGGAATGTAGAAAATGGACAGCTTAGGTCAGGCAAGAAAGAAACAGGTGCACTGTAAAAACAATGTTGAGAAAGGTAAGGCAACTTTTGACCTTATTCAGCTTAACAACGTTATTTTGATGTGTCGTTCACAGAGCTCTGAAATGGGATGTCATGTATCCATGACAGCACTTGAGCTGGTTACAGACTACAGTATATTTGGCTAATCTGGTAGAGCCTTCTGAGCAATCTGGTGTTTTAGACCAAGGCTTTGAACCAGTTAGTGGAAAGAAAATGAAAACCAGAAATTTTTGGTATTTTGCTAGGAACAAAAATGAAACCAGAAACTTTATTTTTTAATGTTCCAGAACAGAACTCTTATGTTAAAATAATGGTAAACGGTTAATACAATTACTTTTTCATTCATGAAAAAGTTTCCATTTACAATAACTCAGTAAGGTTCACTTCCTGTTCATTTATTTTGGTTGTTGTTGGCGGGACAAAGGGAGGGCGTCCTGTGTTTCACACTAAGAAACGCACTCGGAGCAGACAAACATTGAGGGGCTTCTTGAAAAACATTGAATTTATTTGCATGATTGTGTTTGTTGTTATTTATTTATTTATTTTTTGAATTTTCATGGAATTTATTTTCGAGATGACGGATGACTGAATGAAGTGCTGTGATGATGGAGTTCCTTCAAGTATTTCCCAGACATTGTCTAGCCAAAACAAGGACATCTTATTGTCAGGCTTTGATAATAAATCCAACTGAAATGACGTAACAAGTCAGATTAAGACTTTATATTTACTCGGTGTGTGAATGGTTTTCTAATTTCAAGCAGTCGGAACTGTATGAATGATCATGTGAGGACTGGAGCTTTAGCGTACGCTGTTGGTTAACACTCGCGCCATTATATGGTCTGCGAGGCTGAGAGTAACACAGTGCTGTGTCTTTTAAAAATACACAAACACCACTTCGCTTTAAAAACACAATAAGTGTTTGTGACGTGTGTCGTGTGTTGGTTTAAAGATAAATGTGCTTTTGTAAAATATTCCATTTTTATTTGTAAAAACAGGCATTTTTACGGAGCCCTGGAAGTGTCATCCAATTGCATGTTTTAAAACTTTTATGATGTTGTAAAACGTGCACTCAATATTAGTAAGTAAGTAAGTAAATTTATTTATATAGTGCCTTTCACAGACATAAGGCCATGTACACACGTTGTCGGGTATTTGTAAAACCGAATATCTTACCCTTTCAGTTTGGGGAAAAAACTTCATCCACACTACGTCGTTTAAAAAAAAATCCATCCACATCGAACCGTATAAATGTGTTGTAATTAGTCTGCCAAACCTTTGGGGTGGCGGTACTGATTAAAATTCTATCCAATCAGGAGCCTTATTCTCTTGTCGTCACTTCCACAAAAACTAAAAACATGGCGCCAACCTCATTCGTGTGGACCGATAAGGAGTCGGAATTACTTCTAACCGTAGTTTTAGAATACAAAGTTAACAAATATATGCACACAAAAAGTGCCTGGACAATGGACAATAACAACACTTTGAGAGCAGCCATGTACCTAGATGTTTAATACTGCCATGAACACTCCTGGCCAGTAGATGGCAGTAGCGGCCTTGAAAAAATGTCAAACAAAATTCCAGATAATCCGTGTCTGCTACATTTAAGATGCGTGGAATTTAACAAACACAAATACACTAACGTCTATAAACCCAGAGAATATATTCACGAGAGTTTTAGGCACTAGAGTTTAATGCTGTTATCTGTGGACCCTGAACAGAGTGTCTGAAATGCATTTGTCCTGTCGTGAACGTCTGAGATTACCTTATGCTACCCATAATGCATTGCTGCCTGGCACAGCATGTGCTCACAAAACCTTAAAAATCAGCACATTACTTTAAAACGGAAATATATATCTGATATTTTCACTTTATAAACTTCAGACATGACAATAATTTTAAATAACTTGTCTAAAATGAGTGGTTAAAATTTTAACCATAAGTTAAACATGTATGCCTCTGGATGACTTGGTGACATTGCGATTATATTAGCATGGTGTTAAAGGAAATTACTTTTTTTTTTTTGGTCACCAGTTAACAGGTAGGTCTCAACAGCTTTAACAGTTTTAAAAATGTTTTTCACTGTTCAGCTTAGTTTAGTACATTATCGGTCTAAAAGTTATCGGATGGTAATTCATCGGAAGATAATTAGTCCGATGATGGTTTTTTTTTAATTTATCTAAAAAGATAATTCGATAATGAAAACATTATCTTCGATAATTGTCTGTTATCGGATTATCGGAAGTGTGTCCACCACTGCATATAGCAATATTTAAATAAATAACCTTGTGGAAAATGTTACAGTATGTCAGTCAGATGCAGGTTAATGGCGTTCTCAGACGGGGAATATTACTTGCACTGTGCTGAAGCATCAGCTACAATAATTTGGCCATGTTGTGTGTTTCTCTCGGCATTATCCAGCACTGGGCAACACAGTGGCTTAGTGGTTAGCAGCACTGTTGCCTCACAGCAAGAAGGTCATGGGATCACTTCCCACCTGGGGCCTTTTTGTGTGGAGTTTGCATGTTCTCCCTGTGTCTGCATGTTTTCCCTCCAGGTGCTTTGGCTTCCTTCCACATCCAAAGACATGCAGGTTAGATGGATTGGAAACTTTAAATTGACTGTACGTGTGTGCGGGTGTGAATGTGTTTGTCTGTCTATATGTGGGTCTGCAATAGACTGGCATCCTGTCCAGTGTGTCCTGTCCAGTGTGTACCCTCCCTCATGTCATATGACTGTTGGGATAGGCTCTAGCTCCCCCCCCCCCCCCCCTCCGTGTTCCTTAATTGGAGGAAGTGTGTATAGAAAATGGATGGATGGATGGATGGATGAACCAGCACTCACATAAGTCAGTACTGGGGCAGCTGTAGAAGGCCAGAGATATGCCCACATTTCACCTGTCTCCAGCAGATAAATGGCTACTTTTCAGAGCTGAAGATGGACCTGTTGTCTACTTGGGTTGTTACCGCCATGAACAAAGGTGGCTCTGTTGGGTGGTTGGTGCAGTACCATAAAATGCTTTCAGGTGGAAGCGTGATTAAAATGCTCATTCTACAAACAAATCTCATAATTTCTTTCCAGTGTTGGTTCCCGAGATTTTTTTTTCTTGGTGGGATGAGGTGGATGCACAATTACTTTGTGATGGGATGACAGAAGTCATCATATTGATGTGGTAAACATCCATCCATCCATCCATTTTCTTCCGCTTTATTTGGAGTCGGGTCGTGGGGGGCAGCAGCTCAAGCAAAGCCGCCCAGACCTCCCGATCCACACACACCTCCCCCATCTCCTCCGGGGGAACCCCGAGGTGTTCCCAAGCCATCCGACAGATGTAGTCCCTCCAGCGTGTCCTGGGTCTTCCCCGGGGCCCCCTCCCAATGGGACGTGCCCGGAAGACCTCTCCAGCGAGACGTCCAGGGGGCATCCGGAAAAGATGCCCGAGCCACCTCACCTGGCTCATTTCGACGTGGAGGAGCAGCGGCTCAACTCCGAGCTCCTCCCGAGTGACCAAGCTCCTCACCCTATCTCTAAGGGAGTGCCCAGCCACCCTGCGGAGGAAACTCATCTCGGCCGCTTGTACGATCTCGTTCTTTTGGTCATGAACCAAATCTCATGACCATAGGTGAGGGTTTGAACGTAGATCAGTAAATTATTGTGGGCAGTCTAAGGCACACCTGTGCACTAATCATGGTGTCTAATCAGCATCTTGATATGGCACACCTGTGAGGTGGGATGGATTATCTCAGCAAAGGAGAAGTGCTCACTATCACAGATTTAGACTGGTTTGTGAACAATATTTGAGGGAAATGGTGATATTGTGTATGTGGAAAAAGTTTTAAATCTTTGAGTTCATCTCATACAAAATGGGAGCAAACCAAAAGTGTTGTGTTTATATTTTTGTTGAGTGTAATTTGAGGGTTCAATTAAAGGAAAACGTGCACACGTTTCATTAATTTGAGGGCTCAATTAAAGGAAAACATGAACATTTTATTAATTCGAGGGTTCAATTAAAGGAAGACGTGCGCACAAATGATCACGGCCAGGAAAAAAATGGACAACGTGCACACGCTTTATTAATTCAAGGGCTCAATTAAAGGAAAACGTGCACACAAATGATCAAGGCCAGAAAAAAATCACTTTATGTGACCTCTCCTGGGTTCCTTAATAAAATGCAATAATGGGTGCTATGAAAACTCATGGCACTACAGGACCAGATCAGTTACAAATAGCAGTGGTGAGAAACTGAGGTTGAACATGTGGCATTTTAATTTGTAAATGTTAATTTTCTGGTAGCTGCTGAAATTTTTTGGGTGTCTACAGCCCCGTCAATAGAGCCGCCTGCATGCCTTACAGACAGGGTTGTTTTTTCTCCACTTTGTTATTATAGATGTGGCTTGGAGTAATAGAACAATTAAATGTCAAGGAGGTGCAGCATTGGTGAGCTTGCATGTTCATTTTTCAAAGTTATTTCATGTTCTTTATAAAAGGTCCATGAAATAGCCTGCCCTCTTGCAGAGTGCAATAATGCCGGTTCTGCCTGACCTCTCAGTGTCGAGTGTGACATTTGAAGTAGCAGACCTGCTGTAGTATCACTGAGGCCCAAAATGTTGCTTCTCTGTGCCTGTCAAACCCTTTGCGAGCACCGTAATAGAACAAGCTCTTAAATAGGATTGTAAACTGTGCCTTGACCCCCCCAAGGGCACTTGAAGCTACTTGCCATATCACGTTTATTAGCTTATTAAATTGCAAAATGATCCTCTGGCTCAGGCTTTATTTCAAATGTAACGCCGGGCGAGAGAGTGAGCTCACACCCACTCAACTTTTAATTAAACAGCTGTGTCCATGCTCCGTCACTCAAAAACAAAAAGGACGTAGCAGTTCAAGAGGAAGAATGACACCACACACAGTGGCAGAATTTTGAATAGAAATCATCGAGAAATGGAAAGTGGACATTAATTAAAAATTAATTAACTGGTTATCATGCGTTGACATAGTTTGCTTGATACTTTATCCTAATCAGCAGTAATGAACAAAGTGTTCTGCATCCACTGGGTATTACATGCCACATTTCAGTGAGCAGTAAAATTAGCTGAGGGCCCCCGAAGCTAACTTGAACTGATGAAGCTTTACTAGGTTTGATTATGGTTCTTGTAGAGTGATTAATAGAAAAATGTTTCATTTTTTCTTCCGTTAGAGATGCAACTCATTGAAATTAGTCACTGCCTGAAATATCCTCTTATCTATGCAGAATTATACACCGTATTACTCCAAAATGCTATTTCTACCATTCATGGATGTTTGAATTCAAATCAGAAAAAAGAAGAAATCTAAGTCCTACTTTTTACCTGCAGAATTCTTATTATTTGGAAATGATGCTAATCTACAAGGCAGTCTTCCACAAAACTACACTGAAAAAAGGGGAATAGTTGAACCAACTTAAAAAAAATTACAGTTGGTAAAACCTGATGAATAAATATTTGAACTTAAGTTTATAAGTTAAGTTGCAAACTTATGTTCAGACAACTTAATTTTTACCAATTTTAGCAACTGTAATGCTTTTGGTTGGTTCTTTTTTCAGTGTATGTTGTTTCTAATTCTACATCAATGCACCAAAAATTTAACTGTGGGGCAATACACAAGTGCGCCTAAGTCAGCTTGCTGACAGTATAGTTCTGTTTGGACACACGCACATGCATGCACGCATGCACACACACACACACACAAACAAAAGTTCTGTTAAAATAGAAGAAACTTAATGAAGGGATCCTGTAGATCATCCTACATATAACACGCCTAATTTGTCCACATCTGTGTGGCGTTTGAATAAATTTTAATAAATTTATTGGCGTCTGTGTGAGCCTTAGGAGTGGTTAGCTTATCCATTATTAGTTAGCTCATGTTTGCTTGGCTACATTTTTGAATTTCTAGTGCACAAAGTACACTACTAATTCTACTTTACACCCTCCGTAAATCCTGCGTGATGTTGGAAGATAGGGTGGCTCTCTTAGAGAGCCGTGTCCGTAAGTTAGAGCAGCTTCTTAGCGCAGTGGAGTTAGATGTTATGGGCACTCCAGATGAGGTTAGTGTTGGGCCGGCTAGCGAGCCCATTAGCATCAGGTTAGAAACGCCGGCTGTGGAGGACAGCTTTTGGACTGTGGCTAGGTGGAGGAAGCCCCGTAGGGCTTGGTGCCCGGTTGTGGCACCCCTATCACACTCGCCAGTGCGAACTGTGAATCGGTTCTCCCCCTTGGATTTGCCAGATGTGAATTCTCTGAGCCCACAAGTGACTTCCACTCCTGTCTCCAGGCCAAAACACCGGACTTTAGTGATAGGGGATTCTATCAACCGCAAAATCAGGTTACAGACGCTGGCTGACGTTAAATGTTAAATGTATTCCTGGGGCCAGAGCTCCCGACATTGCATCTCATCTTGTGGTGCTGACGCTGCAGAAGGGAAGACAGATGAAGGAACATGACATGAGATATAGTCACATAGTTATTCACGTTGGCACCAATGATATCAGGATGAAGCACTCAGAGGTCACAAAAATGGACATAGAGAGTACTTGTGACCTTGCCAGAAAGATGTGTCGGCATCGATTAATAGTCTCTGGTCCCCTCCCCTCCCGGGGTACTGATGAGGCATTTAGCAGGCTGACATCATTAAATAGGTGGCTGGCGCAGGTTGGATCAATCAATCAATCAATTTTATTTATATAGCGCCAAATCACAACAAACAGTTGCCCCAAGGCGCTTTATATTGTAAGGCAAGGCCATACAATAATTACGTAAAAACCCCAACGGTCAAAACGACCCCCTGTGAGCAAGCACTTGGCGACAGTGGGAAGGAAAAACTCACTTTTAACAGGAAGAAACCTCCAGCAGAACCAGGCTCAGGGAGGGGCAGTGTTCTGCTGGGACTGGTTGGGGCTGAGGGAGAGAACCAGGAAAAAGACATGCTGTGGAGGGGAGCAGAGATCAGTCACTAATGATTAAATGCAGAGTGGTGCATACAGAGCAAAAAGAGAAAGAAACACTCAGTGCATCATGGGAACCCCCCAGCAGTCTAAGTCTATAGCAGCATAACTAAGGGATGGTTCAGGGTCACCTGATCCAGCCCTAACTATAAGCTTTAGCAAAAAGGAAAGTTTTAAGCCTAATCTTAAAAGTAGAGAGGGTGTCTGTCTCCCTGATCCGAATTGGGAGCTGGTTCCACAGGAGAGGAGCCTGAAAGCTGAAGGCTCTGCCTCCCATTCTACTCTTACAAACCTTAGGAACTACAAGTAAGCCTGCAGTCTGAGAGCGAAGCGCTCTATTGGGGTGATATGGTACTATGAGGTCCCCAATATAAGATGGGACCTGATTATTCAAAACCTTATAAGTAAGAAGAAGAATTTTAAATTCTATTCTAGAATTAACAGGAAGCCAATGAAGAGAGGCCAATATGGGTGAGATATGCTCTCTCCTTCTAGTCCCCGTTAGTACTCTAGCTGCAGCATTTTGAATTAACTGAAGGCTTTTCAGGGAACTTTTAGGACAACCTGATAATAATGAATTACAATAGTCCAGCCTAGAGGAAATAAATGCATGAATTAGTTTTTCAGCATCACTCTGAGACAAGACCTTTCTAATTTTAGAGATATTGCGTAAATGCAAAAAAGCAGTCCTACATATTTGTTTAATATGGGCTTTGAATGACATATCCTGATCAAAAATGACTCCAAGATTTCTCACAGTATTACTAGAGGTCAGGGTAATGCCATCCAGAGTAAGGATCTGGTTAGACACCATGTTTCTAAGATTTGTGGGGCCAAGTACAATAACGTCAGTTTTATCTGAGTTTAAAAGCAGGAAATTAGAGGTCATCCATGTCTTTATGTTGTAGACAGCAAGGCTTTAGCTTTATTGATAACTGGCCTTCGTTCTGGGGCCGCCGTGGCTTGCTGATGCCGGATGGCCTCCACCCTACTGGGGAAGGCGCCGCCATCTTGTCTGCGAACATAGATAGAGCTCTACAGGGAGGGTAACATTAGGAATCTACAGCAGGCCACGGAGCAGGTGATTAGAGACCCTGCAAGGCTTATGACAAATGTGGGTGTGGAATCCATTAGCTTAGTGGGGAATTAATAATACCCATTACTATATTGGATGATGTTGAAACTGAGGATGGCCCAGTGGGTATTCCAGCAATAGCAAAGATTTCATGTCTGCTACCTACAACGTGCGTGGAATGTCTTAAACCTAAACCTACTTCTAGGCATCTTATATATGCTACTCTGGAACCACCTCTAAACCCAAACAGTTCAACTGTCAACCCCACTGAGGTCCTTAGAGTGGGTCTCATTTAACATAAGCTCACTGTCCTCAAAATCATTGTTGAACAATGATCGAATTATTGATCATCACTTAGATATGATTGGGCTATGTGAAACCTGGCTTAAACCTACAGCTGTCCTCCCCTTAAATAAGGCCTGCCCACCAGCATATACATTTAGTCACATCCCTCGTGATACGAAGCAAGGCGGGGGTGTTGCTCTTATTTATAAATCTAGGTTTAGCTTATTAGCTGTTGGGGGTTACAAATATCACTCGTTTGAGCCTCTGATTCGCCGCTCTGCTCAGGATATTACACATTGCCAACGTCAGAAGAATAAAAATCAGTTGTATTACTTTGTCACTGTATATAGGCCTCCTGGCCCTTATTCTGAATTCTTAGATGAATTTGGTGCGTTCATCTCTAACTTGTCAACTAGTGTAGATAACATTCTGATCATTGGTGACTTTAACATTCATATAAATAAGCCTTCTGATCCCCTCTGCAAATCATTTATGGAAATTGTGGATGCATTAGGATTTCGGCAATGCATTCGGGATTGGACGCACATTAGTGGAAATACCCTAGATCTGGTTCTCGCACGTGGTATTGCTGTCATGAATATTGACATCATGCCTCTTACATCAGTGGTGTCTGATCACTCACTTATTAAGTTTACAGTTTCGCTGCCGTGTTTAGTGGAACAACAACCTTATATATCATTACGGCGATGCATCAACTCCTCAACTAAGACTGAACTCGAAGCTAGACTGCCTGATGTCTTAGCTTCACATTTGACAAATACCCAGTCAGTAGACAGACTTGTGGATAGTTTAAACTCAGTGCTCAAAACTACACTCGACATGATTGCACCACCTGTGTTAAAACCGCGCTCCCTCAAATCACAGTCACCTTGGTTCAATGATTATCTTCGTGACCTCAAGCATAAAGCAAGAGGTCTAGAACGGAAATGGCGTCATTCAAAATTAGAAGTATTTCACCTTGCGTGGCGTGATGCTATCTTAGACTATAAGCATGCATTATTGGCTACAAAGCGGACTTACTACTCTGATTTGATCAACAAAAACAAGCATAACTCAAAGTTCTTGTTCGACACGGTGGCAACACTTTTGCATGGACAACCACCTGTAGTTCGCTCTCCTTTTACAGCACAAGATTTCCTGGATTATTTTGGGAAGAAAATAGAAGACATCAGGTTAAACATATCCCGGCATGCCTTAATCCAGCCACTACACCCTGCTATTGATGTGGGCGCCACTACTGAGGTATTACCTAGATTTACAGAATTTGACAGTATCTCACTAGGCATGTTGACAAAACTCGTAATGTCAACAAAAAGCACAATCTGTTTATTTGATCCTATACCAACAAAACCGTTTAAGAACCTGTGGCCCACTCTTGGGCTGACTGTGCTGGAAATGATTAATCTTTCTTTAACTTCTGGATCTGTTCCTAAATGTTTCAAATCTGTAGTGATTAAACCATTACTTAAGAAACCTAATCTTGACCCTAGTGTATTGACAAACTATTGGCCGATATCAAATCTATCATTTTTCTCTAAAATTCTGGAAAACGTGGTGTCACGGCAGCTCGTAGACTATCTTACTGAGAATAATCTCTTTGAGCCACTGCAGTCTGCTTTTAGAAAATATCATTCCACAGACACGGCTCTCACTAAAGTGATGAATGATCTTCTGCTTACAATGGATTCGGACACCACTACAGTTCTGTTGCTGTTAGATCTCAGTGCTGCATTTGATACAGTGGATCATCATATTCTACTTGATAGGCTGGAAAATCATTTTGGGATTACTGGGAGTGCCCTTGCATGGCTGACGTCATACTTGACCAGTCGTTCTCACTGTGTTTTGTACAGTAACACTACCTCTAACCTTAGTGACATTAAATTTGGGATTCCACAGGGGTCTGTCTTAGGCCCCTTGCTTTTCTCCCTTTATATAGCACCCCTTGGGCACATATTGCGGCGTTTTGGGATTACCTTTCACTTGTATGCAGATGATACTCAGTTATACATGCCGATAACTGCTGGTAATCTCGTTCACATAAAATCTTTAGAAGATTGCCTTGCAGCAGTGAGAAGTTGGATGTCTAGAAACTTCCTACTTTTAAACTCTGATAAGACTGAAATGATGGTTCTTGGTCCAGTGAGACATCGGCATCAATTTGACCAGTTAATGCTCAGCCTCGGCTCGTGTGTCATACATCACTCTGACAAAGTGAGGAACCTTGGGGTAATTTTTGATCCTTCGTTGTCCTTTGGCCTCCACATTAGAAATATTACTAGGACTGCTTTCTTCCACCTGTGAAATATAGGAAAGATTCGTCCCATCCTGTCTACGGCTGATGCTGAGACCCTGATCCAGGGGTAGGCAACCTGTTCCAGAAAGAGCCATGAGGGTGCAGGTTTTCTTTGCAGCCACTGACTCCACCAGGTGATTTTACTGATTAATATCACTTTGAGCAGATGGAATCAGTTAATCAGTGAAATCACCTGGTGGAGTCAGTGGCTGCAAAGAAAACCTACACCCTCATGGCTCTTTCTGAAACAGGTCGCCTACCCCTGCCCTGATCCATGCATTTATCTCTTCTAATTTGGACTACTGCAATGTTCTATTTTCTGGTTTACCGCAGTCTAGCATTAGGGCTCTCCAACTGGTTCAAAATGCTGCAGCCAGACTTTTGACACGAAGCAGAAAGTTTGACCACATTACACCCATTTTGGCATCCCTTCACTGGCTTCCTGTGAGATGAGATTTTAAGGTTCTGCTACTAACCTATAAAATTATTCATGGACTGGCACCTCCCTACCAGCTGACCTAATTAAACCTTACGTACCGGCCCAGGCTTTACATTCTCAGGATGCAGGACTACTTTGTGTCCCTAAGGTGAATAAGAAGTTTGCGGGTCACAGAGCTTTCTCTTATCCTGCCCCTGTTCTGTGGAATGATCTCCCTGCATCAATAAAACAGTCAGATTCTGTGGAGACTTTCAAGTCCAGACTTAAGATGCACTTATTTTCCCTTTCATATGGCTAGCATACTGGTACAGTTTTGTTTTACACTTTTTACTCTTTTAATTCATTTATTAGTAATTGGAGCGGGCCGTGGCCTCAACTTTACCTAAATTCTGGGTCTTTTAGTGAAGTTTAAGGCTAGTGGCCGGCGATCACCTTAGTATTTCTTTGTTTTTCTTGTTGTTTAATGCTGGCAAATTATACAGTTTTTTTTTTTTGTCTTTCTGATGCCTGATTCTGTTTTTTCTCTCTGTTTAAGGTGCAGCTCCATCCAGAGATGGGAGTTGTATTCGTGTTGGCGATCCTCCTGTCCTGAGCGCCAATAGCATTTCTTGTATATTCATCCGTGAATTGTTCTGTGAATTGTTCTGTAATTTATGTCTGTAGCATGGTCCAAGCAGAGGGTCACCCCTTTGAGTCTGGTCTGCTTGAGGTTTCTTCCTCAGATGGAGTTTTTCCTTACCACTGTTGCTCTGGGGGTTGGTAAGGTTAGACCTTACCTGTGTGAAGCGCTTTGAGACAACTCTGTTGTGATTTGGTGCTATATATATTGTGTGTTGGGGGGTTTGGCTGGATGTTTTTGTGTTGTTTTCTTTTCTTTGCTCTCCAGGTGGTATGCAAACTGTTTTTTGTCTGTGGAGAAGGTGCTGGCAGAAGAGTCCTTCACCCTCATCAGCATGATTTGCATCACCTGTGGATGATGCTCACGTGCAACCTTAAAGACTTTCAGCTGAGGCAGATAATGAGATGGTGTTCTGCATTTAAGCCATGAGTGATTCGAGCAGAATTGCCGGGAACTCGACCTTGTGACGTTCGTTTGTGAGACGCTGAGGACCGCACCTGGGTTTGACACATTGTGCCTGTGAAGGAGGACGGGTGAGGGACACATGCTGTCAGCACACATCAGAGGTGATTGATTGTCTGAATAAGTGTTAATAGTAATTTGGTATTTTGTTACGCAGTATATTTGAACATTGATGAGAATTGTGCAGTTTGCTTCTCACTGCCGTGGCGTACGGACTGATGATCCTCCACCTGTTGTGAGAAGCTGCTCATTTACATAAAGCTTAAATTCAGACCTGAATGTGTTGCTGATAGTGTGTGCCTTTGAAGGATATTTGTTGTAGCTGTTGACTTACCTCACCTTTTCCATCCTTCACAGAATCAGTTTGTCGTATCCACCTGGGGGGTGTTCGGCGGTGAGTCTGGGTCCAGAAGCGCCGAGCTTTGATCCATTTTGGCGCTGGAGAGCGCGCCGTCCTTCACCTCGCCAGACAAATGCACATTTATGTTGTACACCAATTATTGCACGGGAGAAAAATAAAACTGTTTTGTTTTTGGAACCGCTTTCTGGTTATTTAGCGCTGGGTTCAGTCAGACGCAGGTCCGCTCCTCAACCCGCGTCTGCACATAACAATATAAATGAAAATAAATTGAAATTGAGCGTGGGTGAGAACCTGGGCCGTACAAATGAAACCTGAAGCTCAGCTAGCAGACCTTGGTTCAGGTGTTTATTACATCATATTTTGGGGGCTGACAAGTGGTTGTCATAATGGTTTGGCTTTGGTGTGGACATTAAAAATTATTCCTTGCTTATTTACTCAGTAATCATGAAATAACTGGACTTAATGTCATGAAGCTACTGATAAATGCTAAAATGCTAACATGGTTAGCATCCAAAATTGCATATGCTATGATCATTTCACTTGGCGATAATGCGGGCACACATACGTCTTTGATCATTCTTTTGGAGAATTACCCACAAAACAAGCCTTATTATTACAGATATTTGAAATGAAAGGAACTGAAGCCAGAGCCTCTGGCTTCAGTTACTGTGAAGGCCCGTATTTTTTGAGCATTTTAGTTCTTAGCGTCAGCACACAAGCAAAAAAAAAACAAAAAACTCTGGCTTCAGTTACTGTGAAGGCTCGTATTTTTTGAGCGTTTTAGTTCTTAGCGTCAACACACAAGCAAAAAAAAAAAAAGAAAAAAAAAAAAGAAGAAAAAGTAAACACAGGAGCTGGCACTTGCCCCCAATCTCAGTTCTCTTTTGTACCCCTTCCCCTTCCCCTTGGCCCTACCCCTACCCCTTTAAAACAAGGGGTAAGGCAAAGGGGTATACCTCTAGCCCTATGAATTGAGACACCCCTCCACCTAAGGGGAAAAAACTGCCCGTCTCAAACTGCCGTCTTCACTGTTTGTTAACATGGCAACCGACACGCAAGTTGTTGCAGTAGCCTATTTGCTCTTTTTATTTTCTTGCCTTTCTGCGTAAATGCAAGGAAATAAAAGAAGTCACAGATTTCTTTGACGCATCACAATCATGACATGTTAATTAATTTAATTAATTTGTAACTTATAATAATAATTAACAGTATTAATAATTAATTAATTATTAATTAATTACTGTTAATAATACTAGTAACAATTAATCAATAATAGTAATAATTAATATTGTTTGATTGCTCATTAATTGATTGATTACTAATTAATTAGTAATTAAAATAAAGAAACACTTGAAATATATTAGTCTGTGGGCAATGAATGTATACATTATACAAGTTTCACTTTTTGAATGGAATTACTGAAATAAATCAACTTTTTCATGATATTCTAATTCTATGACCAGCACCTGTATGTACTGTATGTTATGGGCTGCATCTAGTTCTGTTAACCTTATATTTCTTTTTCAAATTGTCCCATTTTTGGCATCCAGCCCTATTTCCTTTAGAAATTTCCTTGACATACGTGTATAATAGCAGTCTATTAGACTCAGACTCAGACTCAAACTCACTTTTATTGTCACTCGACCCTTACAGGCAGAACAAAATGCAGTTTCTCCAGGTCTTGGTGTAGTTAACTGGGACAGTTTTTTTTTAACCTAACCTATTGTATAAACTTTTGCAATATAAACTTTGCAATGTACAATATGCGCGCCCCTGTGGCCATAGAATATATATACAAGGCACAGGGTCAGCAGCAGCAGCAGCGTTAAAGTATTAAGAAGGTGACAATGTGCATGTAGTGCAATGTTCACAGTTTGGTGGTGCATGTTGAACTGTTCAACAGTCTGACAGCATTCGGGTAGAAGCTGTTTTTCAGTCTGGATGTTTTTGCCCGGATGCTGCACAGCTTCCTTCCAGAGGAAAGGGGTGTGAACAGACTGTTCGCAGGGTCGGTGGAGTCTCAGAGGATGCAGGTGGCTTTGTCTCTACATCTGGAGATGTAGATGTCCCAATGGGTGGTAAGCTGCATCTGATGGTCCTCTGTGGAGACTTCACCACCCGCTGCAGCGCTTTCTTCTCAGCCACTGTGCAGCCACCATACCACACAGGGAGGCAGCAGGACAGGACACTCTCCACTGCACAGCTCTAGAAGGCCCTGAGGACGTCTGTGTTCAGTCCGGCCCTTCCCAGTTTCCTCAAAAAATAGAAACGCTGATGGGCTTTCTTGATGACAGCTGTGGTGTTGGTGTGCCAGGTGAGAGTGTTGGAGAGGTGGACTCCAAGATACCTGATGGAGGAGACGATCTCCACCGCACCTCCGTTGATGTAGAGGGGGGAGGGGGTGGTGGGGGCTGACCTGCGGAAGTCAACATCTATCTCCTTGGTCTTCTGGGTGTTGAGGATAAGGTTGTTGTCTCTGCATCACCGTGTCAGGTTCTCCATTTCTCGCCTGTACGCTGTCTCATCCCCTTGGCTAATCAGCCCGATCACTGCTGTATCGTCTGCAAACTTAACAACAAGATTATTCTTGTGCTGGGCTCTGCAGTCGAAGGTCATTAATGTGTACAGCAGTGGACTGAGCACACAACCCTGGGTTGAGCCAGTGTTCAGGATCATGGTGGAGGATGAGGTGGTGTTGATCCTGACACTCTGTGGCCTCCCAGTCAGGAAGTCCAGGATCCAGTTGCACAGTGCTGAGGGGGCTCCTAGTTCAGCCAGCTTGGAAACCAGTTTCTGTGGGATGATGGTGTTGAACGCAGAAGTGAAGTCCAGGAACAGCAGGTTTGCATAGGAGTCCTTGTTCTCTGTGTGGGAGAGGGCCTGATGCACCACGGTGGAGATGGCATCAGCTGTGAACTGGTTTTGTCTGTATGCATATTGGTGCTCATCTACAGTCACATCGATGGCCTGCTTCAGGCGCCTCATCACCAACCTCTCAAGCACTTTGTGGTGATGAGGTGAGTGCAACTGGCCTGTAGTTGTTGAGGCAGGATGGTGCAGAGGTCTTTGGCACAGGGATTATCCTTGATGTCTTGAGGCACGGCAGAACTCTGGCTTGGGACAGAGAGGTGTTGAATATATCCGCCAGAACCTCAGACAGCTGGTGTGCACAGTCTTTAAGGACCCTCCCTGGTATTCCGTCAGGGCCCGGGGCCTTTCGGGGGTTGATCCTCTGCAGCACGTTCCTCACCTCAGCCTTAAGCCCCTTTCACACCGGGGGTGCTCCCGGTTGCTCCCAGTTGCGCCGTGCGTCATTATGACGATGCCGCATGGAAGCAACTCAGTGCCGAGACAATGCAGCTCGGTGCCACAACAGCGCAAGGGGCGCAAAGGAGGAAGCAAGTCGAGCGCCGAAAAATTAAACCTGTTTAATTTTTTTGGCATCCTGTGCTCGACACAGAAAGGAAGTAGTTCCAGCGCAAGTCGGGGCAAAGAGGCATAACTCGGGGAAAAGAGGCGTTACCCGGCGTGACTCGGAAGCCAATTTATGATTCCTGCTGTGTTCCATTGTTCCCGCAGTATAAATCACGCAAGATTGTTTTTATACCATGTACTTAATGCAGTAAAAACTACTCGTTGAAAAAAGATCACAGAAAAAAAAAAATGCAGACTGATTGCCAGGAATATCCAGTAAAAAGTCCGGACATCTCTAGTCCACTCATGGACTTTTGTTTACGCGCGCACATGTGAACAAATAAAAGAAAAAAAAAGTCTGGCTGCAGGCATTAGTTCCTTGTTCTCTGCTCAAACTCACATCACAGTTAAAAAAAGGACAAAAAAGGACATAAGTCCTGAGACAGGACATGTCAACATCAAGTAGAACTCCAGACATCTCCACATTTACTTAAGGACGGTTCATGCGTGCGCTCATCTCGCGGTCAAGGGAGGAAAGATAAACTATAACAGAACTCAGAGTGCAGCCCTGCAGCTCAGCACAACAACAAGTAGAAGAGAAGTCAGAGTGCACAGTCTGTCTGCAGCCAAACTGTGCACGCTGACTTCTCTGTGCAGAGAACCTGCAGGCTGCGTTCTCACCTCCTGTCTGCCCACTGCTGCGCGCACCTGACGCAGAAATTCCTGCGTCATCATGACACCACAGGAAGCAACTGGGAGCAGCCCTGGTGTGAAAGGGGCTTTAGTGATGTTGCTGACTGGGGGGTCTTTGGAGGAGGGAGGGACTCGGGGGGGTGGTGGTGTTGGATGCCTCAAAACGCGCATAAAAGGCATTCAGAGTGTCCGGGAGTGCTGGGTCTGCAGAGCACTGTGCTACATTGTTTTTGTAGTCCGTGATGCATTTGATGCCCCTCCACATGCTCTGTGGGTCGATAGATTGGAGGTGGCCTTGAACCTTGAGGGCATATGTGGACTTAACTCTTTTTACTCCCGCCGACAGGTTCCTTCTGGCTGCTTTGAGTGCTGTTGCATCGCTGTCTTTGAATGCAGCATCATGAATTTTCAGCAGGGAGCTCACCTTTCTGGTCATCCAAGGTTTCTGGTTTGGCCTGATGGTGATGGTCTTGGAGGTGGTCACATTGTCTATGCAGCTCCGGATGTAGCAGTGCACAGTTGATGAGTATTCCTCCAGGTCCACATTGCTCCCTGTTGTTGCAACCGCTCTGAACATTTGCCAGTCGGTGGTCTCAAAGCAGTCTTGAAGCATGGACACAACACCAGTTGGCCACACAGAGATGGTCTTTGTGAAGGTGTCCCTGCTTTTCGACACTGGACTGTAAGCAGGAAGCATGAGGAGTGAGATGTGGTCTGAGGCGCCGAGATGGGGGCGGGGGGGCTGCTCTGTAAGCTCCACGTATATTTGTATACACTTTGTCCAGGGTGTTTTCCCCTCGTGTGGTGATGTTTACATGCTGGTGGAACTTGGGGAGAATATCTTGGAGGTTTACGTGGTTGAAGTCCCCTGTTACTACATACAGTGCATCTGGATGTTTATTTTGATGCAAGCTGATGGAGTTATGTAGCTGCTTCAGAGCGTCGTTAGCATTAGCTCGTGGGGGAACGTAGACGGCTACAATAAACACTGCTGTAAATTCTCGCTGCAGATAGTGAGGGCGGCATTTTACTGCAAGATATTCTACAGCTTCAGAGCAGTGTCTTTCCACCTCAGAACAGCTTGTGCACCAACCTTTGTTAACGTAGATGCACAGCCCTCCTCCTCTGGTTTTACCAGAGTGCTGCTGGTCTCTGTCCGCACGGAAGAGTATCCGCTCATGTAGCTCGATGACAGAGCATGTTGTTGTTGAGCCACGTCTCTGTCAGGACTTAAACACTGTAGCTCTGCATGTCCCGCTGATGTAATCTCAGTTGTAGCAAGTCCATTTTGTTATCCAGTGCATGGACGTTGGATAGAAATAGAGATGGGATAGCCGGTCTTCCGCCGTTAGCTTTTAGCTTGTTTACCAGACCTCTGCATTTTCCCCGTTTTCGCCCGCGTGCGCAGCGCTTCCTCTTGAGTCCGAGCTGACTCCAGCTGCGACTCGCTCTCAGGATCGTCAATCTGCCGAGTGTTGCCTTTATGTCCGGGTGGATTCGGACATGACGGCAGTTGTTGTTTAGCCCGAGCAAATCTTTGGAGCTGTATCTTATGTTCGTTGTGTTACTCGGAACACTAGAGCTGCACTATTTTTACTAAGGACTACACCGGGAGCTAGAGAAGCTGCTGTGTTGATGCGCGCCGCCATCTTGAAAAACGTCAGGACGTCAGGTTATGTGTTACACATATACATGTGTGTGTATATATTTTCCAACTTACTCCCATTGATGAAACTTCTCATTTTCTGCCTGAAAGTTTATTAGGAGATGAGTGTGCTCAGGGCTCTGTTTGTTTACGAAATACACACACGTGTTACAGACCTTGAAATCCAACAGCAGGGATCGATATTATCCAAAGATTTCTGAACATACAAATTAACGTGCTTACACTTTATCATGATTTTCTCCATTGTGAGATATACAATAGTGTTCAGAATAATAGTAGTGCTATGTGACTAAAAAGCTTAATCCAGGTTTTGAGTATATTTCTTATTGTTACATGGGAAACAAGGTGCCAGTAGATTTAGTAGATTCTCACAAATCCAACAAGACCAAGCATTCATGATATGCACACTCTTAAGGCTATGAAATTGGGCTATTAGTTAAAAAAAAAGTACAAAAGGGGGTGTTCACAATAATAGTAGCACCTGCTGTTGATGCTACAAACTCAAAACTATTATGTTCAAACTGCTTTTTTAGCAATCCTGTGAATCACTAAACTAGTATTTAGTTGAATAACCACAGTTTTTCATGATTTCTTCACATCTGCAAGGCATTATTCTGTTGGTTTGGAACCAAGATTTTGCTCGGTTGCTAGTGTGCTTGGGGTCATTGTCTTGTTGAAACACCCATTTCAAGGGCATGTCCTCTTCAGCATAAGGCAACATGACCTCTTCAAGTATTCTGACATATCCAAACTGATCCATGATACATGGTATGCGATATATAGGCCCAACACCATAGTAGGAGAAACATGCCCATATCATGATGCTTGCACCACCATACTTCACTGTGAACTGTGGGTTGAATTCAGAGTTTGGGGGTCGTCTCACAAACTGTCTGTGGCCCTTGGACCCAAAAAGAACAATTTTACTCTCATCAGATCTCAGATCTCAAAATATTCCTCCATTTCTCTTTAGGCCAGTTGATGTGTTCTTTGGCAAATTGTAGCCTCTTCTGCATATGTCTTTTATTTAACATAGGACTTTGCGGGGGGATTCTTGCAAATAAATTAGCTTCACACAGGCATCTTCTAACCGTCACAGCACTTACAGGTAACTCCAGACTGTCTTTGATCATCCTGGAGCTGATCAATGGGTGAGCCTTTGCCATTCTGGTTATTCTTCTATCCATTTTGATGGTTGTTTCCCATTTTCTTCCACGCGTCTCTGTTTTTTTTGTCCATTTTAAAGCATTGGAGATCATTGTAGATGAACAGCCTATAATTTTTTGGACCTGCGTATAAGTTTTCCCCTCTCCAATCAACTTTTTAATCAAACTACGCTGTTCTTCTGAACAATGTCTTGAACGTCCCATTTTCCTCAGGCTTTCAAAGAGAAAAGCATGTTCAACAGGTGCTGGCTTCATCCTTAAATAGGGGACACCTGATTCACACCTGTTTGTTCCACAAAATTGACGAACTGATTGACTGAATGCCACACTACTATTATTGTGAACACCCCCTTTTCCACTTTTTTTTTTACTAATAGCCCAATTTCATAGCCTTAAGAGTGTGCATATCATGAATGCTTGGTCTTGTTGGATTTGTGAGAATCTACTGAATCTACTGGTACCTTGTTTCCCATGTAACAATAAGAAATATACTCAAAACCTGGATTAATTGTATTAGTCACATAGCCCTACTATTATTCTGAACACTACTGTAAGAGTCTTATTGTAGCGTTCGTGTGTATATGCATTATAACGCCTCAGTGCACGAGCGAAGTTACGATATTCTTCAGAACGACAATATACACAACATACATCCAGCTGCATACACGTTGCTGTCATAGGCAATTGCCTGTAAAGTTTTTTTGGCAAGTTCTAACTTTCTAAACAGCGTAATTTGTAATGAAAGCCGCTTTCATTTGTGCGGCTCTTTCGGTGCCATGTTTGTTTCTTTGGAGACAGCGGTAAGCTCCTCCTACCCCTCCAAATGGAGTGTGCATCCAGATTCACTCTGTTTGGAGGGATTTGAAGCCCTTCGCCTACCCCTCCGCCTCGCTCCAAAAAGAGAATTGAGACACCCCTCTGTCTTTCGTGCCCGCGCAAAACGGAGGGGAGGGCCGAGGGGTAATGTGTTGGGATAACTGGGCCTTAGTGATCATGAGAGTGAACATGATGATGCCGGAAAGCCAGTCAATACATATTTAATTTATATCACTGTCTTTAATATTACATAAATTTTGGTCTGTTGTTTTATTTCTTCAACTTGTTTGAGCAAAGATGATGACAATAACCGTTATTTTCCCACTAAAAATGACAGCACCCATGGCCAGTATTTCCAGAGCCTTTTTCAAACTGTTCATTCTTGACTGATAATACACCATTGCATTTATTTATTTATTCTTTGCATTATGCTTTGTAGCCAACAGGAATTTCTGCTACTGTGGGTGAACAATCAGCATTTTCATTTGTCTGCTCTGAGCCTCCACACATACATTTAAGTAAAGTCCAGCCAGCGAGTGTCACAGTTTTACTCTGAACTCCTCAGGCTGTGTAATTGTAAAGTTCTCAGTGAATTTACATGTATGGATTAAAACCTGCATGGGTGGTATATAATTTATAACAGCAACGGGCGACAGCACTTTTTTGTCAACAAGAGAATATTCTCAATGCTCTCTGTCTGCTGCAGGAACACAATCAATCTGTGGTCGTGCTCTCGGTCGAAAAATCACTGTGTGAGAGCTCAGCTGAATGTAAAATATTACTAAAGTCAAATAATTTATAAACAAGTAAAACTAGCAACAGGTGTTTAGCCCAAAGTTACAAAGTTAAAAGCCCATTTCATGACACATAACTATGTGAGTAGGAGTAATAAGTGTTCTGGAAAATAGCTACTCTTAAGCCACCTTGACACTTTCACAAATTTGATCCCCACACTACTGCGCAATTCGTCGTGCCAAAGCGACCCACATTGTCCCGCTGGACGCTGTGCTTTTGTCCCATTTGATGCCATATCGTATAAAATAACCATTACATAGCCAATGATGTGTTTGCTGTCAGAATTTGGCTGATGAAACCATTTCTCATCGCTCCCAGGATCACAGAGAAATTTTCTACAGCTGCAGCTTCTCTCGTGCGGGTCGTGCGGTGGAGAACGCATTTGGAATAGTCTCAAAGGAAATTACTTATAATATTTATATTGTAATGGATTGGTCAAACAGTTGTATTGTCATTCCTTCTTATGCAGCGCCGCCGTTCAGCATAAGCAGACTACGCAGGCACCAACCATGTTGCACTAGTTTGCAGGGCCTCCAATTGACTGAAAAATGTGTTGAAATTATTACATTATTACATTTCAAAATCAATATGAATTATTTATGAATACGCCCATCATTTTTGTCTTTAAACATTGTGTAGGCCCCTACCCCATTACTTAATTGGGGCAAATTAACAGTTTTTTTTGCCTAATATAAAGCCCCCATCCACCCCCGCCCCGATTCCCTGAAATGGTACAGCCCTGTTTGCGTCTTTCTCTGTTGGCTGTGTCGCCTAACCGGGGTTGCCAGATGTGACGATTTCCAGTCCAATAAATGCTCAAAAATGCAAGGAGGCACTAAATCCTGCGCAATTTGAACTGATTTTTAAAATTTGTGTGGCAATTCTATACAAAAAACTCATCCAGGACCAGTGCCATATTTTTACTCTAAACAAACCAATTGGATGGGAAAACACCCAATCTGGCAACCCTGCGCCTAACTGAAGTAGCACTGCTAGCCCACATTCGATTCTGACACGAGACGACAAATTGCCACTATGCCACAATTAAACAATGAAGCGACAGCAGGAGTCTGGAGCTGAAAAACGGAGGAAAAAGAAACAAAAAGATGATGCCCGTGCATCCCTTGCTGGTAAGTATCAATCAATCAATTTTTTTTATATAGCGCCAAATCACAACAAACAGTTGCCCCAAGGCGCTTTATATTGTAAGGCAAGGCCATACAATAATTATGTAAAACCCCAACGGTCAAAACGACCCCCTGTGAGCAAGCACTTGGCTACAGTGGGAAGGAAAAACTCCCTTTTAACAGGAAGAAACCTCCAGCAGAACCAGGCTCAGGGAGGGGCAGTCTTCTGCTGGGACTGGTTGGGGCTGAGGGAGAGAACCAGAAAAAAGACATGCTGTGGAGGGGAGCAGAGATCGATCACTAATGATTAAATGCAGAGTGGTGCATACAGAGCAAAAAGAAAAAGAAACAGTGCATCATGGGAACCCCCCAGCAGTCTACGTCTATAGCAGCATAACTAAGGGATGGTTCAGGGTCACCTGATCCAGCCCTAACTATAAGCTTTAGCAAAAAGGAAAGTTTTAAGCCTAATCTTAAAAGTAGAGAGGGTGTCTGTCTCCCTGATCTGAATTGGGAGCTGGTTCCACAGGAGAGGAGCCCGAAAGCTGAAGGCTCTGCCTCCCATTCTACTCTTACAAACCCTAGGAACTACAAGTAAGCCTGCAGTCTGAGAGCGAAGCGCTCTATTGGGGTAATATGGTACTACGAGGTCCCTAAGATAAGATGGGACCTGATTATTCAAAACCTTATAAGTAAGAAGAAGAATTTTAAATTCTATTCTAGAATTAACAGGAAGCCAATGAAGAGAGGCCAATATGGGTGAGATATGCTCTCTCCTTCTAGTCCCCGTCAGTACTCTAGCTGCAGCATTTTGAATTAACTGAAGGCTTTTTAGGGAACTTTTAGGACAACCTGATAATAATGAATTACAATAGTCCAGCCTAGAGGAAATAAATGCATGAATTAGTTTTTCAGCATCACTCTGAGACAAGACCTTTCTGATTTTAGAGATATTGCGTAAATGCAAAAAAGCAGTCCTACATATTTGTTTAATATGCACTTTGAATGACATATCCTGATCAAAAATGACTCCAAGATTTCTCACAGTATTACTAGAGGTCAGGGTAATGCCATCCAGAGTAAGGATCTGGTTAGACACCATGTTTCTAAGATTTGTGGGGCCAAGTACAATAACTTCAGTTTTATCTGAGTTTAAAAGCAGGAAATTAGAGGTCATCCATGTCTTTATGTCTGTAAGACAATCCTGCAGTTTAGCTAATTGGTGTGTGTCCTCTGGCTTCATGGATAGATAAAGCTGGGTATCATCTGCGTAACAATGAAAATTTAAGCAATACCGTCTAATAATACTGCCTAAGGGAAGCATGTATAAAGTGAATAAAATTGGTCCTAGCACAGAACCTTGTGGAACTCCATAATTAACTTTAGTCTGTGAAGAAGATTCCCCATTTACATGAACAAATTGTAATCTATTAGACAAATATGATTCAAACCACCGCAGCGCAGTGCCTTTAATACCTATGGCATGCTCTAATCTCTGTAATAAAATTTTATGGTCAACAGTATCAAAAGCAGCACTGAGATCTAACAGAACAAGCACAGAGATGAGTCCACTGTCCGAGGCCATAAGAAGATCATTTGTAACCTTCACTAATGCTGTTTCTGTACTATGATGAATTCTAAAACCTGACTGAAACTCTTCAAATAGACCATTCCTCTGCAGATGATCAGTTAGCTGTTTTACAACTACCCTTTCAAGAATTTTTGAGAGAAAAGGAAGGTTGGAGATTGGCCTATAATTAGCTAAGATAGCTGGGTCAAGTGATGGCTTTTTAAGTAATGGTTTAATTACTGCCACCTTAAAAGCCTGTGGTACATAGCCAACTAACAAAGATAGATTGATCATATTTAAGATCGAAGCATTAAATAATGGTAGGGCTTCCTTGAGCAGCCTGGTAGGAATGGGGTCTAATAAACATGTTGATGGTTTGGATGAAGTAACTAATGAGAATAACTCAGACAGAACAATCGGAGAGAAAGAGTCTAACCAAATACCGGCATCACTGAAAGCAGCCAAGTACATGTTAAAGGTTTAAATTGTTTTGATTACTTAATGTTCAGTGGTGCTAGGTTGCGTTGGCTTTGCTGATTTGATGTAGCTTTAAACGCTACACTAATCTGGATATTACAAGACATGTGGCACGTTTGCAAATAGTTGGGCAGTGAAGTTTGAAGATTTTGAGTGCCTTATAAGTCAACAAAGTCCTACTTAGCCGTCAGTGCACTACTTAGGTCCAAATATATTTTGCCTGACAACATGATCAGATAGCAACTATAAATTTGACAGGCTGATAAATATACCAAGAATAGTGAGAAAAATTTCAGAGCTTTTATTTAAGGCATATGTATGTAAATTACGTATCCACTGCTTAAAATAGACATGCGTGCAGTCAGCAGAATGCTGGAAAAGAAACGCAGTTTAGTTGGTGGGGGTACTGTAGAGTGCTCCATTCCCCCTTAGGGTAACGAAAGGGTGACACCTGCTGGTAAACTTTAGCATTTGTTGTGGTTGTGTATGGTTTCACAATGCCACCACTGTTTTGCTTGATGTGTAGTATTGAGCATTTTAATATTTAGGTATTTTTCTATGTGTCCATAATTTAATATAATATAATGGTTTCATGTAGTTTTCCTATCATTATGGAATACACCGGATACTAGATAACATAATATAATGAAGTGTTTTACGCGGGGGGGGTGTTCTCTTGTATGGGGGTGGGGGGCCTCCCTGACCAGTTATGCTTAGGGCCTCCAAAACCTTAGCAGCGGCCCTGTTCTTATGTGTTAGATAATTATCTGTAAAATTATGTTTATTATAGATGTAACATCTCATTCAGATGCGCTGCAGTAATGAGACACATTGATTCGTAGTGACACACAGCGTTTTCGAATAGGTTGTGCAATGTTCACGTCTAGTTCACAAAATTAATGGTCATGCACAGTTTACAACAGTTTACAACAAGTTTACTCACTGGCACGCCAAATTGCATGCCAGTGCGGGGATCAAATTCCTGCAAGTGTCAAGGCACCTTCAGACTCACAATTTTTTTTTTAAAGTACTTATAACAAAAGGACTGCACCGCTGTTAAACACATAAAATTATATGAATCTATTTCTTTGAAAACTTCACATATCTCTCTGAGTTTCTTAAAATAGTTGTGTTGGAGGTGTGACTGAAGTAATGTTTAGATCAAACAATCGCCACAACCTGGGTTAGATTCATGCATGAGCATATCCAGGCTGATGACCACGGGCCCAAGGTCACATGGGGCCCCACACAATAGTCCACTGAACTGTTGTGGATAACATATATGGTAGCACTAGCACAAAGAATACGTTATATATTGTTGTTTGTTTTCTGGGTACCCCCGTTGTTCAGGGCCCCTTCACACATAGTGTGAAGTTTGGACGAAGTGCACACTTAGTGCGCATGATGCAGGAATCCTGTGCAAACTGTGTAATGTCGTCCCTGCCTCCAACACCTCATACACCTGTTGCTACAACTATTTGCACACACAAGCACCTGAAACACAAAGTGTGCGCTGTGCAAACCCATCGCACCCTCTCACGGCAGGTGCTGGCCAAATTCCAGGTGACACGTGCGAACACCTAACACCGCTCGCATGGCACTTAGAAAATGTGTGGCCAGTCGCACTCTTAGCATGATAACAGACTGCAGACAATCACTTTCGTACTCGCAGTGAAATTTGTCTAAGTCCCACATGAGTGTGGCTTTGGTCTGCGCTGAGATGACATGAGGTGTGTCCTCCCACTGAAGCGGCTGTGGAAATCTGTGGATCTGGACATTCCAGCTGGACACCACATACTGTGTTTGGACAGACATGGACAAACAACTGGCTACTGTGATGTGCGTGTGTTTGCTGTGGACATAAATAAAAACATATATCACTGTGGCAATATGCTCCAGCCAGTGAGTGTGTGCATGGCATACACATGGACAGGCTGCTCCCAGGTTGAAACGGACCATCAGATCAGAACACGCAGCAGGTGATCTCACTGTCACATCACCCACGTGAGCTCTATTCCACATGACGCGGTGTCCTGTGGCACATCGGCTACAAGACAGGTGCGTGGCCGGTTGGAGACACACCAGCAGATGTGGACATGAATGAGATGAGCGAACTGCTTCTCATTCATGTCATTTCATGACTGAATTGGGTCATTTACAGAGGAACAGAACGGATCATAATTGTATTGCTCACTTGATAAATGCGGTGTTTTTATATGGTGTGTGATTTGATTTATTTATTTTTGTAATACTTCCATGTCCTTCCTGATATGAGGCAGATTCGCACATAATTCAAAGAACAGCTCTGGAGCTCAGTGGTAAAGTCACTGACTGACAATCAGAGCTTTTGAAAGGTGCGAGTTCGTGTCAGGGGGTGGTGTGTTTTCTTCTTTTTTTCTTTTTAATTATTCCACATAAGCAGCGCAATGTGGTCTTACAGGTACTGGCTGGTTTTTATTTTTTTATTCCACATAAGCGGCGCCATGCGCTGCACCTCGCACTGTTCCTGCTTGAAAGACACTGGCGCATGCACAAACTCTTGCACCAGGTTCGTGCATGCCTGCCCATCAACACGATGTTTCGTGGTGTGCTAATTTCTAAATGTTTCACGCTGTTTCGTCGTAATCGACCTGACGTCAACTAGACTTCGCACTATGTGTGAAGGGCCCTCAGGGTTGCCACAACAGGTCCAGTACACAAGTTTTACGTTGGATGCCGTTCCTGGTGCAACTCCATTTCTAAATGTAGAATTGGAGCCTTTGGTGTTCCGAAGTGGTATCCCAGCCAAGTATGAATCAGGTTCTTCATTTCTGAGATCTGACGGGATCAGGCGCACACAAAGTAGAACATCTGCAATAACACACAAAGTAACAGAAAATACTAGGAACTAATATCATCCCAACACTTACTACAAGAACTGTAATAAGTAGAATTTTATTGATTTAACACTTTTTGGGAAGATATCTCAAAGTCCTTAACATAACAGATACCCTTCACATTATAAGGTGGATGTTTTCAGATGGTTCTGAACCAGGATCCTTCTGTTTTGGACACAAGTGCACTGATCACTTGGCCACCACATCAACCCTGCATTTCCAAATTAATAAAAGGATATAATTTAAACATCCTTACAAACAAGCACCCAACACAAATACCATATGTCATACAGCACCTAAAAACCAACAAATAAGGCAAAAATGAGGCAAAACTTAACATAATATAATACAATAATAAACATGTTTTAAAATTACCCTGAAAATATTCAACAAAATGAAAACTGTCTCACTGCTTTGAGACCAAAGCCCATGTTGAAAAAAGGAACTTGCCGGAAGTGTTTGCAACATTTTAATCAAGTGAGATTCACCTCCATCCTGAGTTCATAAAGGGGTTTTAAGGACCCACACAGAAATGAAGTCCAGGGGCCTCTGGCCACTTCAGTTCACTTTTGACCACAACCCTATCACTAAATTCAAATTTCCACATGCCACATAATGTGTTAAGGAGCAGCAGAAGAAAAATGGTGGTAAAATGATTTGTTGTAGCAATTTTCTGTTTAGCTTGTCACATTACCATACCACAACACAAAGACTCCAAGATAAAATGATGCATAGGAAGCGTGACCTGGCCCGGAGGAAGTCCAGCCTCCCTGTCTGGAGCCAGGCCTGGACGGAGGGACCATCAGCAAGTGCCTGGTGGCTGGCCTTGTGATGGAGCTTGGCTGGGCACACCCCGAAAAGGCAATGCGGACCTTTCATTTCCACCCTGTGGGCTCACTACCCACAGGGGAATTGGTGGGGTCAGGTGCGCTGTGCCTTGGGTGGCAGTGAAAGTCGAGAGCCTCGAAAGACCACACCTTGGCAGCAGATGCTACCTCTGGGAGCATGGAATGTCACCTCACTGTTGGTGAAAGAGCTGGAGCTTGTGTGGGAGGTGGAGTGCTACCAGTTAGCTCTGGTGGACCTTGCCTCCATGTACAGCCTCATCTCCAGAAGCACTCTCCTTGATAGGGGTTGGACCTTATTCTTCTCTGGAGTTGGCCAGGGTATGAGGCACTGGTTGGGTATGGGGATACTCACGATTCCCAGGCTGAGTGCTGCTACACTGGACTTTACCCCGGTAGATGAGAGGGTCGCCACCCTGTGCTTTCAGGTTTTGTGTGTGTGTGTGGGGGGGGGACTCTGACTGTTGTTTGTGCGTATGCATCAAACAGCAGTTCAAATTATTCAGCCTTCTTTGGAGTCACTGACTTGTTCTGCTGGGGGCAGAACAAGTCAGCGCACATATGATCAATGACAAAGACACAGAGAGAGGCGTGATTGGGATGAACGGCCTCCCTGATCTAAACCCGAGTGGTGGTTTGTTACTGGACTTTTGTGCTAGTCATGGATTCTCTATAACGAACACCATGTTCAAACATAAGAATGTTCATAAGTGTACAGTAGTTTTCAGAATAATAGTAGTGCTATGTGACTAAAAGATTAATCCAGGTTTTGAGTATACAACCCCTGGCAAAAATTATGGAATCACCGGCCTCGGAGGATGTTCATTCAGTTGTTTAATTTTGTAGAAAAAAAGCAGATCACAGACATGACACAAAACTAAAGTCATTTCAAATGGCAACTTTCTGGCTTTAAGAAACACTATAAGAAATCAAGAAAAAAAGATTGTGGCAGTCAGTAACGGTTACTTTTTTAGACCAAGCAGAGGAAAAGAATATGGAATCACTCAATTCTGAGGAAAAAATGTGGACTGTGGATGACTGGATGAAAGTCATATTCAGTGATGAATCTCGAATCTGCATTGGGCAAGGTGATGATGCTGGAACTTTTGTTTGGTGCCTTTCCAATGAGATTTATAAAGATGACTGCCTGAAGAGAACATGTAAATTTCCACAGTCATTGATGATATGGAGCTGCATGTCAGGTAAAGGCACTGGGGAGATGGCTGTCATTACATCATCAATAAATGCACAAGTTTATGTTGATATTTTGGACAATTGAAAGGATGTTTGGGGATGATGAAATCATTTTTCAAGATGATAATGCATCTTGCCATAGAGCAAAAACTGCAAAAACATTCCTTGCAAAAAGACACATAGGGTCAATGTCATGGCATAGGGTCAATGTCAATGAGCAGATCTGATTTGATGCAGGTGTTAATTTGGGGGATGAAAATTTACAGGGTGATTCCATAATTTTTTCCTCAGAATTGAGTGATTCCATATTTTTTTCCTCTGCTTGGTCTAAAAAAGTAACTGTTACTGACTGCCACAATCTTTTTTTCTTGATTTCTTATAGTGTTTCTTAAAGCCAGAAAGTTGCCATTTGAAATGACTTTAGTTTTGTGTCATGTCTGTGATCTGCTTTTTTTCTACAAAATTAAACAACTGAATGAACATCCTCTGAGGCCGGTGTTTCCATAATTTTTGCCAGGGGTTGTATTTCTTATTGTTACATGGGAAACAAGGTACCAGTAGATTCAGTAGATTCTCACAAATCCAACAAGACCAAGCATTCATGATATGCACACTCTTAAGGCTATGAAATTGGGCTATTAGTATAAAAAAGTAGAAAAGGGGGTGTTCACTCTAATAGTAGCATCTGCTGTTGACGCTACAAACTCAAAATGGTTATGTTCAAACTGCTTTTTTAGCAATCCTGTGAATCACTAAACTAGTATTTAGTTGTATAACCACAGTTTTTCATGATTTCTTCACATCTGCGAGGCATTAATTTTGTTGGTTTGGAACCAAGATTTTGCTCGGTTGCTAGTGTGCTTGGGGTCATTGTCTTGTTGAAACACCCATTTCAAGGGCACGTCCTCTTCAGCATAAGGTAACATGACCTCTTCAAGTATTTTGACATATCCAAACTGATCCATGATACCTAGTATGCGATATATAGGCCCAACACCATAGTAGGAGAAACATGCCCATATCATGATGCTTGCACCACCATGCTTCACTGTCTTCACTGTGAACTGTGGCTTGAATTCAGAGTTTGGAGTCATCTCACAAACTGTCTGCGGACCCAAAAAGAACAATTTTACCCTTATCAGTCCACAAAATATTCCTCCATTTCTCTTTAGGCCAGTTGATGTGTTCTTTGGCAAACTGTAACCTCTTCTGCACGTCTTTTATTTAACAGAGGGACTTTGCGGGGGATTCTTGCAAATAAATTAGCTTCACACAGGCGTCTTCTAACAGTCACAGCACTTACAGGTAACTCCAGACTGTCTTTGATCATTCTGGAGCTGATCAATGGGTGAGCCTTTGCCATTCTAGTTATTCTTCTATCCATTTTGATGGTTGTTTTCCGTTTTCTTCCACGCGTCTCTGGTTTTTTTGTCCATTTTAAAGCATTGGAGACAGGGTCGGACTGGGAACAAATTTCGGCCCTGGCATTTTTCCTCTGGACCAGCCCACTATTGGGCCGACGAATCCACCCGTCCATACCGAACCCCCAATGAACAAATACTATACACCTAAACACCATGAACACACACCTAAACACACACTTTCACTGTCATTTCACCTTGATCATAGTACAAAACGGAAGCAAAAGCACACAAGCGGAAAAAAAGCTTTTGTGTCTCCAAAGTGTGTGTGTGTGTGTGTGTGTGTGTGTGTGTGTGTGTGTGTGTGTGTGTGTGTGTGTGTGTGTGTGTGAAAGAGAGGGAGAGAGAGAGAGAGAGTGATAAAGGTAATGTGTCTGTGTGTGTGTGTGTGTGTGTGTGTGTGAAAGAGAGGGAGAGAGAAAGGTAATGTGTGTGTGTGAGAGAGAGAGTGAGAGAGAAAGGTAATGTGTGTGTGTGTGTGTGTGAGAAAGGTAATGTGTGTGTGAGAGAGAGAGTGAGAGAGAAAGGTAATGTGTGTGTGTGTGTGTGTGTGTGTGAGAAAGGTAATGTGTGTGTGTGTGAGAAAGGTAATGTGTGTGTGTGTGAGAGAGAGAGAGAGAGAGAGAGAGAGAGGTAATGTGTGTGTGTTTAGTTTGTCTTACCATACAGCAGACAGTCTCGGGGAACACAACCAATTATTCAGGGTCTTTTTTGTGTTCGGTGTTGGGTGTTTTTCAAAAAATGAAGACAGCTCGTTTCGGTTAGGGCGGCTGAAATAATCCATAGCTGGGTCGGCCTCAGACGTAGCTGAAGGGACGTTGACAGTAGAAGCACTAGCATGATGAACTTCAGGTTCTGTCATCTCCTGTGCATCCTTTCCCACGACCTGCTCACTGGACACGGAATCCTCCGATTCCGACCCAACATAGACATCAATTGGCTTTGAGCCTGGACTAACTTCTCCAGTAAAGTTGTCCTCATTTTCGCCCGTTGAAGTTGCATTTTCGCCCGTTGTAGTAGGGACGTCGGGAGCACTAGCAGCAACACTAGAAGTAGTATTGGCCACAGCAAACAAATTATCCATTTTAAAACACCCGGAAGCCTCAGCTTGTAGAGCTTTCTGCTTTTTGTCCCGAATCTTCTCCGTTCCCCCCTTCCTCTTTTTGCCACCTCTTTCCATGATTTATCTAATGAAAATATATGCGCGACATGCATCCGTGTTCGCATGGACCTGCGCCACTCATCACATCAGCAGGGTTGCCAGATGTGACTGACTGATGATTTCCAGCCCCAAAAAAAATGCTCAAAAACCGCCTGGATGCACTAAATCTCGCTCAGTTTGAACAAAAGTCTGTTGATCTCTATGGCCATAAATCTACAGAAAAACATTTTTTACCCACAGACGGCCATCCTAAACAGCCCAATTGGGAAACTGCCCAATCTGGCAACACTGCACATCAGACGGAAAACGACAGCCTTTAGATGCATACCCCCATGCACCGCAACATATTTTTTGCAAAATCTTCGGACATAAATCTGCCAAATACAAGAAGAACATCGTAGTTTTTTTTTTTTTACTTTTTTACTGTGCTCCAACGCCTAAGGAAGACCTCTAACGGTCGAAACATCGCGACGGAGCACTTTTATCAGCTAACTTTCATTAGCGTTGGCAAGCTAACTAGCTTGCTAACGCTTTCGTTTTTATTTTTTTATTTTTTTTTATTTTTATTTTATTTTAGCACTGTTGTCGTGCGTTCGCTGTTGTCGTGCGTTGCCTGTGCTGCTTCATGGCCTGTTTGGTCCCTTGATTGGGGCAATCCTTCTGCTGAATCACCTTTAAATTATTTACACATTATTCACTTTGTGTGTTTTTAGGAATCCGCTAGGTTGCGTAGCTACTAGCTCTTAGCCGATTTAGCATGGCGGCTTCTCCTGTCTCTCCCGTACTTCTCTGCTCTGGGTGTGAAATGTTTAGTTATTCCTCGGCCTCCTTTAGCAGTAACGGTACTTGTAATAAGTGCAGCTTATTCGTAGCTTTGGAGGCCAGGCTGGGCGAATTGGAGACTCGGCTCCGCACCGTGGAAAATTCTACAGCTAGCCAGGCCCCTGTAGTCGGTGCGGACCAAGGTAGCTTAGCCGCCGTTAGTTCCCCCCTGGCAGATCCCGGGCAGTCGGGAAAGCAGGCTGACTGGGTGACTGTGAGGAGGAAGCGTAGCCCTAAACAGAAGCCCCGTGTACACCGTCAACCCGTTCACATCTCTAACCGTTTTTCCCCACTCGACAATACACTCGCCGAGGATCAAACTCTGGTTATTGGCGACTCTGTTTTGAGAAATGTGAAGTTAGCGACACCAGCAACCATTGTCAATTGTCTTCCGGGGGCCAGAGCAGGCGACATCGAAGGACATTTGAAATTGCTGGCTAAGGCTAAGCGTAAATTTGGTAAGATTGTAATTCACGTCGGCAGTAATGACACCCGGTTACGCCAATCGGAGGTCACTAAAATTAACATTAAATCGGTGTGTAACTTTGCAAAAACAATGTCGGACTCTGTTGTTTTCTCTGGGCCCCTCCCCAATCAGACCGGGAGTGACATGTTTAGCCGCATGTTCTCCTTGAATTGCTGGCTGTCTGAGTGGTGTCCAAAAAATGAGGTGGGCTTCATTGATAATTGGCAAAGCTTCTGGGGAAAACCTGGTCTTGTTAGGAGAGACGGCATCCATCCCACTTTAGAGGGAGCAGCTCTCATTTCTAGAAATCTGGCCAATTTTTTTGGATCCTCCAAACTGTGACTGTCTAGCGTTGGGACCAGGAGGCAGAGCTGTGGTCTTATACACCTCTCTGCAGCTTCTCTCCCCCTGCCATCCCCTCATTACCCCATCCCCGTAGAGACGGTGCCTGCTCCCAGACCACCAATAACCAGCAAAAATCTATTTAAGCATAAAAATTCAAAAAGAAAAAATAATATAGCACCTTCAATTGCACCACAGACTAAAACAGTTAAATGTGGTCTATTAAACATTAGGTCTCTCTCTTCTAAGTCCCTGTTGGTAAATGATATAATAATTGATCAACGTATTGAGTTATTATGCCTAACAGAAACCTGGTTACAGCAGGATGAATATGTTAGTTTAAATGAGTCAACACCCCCGAGTCACACTAACTGTCAGAATGCTCGTAGCACGGGCCGGGGCGGAGGATTAGCAGCAATCTTCCATTCCAGCTTATTAATTAATCAAAAATCTAGACAGAGCTTTAATTCATTTGAAAGCTTGTCTCTTAGTCTTGTCCATCCAAATTGGAAGTCCCAAAAACCAGTTTTATTTGTTATTATCTATCGTCCACCTGGTCGTTACTGTGAGTTTCTCTGTGAATTTTCAGACCTTTTGTCTGACTTAGTGCTTAGCTCAGATAAGATAATTATAGTGGGCGATTTTAACATCCACACAGATGCTGAGAATGACAGCCTCAACACTGCATTTAATCTATTATTAGACTCTATCGGCTTTGCTCAAAAAGTAAATGAGTCCACCCACCACTTTAATCATATTTTAGATCTTGTTCTGACTTATGGTATGGAAATAGAAGACTTAACAGTATTCCCTGAAAACTCCCTTCTGTCTGATCATTTTTTAATAACATTTACATTTACCCTGATGGACTACCCTGCAGTGGGGAATAAGTTTCATTACACTAGAAGTCTTTCAGAAAGCGCTGTAACTAGGTTTAAGGATATGATTCCTTCTTTATGTTCTCTAATGTCATATACCAACACAGAGCAGAGTAGCTACCTAAACTCTGTAAGGGAGTTAGAGTATCTCGTCAATAGTTTTACATCCTCATTGAAGACAACTTTGGATGCTGTAGCTCCTCTGAAAAAGAGAGCTTTAAATCAGAAGTGTCTGACTCCGTGGTATAACTCACAAACTCGTAGCTTAAAGCAGATAACCCGTAAGTTGGAGAGGAAATGGCGTCTCACTAATTTAGAAGATCTTCACTTAGCCTGGAAAAAGAGTTTGTTGCTCTATAAAAAAGCCCTCCGTAAAGCTAGGACATCTTTCTACTCATCACTAATTGAAGAAAATAAGAACAACCCCAGGTTTCTTTTCAGCACTGTAGCCAGGCTGACAAAGAGTCAGAGCTCTATTGAGCTGAGTATTCCATTAACTTTAACTAGTAATGACTTCATGACTTTCTTTGCTAACAAAATTTTGACTATTAGAGAAAAAATTACTCATAACCATCCCAAAGATGTATCGTTATCTTTGGCTGCTTTCAGTGATGCCGGTATTTGGTTAGACTCTTTCTCTCCGATTGTTCTGTCTGAGTTATTTTCATTAGTTACTTCACCTAAACCATCAACATGTTTATTAGACCCCATTCCTGCCAGGCTGCTCAAGGAAGTCCTACCATTATTTAATGATCTTCTTATGGCTTCGGACAGTGGACTTATCTCTGTGCTTGTTCTGTTGGACCTCAGTGCTGCTTTTGATACTGTTGACCATAAAATTTTATTACAGAGATTAGAGCATGTCATAGGTATTAAAGGCACTGCACTGCGGTGGTTTGAATCATATTTGTCTAATAGATTACAGTTTGTTCATGTAAATGGGAAATCTTCTTCACAGACTAAAGTTAATTATGGAGTTCCACAAGGTTCTGTGCTAGGACCAATTTTATTCACTTTATACATGCTTCCCTTAGGCAGTATTATTAGACGGCATTGCTTAAATTTTCATTGTTACGCAGATGATACCCAGCTTTATTTATCCATGAAGCCAGAGGATACACACCAATTAGCTAAACTGCAGGATTGTCTTACAGACATAAAGACATGGATGACCTCTAATTTCCTGCTTTTAAACTCAGATAAAACTGAAGTTATTATACTTGGCCCCACAAATCTTAGAAGCATGGTGTCTAACCAGATCGTTACTCTGGATGGCATTTCCCTGATCTCTGGTAATACTGTGAGAAATCTTGGAGTCATTTTTGATCAGGATATGTCATTCAAAGCGCATATTAAACAAATATGTAGGACTGCCTTTTTGCATTTACGCAATATCTCTAAAATCAGAAAGGTCTTGTCTCAGAGTGATGCTGAAAAACTAATTCATGCATTTATTTCCTCTAGGCTGGACTATTGTAATTCATTATTATCAGGTTGTCCTAAAAGTTCCCTAAACAGCCTTCAGTTGGTTCAGAATGCTGCAGCTAGAGTACTGACGGGGACTAGCAGGAGAGAGCATATCTCACCCGTGTTGGCCTCTCTTCATTGGCTTCCTGTTAATTCTAGAATAGAATTTAAAATTCTTCTTCTTACTTATAAGGTTTTGAATAATCAGGTCCCATCTTATCTTAGGGGCCTCGTAGTACCATATTACCCCATTAGAGCGCTTCACTCTCAGACTGCGGGCTTACTTGTAGTTCCTAGGGTTTGTAAGAGTAGAATGGGAGGCAGAGCCTTCAGCTTTCAGGCTCCTCTCTTGTGGAACCAGCTCCCAATTCAGATCAGGGAGACAGATACCCTCTCTACTTTTAAGATTAGGCTTAAAACTTTCCTTTTCGCTAAGGCTTATAGTTAGGGCTGGATCAGGTGACCCTGGACCATCCCTTGGTTATGTTGCTTTAGACGTAGACTGTGGGGGGGTTCCCATGATGCACTGTTTCTTTCTCTTTTTGCTCCATATGCATCACTCTGCATTTAATCATTAGTGATCGATCTCTGCCCCCCTTCTCGGCATGTCTTTTTTCTGGTTCTTTCCCTCAGCCCCAACCAGTCTCAGCAGAAGACTGCCCCTCCCTGAGCCTGGTTCTGCTGGAGGTTTCTTCCTGTTAAAAGGGAGTTTTTCCTTCCCACTGTGGCCAAGTGCTTGCTCATAGGGGGTCGTTTTGACCGTTGGGGTTTTTCATAATTATTGTATGGCCTTGCCTTACAATATGGAGCGCCTTGGGGCAACTGTTTGTTGTGATTTGGCGCTATATAAGAAAAAAGTTGATTGATTGATTGATAGTTTTGCTTAAACAAAGTAATATTTATTATAATTTAGTTTGTTGCAAGGATTTTACAGTTTAAAAAAGAAAAAGAAAATTACACCATATTCCAACCATCACAAAGATGTTTACTACAAGTAAAGGGTATATAAACTGCACGTACCTCCCTTTCAATTAATAGTAAAAGTTAAACCTCAATAACGGTTTTTTGAGTCATCACTACCTACTCGCAGTTACAAAGTAGAGAACGGGGCCGGTGGGTAGAGAACGGGCTGGTGTGAACTTGGGAGGGCCGGCCCACGCACGTCTAAATGTGCAGCGGCCCACCGGGCAAATGCCCAAAATCACAGATTACCAGTCCGAGTGTGATTGGAGATCATTGTAGATCAGGGGTGGGCATCGAGGGCCGAGACACTGCAGGTTTTCCATGTAACCAATCACCTCAGCAGGTGGGTTGCTGATGAGCTTCTGCTCTGAACATAAACACCTGGTTGTCAATGAAATCACCTGCTGAGACACCTGATCATTAATGAAATCACCTGCTGAGGCGATTGGTTGCACGGAAAACCTGCAGTGTCTCGGCCCTTTATGGCACATGATTGCCCACCCCTGTTGTAGATGAACAGCCTATAATTTTTTGCACCTGCATATAAGTTTTCTCCTCTCCAATCAACTTTTTAATCAACTACGCTGTTCTTCTGAACAATGTCTTGAATGTCCCATTTTCCTCAGGCTTTCAAAGAGAAAAATATGTTCAACAGGTGCTGGCTTCATCCTTACATAGGGGACACCTGATTCACACCTGTTTGTTCCACAAAACTGATGAACTCACTGACTGAATGCCACACTGCTATTATTGTGAACACCCCCTTTTCTGCTTTTTTTATATCATGCTTGGTCTTGTTGGATTTGTGAGAGTCTACCAAATCTACCGGTACCTTGTTTTCCATGTAACAATAAGAAATATACTCAAAACCTGGATGAATCTTTTTAGTCACATAGCACTACTATTATTCTGAACACTACTGTACATGGTACCAGAGCACCCTAGGCTGAAGGTTGATGATCAATTTTGTGATTGTATCATCTGATCTGAGGCCGCATGTTCTGCACACTCAAGTGAAGAGATGGGCAGAGCTGTCAACTGACCACCATCTCGTGCTGAGTTAGATCAGAGGGTAGGGGAGGACTTTGGACAGATCTGGTAAGCCCAAATGGATAGTGCGGGTGAATTGGGAACACATGGAGGAGTCACTGTCCAACAGATGTTCAACTCACACCTACAATGGAGCTTTTCTGGCATCCCTGTGGAGGTTGGGAGACTTGAAACATCATGGACAATGTTCAAAGCTTCCATTGCTGAATCTGGAGCAGGGAGCTGACGCCTGAAGGTCTTAGGTGCCTCAAGGGGCAGCAACCGTCGAACAGCCTTCATAGTGTTCCCAACAAGCCTGAAGGGTGGCAGCCTCTGCTATGAGCAGAGGATGTGGGCGATGTTCGGAGCAACCATGGAGGAGGACTTTTGGTTGGCACCAAGGTACTTCTGCAGGACCATGAGGCACCTCGGGAGAGGACGATGACTTCAACTGAGGAGGTAGTCAGGAACTGGAAGGAGCACTTTGAGGAACTCCTGCATCAGATTGGAGTATCCTTTGAAGTAGAGGCAGAGCTGGAAGTTTCCCTGGAGGAAGTTACTGAGGTAGTCAAACAACTCCCCCCTGGCAAAGCTGCAGGGGTTGTTGAGATCTGTCCAGAAATGCTGAAGGCTCTGGGTGTGGAGGGACTGTCTTGGATAAGACGTCTCATCAACATTGCGTAGAGGTCTGGGCTGGTGCTGAAGGAGTGGCAAAACGGGGTGGTGGTCCCCATACTTTAAAAAAGGTGAGTGTGTGCCAATTACATGGGCATCACACTACTCAGCCTCCATGGTAAAGTCTACTCCAGGGTGCTGGAAAGGAGGGTTTGACTGACAGTCAACTCTCAGATTGAAGAGGAACAATGTGGATTCCGTCTTGGCCGTGAAACAACTAACTAGCTCTTCACTCTCACAAGGATCCTGGAGGGGGCCTGAGATATGTCCATCCAATCTACTTGTGTTTTCTGGATTTGGAGAAGGTGTATGATCGGGTACCCTGGGAGATACTGTGGGTGGTGCAGTCTGAAATTTGACAGTCATGTGAAATCGGTTACTAAATCAGCTTTCTTTCATTTGAAGAACATTGCAAAATTATGGGACCTCATGTCAGCAACAGATTTAGAAAAATGTATTCATGCTTTTATTACAAGTTGTGTGGATTACTGCAATGCCCTCTTAACTGGACTTCCAAAAAAGACTATAAAGCAGTTACAAGTTATACAAAGTGCAGCTGCTAGAGTTTTGACTAAAGCCTGGGTCCCACTGTATAATGAAGGATGAATAATGAGCCACGCATGGGCGTGTCAGCGATTATTCGAAGAATGACCCACGTTTTCATCTATCACGTATCCACTATGAAGGTGCCTCTATGTGCCTCTCTGTACCCCGCAGGTGCCATGTAGCAGCCTCTAGTGAGCCACGACCGACTGGCCATTAGGGCCTCGAATCGCTCGCATCAGCCACACTGATGCCGCTGTTCCGTTCCTGGACAACCGCCTCTGTGCTCAGTCTCACTGGCTTAAAATCCATCCATGGCTTGCTGGCTTTATTTTTTCCCTGGCTTTAAACAGTCATTTTTAAAGCCGTGAGCACTTTTAACTTTGTGTTCTACCGTTCATTTCTGCAAAATCGCTCTTTTGCACGCGCGCTGCTGTTGTCCATTCCTGGACAGCTGCCTCTGTGCTCAGTCTCACTGGCTTAAAATCCATCCATGGCTTGCTGGCTTTACTTTTTCGCTAGCTTTAAACAGTCATTTTTAAAGCCGTGATCACTTTTAACTGTGTTCTTCCGTTCATTTCTGCAAAATCGCTCTTTTGCACGCGCCACTGTTGTCCATTCCTGGACACCCGCATCTGTGCTTGTCTCACTGGCTTAAAATCCATCCATGGCTTGCTGGCTTTATTTTTTCCCTAGCTTTAAACAGTCATTTTTAAAGCCATGAGCACTTTCAACTTTGTGTTCTTCCGTTTATTCCTGCAAAATCGCTCTTTTGCGCGTGCGCCACTGTTCCATTCCTGCACAGCCGCCTCTGTGTTCAGTCTCACTGGCTTAAATTCCATCCGTGGCTTGCTGGCTTTATTTTTTCCCTGACTTTAAACACAGTCATTTTTACACTGATCACTTTTAACTTTGTGTTCTTCTGTTTATTTCTGCAAAATCACTCTTTTACAGTCATCCAAATTTTAACTTTGTGTTCATCCAATACTGACTGAAAAATCACTCTTTTGTGACTTGGCGTTCTGCCTAAATGCTCTTTTAGATCAGTGCGCAGTGCACACACACAGCGGAGCTCATGTGATCCATTAACAAGATATTAAATCAACCATAGACATACGTTTACAGCTAGGAACTATTTTATCAAGCTATAAAAACATTAAAAATAGTTATCTTAAGCTGTTTCAAAATACATTCCACATGGAGCAGGAAAGAGAGGAAAAAAAGTGTCCAGATGAAACATTCCTCTTTGATTCCAGAAGCGATTAGAGGTGTTTTCAGCATCCAAGGTTTGGCAGAAAATGATTGGCTCAGGCATCTTTTCCAGATGCCCCTTGGACGCCTTGCTGGAGAGGTGTTCCGGGCACGTCCCATTGGGAGGAGGCCCCGGGGAAGACCCAGGACACGCTGGAGGGACTACATCTCGGCTCGCTTGGGAACGCCTTGGGGTTCCCTCGGAGGAGCTGGGGGAGGTGTGTGTGGATTGGGAGGTTTGGGCGGCTTTGCTTGAGCTGCTGCCCCCGCGACCCAACTCCGGATAAAGCGGAAGAAAATGGATGGATGGATACACTGTCCAGCGCACAGAGCAGGTGCAATTGTGTGCGCAAGAGGGCAGCCGCTCCAAAAATAGCCTCTCAGGTCATGCGAAGCTGCCAGGCACATGGATAATGGACTTTTAGCAGACTCGTAAGCGCCACGCAAATGCCTCTAAGCCATCGCAGTAACTTGTACACAAACTGCGCCACGCTGTTGTTGCTAAATTTTGAACTTCTTGAAATTAGCGCCACGCTCAGAGAGGAGCCTTGTTAAGTGAAGATAATGCCTCTAAGAGCCACTCAGAGCCACGAAAATCCCACGATATTTGAAGAAACCTTCTCATAGCAAAGAAAACATGCTGCGTGGCTCCTTCTTCATCCTTCATTATTCGGTGGGACCCAGGCTTAAAACAAAAAGAAGTGAGCACATTACCCCTGTTCTAAGGTCCTTACACTGGCTTCCAGTAAGCTATAGAATTGATTTTAAAGCTTTGCTTCTTGTTTTTAAAGCATTTAATGGCAGTGGCCCAAAATACATACACGACATGTTCAAACAGTATCTCCCAAGTAAATTACTCAGGTCTCAAAATAAAAATCTTCTAGTGGAACCCACCACTAAAACTAAATGTGGTGAAACTGCTTTTAGTGTGTATGCAGCTAAACTTTGGAACAGGTTACCAGATGGGGTTAAAGATGCCCCAACTGTGCTGTGTTCACACCGGGCGCGACACGAGCGACTGCATTCACAGGTTGCCATGTAATTCCTATGTAATGACGCATTTTGGCGCCAAACCGCGCAGCGTGACACGAGTGAAGCGACGTGAGTGAAGTGAATTTGAGCGTTTTGTGCGTTTGTGGCGAGATATTGCGTCGCGTCACGTCGCGTTGCCCTCCTCCCCAAGTTGAAAAATCTGAACTTTTTCATCTCGTCGCGCCGCGATGACCAATCAGGGACTGAATATGTAGTGACGTGGAGATGTCTGGAGTTTGACTGAGGATGTGAACATGTCCTGTATCTGGTAGCAGCCTGTGAGCAGAACTTATGTCTCTTTTGTCCTTTATTTCACAATCATGACAGAGTTTTTGGAGCGAGCAGCAGCACCACAGCAGCGGGGAGCGAAGTTTCTTTCTCCTTTTATTTTACGTGTGCGCGCGAGTGAATCGTCTGTGGAGATTATTTTACTTATTAACTACACAGATGTATAATAAAACAAATGGTGACTGGTTTCTAAATATAATTATGACAGAGTTTTTTGGGGGGTAGAGCCAGCTGCAGCAAGCCGCGGAGTTTCTTTCTTTTCTTTTTCTTTTTTTTTTACGTGCGCGCGCGAGTGAATCATCTGTGGAGATTATTTTAGTTATTAACTACACAGATGTATAATAAAACAAATGGTGACTGGTTTCAAAATACAATTATGACAGAGTTTTTTTGGGGGTAGAGCCTGGTGTGAACGCGGCATAATTGTTTTTAAAACCAGACTCAAGACAAAGCTTTTTAATGAAGCATATTTCTTATCTTGTTTTGTCTTATACCATATTCAGTTTTATTCTTGCATTTGATTGTTTTAATTATTATTCTTTTATTTTTTTCTATTCTCTTTTTATATTTTGCATTCTTCCTTATTATCTGTAAAGTACATTGAAATGCTTGATGTACAAAATTTGCCTTGCCTTGCCTGGTGCTGCGGGATTATGGAGTGAGGGGGTCCCTTCTCAGGGCCATCCAAACTCTGTACTCATAAAGCGAGAGTTGTGTTCAGGTACTTGGCAGTAATTCAGACTCGTTTCCAGTGGGGGTTGGCCTCTTCCAGGGCTGCGCCCCGTCACCAATCATGTTCATGATATTCATGGACAGGATTGCGAGGCATAATCGGGGGGAGGAGGGTCTTCAGTTTGGTGGGTTCAGGGTCTCATCACTGCTTTTTGCAGATGATGTGGTCCTGTTGGCTTCATCAGCCTGTGACCTCCAGCACTCGCTGGGTCAGTTTGTGACATATGCAGGGATGAGGATCAGCACTTCTAAATCTGAGGCCATGCTTCTCAGCAGGAAACTGATGCCTTGTCTACTTTGGGTAATGAGGTCCTTCCCCAAGTGAAAACGTTGAAGTACCTTGGAGTCTTGTTCACGAGTGAGGGGACAATGGAGGATGAGATTGGCCAGAGAATCTGCGCAGCAGGGATGGTATTGCATTCACTTTACCGTACTGTTGTCACAAAAGGAAGCCAAAAGGTGAAACTCTTGATCTCCTGGACAGTCTTCATTACTACTCTCACCTATGGTCATGAGGTTTGGGTCATGACCGAAAGAACTAGAGATAGGGGTGAGAAGAGCAGCCATCTGTGAGGAGCTTAGAGGAGCCAGCTGAGCTTCCTGGTGCATTGCTACCACCTGCTGCTCTAGAGTGTGTATCACACCATGTCATTCTGTATGCAGGAGCAGGTTGTCACACATGTAGACTGTGCCATCTTGTGGCCATAGATGATAATGCAGTTTTTTCCATATACAAGTTGCTTCAGAATATAAGTTGCAGAACCTCACAAACTAGTACAAAAACTCATATTCTGGAAAATGCAATACTTATGTTATATGAAAATGGGCTGTGTATAAAAATCTCTCTAATTCCTAAATGGTAAATACGAGGTCTGTGATTAAAAAAAGCGGTCCTTTTTATTTTTTTCAAAAAATAAATGGATTTGATTCATATGTTTTTACGTCAGACAAGCTTGAACCCTCGTGCGCATGCGTGAGTTTTGTCATGCCTGTCGGTGACGTTATTCGCCTGTGGGCAGGCTTTGAGTGAGGTGTGGACTCCCCCTCCTGTCGGAATCTCTTTGTCTGAGACGCTGCAGGGAGACGGCGCGCGTTGTTTTATCAAATTTTTTCAGGACCGGTGAGGGATATCCGTGTGGACACTATTCGAGAAATTCAGCTGGTTTTCGGTGTAAAGTTTAACGGCTGATGAGAGATTGTGGAGTTTCTTTCGCTTTAAGCACAGCCCACAAAGCGGATTGGCGCGGCGCGGTCGGAGGTGGCGTCCGTCTGGCTGTTTCGAGCTGAAAACATCCTAATTTAAAGCTCTGTTCACCCAGGACGTCGTCAGAGAACAGAGAAGTTTCAGAAGAGGCCAGCATGAGGAGTTTATGCGGACATTCCACTGTTAAAGGAGATTTTGTAATAAAAGAACGTGCGGACGAATTTGCCGAGTTGGGTCCATGACGACGCCCCAAATCCGTTCGCGCCGCCACAGGAAAAACACCTCCGTGTTGAAAACCATTTGTAAAATTCAGGCGGCTTTTGATGGCTTTCAACAAGTGAGTATCTGAGAAATTGTTTAACAGCTGGGCATGTTCCAACTTGTCCGTTAAGGTTTCCAACGGAGGTGTTTTTCCTGTCGCGGCCCCTGCGGTCGGGTCCGGCCCGACATGCGAATCTGCCCGCACGTTCTTTCATTACAAAATCTCCTTTAACAGTGGAATGTCTGGATAAACTCCTCATCCCGAATTCTTCTGAAAGTTCTCTGTTATCTCACGATGTCTTGGGTCCACAGAGCCTGAAATTAGGACGTTTTCAGCTTGAAACAGCGAGACGCTGCCGCCTCGGAGCACAGATCGCCGTCAGGCGCCGTGGGCCGTCCTTAAATCTCTCATCAGACGTTAAAATTTTCACCGAAAACCAGCTGAATTTATCGAATCGTGTCCACTCAGTTGTGCCTTACAGTTTTTGAAAAAATTTTGATCAAACAAAGCAGCAGTCTCTGAGCCATTCCTAAACAATGAAAAAAACGACGAGAGGGTGGGCCACTCCTCACTCAAAGACTGCCTACAGGCGAATGACCTAACCGACAGGCGTGAAAAAACTCTCGCATGCCCACGAGGGTTCAAGAATGTCTGATGTAATCACACGTGATTCAAATCCATATAGTTTTTGAAAAAATAATAAGGTCCGTTACTTTTCTCACAGACCTCGTATAATATTTTGTTTAACTGGTTGAATTAAAGCTCAAGTTCTACACTACAAGAAGGTTCTCACTCTCTCTCTGTCTCTCTCTCACACACACACACACACACACACACACACACACACACACACACACACACACACACACACACACACACACACACACACACACACACACACACACACACACACACACACACACACACACACTTTACTTACTGTCCACCTTACTGTATCAGAGATTACAGATGGAGAAACCATATGTTCTGAAACATGGCAATGTGGAAGGTGCATACACATTACTTTCTCATCCTATCGCTCTCAAAATCAGAATATGGTTGAGGATAAAGTGTGCATATGTGCAGAACAAACAACTTGCACACTACTGTAAATGTGTGTCTGTACTCGGGACATTGTGGCCTTTGCACTTTTGTGTTTCCATGAGAAATGGTGGAGGGAGACAGAGCGGAGACAGGCTCCTACTCTCTTTCCTGCTCCTTACATGCACCCAATCCACTCCTATCTAGTACCTGTCACACGGTGGCTGCAAAATGGAATTGACTATTGATTTCCCCTTTACCACAGGTCAGTTGTTGTGCTGGCAGGCTATTATAGTGGACCCTCTGAGAGCTTCGTGTGGGACAAAACATGAGAGGAAAGGAACACTGCAAGGAAACACATAAAAAGTAAGTCCCTTTGCTGCTCCTTGTTTTTCACTTTGGGTCACCACAGCAGATCCAAGGTGGATCTGCATGTTGAATTGGCACAGGTTTTATGCCAGATGCCCTTCCTGATGCAAATCCATATTACATGGAGAAACATGGCAGGGGTGGGGTTTGAACCAGGTACAGTCGGCACCAAAATCAAGTACATAGACGACTGGGCCCCCACCCCTATACACTGCTAGGAAATACATGCACACATTTAAAACCAAAAATAGACATTCTTATTACTGATAGGAAATGATTTTGGGTTTTTTTTGTTATTTTTTGCAGCTGAATAAGCATACAGATAATATACAAACAATGAATGTTTATGAGTTCAATGGTACTAATATTTCATGAGGTGAAAGATGGCATGGTATGTTCCAGCTTTCACTGAATTAAATATTTCTTCCATTGAAAGAATGTAAAACCATTCGTTATTTGTTTTATATAAGATAAGAGATAAGACTTTATTGATCTCACAGTGGAGAAATTCACGTTACATCAGCTCTTAATAAACACACAAAATGAGTGCAAGTAGAATAAAATGTGCATCAAACAGTGTGTGCAAAGATAAGCAATAATAATAATACTTGTAACAATACAATAAAATAAGAAAATGAGGTAGAAATAATATATATATATATATATATATATATATATATATATATATATATATATATATATATATATATATATATACAAGGTCTATTAGAAAAGTATCCGACCTTATTATTTTTTTCAAAAACCATATGGATTTGAATCACGTGTGATTACATCAGACATGCTTGAACCCTCGTGGGCATGCGAGAGTTTTTTCACGCCTGTCGGTTACGTCATTCGCCTGTGGGCAGTCTTTGAGTGAGGAGTCGCCCACCCTCTCGTCGTTTTTTTCATTGTTTAGGAATGGCTCAGAGACTGCTGCTTTGTTTGATCAAAATTTTTTCAAAACTGTAAGGCACAACTGAGTGGACACCATTCGATAAATTCAGCTGGTTTTCAGTAAAAATGTTAACGGCTGATGAGAGATTTTGGTCTGGTAGTGTCGCCGTAAGGACGGCCCACGGCGCCTGACGGCGATCTGCGCTTCGAGGCGGGAGCGTCTCGCCGTTTCAAGTTGAAAACTTCCACATTTCAGGCTCTGTTGACCCAGTAAGTCGTCATAGAACAGAGAACTTACAGAAGAAGTCGGCATGAGTTTATTCGGACATTCCATTGTTAACGGACATTTTGTAATGAAAGAACGTGCGGGCAGAGTCGCATGTCGGGCCGGACCCGACCGCGGGGGGTCGCGACAGGAAAAACACCTCCGTTGGAAACCTTAACGGGCAAGTTGGAACATGCCCAAGCTGTTAAACAATTTCTCAGTTACTCACTTGTTGAAAGCCATCAAAAGCCGCCTGAATTTTACAAATGGTTTTCAACACGGAGGTGTTTTTCCTGTCGCGGCGCACACAGATTTGCCGAGTCGTCACGGAAACGACTCGGCGAATTTGCGCGTACGTCTTTCATTAAAAAAATGTCCTTAAACAGTGGAATGTCCGCATAAATTCCTCATGCCGGTCTCTTCTGAATCTTCTCTGTTCTCTCATGACGTCCTGGGTGAATTAAGCCTTAAATTAGGATGTTTTCAGTTCGAAACAGGCCAACGACAGCGCCTGGAAGCGCTGCAGGACATCCCGCTCCGTGGGAAGTCCTTACACCGACAGAAACACCCCATAATCTCTCATCAGCCGTTAAACTTTTCACCGAAAACCAGCTTAATTTCTCGAATAGTGTCCACTCGGATATTCCTCACAGGTCCAGAAAAAACTTTGATAAAGCAACGCGCGCTGTCTCGAGCAGCGTGTGAAACAAAGGAATTCAGCCGAGAGGGCGGGACCACATCTCACTCAAGGCCTGCCCACAGGGAAATGACGTCACCGACACGCGTGAAAAAACTCTCGCATGCGTACGAGGGTTCAAGCATGATTGGTGTAATCGCACGTCATTCAAATCCATATAGTTAAAAAAAAAATAAAAGGGTCGGTTTATTATCTAAGAGACCTTGTGTGTGTGTGTGTGTGTGTGTGTGTGTGTGTATATATATATATATATATATATATATATTACACTCAACAAAAATATAAACGCAACACTTTTGGTTTTGCTCCCATTTTGTATGTGATGAACTCAAAGATCTAAAACTTTTTCCACATACACAATATCACCATTTCCCCTCAAATATTGTTCACAAACCAGTCTAAATCTGTGATAGTGAGCACTTCTCCTTTGCTGAGATAATCCATCCCACCTCACAGGTGTGCCATATCAAGATGCTGATTAGACACCATGATTAGTGCACAGGTGTGCCTTAGACTGTCCACAATAAAAGGCCACTCTGAAAGGTGCAGTTTTGTTTTATTGGGGGAGATACAAGTCAGTATCTGGTGTGACCACCATTTGCCTCATGCAGTGCAACACATCTCCTTCGCATAGAGTTGATCAGGTTGTCAATTGTGGCCTGTGGAATGTTGGTCCACTCCTCTTCAATGGCTGTGCGAAGTTGCTGGATATTGGCAGGAACTGGTACACGCTGTCGTATACGCCGGTCCAGAGCATCCCAAACATGCTCAATGGGTGACATGTCCGGTGAGTATGCCGGCCATGCAAGAACTGGGACATTTTCAGCTTCCAAGAATTGTGTACAGATCCTTGCAACATGGGGCCATGCATTATCCTGCTGCAACATGAGGTGATGTTCTTGGATGTATGGCACAACAATGGGCCTCAGGATCTCGTCACGGTATCTCTGTGCATTCAAAATGCCATCAATAAAATGCACCTGTGTTCTTTATCCATAACAGACGCCTGCCCATACCATAACCCCACCGCCACCATGGGCCACTCGATCCACAACATTGACATCAGAAAACCGCTCAGCCACACGACGCCACACACGCTGTCTGCCATCTGCTCTAAACAGTGTGAACCGGGATTCATCCGTGAAGAGAACACCTCTCCAACGTGCCAAACGCCAGCGAATGTGAGCATTTGCCCACTCAAGTCGGTTATGACGACGAACTGGAGTCAGGTCGAGACCCCGATGAGGACGACGAGCATGCAGATGAGCTTCCCTGAGATGGTTTCTGACAGTTTGTGCAGAAATTCTTTGGTTATGCAAACCGATTGTTTCAGCAGCTGTCCGAGTGGCTGGTCTCAGATGATCTTGGAGGTGAACATGCTGGATGTGGAGGTCCTGGGCTGGTGTGGTTACACGTGGTCTGCGGTTGTGAGGCTGGTTGGATGTACTGCTAAATTCTCTGAAACGCCTTTGGAGACGGCTTATGGTAGAGAAATGAACATTCAATACACGAGCAACAGCTCTGGTTGACATTCCTGCTGTCAGCATGTCAATTGCACGCTCCCTCAAATCTTGCCACATCTGTGGCATTGTGCTGTGTGATAAAACTGCACCTTTCAGAGTGGCCTTTTATTGTGGGCAGTCTAAGGCACACCTGTGCACTAATCATGGTGTCTAATCAGTCTAATCAGTCATAATCTTGATATGGCACACCTGTGAGGTGGGATGGATTATCTCAGCAAAGGAGAAGTGCTCACTATGACAGATTTAGACTGGTTTGTGAACAATATTTGAGGGAAATGGTGATATTGTGTATGTGGAAAAAGTTTTCGATCTTTGAGTTCATCTCATACAAAATGGAAGCAAAACCAAAAGTGTTGCGTTTATATTTTTGTTGAGTGTATATACAAGGTCTGTTAGAAAAGTATCCGACCTTTTTATTTTTTTCAAAAACTTGATGGATTTGAATCACGTGTGCTTGCATGAGCCAACCTTGAACCTTCGTGCGCATGCGTGAGTTTTTTCACGCCTGTCGGTTGCGTCATTTGCTTGTAAGCAGCCTTTGTGTGAGGATGGGTGGAGTCTCTCGTCGTTTTTTCTTTGCAAGGAAATGGCGGAACGACTGGAGCAGTGCAACTGCATCAAATTTTGCCAGACACTGGGCGACAGCCAGGTGGAAACCATTCGGATTATTCAGACGGCTTTCGGTGATGATCCTCTGGGCATCACACAGATTAAGGAGCGGTACAACCGGTTTAAAGACGGCTGCACAACGGTGAAGAGCGAGCCGCGCTCCGGGCGGCCATCAACATGCTGAAATGACTGGATGTGATGTGATGTGGGACCGTCGTGTGACTATCACCATTTGGAAGATTCAGACAGCTTTCGGTGGCTTTTCAGTCATGTGACTATCCGAGAAATTGTGGACGAGCTGGACATGTCACAGCATGTCCTGTGAGGCTTCAACACAGTGGCGCTTTTGCTGTGCCATCAGCTTCGTGCCGATGAATTTCGCCGCCACTCTTTTCATGGCAAAATCTTCTGTCACAGTGGAATGTGCCGAAAAAGTGCTGATGTCCACCTCTGTGTGATGATCTGTGTGATGCCCAGATGATCGTCACCGAAAGCCATCTGCAGTATCGTTCCTTACTGCACTGAAGGTGCCTCAGCCTGTCACTGAAGGAGCTACTCAGCTCCACTACAGTCTGGTGCAGAGGGTGAGAGGAGTTGTCTATGATGGATTGGAACTTGGCTAACACCCTCCTCCCATATAATGGCTAAAATAGATACTTGTCATTTGATATTTTATTAATTTATAAACAACAGAAAAGGGACTTACTTTTTGGTGTTCATCACTGGTGCTTTAGCATCAACAGTCCAACACAAACTTTATATAGGAGTCCAAAATTGTCCCTAGTCAACTTGGAAAAACAGATAGTCCGTGATACTTCCAAAAAGTCCAGCGAAAAGTCACGTCAGAAATTTGTCCAGGTTTTCATCCTAACAGCTCTTCATGCCTCCAGATGACTTACAGCTTCGTGGATTAGTTTTGTTTTTGTGTGTGTGTGTGTGTAAGAAGAATTAGCTACCAAATCAAATCATCGTACGTCAGCAAAACAAACTCTGCCATGTTTAGCTAAATGCTGCCTCCACTAATGTGTGTGTGGGCAGAGTTCGCAGCATGCAATGGTACAAAAAGTATGGAACCAAATTTGCACAGTCAGTGGAACCATATTTGCACGCTAAATGCAACTCAACACAAATGGGACGAGTAATCCATGTCACGTGACATACAAAGCACCAATGAAATTACAAGGATTCACTCAGCTGTTATATAATGTTAGATATTGCTATGCTGCAAAAGACTATAACATTTACTGTTTTCACCTTGTAGACATCTAATTAAAAGACCAGACCTGCCATTTTGATGTTTGAGTAAGTGTAAAAGTGTAAAGACGCTTCACAGAAGCAAGGGCTAACCTTACCAACCCCTAGAGCAAGCACACAGGTGACAGTGGTAAGGAAAAACTCCCTCTGATGATATTGGGGAAGAAACAGATTTATTAAAATGGCGTTGTGTGTTAGTGTTAGTGGGAAATTAAGCTGGATATTGATGCCAACACGAAGCTATCTATACTGGAAAAACAGTCCATGATGTCACATGTAGGGTTTGAAGCTCAAATGGGGTCCAAATAGTGCCGTCTTGGCAGTGCCCAACTCCATCTGATACTCAACCAACCAAGAAATGTCTAAAGAGGTGGGCAAGACTGGCATGGCCTGGGTGGGATGATTGAAGCTCAAACATGCCCCATCTCATAAGAAACAAGTTAATAAATACTAAGAGATTATAATTGTTTATGTGTTTGATTCACATTTGTTTTATTATTAGTTTTTTGGGGTTTTGTGTGGGGGTGGGGGCATCAGGCTGTTTTTTGCTTTAAAGTTTAATATTTTTACATGTTTGGACCCAGCCTCAAGCTGGGTACTTCCATGTTGGCTTCAGTATTCATCACTGGAGGTTGCTGTGAAGTAAGATGATGACAGTTTTTATCAAATAACTTTTGTACCACCTTAATTTGTACATACGCGAGAGGAAATGAAGAGAGCGGCACAGAGAGAATGCAGATCATGAAGTTTTGTTTTCAGTTCTTCAGTGAGATCAGTGGAATGCACCAATAGGACATATTTTGAGAGCGTAGCACACTTTTGTAGGCATTCAACAGTAATACTGTGCAGTACCAGCACTGTGGGCAGTGTAGGTCCTGGGAATCTTTTTAAAGTTGAGGGTCACATGGATTCCAGTCAATATCAGCAGATTCTTGAGAACAATGTTCATGAATCAGTGACAAAGTTGAAGTTGCACCAGGGCTGGATCTTTCAACAAGACAACGACCCTAAACACTGCTCAAAATCTCCTAAGGCATTCATGCAGAGGAACAAGTACAACATTCTGGAATGGCCATCTCAGTCCCCAGACCTGAATATTATTGAAAAACTGTGGTGTGATTTTAAGCAGGCTGTCCATGCTCAGAAACCAACAAACCTGAGATGTTTTGTAAAGAAGAATGGTCCAAAATACCTTCAACCAGAATCCAGACTCTCATTGGAAGCTATAGGAAGTGTTTAGAGGCTGTTATTTCTGCAAAAGGAGGATCTACTAAATATTGATGTATTTTTTCTGTTGCGATGCCCAAATTTATGCACCTGCCTAATTTTGTTTAAAGAATTATTGCACACTTTCTGTAAATCCTATAAACTTCATTTCACTTCTCAAATATCATTGTTTGTCTACTATATGATATATTTAACTGAAATTGCTGATCCAAACAACCAATGATTTATAAAGGAAAATCATGGAAATCATCAGGGGTGCCCAAACTTTTACATACAACTGTACATTTTAAATGCCAAACAAGTCAGCTTTACGGTCATTTATCATAGTAAGCCATTTCAAAATAATATTAATATAACAGTTTTTTTTTTGTAATGACTGTTTTTTACTATAATGGTAAATAGTAATGGAATTGGAAACTATTTCTCCTTTTGCCAGGGGCATACTCTTTTCTAAGTCAGCTTTTCCTTTTTTATGTATTCATCATTTCACTTAATTTAATCAAGCAATAACATAAATAACGCCTTTATAGTTGTACAGCAGATAATGTGTCTCAGAGAGTCAGTGATGAGTGAGCTCTCTGCTGATGGGTAGAAATGAGTAAACTCAAAGCTCATCATCAAAATTCAATTTGATGGTTGGATTGATTAAACATGAGATCTATTTCTGACCCTGGGGCCTCATGATTGTTGTAAATGTAATTAGTGTGGAAACACCGTGCGGGGAACACCATCCAACAACATGCACACCTGTGGCTAATTTAGAGTCACATTTAAAGTTGCAATGTGTTTGATTTGGTGTCATCTAGTGGTGAGGTTGCAGACTGTATGACTGCCATTGCCGGTCATGATTTTGCATCTATGGTGATGGGGATTCATGCTCCTGAGCCTCCTACCCTTGTGAAGTCCCTTGGGGTGACATATGCTGTGATTTGGTGCTGTATAAATGAAATTAATTGAATTTACTGGAGCTTTGACCAGATCTGTATATTTTGGACTGTCTAAGGATGACCGAATACAAACTCCACACAGAAACACCCCAGATCATCCATAAGCTTTTACCCTTTATGGCCAATCAAACAGCTTCTGTATATTTTACACGAGTGGGCAGACCAGTGGTTCATGGTACATGGAAGGCATTTACTTAAAATCAAGGGCAGCACTGTAAAAAGGCCTCAAAAATTAAACATTCTTTATGACTTCATCTTGAAGATAGTTTATGACTGTACTGGAGTATATTTTTCACAAGCAGTTTGTAGTGTCCACAGTGTGAAGAGATCATGTATTTGTCCTTTATGTTCTTCATAAAAGTTCACCAAATGGCTGGGGTGTCAGACCTTCATTTTATGTGCAATAAATGCATTTTCTCTGTACTTCTTACAGCCGTCTTTCAGGTGTTCATCTTATCTCTCTTTGTTAAACTGTACTGGTCCAGTTTTAATAACTTTCTGTCAGGAAGGTATTTCAGATAGTGACAAATAACCACTGCAGAAGGGTGCACTCAGCTGAGGAAAAAACGGCAAAATACTGCACTCTTCCCTGATGTAAGAACCACCTCTCTATAAAACATATGCACTCTCCTTATCTTTGCTGTTGCTAGCTTCCATCAGATGCGGTTGCTTTTATGAGTAGTGCCCATTTGGTGTAAGGAGCAACCATACTTGCATTCATCTGTGAATGGGCACGTTGGTGAGGTGAGGAACCATCAGTAAAGGTGCAGTGCTGCTGCAAGGCAGCGAAGAGTGATTGCACCATATGCAAACAAAACCTGGTCAAACGTTGAGTGGTGAGATTTTCTGCTATTTCTACAGCACAATATTCAGATATTTATATATAATGTAGGCAGGTTCATGCATTCTGCTTTTCCATAAAGGGATGCACATCAGTGCATTAAACAGCAATGAAACCGAATTGAAAACAAAAACCTTATTGCTTCACCTCTTGGAGTTTTGGATGGGGGGGGGGGGGGGGTCTCATAAAAATTAGATTAAATAGAACTTTACTGATCCCTTGAGAAGACTCCCTCAGGGAAACTGAGGTTCTAGTAGCACTGCATAGCAGCACACAGGGTAAGAAGCACACAGAGTATCAAAGTAAAAAAAATAAATAAATAAAAGTTTGTAAATATAAATATATAGAATCAGAATCAAAATTGCCTTTATTGTCATTGTAATTTGCATTGCAACAAGATTTGAGTGCAACTCCACAAAGGTGCTTTCTGTGGTGTGAGTAATTTTTAGCCAAATAAAAGATAATAAAATTTAACAATAAATTTTTCAGAGTATATGTACAATTAGATAAACATAAGATAAAATAAAATATGGACCCAGTAAAATGTAAAACGAGAATTATATACAACTGTGGAATCATATCGCATGGGAATATTGCACATGGTTTACAGATATTGCACAAATATATGCACAAATATAAATGCCAGACATACTGATCAATACTGGTTTACTGGCTACTACTGTTCCTCTCCTTCCTGTCCTGGTTTCCTGTTACTCTGAAGACCAGCAGTTTGTCCAGTGTCCTCTTCTCTGCCACCGTCACCAGACAGTCCAGCGTGTGTCTGTCTTGGATGTGTTGCTCCCCCCCCCAGCACACCACAGTGTAAAAGAGAATGCTGGCTACTACAGGATAGTAGAGCATCCACAGGAGTTTCTTGCAAATGTTAAACAACCACAACCTCGTCAAAAAGTACAGCCTGCTCTGGCCCTTCCTGCACAGATGGTTGGTGTGGGATGTCCAGTCCAGTTTGCTGTCAAGCCACAGCCCAAGGTACTTGTAGGAATCCACAGCCTGCATCTCAACTCCCTCAATCAGAACTGGTCGTGGACTTCCCAATGTCAATGATTCATTCGTACATTGTCACTTTGTAGCTCATTTCCTCACCAGAAAACCTCTCACTGCTTAAAATACTTATGGCGAAGGTTCCAGCACACCTGGCTCTTCAAGAGAATGACAGATGACAATCTGATTGGTTTAAGTCATGTTACAACCAAATTATACCCATGATTAATTGAGTAGACACAACCTGTTTGTGCCCTTATTGGCACTCAGATTACATATGATGTAAATAGCACAATGTAGTTGGACATGCTTCAAATGGACTTCCACTATGCACTTTTGACTGTGCACCATAGATTGCCAAGACACGTGGCCCATTGTGTGCAGAAACAAATTAACTAGCGTGGCACACATGCTGCATTCATGACATATAAAGTCAGAAATTACAAGCTCCAACTCAGACAAAATGATTTGAACATATGGGGTGGATTTTATGCTTAGAAACAGAACTTCAATACTCTAATTTGTTTGACTTGACACCCTAACAACAGTCGTGCTATCATCTGTAAAGACAGTACTACTGCAAATGCTAATTATTTTTAACAAATCATTTACTTTTTATGTTATATATTTGCATTGTTTATGCTGTATATCACTGAAGATACCTGCATTACAGTTTTTACAAAGACATCTACAATAATCCATATTATCACTGAGTCAAAACTACAAATGGAAATTCACTCATCTGAGACATTTTCAAACTCAGTCACCCACAACAAGCGCCTGCAATACGGGAATAAGCTTTTTGAACCTTGCATTTTCCCAAATTTGGCTTTCACGTTTACCATTGTCTTGAAATGAAGCATCAGTGCATGCACTGCTCTGTCTGGATCAAAACAGCCAAATCTACTTGAAGATGTCATCAAGTATTTAGTAGCGACTCGTCCTTAACGGGCGATTGTATGAAGCACAACCAGAGAAGTCAGAGTTACAGAGAAGAGGGAATTTTTCTGTCACATTCTCTCACTATTTCTGCTGGTCTGCACACTTTTTCCTGCCTCAGAATTATCATCCAATCAATGTGAAGTTGTGCTTCGTGATGTACTGCCCTTTTGGAATGACTTTAGCCATGCTGAATGACAATACTGTCCGCTCTAATAGACTATGTAAAACTGCTAAAATCTTTTGTTTTTTCAAACTGCAGGCTCACCCTGCAGTCTCTACTACAACGTCTAGTGTACACATTTAATGTCCTTACATCATACGTGACTCAAAATCAAGATCTTCCCAATTGTGTCTGACTGTTGTCATCATAACAAATGCAGTTGAAAAATTTCCTGTAAGCTAGGGTGTAGAGGTGGGCGATACCGGGAATTTTGGTATTGATCCGATACCAAGTAAATACAGGCCCAGTATCGCTGATCGATACTTTTTCATATTTAAGCTTAATAGATCCAAAGGATCCAAAAGACTTAGGATAGAATTTTGCCAAACATTGTACGTGACAACAAAATACTTTATTATCACAATCAACATTTTTATTTAAAAAATATCACTCAACACAACTTAAAACAAAATCTCCTGAGGTAGAGGGCTGACAAACCACAATACAAGGGTGCGCTGCTCTTACAGACACAGAGTAGACTTTGCTGAATCTGCGTGCGCAGCAGTCAGTGCGTGCGGGAGTGAAAAAAAGCTTGAGTATCAATCTTTTTACACGAGGATCGTTCAATATCAATACCAGCGTTGGTATCAATATTATCGATATTAGGATCGATCCGCCCACCTCTACTAGGGTGACCATATTTTGATAACTGAAAATTAGGACACTCGGCCCGGCAATGAGATAGTGGGTACTAATCAGCAGAACCAGAATGATAATATAATTTATGGAATGATTGACAGAACAGTACCTTACTATGCCTCCTACTCTCAAGATATTGATAACCAATCTCAACATAATGAAATTAAATGTTATCATGCAAAGCAGAAAGTCCCACCATCATGTTCAAAGCACAAATTTATCTTTTTTCTGTCCCAATTAGCACTAATCGCCAGAATAGCAGATTGCCATGTTGGAAAATTTATCCTCACTAACACTAGATGGCACCAAACAAGCTCCTGTTCTGCCATTCCGTCACTGTTCTGTCAAGAGTTTAGGGCTTCTAAAGCCGACCCATAGCTTGATATAATAGTTAAATAACTTGACTATTTTAATGGTGAGACCTGATCATCTCACCAATACTTCTTTTTGGGTGTAATATAAGCAAAAACAACACATTCCGCCAATAACCAGTTGTTCCGGTTCCATTCCGCCTGTAGTACCGGGTACTAGTAGCTCCCCAATGAGATACTCAAATGAAGTTTACTCAAAGATGAAAAAAGATGAAAAACAATGAAAACCAGGACATTTTCATCACTTTCTGGAAAAAAACCCTCCAAAACAACCAAAAAAAAACCCCCAAAAAAACAGGATGGCCAGGACAGGTACATGTCCTGGGAAAACAGAACATTTGGGTCACCCTGTTTTAGCAGAAAAAGTGATGCACAAGCTAATGGTGGCTTCTTCAGCAACTGCGTGTGATGACAGGAAGGCTTTAGCTGCCCATAATATATGCTCACAGCTCGGCTGTGTGCACACTGGAGAGAGAAAACACTGGGATTATATTGTATGTTTTTGGTATTCATTGTTTGGCATTTATTTTCTTTTACCTTATTTCTACATACTTTGCACAGTTGTTTTGTGACCATTCCTTTGCTGCTGTAGCATCATACATTTCCCTGTCATGGGACTAACAAAGGATTATCTTATTTTAGATTATTTTATTCATGTCAATTCCAGTGGGATTATATTTGTGCTAAATTTGTGAGTAGGGCTCCAAGTAAAAGGTGAGTGCCAACCAATTGAACTGGCATTATTTAATTACTAAAATGAGAATTACATAAAACGATACAACAATATTTGGATTGATTGGTTTTATTTTGGTAAAACTGTTCATATGTAACGTGCACATATTAATAATCAGAGGACAACACGAACTATAAACCACACTTATTTCTAGTTTGGTGCATAAGAAGCTATGACAAGAAAATGGCACGGTTGCAAGATTACTAATTTACACAACACAATGCAACAAGTTGTTTGGTTAGCTATATGTTAATGACTGAATGGACCACCTTAGTCATTACTGTAGCAATAGGGGGATTGCATGTGTCAGTGCACCTTCATGCAATGCATCATGGGATAGTCTGTATGCCAACAGCTGGCTTTCGTGGATGTAAAAAAAAAAAACAGATGCTGTACTTTTAAGCCAATTTTGGACCCAGAAGATGTACCTGGAGCTGTTATTAACTCACCATTCGAGGCAGCAACAGTAGTGGCAGTAAAAAAACCCCCATCTTTTTAGTGCCGCTACTGTTACTGCCTTGAATGGAAAAAAGGTCAAATATTAAGCATTTTATGAACATTCGATATAAAACCTCTAATTATCTGCAATTTACCCCATCACTCACAAGGTAATAACTCCTAGAAGCAAGTTATTTGGAACTTACCTCTATCAGATGCTTTTTCCTGCCTTTTAAACTTGCAATTCTGCCTTTTTCCATTGGAAAAAAAAAAAAAAAAACTCTTGTAATGGGGATAATCTTGGCGAGGCATCTTTGAGATCATTCAGATCAGTAAATGTGTGCTGCATCGTCTCTGTGCTGAGCCAACTATATGCATTTCTCAGTGGATGGGACTCCGAACCTCCAGAGAAAGAAAGAAAGAAAGTTTCTGCACTGAAATGTGGCAAGAGAAACCTGTCCTGGTGAGGGGGGTGGGGGATTTACTAGGTTACGCGTCAAATGGCGGTTGTGATCTTGCTGCAACTTGTGGACAAAACTACTATATTGTGGTTTTTGATGGAAGTGGTTTGAGCAGAGAAACTACTTGTGTATCTACCATGTAAATTTTCTGGCTGTTGCAGACCTGGTGGGCTGATGTTGACTGTGCCTGCTCCCAGACTACCAATAACCAGCAAAAATCTATTTAAGCATAAAAATTCAAAAAGAAAAAATAATATAGCACCTTCAACTGCACCACAGACTAAAACAGTTAAATGTGGTCTATTAAACATTAGGTCTCTCTCTTCTAAGTCCCTGTTGGTAAATGATATAATAATTGATCAACATATTGATTTATTCTGCCTTACAGAAACCTGGTTACAGCAGGATGAATATGTTAGTTTAAATGAGTCAACACCCCCGAGTCACACTAACTGTCAGAACGCTCGTAGCACGGGCCGGGGCGGAGGACTAGCAGCAATCTTCCATTCCAGCTTATTAATTAATCAAAAACCCAGACAGAGCTTTAATTCATTTGAAAGCTTGACTCTTAGTCTTGTCCATCCAATTGGAAGTCCCAAAAACCAGTTTTATTTGTTATTATCTATCGTCCACCTGGTCGTTACTGTGAGTTTCTCTGTGAATTTTCAGACCTTTTGTCTGACTTAGTGCTTAGCTCAGATAAGATAATTATAGTGGGCGATTTTAACATCCACACAGATGCTGAGAATGACAGCCTCAACACTGCATTTAATCTATTATTAGACTCTATTGGCTTTGCTCAAAAAGTAAATGAGTCCACCCACCACTTTAATCATATCTTAGATCTTGTTCTGACTTATGGTATGGAAATAGAAGACTTAACAGTATTCCCTGAAAACTCCCTTCTGTCTGATCATTTCTTAATAACATTTACATTTACTCTGATGGACTACCCAGCAGTGGGGAATAAGTTTCATTACACTAGGAGTCTTTCAGAAAGCGCTGTAACTAGGTTTAAGGATATGATTCCTTCTTTATGTTCTCTAATGCCATATACCAACACAGTGCAGAGTAGCTACCTAAACTCTGTAAGTGAGATAGAGTATCTCGTCAATAGTTTTACATCCTCATTGAAGACAACTTTGGATGCTGTAGCTCCTCTAAAAAAGAGAGCTTTAAATCAGAAGTGCCTGACTCCGTGGTATAACTCACAAACTCGTAGCTTAAAGCAGATAACCCATAAGTTGGAGAGGAAATGGCGTCTCACTAATTTAGAAGATCTTCACTTAGCCTGGAAAAAGAGTCTGTTGCTCTATAAAAAAAAAGCCCTCCGTAAAGCTAGGACATCTTTCTACTCATCACTAATTGAAGAAAATAAGAACAACCCCAGGTTTCTTTTCAGCACTGTAGCCAGGCTGACAAAGAGTCAGAGCTCTATTGAGCTGAGTATTCCATTAACTTTAACTAGTAATGACTTCATGACTTTCTTTGCTAACAAAATTTTAACTATTAGAGAAAAAATTACTCATAACCATCCCAAAGACGTATCGTTATCTTTGGCTGCTTTCAGTGATGCCGGTATTTGGTTAGACTCTTTCTCTCCGATTGTTCTGTCTGAGTTATTATCATTAGTTACTTCATCCAAACCATCAACATGTTTATTAGACCCCATTCCTACCAGGCTGCTCAAGGAAGCCCTACCATTATTTAATGCTTCGATCTTAAATATGATCAATCTATCTTTGTTAGTTGGCTATGTACCACAGGCTTTTAAGGTGGCAGTAATTAAACCATTACTTAAAAAGCCATCACTTGACCCAGCTATCTTAGCTAATTATAGGCCAATCTCCAACCTTCCTTTTCTCTCAAAAATTCTTGAAAGGGTAGTTGTAAAACAGCTAACTGATCATCTGCAGAGGAATGGTCTATTTGAAGAGTTTCAGTCATGTTTTAGAATTCATCATAGTACAGAAACAGCATTAGTGAAGGTTACAAATGATCTTCTTATGGCCTCGGACAGTGGACTCATCTCTGTGCTTGTTCTGTTAGACCTCAGTGCTGCTTTTGATACTGTTGACCATAAAATTTTATTACAGAGATTAGAGCATGCCGTAGGTATTACTGTGAGAAATCTTGGAGTCATTTTTGATCAGGATATGTCATTCAAAGCGCATATTAAACAAATATGTAGGACTGCTTTTTTGCATTTACGCAATATCTCTAAAATCAGAAAGGTCTTGTCTCAGAGTGATGCTGAAAAACTAATTCATGCATTTATTTCCTCTAGGCTGGACTATTGTAATTTATTATTATCAGGTTGTCCTAAAAGTTCCCTAAAAAGCCTTCAGTTAATTCAAAATGCTGCAGCTAGAGTACTGACGGGGACTAGAAGGAGAGAGCATATCTCACCCATATTGACCTCTCTTCATTGGCTTCCTGTTAATTCTAGAATAGAATTTAAAATTCTTCTTCTTACTTATAAGGTTTTGAATAATCAGGTCCCATCTTATCTTAGGGACCTCGTAGTACCATATCACCCCAATAGAGCGCTTCGCTCTCAGACTGCAGGCTTACTTGTAGTTCCTAGGGTTTGTAAGAGTAGAATGGGAGGCAGAGCCTTCAGCTTTCAGGCTCCTCTCCTGTGGAACCAGCTCCCAATTCAGATCAGGGAGACAGACACCCTCTCTACTTTTAAGATTAGGCTTAAAACTTTCCTTTTTGCTAAAGCTTATAGTTAGGGCTGGATCAGGTGACCCTGAACCATCCCTTAGTTATGCTGCTATAGACGTAGACTGCTGGGGGGTTCCCATGATGCACTGTTTCTTTCTCTTTTTGCTCTGTATGCACCACTCTGCATTTAATCATTAGTGATCGATCTATGCTCCCCTCCACAGCATGTCTTTTTCCTGGTTCTCTCCCTCAGCCCCAACCAGTCCCAGCAGAAGACTGCCCCTCCCTGAGCCTGGTTCTGCTGGAGGTTTCTTCCTGTTAAAAGGGAGTTTTTCCTTCCCACTGTAGCCAAGTGCTTGCTCACAGGGGGTCGTTTTGACCGTTGGGGTTTTACATAATTATTGTATGGCCTTGCCTTACAATATAAAGCGCCTTGGGGCAACTGTTTGTTGTGATTTGGCGCTATATAAAAAAAATTGATTGATTGATTGATTGACTTGAACTTACTATTTCACTTATTTCAAGCCCTTTCAATATTGTGAATCCACTTGTTTCTAAGCATTGTAGTCTTAGGAAAAAATATAGAAATTGACATGTTCATCCCTGAGATAGTTATTGAAGCATCCAGGGGCACAACAAGTGATCCCCAGCATTCTGAGGCTTTGCTTACTTTCTGACCATGTGTCTGCATCCACAGCAGGAAAGGCACACATTTCTCACAATCCCCTGCACAACCAAAATCCAATATGGCGGCACGCAATCCCCCTACTGCACCCCCGGAGAAATTTGTCAGGCATCAGCACTGCATGTTTTGTTAAAAGGATAAAAGGTGGGGTGGGGGGTAGCAGAATCACAAACATTGTAAGCCCATATCACTAATACAGGCCATAACAAACTCATATCATTAAGGATATATGGACTTGCAATCATTTTTTGCTTCCCCCCTTTTTTTAATGGCAAATCATGAGTGACAGTCACATTAACAAATAAAAAAACAGAAAGCATTGTCCATGTCACCAAGGGCGCGACAAAATTGGTGAGATGAAAGGAAAAACAAACCATTCTTAATAAAGGAGATGCTCATGATGATATTAGCAGTAATGATAAAAATATTCAGAGTTTCACATAAGTTAAAGAGCATAGTGAGTAAGTGTTAATGGCATAAATGTATATGTGCATACTTGTGAGGGTAAGATATAAATCGCTGTGCAGGGCACAGTAGATATAATGAGATGGAAAAGAGTAGCGGAAACACACCTTAGAAAAGTGGTGAAGATCTGCAAGCAGCAATATGGCTTCATGCCGAGAAAGGGCAAAACAGATGCAATGTTTGCTCTGTGACTACTGATGGAAAAGTACAGCGGATGCCAGAAGGAGTTACATTGTGAATTTAGAGAAAGCTTATGACAGGGTGCCAAGAGAAGAGTTGTGGTATTGTATGAGAAAATCTGCAGTGGCAGAGAAGTATGTGAGGGTGATGCAGGAAATGTACAAGGATAGTGTGATAGCGCTGAGATGTACAGTAGTAATGACAAATGCATTCAAGGCTAATGTGGGATTACATCAAAGATCGAATCTTATTTCTTGTTTGCAACGGTGATGGACAGGTTGACGGACAAGATCAGTGTGAAGTCTACATGGACTATAATGTTTGCAGATGACTGAGCAGGTTGAATCTAGCCTGGGGAGGTGGAAATATGCTCTAGAGAGAAAGGGAATGAAAGTTAGTAGGAGCAAGACATAGTACATGCTTGTGAATGAGAGGGAGCCTGGTGGAATGGCACAGTAAAGAGGTGAAAAAGAGTGTAGACAGGGTATAGAAAGGAGTAGTGATTTATGAAAGGTTATCTGCAAATCTGAAAGTGAAAGGTTACTAGACTGTAGTGAAACTCGCTATGTTGTACAGCTTAGAGATGGTGGTACTAACAAAAAGACAGGTTGCAGAGCTGAAGATGCTGTGATTCTCTTTGGGAGTGATGTGGATGGGCAGACGTAGGAATGAACATTGATGGACAGGTTAGGTCCAATGGTTTGGAGACAAAGTCAGAGGTGAGATGGAGATGGTTTGGACATGTGTGGAGGAGGGACCCAGGATAAATAGGCAGAAGGATGCTGAGGATGGTGCCACCAGGCAGGAGGAGAAGAGAGAGACCAAAGAGGAGGTTTATGGATGTGGTGAGGGAGGACATGCAGGTGTCTGGTGTGATAGAGGAAGACGCAGAGGACAGGGTGAGATGGAGACAGATTGTCCGTTGTAGTGACGTCAAATGGGAACAGTGGAAAGAAGAAGTTATAACGTGAGGATTGTGAGCATTACATTAGTGTCGCCTATCCCCCACACTGCAGGCACTGCCCCACAGCGTGCAGGGGTTTGAAGCCTTGATGAGCACCAAATGGCAGAGAGCACCTCAGCTCCTCTGGGAGTGGACAAATCCTCAAATCCAGCACTGTAACAAATGTCTGTAATCATGAAATTTTAAAACTGTCCAAAAAACAAACAAACAAACAAAAAAACCCAATACCATGTTCATACCCAGTGTTATGGGCGGGCCTTAGGGTGCCTTGCCCGCCCTCGGAGTCAGCTGGACCGCCTTGGATGGACAGGCTTGTCAGTCACCCGCCAACCACAAAAACTAAAAATTGCTGGCTACCATGATTACAATTTATGCAAATTTCCAATATACATGATTCATAATAATATTGCTAAACTTTATCAGATTTTTACTAAAATAATTGTGAATGATTTGTTCGGCTCATGAAATGATCTGGGTACAACGGACATGATATGTGTAGAGTGCTGACTACTGCACCTAACTGAAAGAGTGAGACATGAAAAAAAAACTGCTGAACAAAAAGATGGATATACTGAATTTCTTAAATTGAAGGGCCATGGGAGGCTCCTAGAAGAGAGTGAAAGAAACTGAATTTCACTGTTACAGATCACTCATGTTGGGTATGAGTTGTGTGTCCTGCTGGTAACAACCAGTCTCTAAAGAATGTTTAGCCTATACTTGCATTTGGTGCATAAAGTTCTTAAATCTTATTCAGTAGCCTGATATTAGAGGTGCACTTAAACTGCGCTCATATGCGTTTAGTTTGTGCTACAGTCTTGCACTTTGTTCACGAGAGTCAGACATGAGAAGATTACTCTTTCCTTCTCAAACTATCTTATTCAACATTTCTATTTTTTTAAAGATGCCGTGGGAGAAAATAGGACCTCACACTTCTGGCCTAAAAAAAAAAAAAGCCCTCAGAGCAATGCAAGGCCCCTCTGCAAATCTGTGTCTGGCTGTGTTTAAGTTACAGTAGACTACAGTTGAATGCAGAACCAGACACCTGTTAATTTTACAGTAATAAAATGTTTAGTGTCATATTTCAATGTAGAATCTATAATTTTTTCTTTAACACCCACATCTGTCTATGTTTATCTGGTGAAACACTCAAAAACCACACAGTATTTTTTAAATTCATTTATTTGTAATGGGACCAAGTACAATAAAGAACATAAATGTTTCCATTTGATGCATTGTACCAATGCATCAAATGGAAACTAATCTACATCTGCAGTCCCTTGTCAGGTCAATTAAAACATCACAAAAATCATAAGCTCAAAGCTGCACAGCTGTAAATCAACCACACAGATATACACTCACATCCACCCAGTCATATTTTACATAATATTTCTAAAATCAGTGGTTACAGAATTGACTCTTTCAGCAAATTTTTCAGTTTGTTCTTGAAGCTTCCAGTAGAATCAGGGTTCTTGATGCTGTCAGGGAGAGTGTTCCACTGAGTTGTGGCTTTCACAGAGAAAGCTGACTGACCAAAAGCAGTACGACGGAAAGGCACAGAACAGTCTCTTATTGAAGATATTCTGGTAGATCTTATAGACTGCACCGGACGAAGATTAACAATTTGACATAATGGGGAAGGAGCCAAGCCATTTAAAATCTTAAACGTAAGACACAAATTAGAAAACGGTTTCTAATTCTCAAAACTAAGCAGATGAAGCTTTTCTAGAATCCTGCAGTGGTGATATTCAATCAATTTTTTTATCTAGAGTTTTTAAGGTTTGTTTATACAGAGATTCCAGTGGCTTAATAGTTGTTTCTCTAGCCTGCCCCCAACATGTGATACAATAAGACAAATGAGAAAAAATCATAGCATACATAAAGGTCTTTGCAGTATCCATTGAAAGACAGCCTCTAATATGTCTAAAATGTATCAAATTATATCTGATGGTTTTGGTCATTTTTTCACATATGACTTAAAATTAAGATTTGAATCAATTACTACTCCAAGATATTTATACTCCCTCAAAATGTCAATCCTCTCAGCTTTTATAATGATTTCATCACTCACACACTGGTTGGTTTTAGAAAAGAAAATACCTTTTGTCTTACTTATGTTGAAGCTGAGACATGACTGATCAAGCCACTCTGTGATCCTTTCCATAGCAACTGTCAGCTTCCTAACTGCTAGTTCAGCAGTTTTTGCATGTGTGTATAAAACAGTATCATCAGCATACGTTTGCAGAAACATGCCCTGACACACCTGTGGCAGATCATTAATATAAAGACAAAATAGGAGGGGGCCCAAAACAGAACCTTGTGGCACACCCATTGTACACTTAATGTTATCAGAGAAAACATCATTAATTTTAACACATTACATCCTGTCAGATAAATAAGAACCCATCCATTGCAGTGTTTCTGATGAAAAATTAAAATTTGAAAGAGTTGAGATAAGAAAATTATGATTTACCGTATCAAATGCTTTTCTCAAATCTAAAAATACGGCACCAACTTACCCCCCCCCCGTCTAGTTTAAATTTGATCTGCTCAATCAGATGTAAAACAGCTGTTTCAGTAGAATGATTGGGCCTAAAACCCAACTGCAATGGATGTAAACAAAACTTACTATCTGCAAGATATGTAGTCAGTTGTTTAATTACAACCTTCTCAGCAACTTTCGAAAGCACCGGAAGTATACATATTGGTCTGAAATTACTCACTTCATGACGGTCACCAGACTTAAAGATAGGAGTGACAGTGGCTTGCTTCCAAGCACTTGGAAAAAACATTGTTTTATTGATAAATTGATCAAGTGAGTAACTGGTGGCACTAACGTGGTTGTAACGTGGTTACAAGCTTTCGGTCAAAGGACCTTTATTAGTTACTCTGGATAAAAAGTACTGCATAGTCAATTGTGAAATTTTGGGTTCTGATAGAAACAGGTGAGGAGCAACTAACATCCTGTTTTGGGCGATGTTGGTCTCTTTTAATATCTACAATGACCACAACATAAATTCAATTGCTTCATATTTTTGAATTTTTTCATGGGTACGACCAAAATCTGAGTGGTCCCAACTTTTAGTAGGAGTTCTGATCTAGAATATAGAATAGTCTGCTATTATCCACACCTTAGTTTTCAGTAAATTATTGTTATGCTTTATGTTCAAATGGTTGTAGTTTGACAATCCCACATACCTCATGTTATACTTAATTATCTATTTATTTGTTCATTCATTTTATGAGTCCACTTCAGGGTTTTAGCTAGGATAAAATTTTAGTGTAGTGGTAATGTCGAGGGAGCAAAAAAAATGCTGAAGAGCAACACCTGAAGAGCTGAAAAACATGCCTACATTTGGAGTTGTTTAAAGAGCTGATAATTTTATTATATTTATATAATTGTATTCACTGCTGTGACATCTGTTCGAGCCAAAACAAAGGCTTCATCAGAAGAAGTAATGGGTGCAAAATCCAATTCCCTTTCAGTGAAGTTTCTCCCAAGATCATTAACTGAATCAATAAAATTATTAAAAATTTTAGCAATCGCAGACTTGTCATCTGTCAAAATTCCATCAATGTTCAACTGAATATCTTCTGGGACAAGTGGCTCATTCCTCATCAAATTATTGATGCCCTGCCATATTAGTTTGCTATTACCTTTGGCATTATGTAGAATATTAAGATAAAGCAGCATCCCTTTCTTTCATGAGTTTCCGCACATTTTCATTTAACCATGGTAAATTTTGTTTTGTTTTACATTTTTCCTGGATTTTGACAGTAAATCGTTCTCTTACAGAGTTAATATTATTAACAAATACAACCCCTGGCAAAAATTATGGAATCACCGGCCTCGGAGGATGTTCATTCTGTTGTTTAATTTTGTAGAAAAAAAGCAGATCACAGACATGACACAAAACTAAAGTCATTTCAAATGGCAACTTTCTGGCTTTAAGAAACACTATAAGAAATCAAGAAAAAAGATTGTGGCAGTCAGTAACGGTTACTTTTTTAGACCAAGCAGAGGAAAAAAATATGGACTCACTCAATTCTGAGGAATAAATTATGGAATCACCCTGTAAATTTCCATCCCCAAAACTAACACCTGCATCAAATCACATCTGCTCGTTGACATTAACCCTATGTCATGAAATTGACCCTATGTGTCTTTTTGCAAGGAATGTTTTCACAGTTTTTGCTCTATGGCAAGATGCATTATCTTCTTGAAAAATGATTTCATTATCCTTAAACATCAGAAAAGTGTCCAAAATATCAACGTACACTTGTGCATTATTGATGATGTAATGACAGCCATCTCCCCAGTGCCTTTACATGACATGCAGCCCTATATCATCAATGACTGTGGAAATTTACATGTCGTCTTCAGGCAGTCATCTTTATAAATCTCATTGGAACGACACCAAACAAAAGTTCCAGCATCATCACCTTGCCCAATGCAGATTTGAGATTCATCACTGAATATGACTTTCATCCAGTCATCCACAGTCCACCATTGCTTTTCTTTAGCCCATTGTAACCTTGTTTTTTTCTGTTTAGGTGTTAATGATGGCTTTCGTTTAGCTTTTCTGTATGTAAATCCCATTTCCTTTAGGCGGTTTCTTACAGTTCGGTCACAGACGACTCCAGTTTCCTCCCATTCGTTCCTCATTTGTTTTGTTGTGCATTTTCGATTTTTGAGACATATTGCTTTAAGTTTTCTGTCTTGACGCTTTGATGTCTTCCTTGGTCTACCAGTATGTTTGCCTTTAACAACCTTCCCATGTTGTTTGTATTTGGTCCAGAGTTTAGACACAGCTGACTGTGAACAACCAACATCTTTTGCAACATTGCGTGATGATTTACCCTCTTATAAGAGTTTGATAATCCTCTCCTTTGTTTCAACTGACATCTCTCGTGTTGGAGCCATGATTCATGTCAGTCCACTTGGTGCAACAGCTCTCCAAGGTGTGATCACTCCTTTTTAGATGCAGACTAACAAGCAGATGTGATTTGATGCAGGTGTTAGTTTTGGGGATGAAAATTTACAGGGTGATTCTGTTGTGTGGGCCGCTGAAGAGGAGGTACTGCTGGCCCACCACCACCAGAGGGCGCCCTGCCTGGAGTGCGGGCTCCAGGCACCAGAGGGCGCTACCGCATCATGGGAGTAATCTGGGTGACAGCTGTCACCCATCACCAAACACAGCTGTTTCTACTCAGCACCGAGGTATATCAGGAGGACGGCGTCTCCACCTCAGTGCCGAGATATCGCCTAAGACCAAGGTAACATTCTCTGCAGCATATTCTGTGATTGATAAACTTGTTAAACCTTTCAGGACTGGTGACTACTGAGACCCTCCTTCTTTGGATAAGTACTCACCTTCCTGCTGAACTTTGCCAAGAGGTGGAGGCGGCTTCTCCCCTCTCTGTACTGGGTGCGTTCATCCACTCCTGTGTGTTCTTGCTCTCTCCTGCCAGCAGTACCGGATCCGACGAGCGGAGGCAGTGGCCACCTGGGAATTCGGGACTTGGCGGTTCCAGTATTTCCGGGGTTCGGTGGCAGTGGAGATCTGGGTGGTTCCGGTTCGACTGAGACGGACGTCTCCTATCTTCGAGCCTGCCCACACGACACCAGCGGATTCGACCCTAAACATTGTGTTTGTTATACTACTCATGCTTGTTTCAGTAGTAAATCTTGTTTTTTACTTCCTCCATTGTCCATTCATTGCGCCCCCTGTTGTGGGTCCGTGTTCCTACACTTTCACAACAGGATATCTCGGCCAGCGTCATGGATCCCGAGGGGCGTCAACCGGCTGTTGAACGGCCAATGGAAGACCAAGGCGCAGCGGAGGCTTCGGGAGGGGTAATCGGTGAGTTGCAGCGGATCCTCACCGCTTTCACCTCTCGGATCGATTTAATGACCGAGCAGCACGTTCTCCTAAACCACAGGGTGGAGGCTCTCGCCGCACAAGTGGAGGCACGCCCTTCGGGCGCCGCTGCGGCTCTCCCTCCCGAGGACCCTGCGCGTGAAAGTGACGTTCCACTGGTCGTTCAACGGTCCCCTTCCTCCGTCCCCAGAAGCTTACATAAGCCCTCCAGAACCGTACGGAGGCTGTGTGGAGACGTGCGCGGACTTTCTTATGCAGTGTTCGCTCGTCTTCGCTCAGCGTCCCGTGATGTACGCGACTGACGCTAGCAGAGTAGCTTATGTGATAGATCTGCTTCGTGGGGAGGCACGCGCTTGGGCTACAGCGCTCTGGGAGCAGAACTCACGGCTCCTTCATACTTACGATGGGTTTGTACGGGAGCTCAGAACGGTGTTCGATCATCCCAACAGAGGAGAGTCCGCTTCAACCGCACTACTGTCCATTCGACAGGGACGCCGGAGCGCAGCTGCCTATGCAGTCGCCTTCCGCATCGCGGCGGCGAGATCCGGCTGGAATAGCACTGCCCTCCGCGCTGCCTTTATAAACGGACTGTCACTGGTCCTAAAAGAGCACCTGGTGGCTAAGGACGAACCGCGGGATTTAGATGGGCTTATCGATCTAGTCATACGACTCGACAACCGGTTAGAAGAACGCCGTCGGGAACGAGGCGAAGGGCGTGGCCAGGCACGCGTCGTCCCTCTCCCTTCCGGGTCCGATCGAGCTCCGCCCTCCCCACGCTCCTCTGTTCCTGCGCTCCGTGCGCCTATGGCTCCCCCTGCTGACGAAGCTATGGACACGAGCAGGGCAACATTTAGGGCACCTGGAGCACAATGGAGGCGGGCCCACGGAGCTTGTTATGTTTGTGGCTCGAGTGAGCATATGGCAAACGACTGCCCCGAGCGGTTAAACTCCAACGCCCGCCCCTAGAGACTGGGCCAGGGGTGGGCCAAAACATTCACGTGGGACACACCCACATTGCTACACGACTCCCAGTCACGATCCTGTTCGAGGACTCAACCCTGAAGGCCCCAGCACTGGTGGACACGGGCTCTGAGGGGAATCTGCTTGACAGTAGATGGGCCAGGGAGATAGGGCTCCCTCTGGTGGCTCTTACCTCGCCTGTGCAGGTTCGGGCACTAGATGGCTCCCTACTCCCACCAATCACGCACAAGACACCTCCAGTAACTCTGGTGGTGTCAGGCAACCACCGGGAGGTGATCGAGTTCTTTGTGACTCAGGCCACCTCCCGTGTGGTTTTAGGGTTTCCATGGATGCTTAAGCACAATCCCCGGATTGATTGGCCGTCCGGGGTAGTGGTTCAGTGGAGTGAAACCTGCCATCGGGAGTGTCTCGGTTCCTCGGTTCCTCCCGGCTCCCAAGCTAAGGAGGAGGTCCGAGTCCCGCCCAATCTGAAGGCGGTGCCAGCGGAGTATCATGACCTCGCTGACGTGTTCAGCAAGGATCTGGCTCTCACGCTTCCTCCCCACCGTCCGTACGATTGTGCCATTGATTTGGTTCCAGGCAGTGAGTTCCCGTCCAGTAGGCTGTACAACCTCTCACGGCCGGAACGCGAATCAATGGAGACCTATATCCGGGACTCATTAGCTGCCGGATTGATCCGGAATTCCACCTCACCGATGGGCGCAGGTTTCTTTTTTGTGGGTAAAAAAGATGGCGGGCTTCGTCCATGCATTGATTACAGGGGGTTGAACGAGATCACGGTTCGCAACCGATACCCGTTGCCCTTGTTGGATTCAGTGTTCACTCCCTTGCATGGAGCCAAAATCTTCACCAAGCTGGATCTTAGAAATGCGTATCATTTGGTTCGGATTCGGAAGGGAGACGAATGGAAGACGGCATTTAACACCCCCTTAGGTCATTTTGAGTACCTGGTCATGCCGTTCGGTCTCACTAATGCTCCCGCGACTTTTCAAGCGTTGGTAAACGATGTCTTGCGGGACTTCCTGCACCGGTTCGTCTTCGTATATCTAGACGATATACTCATCTTTTCCCCGGATCCTGAGACTCATGTCTGGCATGTCCGTCAGGTTCTGCAGCGGTTGTTGGAGAACCGTCTGTTTGTGAAGGGCGAGAAGTGTGAGTTCCACCGCACTTCTTTGTCCTTCCTGGGGTTTATCATCTCCTCCAACTCCGTCGCCCCGGACCCGGCCAAGGTTGCGGCGGTGAGAGATTGGCCCCAACCAACAAGCCGTAGGAAACTGCAACAGTTCCTCGGTTTTGCTAATTTCTATAGGAGGTTCATCAAGGGCTACAGTCAGGTAGTTAGCCCCCTGACAGCCCTGACCTCTCCAAAAGTTCCCTTCACCTGGTCGGACCGGTGCGAGGCCGCGTTCAAGGAGTTGAAACGGCGCTTCTCGTCTGCACCAGTTCTGGTGCAGCCCGATCCTAGCCGCCAGTTAGTGGTTGAAGTGGATGCCTCGGACTCAGGGATAGGAGCGGTGCTCTCCCAGAGCGGGAAGACCGATAAGGTCCTTCACCCGTGTGCCTATTTTTCTCGCAGGTTGACCCCCGCTGAATGGAATTATGACGTCGGCAATCGGGAACTCCTTGCTGTGAAAGAGGCCCTCGAAGAGTGGAGACATCTGTTGGAGGGAACAGCCGTGCCATTCACGGTTTTCACTGACCATCGGAACCTGGAGTACATCAGAACCGCCAAGCGTCTGAACCCCAGGCAAGCCCGCTGGTCACTGTTCTTTGGCCGTTTTGACTTCCGGATTACCTACCGCCCCGGGACCAAGAATCAGAGATCGGATGCATTGTCCCGGGTGCACGAAGATGAGGTCAAAACGGAACCGTCGGATCCCCCGGATCCCATCATCCCGGAGTCCGCTATCGTGACCGCCCTCACCTGGGACGTGGAGAAGACCGTCCGGGAGGCCCTGACCCGTGTCCCGGACCCCGGAAACGGACCAAAGAACAGACTGTACGTCCCACCAGAAGCTAGGGCCGCAGTCCTGGACTTCTGTCACGGTTCTAAGCTCTCCTGTCACCCAGGGGTGCGAAGGACCGTGGCAGTCGTCCGGCAACGCTTCTGGTGGGCATCCCTGGAGACCGACGTCCGGGACTACGTCCAGGCCTGTACCACCTGCGCCAGGGGCAAGGCCGATCATAGAAAGACCTCAGGGCAACTACAGCCATTGCCTGTGCCTCATCGCCCCTGGTCCCACATCGGCCTGGATTTCGTCACGGGTCTCCCGCCGTCCCAGGGAAACACTGTTATCTTCACGATAGTGGACCGTTTCTCCAAGGCGGCCCACTTCGTGGCCCTCCCGAAGCTCCCTACGGCCCAGGAGACAGCGGACCTCCTGGTCCACCACGTCGTCCGTCTGCATGGCATACCATCAGACATCGTCTCCGATCGCGGTCCCCAGTTCACCTCGCATGTCTGGAGGAGCTTCTGCCGGGAACTGGGGGCCACGGTCAGCCTCTCGTCTGGGTACCATCCCCAGACCAACGGGCAGGCAGAGCGGGCGAATCAAGAACTGGAGCAGACACTTCGCAGTGTGACAGCCGCGCACCCGACGGCCTGGAGTACCCACCTGGCCTGGATCGAGTACGCCCACAACAGTCAAGTGTCATCTGCCACCGGCCTCTCCCCGTTTGAGGTGTGCTTGGGGTATCAGCCCCCCTTGTTTCCGGTGGTTGAGGGAGAGGTCGGTGTGCCCTCGGTCCAGGCCCACCTACGGAAGTGCCGTCGGTGTGGCGGGGCCGCCCGCTCTGCCTTGTTGCAGGCCCGGACGAGGGCGAAGAAACATGCAGACCGGCGGCGAGCCCCGGCCCCCAAGTATCGTCCTGGGCAGGAGGTCTGGTTATCCACCAAGGACATTCCCCTACAGGTTGACTCACCTAAACTGCAAGAACGATACATCGGACCATATAAAATCCTCAAGGTCATCAACCCCGCCGCAGTGAGGCTCCAGCTTCCGGCCTCACTGCGGATCCATCCAGTTTTCCATGTTTCCCGGATCAAGCCTCTTCACACCTCACCCCTCTGCACCCCGGGTCCGGCACCGCCTCCTGCCCGGATCATCGACGGAGCACCGGCTTGGACTGTCCGCCGGCTCCTTGACGTCCGTCGGATGGGCCGGGGTTTTCAGTATCTGGTGGACTGGGAGGGGTACGGCCCCGAGGAGCGCTCCTGGGTGAAGAAGGGCTTCATCCTGGACCCGGCCCTCCTGGCCGACTTCTACCGACGCCATCCGGACAAGCCCGGTCGTGCGCCAGGAGGCGCCCGTTGAGGGGGGGGTCCTGTTGTGTGGGCCGCTGAAGAGGAGGTACTGCTGGCCCACCACCACCAGAGGGCGCCCTGCCTGGAGTGCGGGCTCCAGGCACCAGAGGGCGCTACCGCATCATGGGAGTAATCTGGGTGACAGCTGTCACCCATCACCAAACACAGCTGTTTCTACTCAGCACCGAGGTATATCAGGAGGACGGCGTCTCCACCTCAGTGCCGAGATATCGCCTAAGACCAAGGTAACATTCTCTGCAGCATATTCTGTGATTGATAAACTTGTTAAACCTTTCAGGACTGGTGACTACTGAGACCCTCCTTCTTTGGATAAGTACTCACCTTCCTGCTGAACTTTGCCAAGAGGTGGAGGCGGCTTCTCCCCTCTCTGTACTGGGTGCGTTCATCCACTCCTGTGTGTTCTTGCTCTCTCCTGCCAGCAGTACCGGATCCGACGAGCGGAGGCAGTGGCCACCTGGGAATTCGGGACTTGGCGGTTCCAGTATTTCCGGGGTTCGGTGGCAGTGGAGATCTGGGTGGTTCCGGTTCGACTGAGACGGACGTCTCCTATCTTCGAGCCTGCCCACACGACACCAGCGGATTCGACCCTAAACATTGTGTTTGTTATACTACTCGTGCTTGTTTCAGTAGTAAATCTTGTTTTTTACTTCCTCCATTGTCCATTCATTGCGCCCCCTGTTGTGGGTCCGTGTTCCTACACTTTCACAACAGATTCCACAATTTATTCCTCAGAATTGAGTGAGTCCATATTTTTTTCCTCTGCTTGGTCTAAAAAAGTAACCATTACTGACTGCCGCAATCTTTTTTTCTTGATTTCTTATAGTGTTTCTTAAAGCCAGAAAGTTGCCATTTGAAATGACTTTAGTTTTGTGTCATGTCTGTGATCTGCTTTTTTTCTACAAAATTAAACAACTGAATGAACATCCTCCAAGGCCGGTGATTCCATAATTTTTGCCAGGGGTTGTATATTACAACTGCCCTCCCGATCATCAGAGGCTATTACATCATCCCAGCTTAGATCACTGATTTCATTGTCAAACATAGCTTGCCTACTTTTGGGTGTGCCTAAAAAAATTTGAGTTTTTGAAAAAAAAAAATTTAAACCTGTTTTTAGTAAGCTTCCTAGCCACCAAGGTCAGATTATGATCAGATAACCCAGTAATCATGTTATAACAATTACCGTAGTTATTCTTTCTGGTTTATTGGTAAAGATTAGGTCAAGTTGTGTGCTAGATTTTTTGGCAATTCTTGTTGCTCCTTTTATGAGCTGATCTAAGTTATATTTATCTGCCAAGACTTTCAACTTTTTTCTCCTTACATTATCTCCCCAATCTAAATTGAAGTCACCCATAAGAATTAACTCTGTTGTGATTACATTCTCTGAGCATTTCTGTGAGTTGATCATAAAATGTGTCATTTGCAGAGGGGGGTCTGTACACTCCAATAATAGTAAAAGACATTTGCTGGGATAAAAATTTTCAATCCGCCATATTCCAGCGTATTAGCAGCTTTAAAAACAACCCGTTCACATTTAATGCCATTTATTAACAACCCCCCTCCCCAACCCACAGGTCTGTCCTGTCTGAAACACTGATAACCAGGCACCATGAATACATGAGGGAGTGGAGGACTGTAGCCATGTTTCAGAAATACAAAGAAAGTCCAGATTAGAGTCTGACAATAAATGGATTAACTGATCACTTCTTGCAACAATACTCCTGATGTTTAAATGTCCACCAAAAAGTCCCTTTGATTTTAACTTCGGGTCCCAAAGGACCTTCGCCTGATTGACAGTTTGAAAAGTTTTGTACAGCCTCTACTTCCTCACAGCGGTTTGCCGACACGCTGAAGCACTAGATGAGTTATTCGTATAGTCCATGGGTTTGCCCAGATCTCCAATGAGCAGCTGAGGTGCATTATTAACGGTGCATTATTAACCGATAACGGTGGAACCACATGAAAAAAGGAGTCCAGTCACTCACCTCCTCTGGGGAATCACTCAGGTGGAGCCCCGCACTGGTGTCCTGCGCCTTCAGTGTGCCAACTACAGGACCAGGATTTAGATGTACATCTCCAGAGAGCAGGAGCAACACAAGCAGGAAGCCAGTTAATGCACGTGATGATGCGGCTCGTCGCTATCCGACAATAGTTTTGCCCACCGCGGCTCGTCCGTGTTGTAGCACAGAAGAATAAATTGTGTAATATCCAAAAAGGTTGTGATGAAAGCTTTCAGAATGACCACTTGGCGAGCATATACCGATGTTAACACCTGGTATACCAGCAGCAAACAGTCTTGCAGTGTAGTGATCCCGCTGGTGTGCATGGCACATTTGATTGACATCAATTGCTCCGGATAAGCAGATATGCACAGGTAGTGCAACAATGAGCAACAGCATAACTGCAAAAACCACACATTGAAACTCAGCCCAGATTTTACGATAAGCATGAAAATCAAAAAATTGTGGTTTAAAACCTCCTGAGGTTTTAACAACAGATGAACCTTTTAGGTGCAATGAAACACGTAGATGCGTAGGACCTGCTAGACTGTGTCCAAGCCGCCGCCATGTTCAATCACAGTCCTTTGGTGTCTTTATTAGTCTACAGTTCAAACCAACAAGCAAAATTCAGATTTTTCTAAGCAAACCTGTAACTCAATGTCCATTTAGAATTGAGTAGCCAACATCTAGAGGTGTCAGAGAGCCCCCTTTACAGAGCTCCACTGAAATGCACTTACTGCATTTTGACTCATTTGGCATCTGATAAAACCCTAAATGAGATGGTCGCTCAGAGTGAATACCTCTGCTGGATGAAAAACCTCTGTCTAGGGAAGACATGCACATGTTAAAACACTCCAACAAAACAAAAAACAACATTGGTGTTGGTTTTTATATAACATGAACACAAGTCTAACATATTAATCTACCATCCCTGGTTCTCAAGACCGGGCACCTAGTAAGTGGCTCTACTCTACTTTTCTATTCTACTCTTCTTTTTTTTTAGATATACACTAGTAGAGTTCTACCTTAGAATTGGAATGTATTATAGAAGACATAACTTACTGAATTTTCATGTAGCTTCTAAGATATGGAATCAAGGTTTATGGGTGAACACATTCAAATCATGTAGCATACAATTTAAAATTTAACTTGCTCAGTGAAGATAAAATAATGGAAAGTATTTCCACCCAAGTGAAATGGATTAACGTAGCCAGAAACAATTTTGCTGAGTAACCTGAATGAAAATTTGTTGGGTCAACAAGATGAATTTGCATATACTGTTACTTAATTACCATTGACCAGCCCAACTAGAGTTGAAAAGGTAAATGTAAAAAACAGTAAGGCCCTTTGGCTGCGCACTTGTTTTCACTCAGGGTCACCACAACAAATCCAAGGTGGATCTGCATAAATTGTGCTGATCCAACACAGCAAAGTTAGTTGACATGTAACTGTTCTATTTTAAAAGTAGTTGCAAGTATTTACAAGGCAGGGGTGTTGGCCAAGTGGTTAGTGCACTTGGTTTCAGTACGAAAGGTTCCCCGTTCAAACCCCACCCCTGCCACATTTCTCCATGTAATGTGGAGTTGGGTCATGAAGAGCATCTGGTGTAAAACCTGTGCCAAGTCAACATGCAAATCCACCTCAGATTTGCTGTGGTGACCCCGAGTGCAAACAAGGGAGAAGCTGGAGGGACTTACTTTTTATTTTTGCTCCATTTACCCTTACAAATCTAGTTGGCCTAAACCATGGTAACTGAGTAACAGTAACAAATTCATCATGCTGACCCAACAAATTTACATTTAGGTGTACATTTACCTTTTAAAATCTAGTTGGCCTGAACCATGTAACGGTAACACAATTTCATCATGTTGACCCAACAAATTTACATTTAGGTCAGTCAGCAAACTTGTTTCTGGCTAGCTATTTTTGTCTTTATTAGTTGGCTATGTACCACAGGCTTTTAAGGTGGCAGTAATTAAACCATTACTTAAAAAGCCATCACTTGACCCAGCTATCTTAGCTAATTATAGGCCAATCTCCAACCTTCCTTTTCTCTCAAAAATTCTTGAAAGGGTAGTTGTAAAACAGCTAACTGATCATCTGCAGAGGAATGGTCTATTTGAAGAGTTTCAGTCAGGGTTTAGAATTCATCATAGTACAGAAACAGCATTAGTGACGGTTACAAATGATCTTCTTATGGCCTCAGACAGTGGACTCATCTCTGTGCTTGTTCTGTTAGACCTCAGTGCTGCTTTTGATACTGTTGACCATAAAATTTTATTACAGAGATTAGAGCATGCCATAGGTATTAAAGGCACTGCGCTGCGGTGGTTTGAATCATATTTATCTAATAGATTACAATTTGTTCATGTAAATGGGGAATCTTCTTCACAGACTAAGGTTAATTATGGAGTTCCACAAGGTTCTGTGCTAGGACCAATTTTATTCACTTTATACATGCTTCCCTTAGGCAGTATTATTAGACAGCATTGCTTAAATTTTCATTGTTACGCAGATGATACTCAGCTTTATCTATCCATGAAGCCAGAGGACACACACCAATTAGCTAAACTGCAGGATTGTCTTACAGACATAAAGACATGGATGACCTCTAATTTCCTGCTTTTAAACTCAGATAAAACTGTTATTGTACTTGGCCCCACAAATCTTAGAAACATGGTGTCTAACCAGATCCTTACTCTGGATGGCATTACCCTGACCTCTAGTAATACTGTGAGAAATCTTGGAGTCATTTTTGATCAGGATATGTCATCCAATGCGCATATTAAACAAATATGTAGGACTGCTTTTTTGCATTTGCGCAATATCTCTAAAATTAGAAAGGTCTTGCCTCAGAGTGATGCTGAAAAACTAATTCATGCATTTATTTCCTCTAGGCTGGACTATTGTAATTCATTATTATCAGGTTGTCCTAAAAGTTCCCTGAAAAGCCTTCAGTTAATTCAAAATGCTGCAGCTAGAGTACTGACAGGGACTAGAAGGAGAGAGCATATCTCACCCATATTGGCCTCTCTTCATTGGCTTCCTGTTAATTCTAGAGTAGAATTTAAAATTCTTCTTCTTACTTATAAAGTTTTGAATAATCAGGTCCCAGCTTATCTTAGGGACCTCATAGTACCATATCACCCCAATAGAGCGCTTCGCTCTCAGACTGCAGGCTTACTTGTAGTTCCTAGGGTTTGTAAGAGTAGAATGAGAGGCAGAGCCTTCAGCTTTCAGGCTCCTCTCCTGTGGAACCAGCTCCCAATTCGGATCAGGGAGACAGATACCCTCTCTACTTTTAAGATTAGGCTTAAAACTTTCCTTTTTGCTAAAGCTTATAGTTAGGGCTGGATCAGGTGACCCTGAACCATCCCTTAGTTATGCTGCTATAGACTTAGACTGCTGGGGGGTTCCCATGATGCACTGAGTGTTTCTTTATCTTTTTGCTCTGTATGCACCACTCTGCATTTAATCATTAGTGATTGATCTCTGCTCCCCTCCACAGCATGTCTTTTTCTTGGTTCTCTCCCTCAGCCCCAACCAGTCCCAGCAGAAGACTGCCCCTCCCTGAGCCTGGTTCTGCTGGAGGTTTCTTCCTGTTAAAAGGGAGTTTTTCCTTCCCACTGTCGCCAAGTGCTTGCTCACAGGGGGTCATTTTGACAGTTGGGGTTTTTCTGTAATTATTGTATGGGTTTGCCTTGCAATATGAAGCGCCTTGGGGCAACTGTTTGTTGTGATTTGGCGCTATATAAATGAAATTGATTTGATTTTACTTGGGTGGAAATACTTTTACACAATTTTTGTGTTCACTGAGCAAGTTATTTTTTTTTTTAGTGTAGTTTCTACTCCGCAGCCATACACTGACTGAACTCAAACATTCTCTGCACATTTATATTTTATTGTGTACACATTCCATTTCAAACACCTCTGTGGAATACGTAGAATAACTACCTCACTTGTTGTAGCACCTTAAGGATAAATCAATGTTCATACATTTTCCACAACCCTTCACCTTTTCTTAGAACCTGCATGAGGACCATTGGCTGTGAAAAGATGAACCATAATGCAGCGTGGTATTACTGCAAACTTTAATTTCTACCTCATTGCCTTTCAGTTGGTCTCTAAACTCACACACACACACACACACACATCTCACTTGATGCATGACAGATTCTTCACAAACAGCCAATCAATGTAATTGTTTCCTTACATTACAGATGAGTGCTCAAACTCACTTTGCACCTTATGATTAACTGATTTATGGTTAATCATACCTGACTTACTTCACAAATAAAAAATTTTTCAGGGCATAAACAGAGCTGGGGATGGTTTGCAAATCCTTTAATTTGTGCTGTCACAGCTCAAACAGAAGAATCCTAGTCAAATGTTAAAAATGCTGCTTAGCACCTCTTTCTGCAGAGCCACCAAACCAAACACAACAGGGCTTCAATTTAAAGGAGGCTGCAATTTGGGGGACATTAGCATGACCGCAAGTTCTACCTGCAAACAGATTGTAGGATTTGTCAAAAGGTTGACCTTTTGACAAGCAGCACCTGTATAACAGTGGGAGCCAAAGGCAGGCGGTGTACCCAACACAACCAATAGATGGCACTGTGGGCACATACAGGTAGGTGAGGAAAACATTTTATTAGCAGCTTAAGCTTAAATATTTAACAGACATTGCACTTGTTTCAGAGTGCTACAGGTGAAGCAGAGGGGGGAGCAATGCAAGCGATTGTGTACAATGAATGTACTTCTTTTTCACTCCAAGTGTGGATGCGGGGGGAGACATTTTGAAGTTATACCATTATATCATTACTCCCAGTCACACAATGCTTGTCTAATACACTTCAGGTGGTTTGTAAAACCAGGGATAGCGCCTTTGAACAGGCTGATTTTGAATAAAATGTTCAACATTGAAGACCGGTGGTCTGTTAAAGTAGTGCGTTTGAAGACTAGCAGCAGGACGGTGGCCGGTCACAGTGAAGCGAGACGATCTGGGGACAGGAACTTCTCTTCCCGTGATGTGCTCCATTTTGCTGTAACCCCTCTGGTAGGTGCCGTGACCCTGACTTGGAGGCGGGGAGAGTCCACTCACAGAAATGCCACGTCCATTTGGGACAGACTCATCAACAATGAGGTCACGCTTACTGGAGACAAACAAAAGTGGCTGGTTGTAACCTTGAGGACTCCAATTCATAAGGTCGACCTGGCCCGGGGCTTCAGCCCATGTTCGAGGGCCATAATGCTTGACCGCTTCAAAATTGGACTTGTGGTCACTAACTGCCTGTCCTGTGGGAACACTGACCAGTTGGGGAGGGGCAAATTGAGGATCATACACAGCTCGGCTGAGTGGCGATGCGGCAGATTCTGAACCCCAGGAATATGCTCGTTTGTGTTGCCAGTTACCTACGAATTTCCCCGTTGGCTGCTTTTGTCTATCGTCAATCGTGATGGGCTCGGATGCAGTATTTTTTATAGGTCTCCTGGGGAACATCCTATGGTGGGCTTGTCCAGAAAAGGGCAGGGCCCCATGGGCACTTGGGTAATCCAAACCCAAGGCAGCTGCATGGGCTGCAGCAAAGCAGTACACACACACACACAGCAACTTTAGTTAGTAACTCATGGATTGACACCAATATTATGAACATGTTATGTGTAGCTATAAGAAAGGACCAACATCAGTCAAACAATGCACCCACCTCTAGCTGTTTTGGCACAATAGGCACCTCCAGCTGACACTGAATGACAAAAAACACTGCAAAAAAGTGAGAAAAACAAACAAAAAACACACCATCAAACATCATGAACCAGTTGACACAATACTAAGCTGTTAAAATTTAAATGAATTTTAAAATACCCGATGAGAAACACCACAAGCACAAACATCCTTGCAGCTATTTCAGCATACTTTTCCGCACAGTGTTCCATTATCTGCAACACTTGACACTCTTGACTTCTTTTGAAACTACGCAGACTGCCCAAAAATTCACCCTGCCTTGATTTGCTAATTACAGACAGCTGGTCGTCATGGAGACCAAACCTCAGCTGCTGAATCCAGCCAACCACTGTCAAATTGCTTCATTACAGGCAATCAGATAAAATACTTCCCAGCAAAACAAGACATTTTTGTGTCATTTTGGAAATTAAACTCACATTGTAAATATGAACAGGAGGGAAGAAGTTGAGCAAATATTTATGATATGATATTGAATGGGAGTGAATTGCAATGCCATAATCTGTTATTTGTGCACCATTGTGGGCTGCACAACAGAACAATGAATTCGTTCAATTTCAATGCATATTTCAATTTAGGGTAGTGCACTGCATGCTTGATGATGATGATGATAATAATAATATTAAGAATAATAATAAAAGGAAAAATAATGTTTTTATCCTTAATTCTGTAATCTTAAATTTACTGAATAAAACTAATTAAAATGGAATTTATTGAGCAAATTTCAACATTGGTAATCAAATTTGTAATCAATTTGTATTGATTACCATCAGTACAAATTTAAATTAATCTTGTTGCCAAAACTCTAATTAAATGATTTAAAGAATTCATTTAAATGCATGAAGATTAATGGTGAATACATTTTTATTTTATTTGTAATAAACACAATGTGAAATCTACATTTCATGCTTTTTCTCAGAAGGAGAACGAAGCAGAGTTCAGATTTCTGCAGGTCTCAGCCGAGAGTGAAGCTACAGAGAGCAATGGAAGCATTTAATAATTCACACAAATGATTTCTGTCAGGACTGACAAGCTAAACTGGAACTTGATTTAATTCTGTAATTGCATGTTCTCCTTTAACCTGAACCCATAGTTTGGTAATTAATAGTGCTTGAGCTTTGTTTGAAGGAGGCACAAAAGTAATGGGATATGAAACTGAAGACAGGAATGTCTTCGTTCTCCAAGGAGCTCATGTTATATTCTATTCTTGCATCTTGCTGAACAAGAACAGCACAGCAATTCATTCAAACTACATATTCTGCACATTAGTCTGCAATTTGTATATTTTTATTCTTGTATTTATTTATTCTAGTCATGATGGTTCACATTCATGTTTTTATATGATCTGTATCTGAAGGCGGAGGCACGGTGTCTCAGTTGTTTTCACTGTTTCCTCACAAAAAGAACATCCTGGGATTGCTTCCTGCCTGGTCCTTTTTTGTGTGGAGTTTGCATGTTCTTGTAGGTTCCCTCCAGTTTCCTCCCATTTCCAAAGACATGCAGGTCAGGTGAATTGCAGACTTTAAATTGCCCGTAGGTGTGTGTGAATGAGTTTGTCTGTATGTGGCCCTGCGACAGACTGGTGTCTTGTCCAGGGTGGTGCCTGCATCTTGCCCTATGACTGCTGGGATAGGCTCCAGCCACCCCACCCGTGGCCCTTGATTGGAAAATGTTGTCTAGAAAATTAATGTATTGGAACTCACTCACTGATCTTCAACCGCTTACCTGGGATACACATTAAGGGTGTTAGTTGTCGCCTGCAACAAAATTGGCCAAAAATGACAAATGTCCCAGTATGAATTATAGCGAATATATTATGAACAATCATGGATGTATAACGCATGTAGTGAGGAAACAGATCGGATGCATTGCGATTATCATGGAAATATTACAGATATATTGTGAATGCATCGTGCACGTGTGGCAGAAACAGCGGTTGTATTGCGTATGCGCGGCATCTGCATTGCGGTCATAAAAGAAGCGCACTCGGGCCTGTCGGCATCACTATTCACACCAACACCACAGCCTCTGGAGCAATTGCTGGACACGGACATGTTGATTGGTATGTTGTTGGATGGCAGCAACTCTCACACTACGTCTTTGGGGATCCATAACTACATCTGTACGTCTCCACAGCTGGACTGACAATGACTGGCAGGTATGTTGATTTCTGTTTATGTATTTGCAAACTGTCCACAAATCAGATGCAAAGCAGACGTAATACAAACACTTTTGTGGCCACTCTGTATGCATTCGCTACAACTTATTTTAGTTTATGATGTGGACGTGATAGGCACGCTAAATACATGTTTTACACACTGTCCCAGTACACTGCCAAGCCGCAATACCCCGTCAGTTGTGGATATCAGCGGATAACGGCAGATATACAGTGCATAGCTTCAGTATGTATTGAGTATGTATGGAGTATCTACTGTGTATGTAAAGCGAATGTCATTGGCAACCAAAATTTTGTGCAGCTCAAAAATCCTGGCAATGGAAAAACATGCCTCTGCGGATAATTACGGGTGTGTGCAGGTGTCGGCCGACTCATACAAGCATGTTTCACGGATATTGTGGATGTTTAGTGAATATAAACCACTTTTGTGTGCATTTCATACACAAATCTTCCTAAACGCCAATAGGACCGGGCCCTAACACTGGTCACACAAATGTCACTTTAGCATGAGTCTGGGTATGATGGTTAAAAGTAAAACCCAGAGGTATCACTTACTTACTAGTAAGAAATACTGTCTAAGAAGATGTCCTTTTGTTTAATTTATTAATACCTTTGCTTTGACCTCATTCTAAATTATTCTCCCTTTTTGGTGGCTGTCATAAGACAGAATTATGACCGGAGGTACTGCAGTAATTTCAAACCATAATTACATCAAGAAAACCCTGTAGTTGAATGTGGTAGATTACATAGAAGTATTGGAAATGTGCCTGTGTGTCTGTTTGAACAAAAGAACTTAGTTTTGAACTGATGTTGACCAAATTTTCTGGAATGATCGGCAGTCAGAAAAGGAAAAAAAAAAAAAGATTTGATTTAGAGGAAAATGCATTAGAAGTCAAGGTCACATTCTGCATTTTGGCCCTTCCTGACACAACTCCAGTTCTACATGGAGAAACATACACACAGAGCCCTTTGTCTTCCCAAGTGGTCATGGACTCCAGCCAAGTATTAATCAGGACCTGCTGGGCTTCATTTGTGAGATCTGATGGGATCAGGTGGACACAGAACAGAATGGATATCTGTGTCTGTAGTGTATGTGTGTATTGTTATATTTGCGAGTTGATCTCCCAAAGATACCATGTATGTTCATGACGTACACATGTTAATTTGTACTTTTGTGAGTTCCTGAACAGAACAGATTGTGAAAGACAGTCTTTTTGCATTTACTGCTGGCCAAAAAGATTGCCTTCTTCTGAGCTGTCTTTTCTGTGAGCTGCACAGTCTTCACCTCCTCTGGTGTCTGTACATCCTGTTTGACAACATGGCCTAAAGCGGAGCATCTTCTGCACAGTTTTTCCATGTGTCGGTGTTGATGGCACACACTTTTATGTCTTTCTAACAGCCATCTTTGTCACACAGACCCTACCAGCTCACCATACAGGATGTCTTTCTGGATGGGACCTGGGTCTATTCCGACATGACTGAGCAAATGAAGGTGCCTGTCACTGAGAATGGAGAACATGCTTGATAAATTGGCTCATTGTAGGATCTGTGTGTTGGGGATTTTTTCGTACTACTGGATCAGCAGAATGTGCTGTAGGCATCTGGAAGCTGTTGAGTTTTCTCTCATGACTCACATAAGTGGTCCAGGTCTTGCTGCTGTAGAGGGGGGTGCGCAGCATGCAGGCTTGCTAAAATATATATGTGTATGTTTGTATGTGTATGTATGTATTTTTTTTATTGCCTGAACAGGTCATTGTTTGGTCAAAAACAGCTAAAGGTATGTGTGCTGCTCTCGTACTGCATTCCCTATCAGCTTGCGGTACTAGACAGCTAGCTAACACTTGAGTGGGTGGTTGAAATCCCAATAAATCTACAATGTGTGCTTTTCTTGTGTTTACTGACTTTCCAATAGACACTCATTCATAGATTCAATCTCTTTGTAAAACTGCAACTAAACACAAATAAACATACATAGATTTCAGATATGTGGTACAGAATGACAAATAGTAATCCCACATAAAATATCAATTTACAGACAGCGCCCAGGGCTCAAGTGTTTAAGGCGGAGTCTCAAGACGTCTTTCAGCTGCTCTCAAACTCGTGGTCAAACACTGTATCATTAGTTCAGTCCAGAATTAAGACGTACTTTCGTATGGTGTGTCTTCTTCTGCAATGGTCACAAAATAGACAAAATTTGTGGACCCAAATCCTCCCACCTTTTCCCTTCCCCTCCCCAGCCAGCTTCCCGTCCTGGTCACCAGCATGCAGTCCCAAAATTTCCTGTATCTTTGTATTGTCAAGTGTGTAGAATGGCCAAGCAGAGGGTCACCCCTTTGAGTCTGGTCTGCTTAACCCTCTGGGGCAGACGCTGTCATATACAACAGCTAAGACCAAGCTTTACTAAATTATAAATAACTTTTTAATGATATGAGATAGAAACGTACTTTTTTTTGCTGAAAAGTTAACTCCGCAGACTTTCGAGCCAGCCATCGGCCATCTTTGTACTCCTCATAGAAGCTGTGACAATGTACGCAATGTGAGTGTCCAATCGGAGCTGGTTCACCGTGACATGGTTTTCCAAAATCCAGTTGTAGGGCAGATTTACCTCACGTGAAAAGCCAAAGATCGTTTTCAGGAGTGATATGTTATTAGTTGGCCCATTTGAATTGCCCCCTGGGTGCTCCAATGAGTACTTACTATTGAGCACCCTGCGCCATTAATCACAGCGATCAGTGAAAGCAGACAGAGCAGACAGAGCCTCTGATGACAATCTCACGTGCTCAAAGAAAGAGTGTGTAACTATCAGGATTGCTCCACTAGTTTGCATGTGAATGTTACTGGATAACTCTGTTGCTTTCTCTGCGTAAAGCACTGTTTACCATATCAATGGAGCGAGGGGGAGGGCTGCTCCTCATACTGTAAGGAGCCAAAGTGGGCCAAAGTGTGAATGAAAGCTGCTTCAGGAGCAGCACAGAACACTCCAAAACACAGTAGAAGTAGAAGTTTGTGATGTAACCTTTGTGTAATAGCAGACAGACATTGCTTTGCAATGAAGACAAAAAAAAAAATGCATAGACCATTTTGTATATATTGTTCAAAATGCACATTTATGTTTATTGTTTGAACCTTTTTGTTGTACAGACTTTCACACAAGACCTCAAATTACCTTTATAAAGTGTCAAAACTGTTGTTTATTATAGTTTCCTGTGTGTTTTGAATAAATGTGTGTGGAAAATTATTTACCGGTTTACTTTTTCCTTTCTTATTTCTGATTGTAAACCTTTATTACACTTATATAACACAACAAAAGCATATATATTATGAAAGCACAGGCAGGTTATCCTGAAAAAAAGAGACATAAAACTTGATTGTGGGATGCAAGGAGAGCTGTTAACAGCAATAATAAAACATTTATGCCAGGCGAGTGAACTGTTAAAAAAATGCCCTCAGACCCCAGAGGGTTAAGGTTTCTTCCTCAAATCATCAGAGGGAGTTTTTCCTTACCACTGTCACCTGTGTGCTTGCTCCAGGGGTTGGTAAGGTTAGACCTTACTTGTGTGAAGCACCTTGAGGCAGCGTTGTTGTGATTTTGCGCTATATAAATTAAATAACTTGAATTAAATTAAAAATTAATTCAGGAAACATTGAATAAATATACTAAACTCAGGTCTTTAATTGTGGCTCATGTTTGTGTGGACTCTGTCAAATCAATGTTGAAGAGGATGAATCACTTGACACACTCCCTCAGGAGGCAGGTGATGTCACTCAGAGGACCAGTGCTCCACCTCTGAACCCTCAGTCCCCTCTTATGGCTCCCTTCACCCTCTGGGGATAATTTGTGACAAGTGGGAGGTCCACAGTGTCATTTCCTGGAGATGTTGACAGAGACAGAACAAGCCAAGTGGCCTGCTGAATAATGACCAGTGCACCCTGACACCGCACTGACACAATGTAGCTGTAATGGCTGCTTTGGCAAAAACATGTCATGTTCAGCTATTAGATTCATGATGAAATTTCTCTACCACACATTTGTTTTAGACTAATTTTCCAAAGTTGTGCTAATATGTATCAGAATCAATTAGGCCTGATAATATACAGTCCTTAGAGGATTCACATCAAAGCACATAAGCACACAATCCAATTAAAAGTGTTTACTGTTCAGATTGAAATGCTCAGCGTTCCGCTCATAAACCCAATCCACATATCAGTAAACAGCGCGTCTTTTCCAGCGGTTATGTGTGGGTGTGTGTGTGTGCATGCATGTACGAGAGCAAGGTGACGAGTGGAAGTGTACACAGACATGCAGTGTTTAATGCATTTTTACATGCTTTTTTGTTGCCAGAGGTTGGAAATAGAAACATTTTGTTGACTTGTTTTAAGTGTTGAACAGAAAGACACATTTGCCTCTTTGACAAATGGGAGCAAAAAAACAACATGTACTGCAAATTGCAAAGATTACTTCCAAATAAACGCCAATGATTTTATTACGTCCTTGGCGGATATTATAAAATCATATGCGTTTATTTATTTATTTATTTGTGTGCCTGTTATCAGAATTACGTCAAAACTACTGCACAGATTTTCTTCATAGATACATATTAGACCATGGAAGACTCTGCTCAATTTTGATGCTGTTAATTTGAGAAAGGATTTTCAGATTTTGAAATGTTATTTTTTTCCTATTTGGTGATGGGACAAAGCGCCGGCGTCCTCTGGTTCAGGCTGAGAAATGCACCTGGAGCAGACAAACACTGAAGAAAAATGTCCACAATAAGGAATTAAAGTATTTGCAGACGGCATCGTCCAAACAAGGACATCTTCTGTGGACAACAGTTTTCGTCTGGCTGTGATGATGAATATGGAACATGTCAGATTTAAAGAATTTATATTTACTCTATGTGCTGCTTTGTGAAGTTGTAGCTTCTGCTGTTACTTTGATTAGCTCCTTACATCAGTTAATTGCGTGCTCCATGTCTTTTTCATTTTTTTGTGGAACTGATACAGGCCTGGCATATGTATTACAGCGTTTTCAGTCATTTTGAGTGTTTTCATGTGGACGGAGATAAATCTTGAAACTGTGCTATGTTTATCTAACACTTTTTGAAAATGACAAAGAAAAAAAGCTTATTGAGAGTGCAGTATCTGAGTGGACAAGGTCTCAGTCCTATATTGGCAGTGGGCCCTTTGGTGCTCCTCTTTGGCGGATTCTAAAGGACTACTATCATAACGTTGTCTTTGGTATTGCACAACTGAGTTTAAAGAATATTTCTCCTCTCCTTTTAAGAAATATAGCATATAGGATGGCTTTAATTTGTCTTTCAAGTCAAATTCTTGTATTTGGGATTAACATATCTCCGTTTCTGCCCTTTGTAACCCGCGGTGTTTTCTGAAAAAATAAACAACATGGCATACATCTCAATAACACTGAATAATGATGATTACCGTGAAAGTGGTGTCTCTGATTTCACTCCTGTTGTGTTCACACACAGACCCATGTAGAATTATTGTTCTGATGTTTGACGCTGTCTTTTGTTCACAGAAAAACAGTGTTCCCCCAGCAGACTCCGTAGCTGAGCTAAGCATTTGTGTTATTGGCCAAGCTAAACTATTGGTTTAGCTCAGCTTGGCCAATAACACAAATGCTGAATCTGGTCTCTTCTGTTAACAGCGGCCACTTGTTGTCACGTTCTGTCCGATTCCACGATCACAGAAGTGGCTTCCTCAGCGAGACTGACCGGTGTCCCGCACGTAGCAGCATAGCTTAGCACAGCATCACGCAGCAGTGCAATCCACAAACATGGCCGGTTCCACGCTTTCGGGAGAGGAACCATGTTTTCTTAAGAATTTTGTCCTGGCCACATGAAAGGAAAGGATAAAATCCGTGGTTAGATCAATCACATTTTCAAGACCATTCTCATGCTGTACTGGGCTTCACTTGTGCTGTTTGTCTAAAGCCTAGGTTACACAGAGACGGTTTTGTCGGCGGGTCGTACGCAGACCGACGTTCGCGGTAGTTCCGGCTGTTTTCGCGGTTGAAAGGGGCGGAGCATTTCACCGGCATCTTGCCCGCCGTACCAGCCACAAATACGCGGATAAAATGCAGCTAAATCCGCAGAATAACGCTGCGTTTTGATGCTGTATCATCCGGCACACGTCAGGCAATGGGGGTTAATACCCAGTTCTATCCCTTACAATCGCAGGTTAAGACGCGGGTGAGAACGACGGTATTCTGCTGCCACCGATAATGCCTTGTGTACCGCTGGTTGTTACCCAGGTTTTAACCCAGGCAAACAGGGCAAATCCCGCATCACTCCAGGATCATTGGAATATTAGGCACCACCCCCAGAGTATCCTGTATAATAAGCTGGTTCTGCACACATTTTCATCATTCTGGAGTTGCTAGCATAGCTGTAGAAGGAGCACCATGGACTTCATCTTTGACATGGACATGCCCATGGACATAGATGAAGCTTAGGTCTTGCATGAGACAACAGGCACCATGCTAGAACTTGGTCGAGGTGTACTCCAGATCGTACAACTATACAGAGAGCTAATAAATCAGCATCAGCTGGATAGGCAGGCAGCAGCTGAGGAGAGGAGGAGGAGGAGGACGAGGAGAAGGCAGAGGAGATGGTGGGTCAAAAGTTGGCTGGCACGAAGGGTGGATCAGGGACATTATGACAATTTGATGAAGGAGCTTGAGCTGGAGGATACTGCAGCATTCACGAACTTTATGAGAATGGAGCCTGCAATGTTCCAAGAGATTCTGCAGAGGATCACACCTAGGATAGAGAAGCAAGACACCTTCTGGAGGAAAGCACTGGAACCTGGAGTCAAATTGGCCATCACCATCCACTTCCTGGCAACAGGCGACTCGTACAAGTCCTTGATGTATAACTTTCGAGTGCATGCCTCCACCATCTGCAAATTCATCCAGCCAGTGTGTGAGGCCATCATCATAGCTGAGTATAGCAGCGAACTGGTGTCTTGTCCTAAAACTTCAGAAGCATGGTTGCAGGTAGCTCAGAGGTTTGAATCCAAGTGGAATCTACCTCAACACATAGGAGCTATTGATGGAAAACACATTGCCATGAAGTGCCCTAAGAATGCTGGTTCCCTCTTCTACAACTACAAGGGGTTCCACTCCATAGTCCTGATGGGATTGGTCGATGCTGACTACAAGTTCCTGGCCCTGGACGTTGGTGCTTCAGGATCCGGGTCGGATGGTGGTATCTTCGAGGGTACAGACCTGAAACGGTGCATGGAAGATGGATCCATTGGCCTTCCACCTCCTTCTCCGCTGCCTGGTGGTGACAGACCTGTGGGTTACTACATTGTGGGTGATGAAGCATTTCCACTGAAGACATGGCTAATGAAGCCGGTGCCTAGCAGAAACCTCACCATTGAAGACAGGATCTACAACTACAGGATGTCCAGGGCCCGGCGGGTGGTCGAGAATGCCTTCAGCTTGCTGAGTAGCCAGTAAGTTCACATATAGAGAAGCTAAATGCAATGTACACATGGTTGGGGCCAGAAGATAATTTGTAATTCTGTGTTTTCAGATTCCAATGTCTCCTAACCACACTGCCACAAGAGCCTGATAAGCTGGAGTCCATCGTGCTAGCCTGTTGTATTCTTCACAACCTCATGCGCACACGGTATCCTGCCCTGCAGAATGACATGCTGGACAGGGAGGATCCAGAGACCCACAATGTAGTCAATGGGCCTTGGCGAGAATCCACAGCAGCACTGTTGTCCCTACAGTCTTGGATGGGCAGTCACAAGGCTTCACATCAGGCAAGACAACTTAGAGCGTACCTCGTACAGTACTGCAACACTGTAGGCAGCGTCCCATGGCAACAGGACAAGATTTAAATATGTACAGGACTACATATCTAAGTATTGCTCATTAAATTTCAGCATGCCAGTAAAAATTGTATATATATGTCTGCATGCCAATGCAACTGTACATTCTTCCTGTTGAATTTAATAAAGTTGCCCAGTACAGATGTTGTAGTCGCAATACGCATCTTTATAATTACATGTCCTTTGAAAGTAGGTGCACAACAAATGCAAATATTGCCCCAGCAAGTGTTTCTTTTTCCTTGAGAATGTTGTGTAATTTTTGCAATTTAGTTTACGTTATCTGGTGGTGTTAATAATGTGTAAATAAAGTATGTAAATACAGTATGTTCAATGTACTTTTCATACAGTTGTGTGTGTGTGTGTGTGTGTGTGTGTGTGTGCATGAGAGAGAGTTGTGTGTGTGTGTGTGTATGTGTGTGTGTGTGGGATGGGGATGACACTTTTCGCAGTATTTCACTGGGCATGACACCATTTCAGAATGTTTTTCCCTTTACTTTTTCACTTGGGATGACACTTTTTCACAAACAGTTTTTGTCACAATCTTTTACCTTTGAACCTTTTACCTTTACCATGTCCTTTGAAAGTGGGCGCGCAAGAAACGCAAGTATTGCCCCAGCAAGTGTTTCTTTTTCCTTGTGAATGTTGTGTAATTTTTACAATTTAGTTTACACATGTTATCTGCTGATGTTAATAATGTGTAAATAAAGTATGTTAATACAGTATGTTCAATGTACTTTTCATACAGTTGTGTGTGTGTGTGTGTGTGTGTGTGCGTGAGAGAGAGTTGTGTGTGTGAGATGGGGATGACACGTTTCGCAGTATTTCACTGGGCATGACACCATTTCAGAATGTTTTTCCATCTACTTTTTCACTTGGGATGACACTTTTTCACAAACGAGTTTTGTCACAATCCCTTACCACTGATTACTACATATACTTTAATACGTTTTCAAAATTTTTTAATAAACAATAAAGAAAAAAGCAATTACATATAACATAAGAAATAGCCAATAACCCCCCCCCCCCCCAAAAAAAAAAACACCCATCACAAATAACAAACAAAAACAATGAACAAATGACAAAAGTGTCGAAATGTCACTGGGAAGTGGAACTGGGATTCAGCCCCTTGCCGATATCCTTCAACATGTTTTCCACGCCGGAGGTGGAAAACTCAGGAATGTCAAGGCTGCTATTCGCTGCGCTGGCGGATGCAGCCAGTTGGTTCGATGTGCTGGGCTGGGGCTGGGACAGTGTGGACCGGTGTGTGGATGACACATTGTGGAGGGTATGGTACTGGGAGACTGGTACTGGGTGCTGCTGGCCGTGGGTGGGTGGTGGTCCGGCGTTCCAATAGCCCTTGGAAGGGCTGGAGTACCTGTGGGTTGGACCCCCTTGACTCGCGTAGTAGCGCGGGTACAGGTGTGGGTGTGGTGCAGTGAGTGGGGTGCCATGGGTGACATCGGTGGTGCTGGTTGTGGAAGCTGCTGCATCGCCTGCCACCTGTGGAACTTGTGCAGCTCAGCATTCACCACCGCCTCCAAATCCAGGAACTGTATGTCGTCCATGGTTAAGGACTGCTCGTACCAGGACTTGAAGACAGCCCACCTCATCCGCAACCTTTGTTCCGCAGGGTTCTGGGGTCCAATTCGGGCATGGGCAGCCTCCAGGGACTCCATTCTGCCCATCATGTGGTCAGTCAGCTGTAATAACACAACGAGAAAGTAATATTAGTATAATATAGAGATTTGTCTGTGTTTGAGAGAGAGAGAGAGAGAGAGAGAGAGAGTGTGTTGGTGTTTGTTTTTGTGTGTGTGTGTGTTTGTTTTTGTGTGAGAGATGTGTGTGTGTGTCCACAAAGGGAAATTGGAAAATGCATTATCGAACTGAAAATGCAACAAGTGGAAACCCAGGTGGCAAGTGGAGGAAGGAAATGAAGGAATGTTTGATACTTACTTTGCCCAGTAGGTCCTCGGTGTCCGACACCCTCTTCCTTGACTTGAAGGGCCCTCCCTTGCTGGTCCTCTTTTTTGGGGTGGATGCATCCGACACCTCGTCGTCATGGAAGACCTGCAATGAAGCAGACTCTTCTTCATCACTGGTGATGGGCGAAGGTGGGGTGGCGCACTTCCTGGAGGTCGAGCCAGAAGCAGTGGGTAAATCCTGCAACAGAAGACCAATTTGTATGTAAAAGCTGCAACAACATAGTAATAACATATGGCAGATGTACAAGGCAAATTTGTCGCAAATATTTACCCCAACCTTCCTGTTGTGTGTTGTGGGGTGTGGCTGGACATTTTGGTGTTCTTTTCTTTTCTTTGCTCTCCAGGTGGCATGAAAACTGATTTGTCTGTGGAGAAGGTGCTGGCTGAAGAGTCCTTCACCCTCATCAACATCATGTGCAGCACCTGTGAATGGTGCTCACGTGCAGCCTTAAAGACTTTCAGCTGAAGCAGATAATTGGATGGCGTTCTGCATTTAAGTCATGTGTGATTCAAGCAGAATTGCCGGGAACTCGACCTTGTGATGTTCGTTTGTGAGACGCTGAGGACCGCGCCTGGGTTTGACACATCGAGCTCGTGAAGGAGGAAGGGTGAGGGACACATGCTGTCAGCACACATCAGAGGTGATTAAGTGTTTGACTAATTGTTGATAGTAACTTGGTATTTTGTTACGCAGTATATTGAATTGTGATGAGAATTGTGCAGCTTGCTTGTCACTGCTGTGGCGTGCGGACAAGTGATCCTCCACCTGTTGTGAGAAGCTGCTCATTTGCATAAAGCTTAAAATACAGACCTGAATGTGTTGCTGATAGTGTGTGTCTTTTGAAGGATATTAGTTGTAACTGCTGACTTACCTCACCTCTTCTATCCTTCGCAGAGAGTCGGTTTGTCGTGTCCACCTGGGGGGTGTTTGGCGGTGATAGTGAGTCCGGGAGTGCTGGGCTTCGATCCTTTTGGGCGCTGGAGAGCGTGCCAGCCTTCACTCCACCAGAAGGACGCTATTTTAGTTTTTACACTTTATTATGCACCAGCGGGTGAAATAAATAAATTGTTTTTTGTTATTGGAACCGCTTTCTGGTTATTTTTAGTGCTGGGTTCTGTCTGACACAGGTCCGCTCCTCAACCCGCGTCGACACATAACACTTCCTCCCTTGGCGTTTGATCTGCTTCCCACAACAGCTGAAGTTCCTCAATATCCATGCCTCCTTCTCCGTGACAGCTTTCGGTTGGGCGCCGGAGGGAGGGGGCTTGGACAGCTTGCCGAATGCTGTCCTCATGGACTCAAGCCAGGTCTTCAGTTGCTGGGCCGTGCAGGTGGTGGGAGGGTGCTGGCGAGGTCTCCCAGCATGCGACCTTTCTGCTGGGTGTCCATTATTGAAAAGCATTATTGAAAAGTGAAAGTGCAGTGGAGAGACATGATAGTAACAAGATATGAAAAATATGCTGAAATGTGATCAGACACTCACTTGTAGTCTTTGTGGGCTTTGTCCCAGAACACGGGATGGCTGTTGAAGAAGTCTGCAACCAACTGTTCGTCCTCCTTTGTCAGCTGCAGTTTCTCCTTCTTGGCCCGGACGTGGACTTCCTCCCCAGCAGGCTGCTCTGTGGATTCACCTGGCTCTACAGCAGGAGCAGCTGGAGCAGCAGGAATACAGGCCTCTGCAGGGGGAGGGAGATCATCCACAGCCTCTTCCTCCCTTTCCACCTCCTCAACATGTTGCTCCACTGCTTGTGAAACAAACCTCTTGGTTCCCTTCTTCAGCTCCTTGCCGCTGCAAACTTTCTTTGGCGCCATCTCAGCAAAAATCAAATGGACCCTCGTTCTCTGCCAGATTATCTGGAGCGTCGGTCTTTTCTCTGCCAAAAAAAACTGGAGCGTCGTTTTTTCTCTGCCGAAATATCTGTAGCGTCATTCTTTTCTCGGTCGAAATAACTAGGGCCTCATTCTTTCCTCTGCAAAAATATATCTGGAGCGCTGTTTATCGATGCAAAAATACCTGGAGCGTCGTTCTTCTTCCGTCTTCTTCAGGTTGAGAGGCCTGCATGCAGCGCGCTTGCATTTATATACTGACCTCCGCCTGGTGAACCAGGGGGTGGCGTTTAGAACACGTAATGTCTGCTAGCGCCGCCGTTTGATCTGGCTGTGTCACCGGCTAAAACGCCATTGTGTACGCCGATGTGGGCTCTATCGCCGTTTTATACGCCGTTGGTTAGGGATACACCACCGGCCGCCGATAATGGCGGTTGAAACTGCGGCACTACAGGAAGGGGCAGGATGAAACGGCAATTAAAAAGTATCAAACGCCCTTGTTCGCGTTGTCTCCGTCGTCACCCCAATTCTCCGGGAGCGCTCCCGGAATTATTCGACATGTTGAATAATTTTTTTCGACTATTCCCGGTGAAGCCGGAACCAAACCATGCCCCCATGCGCCGGCGTTAACAGCGGCGTTTGATCCCTAAGACGGCCCGGAGGGGCCAAAATCTCTTCTGGGACGCTTCCGGGAGAGCTTACCATCTGTGTGTAAACGGGGCTTAAGATGGACTATAAAAACCTCTCACTTTCTTTCTCAAAATATTATCTTTGGAAAATCTGTCCACCTAATAAGCAACACTAGTTGTTGTAGTGCATACTCATAAAAATACACATTTTAACCATTTTGATATATTCACTGTCAAAGTCCACAAAAACACTGATTTCACACTGGAAAGAAATTCAGTTTTTCCCCATTCATTTCAATAGAGGCCCTCGATCATGATTTTCTTAATTCTTTATTTATTAGAATAGCAGCTCATTTGACATTTTATATTTGAGTGATATGCACTTTAAATTAAATGCTTTGCTAAACTTGATTTAGTCTCACTATAAAAGTCTCACGGTGTGCACTCACTGGTGACTTGAGGTACAATTAAATAAGATCCATGAAAATTGTTAGGTTTTTTTTATGTTGAGCAGTGCATTCTTTTTTTGGAGAGTATAGAAGCTCCATTAACATGTGACACTCACACAGCTGTAATTCAGTCATGTCACAATTAGTGCTGTCCTCCATTAGCCCACAGCCAACGTGATTATTCATACTAATAACAGTATCAAGAGACCAGATCAGAGGATCATGCCATTGTCCTGCACTGACAAAGCAGCAGCCGTATTTAGGTTGGATTTAAATACTCCTGAACATAACCTTGCCTGTAGCAGGTTATGTTCACAGCACATATTCCCATAGTTGCTAACCTGGCCTTGTGTTTTTGGAACTGAAATTCTGAGTTTGCCACTTACTCTGAGTTAACTTATCCAGACAAGTGACAAAACCTACTTTGTGGAATACCCCTCTGATGTCACTTCTGTCAGTCACAGTGTGTCTGACAGGAAAGAATGCTGTCATTATGAATGAAGGTGAGTGAATGCCCTATAGTTTATGACTGGGAAAGACAGCATTAAAAAAATACAATTCAGTCTTGCAATGTATTATTATTAAAATTGTATATCTGCATGAATAAAAATAGAACTAATAATAATTGCACTAAATAAATATATTAATGTGACACTTTCTAATATATATGTACTACACACTATATAGACAATGCTTCCAGAAATGGATGATTTTCTAATCTACCTCACCTCCCCAAAATTAAAGATGTAAATTTGTGTCCCTAGAGTGAATCAGAAGTCTGCGGGTCATAGAGCTTTCTCTTATCGTGCCTCTGGTCTGTGGAATGATCCCTTTGCGTCAATAAAACTGTCAGATTCTGTAGAGACTTTCAAGTCCAGCTTTAAGACGCACTTATTTTCCCTTTCATATGGCTAGCATACTGGTACAGTATGTTACTATGCTTTTTACTCTTTTAAATTCATTTTATTAGTAAACGGAGTGGGCCGTGGCCTCAACTTTATATACATTCTGGGTCTTTTAGTGAAGCTTAGGACTAGTGGCTGGCGATCACCTTAGTATTTCTTCTGTTTTACTTGTTGCTCAATGCTGACAAATTATACTGTATTTGTTGTCTTTCCGATGCCTGATTGTTTTTTTTTTTCCTGTGTTTGAGGTGCGGCTCCATCGAGAGATGGTTGTGGTGTCTGTTTCTGCAACCCTCCTGTCCTGTGCACCGGCAAAATTTCCTGTATATTCGTTTTATCAATTGTTTTGTCAAGTGTTTCTGTAGCATGGCCCAAGCAGAGGGTCACCCCTTTGAGTCTGGTCTGCTTGAGGTTTCTTTCTCAAATCATCAGTGGGAGGTTTTCCTTACCACTATTGCCTGTGTGCTTGCTCTGGGAGTTGGTAAGGTTAGAACTTACTTGTGTGAAGCACCTTGAAGCAAATTTGTTGTGATTTGGTGCTTTATAAATGAAAAAAAATTGAAATTGAAAAATATGCTGAAAGGATTCTGGTGGTAAACCCTCCTCAAACTCTCAAGTCATCTCATACTCACTTTGGAAGCTTAATAGGTATGGTTACAAATTGTAATGCTGAAAGCCAGGTCACTAATTTGGGTTGTTTTTCCATGTGTCGGTAGTTATCTTGGGCATAACAAAGCACAAAACTGATCCAAGGAATGGAACAAATGGAACATACCATAAATGTCGTATATTTTGAGTCACTAAAAAGATACTCAGTCACTTTGAAAATGAATAAATGGAAAAATATTGATCCATTAATTTCTGACCACTTTGTAAAATATTATACAAAATATTATCCATATTTTTTCCAAGCCTGTAAATTTAAACTGGAGTAGTTACTGGAGACTTAACTACCTTATAGCAGGGGCAGCTAGCAGTGTAGTTGCTTATGTCTAATTACCTCCACTCACCAACAAAGGAATGAAAGGGTTATGTGATCGTCCCTGTCTGTCTGTCTGTCTGTAGTGTAGATATCCCACAAAGTAGTAAGAAGGGTTTTGATATTTTTTAAACAGATAATCATTGAGTCAGGCAAGAAGTGATTTTTGATGTTAATCTGGATTTCCTTACATTTTTTATTTAATTTTTTTTTTTTTTTTGTTATATGTGTGCTTTATGACATCACAGAGCAATTACCAGACTATATAAGGGCCAGTATTCTTCCTACCCTTGTGTCAGTTGGCAGAGAGAACCAAAAATAAGTATTTTGACAGGTTTAACACAAATTACTCTTTTGCAAAGTGGGGAAATGAGTCTAAATGAAGAAGGTCAACAGCATGCTGATTCCCACATGCATCCCCCTTATTGGATGAATAAACCTAAATGCATAAAATGATTTAGTACAAATCAGTTTTCACATTTTACTCTGCCACTGCTGCTTATCTTCCCCGATCTCATCTCTGAAAGAACAGAAACTGAACTCGTTGAGCTCCAGGGCTCCGTCTGCCTCCAATGCACGAATAGTAATCAGCAGAGGGAGCGAAAGAAAGGAGGGACGGGCAGAAAACACAGCGACACACACATAAAGAGCAACAGTTTCTGCAAGAATGAACTGGTCAAATAGCACACGGGAGGAGACAGACAGAGAATGAATGCGCACAAGGGGAAGCAAACTATTTGTTTCCTCGTTACCAAATTAGCAAGCCTTCCAATTCCGCTCCTGTTCATACAACATTCATTATACTGGAGTGGCCAGCCTGCATCGGGCATGCTGAGCCAGCGATTTGAGACAATTTATTTCCGAGTGGTCTTTCACATGTTTAACTAACTGAATATAGACTGTAGTTTGCAATCTGTCCCGCTCTCTTGATGCTTGCCAAAACAAGTGGGTAAAAAGACAACAAGATGGTGTAAGGGATAAAGTATAATTAGCAGTGACACTGCCAGAAAGGTTCCATGAAATTCCACACCAATTAGGAAGATGAGCAGTCAGCAAATACTGCTTGTGATATCACAAGCAAATAGTCCATGTGGCGGGTTCCAGCATGTGGATGGAGGCGGGGGATTGCATATTGTGGACACAGTTACCTGTTAGACTTCATTTAGATGTTGTAGATTTCTCTTTGCATGGTGCCGCCCCATCATCTCACTGTGCTCCTCAGCACCAGGGATTAATTAGCTATCTCAAGTCCAACAAAGGCCTAGAAACCCAAGGAAGCCAATTACTGTGCAGAAAGCCCATTGCTGGATCCACAGTGATGTCTTCCTCACAATGTGTCTGTTGGCCAACAAAAACAGCATCATCATTTCCATGACAATCTGCAGCAAATCCTGATGATTGTCTCATCTTCACACAACTCTATGGAATCAGTGTGGTCAGTTATTTATGCGCTATTTTAAAATGACATTTTAAAATTTTTGTGTGATTCACTTCTTTTTCATAATCAACAACACAAAGCCATTAGCTTGTTTCTGGTGTCACTGCTTATAAGAGCACTTAAGTCCCTTTCACACTGGGCCAACGTAGAGTTGTGTAATGCGGTGTACAGACTGCACCAAGCTTATGCAGCCCTAGGTTGACTTTATGCAACCCTATGTGGCAATATACTGAGTAACACAAAGGGGTCCGCGAAATGGATGCAAAAAACTAAACGTTTATTTTTTTTTTGCATACTTTCGGTAAGCACCGGACACAGTGCTCTACATAAATCTACACAACACTGTACTACTGTATACCATGCCTCTGCAATCATACACAACCCTACACCAGTCTGACGCAAAATTCTTTTAAATTTTTCATTAGTACATACCTGCATTCATTGTTGTCAAAGTAACTTTGAAAAGTTACCTCATTAGTTACTTTATACAGTTATATTTTACAGTTACTTTATACAGTTACTTCATTAGCAGCTGCGGACAACCTGTTGGCAGCTGCTGAATGTAATTAATAAAGTAACTCATAATCTAACTTGGTTATTTTAAGATTTAGTACTCAGAAAAGTAACTATTAGTTACTTTGCTGATTAGTTACTTTGCTGATTGCTCAATCTTAAGTGTAACCAAGTTAGATTACTAGTTACCTTATTAGTTACATTACTTAGTTGCAAGTTTTCAGCAGATTCTAATAAACTAATTGCATAAAGCTGCTAATGAAGTAACATAAAGTAACTTTATAAAGCAACTAAAAAAGTAACTAAAAAAGTAACTTTTCAAAGTTACTTTGACAACACTGCCTGCATTGCTAGATTTTGTTCATCCTGCTGAACTTTGCTGGCAGTGAAGCTTCAAAACCATGGAAGAAGAGGCAGGCCAAGCTAACTCCCTGCGTGCAACTTACTTAGCCATTCCTGCGTACTATAGATACACAGCACAATGCAACTAAACACAGGCCCGGTGTCAAAGGGGTTTTAGACAGTTCAAATCTTTCTGAACACACGGTAGGGTCCACTGTCATCACCATTAAGGACAGACTCTTAATGGTGCTGGAATGACAGTGAAAGACATTCTATGAAAAGAACCTTAATTCGCAGCAACCAGAGCACTTTGGCTGTACAGTCAAGAAGTAAATCATCAACCACATCCAGGTTCTGCAAGTTTCTCGTTCAGTGCAAGCAGGAATATCAGCAGTGCATCTTTGCAACTTATTTTGTGTTTTGCAAAGCTTTTGATTCTGTTGACCAGACTGCTCTCTGGGACATCCTGAGAATCTGTGGGATCTCCAGAGAGTTGCTGGACATCATCGCTAGCCAATACAGGGGCAGAAACTCAGACTTTTCCCAGTAAATACTGGCATATATCATGGATGGGTTTTGGTTGCTGCACTGTCCAATCCTTAAGGTGTAGTCACACTAAAAAAAGACAAAAAAATGTATATATTTTTTATTTTACTGCCATGACAGCTACAAATGGAAAAGTGAGTTGTTACATATATTATATTATTATTTATTTCTTTTCACATATTTATTATTTTCACTCATAAAAATATGCAGTACAAAAACAGACTGATGGCAAGAGTTAATTAGAACAATCACTTTAAAAAAAAATCTTCATAGTTAGCTGACACATTTCAGACCTACCTTCTTTTTCACCTGAGGTATGAACCAAAACCTGGCAAACAGGATTGAACCATTTACCGCACTGATCATTCATTTGGCATTTTACAAATACAGTAACTGTGGCCTGCTTGCCACTGTCAGGGTGATGCCAGGCTGTTTGCTGAGATATCTCAGCCTACATGGGTCAACTCTGGTCTCCATGTTTCTTTCTACTTACCCACACCAAGCCTGGTGTTTGTGGGTGTTAACAGATGACAAATGGAGTATTTGCTGCACAAATGTCATGCATAATGGTAGCCATAGTGGTGTCACTTCTTGGCAATTAATTCATCAACTGCCACTAACACAATGATTACACAACTTATCATTTGCAACTTAATCATCTCTGATTAGGGATCTAGCAGAATACAGGGATGTCTTTTTTCTTGGAGAAGAAACTATGAATCTCCAAGTGAAATCAGATTTGATACCCTGTTATTCTGAAAGCAGGAGCCAGCAGGGTGCCACATCTGCAGGCTGTGACATCTTGTCAATTAGTTAAATGTCTGGTTTTGCAGCTCTGATCCATCACACATCTGGAAATGCCCTGCAGCTATTGCTGTGCTGTGCTGTGCATGCAAGGTGGTAACTTTCTGGACACTTTTCGCGTGGAGCCGTACAAACACAGTGAGGGGAAGCAGGCAGGAAAAATTAGTCCAAAATTAAATCAGGCAAAAAAAAACTAATAGAGAAAAAATGAGATAGTAGCTCTTTGACTGTCATCACTGATTGCACGCTGCAAAAACACAATTTTATCAAGTAAATTTCTGTAATTTGTAGTAAGAATTTCAAATTACTCTTAATACAAAAAAACAAACAAACAAACAAAAAAAAATCCTTATGGTCCTTTCACACATAACACAAAGTTGGGCAAAAGAAGCCGAAACCGGCCAAAAAAAGGACCCCCCCCCCCCCAAAAAAGCCGAATTGACGAACCGTGAAAAATTCCACCTGCTGTCGAGAAGGACACACGGACAGACAGGAATGAATGATCCCACGGCAACGGTCTCATGCACGCCTGTGCGAGCACGTGAGAGGTGTGACACCACATTGCGCTCACACAGCAGCGGCAGCAACCACATGTTGGAGAAATGTACATAAATCAATGAAAATGTGTAAGGACAAAATAATGAGAGAGCAAAGAACATTATAAGAAACAATGACTTTACTGTTTAAATGTAAGACAATCATGTTACTGGTAATGATTCTGTTCTCACTGTAAAGCACACACACACACACACACATACACACAAGAAAAAATGCAATGTTTAATATTTACTTCCTGTTATAAAGAGTGGACAATACAAGAATTATCCTCCTCCTATTCCTTTATGTACATGAACCATGGCCATGGAGGTAAACAAGGAAGTAATTTACTGACATGAATGAAGCCATGCGCTCATATCATGAACACATCAGCCGGCTCCATGTGTCCAGCTGTCCAGTGCGTACTGATGAGCTGATGACCGCATTGCAAAGGTGATATGTGTTTTTATTAATTGCCATGTGATGAGAGCTCACTGATGCACAAGCATCACAGTGGCATGTTGTGAGGTGATATTCTGCATGGCACGACCAGTTTTTTAGGGGGGACCGTTCCGTTGGCAACATCAGATCCAGATCACCTGCAAAATTTAATGAAGTGTTCCATGGCCTAATATGTATCTATAGTGCAAAATTTGTGAGAATCTGTGCAGTAGTTTGGTGTAATCCTTCAAATCCTATACAAAAGTGAAACTTGATCCAGAATACAGCTCCAGATCTGGATCGCCTCCAAAATTTAATGGCGTCTTCTATGGCCTAATATGCATCTGTGGTACAAATTTGGTGAGAATCCATGAAGTAGTTTTGGTGTAATCCTTCAAAGACTATATAATGTAAAACTTGATCCAGAATCCGGATCCCGATCATCTCCAAAATTTAATGGGGTCTTTCCTGGTGGAATATCTATGTGTGGTGGAAATGTTGTCAAAATCCGTGCAGTAGTTTTGATGTAACAGGCAGATAAATAAAATGTCAGTGATTAACTGACAAGTCTTGTCAAAAGGTCTTTGTGCTGTATTTGTTTTTTACCAGCAGGTGGATTACACTTGGTGATACAAGACTGAATGTAATGTATTTGTGGTGTTCATGGCTTCCCATACACAAAGGCTGTTTGTCACTTTTCCGTTTTTCCTCCTCACATGTCATATTTTGAAAGTTTTCAATCACAGATCAAATATGTTTGGTAGGAAAAGTCCATGAATCTTCACAACACGTAGTCGGAAAAAGACGCTAAAATGAGCCGCAAATTATTTACTTCTGATTTTTGCCACCAGGCGTCGCCATCGTATAACAGAAAGCTGTCATTCTGGTGTTTACCACAAGGTGGCTTTTCATTTAAATGTCCCCAAAATTTGTGAAGTTTGACCCAATTATCAGTGGTAAATATTATTGGATTCACTCCAAAAATCATAGGCTTATACACACAGGCAGTCTCCATGATCTGAGCAAATTTCAAGTCAATCAGATGAAAAATGCTCCAAATTTAAGGTGAATAAACTAACAAACCAACAGACACACCAACATAGTCTTACCGAATTACTTTGACAAGACTAATAAATTAATAAAGGCATAAATAAATGCCGACAAATTTATTACATCCTTGGCGGATGTAATAATAATAATAATAATAATGTGTATATGGCAACAAGAACCTAAACAATTTATAAATACATTAAGACTGTAAATTAACATTAAAAGATTACATAATTAACAGGAAATAAAAAGGGGTTCCTCTTCTAAAAACTGCTGAGCTCTAAGGTCTACCCCTGTCACACATTTCCAGAATCATGTCGAATGGTGTTAGAATGACAAATCAGCACACATCCAGAAAGTGTCGGATAACAGTTCCAAAACGTTCTGACAGCCATCTGCGAGAGTCCACACAGTTGGTCAAAATCGGCTGGCAGCCCTGAGTGTGATGCACATGTTCAAAACTCTCTGGGCGCCCTTGAGATGGGACACCTGTCCAACGCGAGCCCATGTGCAATCTGAGGACCATCTGACCGCAATTTATGTATTCCCAATGGCGACAAAACAGGATCCAAAATGATTTGAGCGCATACGAGGGAACCTCGAGATGGATCTGGCTTGGCAAATCCTGCCAGTGTGGCTTGCACGTGTCAGATAAGGAACTGTTGAAATATATGTGGCACACTTCATCATGACAATAATTATGAATTATTATCATGTACAGTGAATGTGAACAGTGGCTATCAAACCTACAACACGGTGCACTACTGTGCGCATACCACCGCAAATCTGAATAGGTCGTTATATACACAATAGTCCTTACAAGACAGATATTTGTCCATTCCTTCCCATAGGCGACGTAAATAATGTGAACTATTGTTATATAACACGAGCAGCTACGCCTCGCCATTGTGCGCAGTAACGCGGCATTGCACATGTCAGGCTCAGAGCTGAATGGCTCTCATCGCTGTAATATATGATCAGCTTCTACTGTAACTCTGTAGGAGATATGACATGGAACTGTTGTGCCAGGCCGTGACAACATTAATAAACATCAATCTCACCTCCAACAATGGCCCATGAGTGCCTCACAGTGCAGGGTGGACATGGAGCTGTGACTGCAGCCTCTGTTTAAAATCCTCTCACCCGGCTGCTGTGTGCTAGAATCAATCACGCAAAAATAAATCCTATGTGATAATCCAACCATCACGGTGTCCAGAGTTGCATTGTGCTGCTGAAGTTACTCTACTGGTGGTTGGCTCTCACTGCAGTATTGTATCACTTCCTGTTCCAGAGCACAGCAGTGTTTTGCTGTATTTGTTAGCTGTTTAATCTGCGCAGTTAGATTGATCTAGTTAACTAGATAATGATTTGTTTCACAGTGTAATCTTCACGTGCCTTAACTAAAGCACTCCCTCTGCTGAATCACCTCTAAATTATTTACACATTATTCACTTTGTGTGTTTTTAGGAATCCGCTAGCTTAGCGCAGCTACTAGCTCTTAGCCTGTTTAGCATGGCGGCTTCTTCTGTCTCTCCTGCACTTTTCTGCTCTGGGTGTGAAATGTTTAGTTATTCCTCGGCCTCCTTTAGCAGTAATGGTACTTGTAATAAGTGTAGCTTATTCGTAGCTTTGGAGGCCAGGCTGGGCGAATTGGAGACTTGGCTCCGCACCGTGGAAAATTCTACAGCTAGCCAGGCCCCTGTAGTCAGTGCGGACCAAGGTAGCTTAGCCGCCGTTAGTTTCCCTCTGGCAGATCCCGAGCAGCCGGGAAAGCAGGCCGACTGTGTGACTGTGAGGAGGAAGCGTAGTTCTAAACAGAAACCCCGTGTACACTGCCAACCTGTTCACATTTCTAACCGTTTTTCCCCACTCGACGACACACCCGCCGAGGATCAAACTCTGGTTATTGGCGACTCTGTTTTGAGAAATGTGAAGTTAGCGACACCAGCAACCATAGTCAATTGTCTTCCGGGGGCCAGAGCAGGCGACATTGAAGGAAATTTGAAACTGCTGGCTAAGGCTAAGCGTAAATTTGGCAAGATTGTAATTCACGTCGGCAGTAATGACACCTGGTTACGTCAATCGGAGGTCACTAAAATTAACATTGAATCGGTGTGTAACTTTGCAAAAACAATGTCGGACTCTGTAGTTTTCTCTGGGCCCCTCCCCAATTGGACCGGGAGTGACATGTTTAGCCACATGTTCTCCTTGAATTGCTGGCTGTCTGAGTGGTGTCCAAAAAAATGAGGTGGGCTTCATAGATAATTGGCAAAGCTTCTGGGGAAAACCTGGTCTTGTTAGGAGAGACGGCATCCATCCCACTTTGGATGGAGCAGCTCTCATTTTTAGAAATCTGGCCAATTTTATTAAATCCTCCAAACCGTGACTATCCAGGGTTGGGACCAGGAAGCAGAGTTGTAGTCTTACACACCTCTCTGCAGCTTCTCTCCCCCTGCCATCCCCTCATTACCCCATCCCTGTAGAGACAGTGCCTGCTCCCAGACCACCAATAACCAGCAAAAATCTATTTAAGCATAAAAATTCAAAAAGAAAAAATAATATAGCACCTTCAACTGCACCACAGACTAAAACAGTTAAATGTGGTCTATTAAACATTAGGTCTCTCTCTTCTAAGTCCCTGTTAGTAAATGATATAATAATTGATCAACATATTGATTTATTCTGCCTTACAGAAACCTGGTTACAACAGGATGAATATGTTAGTTTAAATGAGTCAACACCCCCGAGTCACACTAACTGCCAGAATGCTCGTAGCATGGGCCGAGGCGGAGGATTAGCAGCAATCTTCCATTCCAGCTTATTAATTAATCAAAAACCCAGACAGAGCTTTAATTCATTTGAAAGCTTGACTCTTAGTCTTGTCCATCCAAATTGGAAGTCCCAAAAACCAGGTTTATTTGTTATTATCTATCGTCCACCTCGTTACTATGAGTTTCTCTATGAATTTTCAGACCTTTTGTCTGACTTAGTGCTTAGCTCAGATAAGATAATTATAGTGGGTGACTTTAACATCCACACAGATACTGAGAATGACAACCTCAACACTGCATTTAATCTATTATTAGACTCAATTGGCTTTGCTCAAAATGTAAATGAGTCCACCCACCACTTTAATCATATCTTAGATCTTGTTCTGACTTATGGTATGGAAATTGAAGATTAACAGTATTCCCTGAAAACTCCCTTCTGTCTGATCATTTCTTAATAACATTTACATTTACTCTGATGGACTACCCAGCAGTGGGGAATAAATTTCATTACACTAGAAGTCTTTCAGAAACCGCTGTAACTAGGTTTAAGGATATGATTCCTTCTTTATGTTCTCTAATGCCATATACCAACACAGTGCAGAGTAGCTACCTAAACTCTGTAAGTGAGATAGAGTATCTCGTCAATAGTTTTACATCCTCATTGAAGACAACTCTGGATGCTGTAGCTAATCTGAAAAAGAGAGCTTTAAATCAGAAGCGCCTGACTCCGTGGTATAACTCACAAACTCGCAGCTTAAAGCAGATAACCTGTACGTTGGAGAGGAAATGGCGTCTCACTAATTTAGAAGATCTTCACTTAGCCTGGAAAAAGAGTCTGTTGCTCTATAAAAAAAAACCTCCGTAAAGCTAGGACATCTTACTACTCATCACAAATTGAAGAAAATAAGAACAACCCCAGGTTTCTTTTCAGCACTGTAGCCAGGCTGACAAAGAGTCAGAGCTCTATTGAGCCGAGTATTCCTTTAACTTTAACTAGTAATGACTTCATGACTTTCTTTGCTAATAAAATTTTAACTATTAGAGAAAAAAATTACTCATAACCATCCAAAAGACGTATCGTTATCTTTGGCTGCTTTCAGTGATGCCGGAATTTGGTTAGACTCTTTCTCTCCGATTGTTCTGTCTGAGTTATTTTCATTAGTTACTTCATCCAAACCATCAACATGTCTATTAGACCCTATTCCTACCAGGCAGCTCAAGGAAGCCCTACCATTATTTAATGCTTCAATCTTAAATATGATCAATCTATCTTTATTAGTTGGCTATGTACCACAGGCTTTTAAGGTGGCAGTAATTAAACCATTATTTAAAAAGCCATCACTTGACCCAGCTATCTTAGCTAATTATAGGCCAATCTCCAACCTTCCTTTTCTCTCAAAAATTTTTGAAAGGGTAGTTGTAAAACAGCTAACTGATCATCTGCAGAGGAATGATCTATTTGAAGAGTTTCAGTCAGGTTTTAGAATTCATCATAGTACAGAAACAGCATTAGTGAAGGTTACAAATGATCTTCTTATAGCCTCAGACAGTGGACTCATCTCTGTGCTTGTTCTGTTAGTCCTCAGTGCTGCTTTTGATACTGTTGACCATAAAATTTTATTACAGAGATTAGAGCATGCCATAGGTATTAAAGGCACCGCGCTGCGGTGGTTTGAATCATATTTATCTAATAGATTACAATTTGTTCATGTAAATGTGGAATCTTCTTCACAGACTAAGGTTAATTATGGAGTTCCACAAGGTTCTGTGCTAGGACCAATTTTATTCACTTTATACATGCTTCCCTTAGGCAGTATTATTGAACGGCATTGCTTAAATTTTCATTGTTACGCATATGATACCCAGCTTTATCTATCCATGAAGCCAGAGGACACACACCAATTAGCTAAACTGCAGGATTGTCTTACAGACATAAAGACATGGATGACCTCTAATTTCCTGCTTTTAAACTCAGATAAAACTGAAGTTATTGTCCTTGGCCCCACAAATCTTAGAAACATGGTGTCTAACCAGATCCTTACTCTGGATGGCATTACGCTGACCTCTAGTAATACTGTGAGAAATCTTGGAGTCATTTTTGATCAGGATATGTCATTCAAAGTGCATATTAAACAAATATGTAGGACTGCTTTTTTGCATTTACGCAATATCGCTAAAATTGAAAGGTCTTGTCTCAGAGTGATGCTGAAAAACTAATTCATGCATTTATTTCCTCTAGGCTGGACTATTGTAATTCATTATTATCAGGTTGTCCTAAAAGTTCCCTGAAAAGCCTTCAGTTAATTCAAAATGCTGCAGCTAGAGTACTAACGGGGACTAGAAGGAGAGAGCATATCTCACCCATATTAGCCTCTCTTCTTTGGCTTCCTGTTAATTCTAGAATAGAATTTAAAATTCTTCTTCTTACTTATAAGGTTTTGAATAATCAGGTCCCAATTCAGATCAGGGAGACAGACACCCTCTCTACTTTTAAGATTAGGCTTAAAACTTTCCTTTTTGCTAAAGCTTATAGTTAGGGCTGGATCAGGTGACCCTGAACCATCCCTTAGTTATGCTGCTATAGACTTAGACTGCTGGGGGGTTCCCATGATGCGCTGAGTGTTTCTTTCTCCTTTTGCTCTGTATGCACCACTCTGCATTTATTCATTAGTGATTGATCTCTGCTACCCTCCACAGCATGTCTTTTTCCTGGTTCTCTCCCTCAGCCCCAGCAGAAGACTGCCCCTCCCTGAGCCTGGTTCTGCTGGAGGTTTCTTCCTATTAAAAGGGAGCTTTTCCTTCCCACTGTCGCCAAGTGCTTGCTCACAGGGGGTCGTTTTGACAGTTGGGGTTTTTACGTAATTATTGTATGGCTTTGCCTTACAATATAAAGCGCCTTGGGGCAACTGTTTGTTGTGATTTGGCGCTACATAAATAAAATTGATTGATTGATTGATTGAAGTTAGCCAAAACACACAAAAAAGAAATTAAACTTCCCTGGAAAAGCTCCATCTGATGCATGGGACAGCATTGCCCACTGCCAGCAGTGTCCAGCAGCTGGCAACGGCGCACACGTGCCCCCTGTGCACACGCGCGCACACATAGGTGCACATTCAGCTATTGTGAACACACACACACACACACACACACACACACACACACACACACACACACACACACACACACACACACACACACACACACACACACACAGAGCAGTCACGTCATCAGTCTAGCTCTGCTCTATGTACACACTCATGAGAGGTCAGTAGCATTGTGAAGGGGAGGATGAGCGCAGATGTGATTGCATGAGTGAGTGAGTGACTGCACCGTGTCAGTTTTGACACATATGGCGTGAGTGCGGTCCATACATTGGTTGTACACCGATATTCAGTACCGGCAGGGACTGTGCAAAGGGAAGAACACAGCGCTCCCTCCCACTCCAATCCCATGTTTGCCATCCAGACATTTGCACATCGGGCAGTCTTCAGCGCCTTTTATGGCTGTCTGACAGCAGTCTGTGTCATCTACCTGTTGTCTGCATGCGTTTTGGATGCCATCATGCAGGTGTGAACGAGGTAATGTAGATGCATTCTGACACTGTTGACCATGCCTCTTTTCCTCCCGACTGCATCAGATTATGGCAATATTTGCTGTGTCAGGCTGGTTCCTGCACAATCTTGCTATGTGTGACGGGGGCTTAAGGCCCTAAAAACATTCTGGACTCACAAGCCATTCCAAGTCATTATACAAGCTTTGCTTAATTTATTACCACCCCTGAAAAATGTCACAAACCGATTTTTAAACACTACCCAGTCTAGAGCCCGTGGCTCCCCACAGGCAACATGTTAGTTCACTTGTAATATTCAAATACACCTTGCAAAATTATAAATGAAATGGACATTCATGAATTCTTGATATAAGTTCTTGAAACTGGTTGAGAAAACTCATTTTGAGCTTATTTTATGAGTATTAGGAAGTGTTAACATCTTTTACAAATGACACAGATGTTAAAAATTTTGTGCAAAGTCAAAACATTCTTCTTTCATCTCCGATGTGAGTCTAAATGAGATGTTCTCAAAGTTCCTTTACTTAAGATATTTATGATTTATTACCTAATGAGTAAGTTTCTCATAAGGCCAAGGGACACAACTGAAAGTTGATTTTTTCAGCCCATCTTATTTTCACCAAAAGTTAACTTTTTAAATCAATAAACAATCTAGATCCTGCCGCAAGTTGTGGGCAGTGTGACCATTTCAGGGCTTCTGGTACATTTCCTATTTGAAACCCAGAATTCAGTAAAAAAGGCATTTATAAATGTGAGCAATGGATGATTTTTTGGTGTGCAGAGCTTTGACCTGCCAGTATTAAATATGAAAATTTTGATTTTGAGAATTTCACAGTTCTTGAGTTTTAAGATATTAAAGTTTGTCAGACAGACATATGTAAGGACAGAATTTCTCTTGACATGCACAACTTACAGTTGTGAAAATAAGTCTGTATATCCTTCAGTTATTTGGTGTTGTATTAATGGTCATTCAACCAACTCACCCACAAGTTCAGGTGCCACCCACGAACATCCAACACCACTTGTGGGGCACTTACAAAAGGCGGGGTTATTATCACGCAGCCAGCACGAGAGTAGAGTGCAGGCGACCATGTTTGAGCTGGCTGTGCGAATGGCCCCACATTTTCTATGTGCCCCATGAGTGTGCCATTACCAAGCAACACAAATGTCATTCAAGTGTGCTCCCCCCGCAACACTAATGGTGTGAGGAGTGCGTCACCCCCCACACCATGATCCAACATTGTTAGGTGTGGCTAAGGTGGCCCGAGTGCGATCGCTGTCCACTGCAGTGCGCATCTGGATGGCTGTCATGTCCAGTGGGAGAACACATATCGTGCCATGATCAACACTCCACGCAATACACATGTGTGGGTGGGCTCTCATGACATGCTGATAATTATGTACATACAACATCCCATGGGGACCGGCTAGCCACGTCTGAGCAAACATGGCATGTTGTGAACTTTATTATGAGCTGGACGGCCACCCTAATGTCACTTCCACCATGTAAATTGTAGTCCACATGACGGACAGAAATCGTGGAAAATAAATATAAACATACGATAAGGGGAAAGGCGTGAACTCATTCATGTGTGATCACTTTGCTCATAGCACTCTGGACACACGGGGCATTTCAGCTGATCGCCGGCCACTCACTGTCAGCTGGAACTGACAGTGAATCAGTTCCAGCTGACGTTGACATTGTGTGCACTGACTCACTGTTAGCTGGAACTGACAGTGAGTCAGTGCACACAACGTGTTACATTAGAACACAGAGATCAGACAGATGCAGGACAAATAAATAAATACAACAGTAACTGCATACATATTTTCAGTGGTGGGCACAGTTCCGATAATCTGATAGCTACTGAAGATAAGGTTTTCATTACCAGATTATTTTTTCAGATAACTTTGAAAACCATTATCAGACTAATTATCTTCCAATAAATTTTTGTCTGATAACTTTTAGACCGTTAACGTGGTAAACAAAAGTGAACAGATGTGTAGTTCTACCCTCTACAAACAGAGGAGAGCTGCTTCTAGAAGAAACCACTCAATCCTCTGCAAGCAAAGGAGAACTGTTCACCAAAAAAAAAAAAAAAACTCATTTTTTTTTAACCCCATACTGATAAGCGGCCAATATCACCCAAGTCATCCAGAGGCATACATTTTTGACTTATGGTTCAAATTTTAACCAAACTTATTTCGGACAAGTTATTTAAATTAACATCACTTCTGAAGTTTTATAAAGTGAAAATATCAGATATATGTTTTAGTTTTAAAGTAATGCGCTAATTTTTAAGGTTTTAGTGTGGGGCATGCTGTGTCCAGGTGCATTATGGGGTAGGGTAATCTCAGTACGGTAATCTCAGTACGTTCATGACAGGAACGTACTGAGGAATGTTTTTTTTCAGTGACAACAGATTCAGTAACATGTTTGTGTTACATTTAAGTGCCCGGTCCCACTGGGGAGAGGATTAATTGCGCATGAATTGAGTATACAAATTACGGGCATTCATTGTCGTCCACAACAAAAACAGCCAAAAATGACAAATGTCCCAGTATGAATTACGGATATATTAATAATATATGATGAACAATCACGGTTGTATAACGCATGTAGTGAGGAAAGGGATCTGATGTATTGCGATGATCACGGCAGTATTACGGGTGTATTATGAATGCATCGTGCACGTGTTGCACGTGCACGGCATCTGCATTGCGGTCATAAAAGAAGCGCACTCTGGCCATCAGTAGCATCACTATTCACACCAACAATACAGGCTCTGGAGCATTTGCTGGACTTGGACAAGTTGATTGGAGTAAACAAGCAGTGAACAGGGTGAGTGGTGACGTCAGTGGATCACATCAGAGCGCAGCTCATCTGAACGATTATAACAAGAAGTTAAATCTGTTATGAACAGGAATAAATACTGTAACAGCTGCAGACAAGAAGGAAAAAACACACAACTGTTTTATCAAGCCTTGACAATGTAAACAAGTCAAATAATTACCTTTTCAGATGGCTCAAAATGCTTTCTGTAGCTTGTTAGCAATTCACGCACGCGCCCAGCTGCAGCTTCCTCTGTGATTCAGGAGGTGATTAGAGCCGTTTTCAACAGCCAATTTGCAGAATAAAATGATTAATCCGCCACAAAATAATTATTTCATATATGCAGCATCCAGCACAGAGCGCGTGGCAGCCGGTAGAACAAAGATCGGGTCCAGCTGTGAACACAGCGCATCTGATTTGCATCCGCCGCAAATCAGATGCAAAGCAGACGTAATAAAAACACTTTATTCGTGGCCAATCTGTATGCAGTGGCTACAACTTATTTTAGTTTGTGATGTGGACATGATGGACACGCAAAATATCCGTTTTACATACTGTCCCAGTCCACTGCCAAGACACAAATCCCTGTCAGTTGCAGATATCAGCAGATGACGGTGAATATACAGCACATAGATTGAGTATGTATATGTATGTATTGTGTATGTATTGAGTATGTAAGGTGGATGTCATCCGCAGCCAAAATTGTGTGCAGCTCAAAAATCCTGGCAATAGAAAAATGTGCCTCTGTGGATAACTGCGGACATGTGTGGGTGTCGGCTGAATCATACAAGCATGGTTCACGCATATTGTGGATGTTAAGCAAATATGATCCAATTTTGTGAGCAATCCATACTCAAATTTTCCTAAACGCCAGTGGGAAAGGGCCCTAAACAGTACATTCATTGTTCCTATAATGTTCTAAATCTGCTCTTGCATTTGTACCAGGTTGTAAACATGTTTATTTCTGCTTAAAGTTGAACATTTTAACATGGTGGTCAGTGGGGAGTGACTCGTTTTTGAAGCCAACCTCAAGTGACCATTCAAAGAACTGCTCCTTCTGCAATGACTTCTTTGTTTCATTAGTGTTCGATGGGGTTTGTGAAAACCTGATAAATATTCCTTTTTTCATTGGCATGAAAATCCTAACAGTTTTTCTTCATCGAGATCTTCCAGTGGTGTAAAGACAAGGTCACCTTGACCTCTATTGTCTCCTGGCTTTGCCTGCAGATAAGGGATGTGCCTTTAATGATGGGGTGAAAGGTGTTCTCTGTGGTAATTGGCCTCTGCTTCCATAATGAGAGTTGGACAGATGTTATTGTGGACAAGCACATTGACAGTATTGATCGTTTTAAGAAAAACGTGCATCACAAATAACCCGAGTGGCACTCCGGCCTGCTATACTCTTAAATACCCTTGAAAAGGAGCCAGCATCGATGTGCTACAAGTCAAAACGTTACTGGCCAACAATCTTCACCAATGAGGCAGATTGGGGTGTTTTCAACACAGGGGGAATCTCAGTACTGTGACGTGGGAAAGAGTTTAGTCTGTGTTCTGAGAATGTCTGACATGGTTGCCATTGTTGCACAAATAGATATTGAAATTTTCTCTCAGAGCATACGTGCTGGATTTCCAGAGAGCTGCTGTACGGCAAGAAAAAAGGATGAGATGATGGTGGATGGAGGGGAGATGTGGTGTAGGAGTGGGGGGGCTTCCAGCTGTACTCCATATGCTGTGCCGTTTGGGGGGCTGCTAGTGTCTGTATGCTTGGCAGATCGTGCCTCTTTCCCTCTGTTCATGGTGTTCGAGCACCCATCTCTGTCAGCACCCACCTGCCCCTCTGTCTCTTGAACTGGCACTGCACTTGTTTTTACCGCTTAGATACCGTGAAAGTGCAATGAACCTGAACGCAGAATTTTCCCAGTGAAATTACAAACAAGCAGTTTTTAGAATTGTGTCAAGTATTTGGGTAAAATTAATAAGATTACGTAGAATTCAAATCAAAAGACCTGATCATGGATTTTGAAGGACATTTTGAAGGACAAGTTCATTTTTATAGCTTTATAGTCATATTAAAACCTTGTTAGCCTTCAAGCCTCTGATATACTTTGTCATCATATGAAAAAAATCTCTTTTTCCATAAATTGTTGAAAAGTAATTACATGAGTATAAATGGGGAATCTGCAGTAGAGCCCTCAATCAATCAATCAATCAACTTTTTTCTTATATAGCGCCAAATCACAACAATGAACCCAATTATTGTTTTTTCTCACCCTTAAAGTGAACAATTATAAACAGCTTCTTGCATTTTGTGATGGCTTACACTATGTTGCTGGTGAAAATATTTGTATTAAAATCCCAAGTTGTTCCTATACACAGCCAACCTATGCACAGGTTCTGCGGGTACTGTAATGAATGGCAGCAGAAAACATGAATTTGTGTTGTCGCTATTTTAATACTTGTACAGACTGGGTTGTGCATAGCAAAATCACCCGTGTTAAATTAACACTGACACTGTCTATAAACAGTAAAATCACCAGTGTAAAACTAACACCGGCAGTGTTAAATTAACACTGACACTGTCTATACACAGTAAAATCACCAGTGTAAAACTAACACCAGCAGTGTTAAATTAACACTGACACTGTCTATACACAGTAAAATCACCAGTGTAAAACTAACACCAGCAGTGTTAAATTAACACTGACACTGTCTATACACAGTAAAATCACCAGTGTAAAACTAACACCGGCAGTGTTAAATTAATACTACCAGTGTACATATGGTCATATAGTTCTACTGGTACATATGGTCCCACTCTGGCCAGAGTGGGACCATATGTTCACTGTCAGTGTTAATTTAACTCTGGTAATTTTACTGTGTATGTGTGTGTGTATGTATGTATGTATATATATATATATATTCAATACTCGTGATTTTGAGGTGTAGAAATCAGTGGTGTAGGTCCTTGTGTTTGTTGAGGAACATTTTACAGACCTTGACTTCAGGGATCTTGTGATCTTTGCAGAATGAATGAATGACCTATATTTAGCACTTTCAAAGTTGAATGAGGGAATCAAAGTGTCTAGGTTTACAATTGTCATGGATCAAGATGAAGATCCAGGCTTTTGGTGACTTGCTGGACTTGGCCATCAGATGTGGTGAAAGTGTTGAATTTGTAGAAACATTCACGTATGTTGTCAATGACACCCATGCCTTTGAGTTTGGGAAACACCTGGGAATAGCTTATGGAGTCACGAGTCATTCCTTTATGATAGAAAAACTTGGACACTAACCAGTGACTGAAGGCAATACCAAGATGTGTTTGGTACTCAGTCTCTTTGGATGATCTTTGGATAGTGCTGGACTGACTTTCTGTAGGTCCTTAGAGAGACTTCGACAGGGACTACCACTTAAAGTGAGAGGAAATGTCAGGTAGGACACTTTTCTAAGTGGCACATTTGTTTAGACATGATCTAGCATGCAGGCGCCTCAATGTTGAGGACTCCAGCAGCTGGAAAAGAGCAAGGAGATGCCTGTATTTCACCTGGCTGCTGCACATATATGGCTACTTTCAAGATGTGACAATGAACTGATTGTGTTCGAGTGGTTGCCATCCAGGACCCAGGGTATTTCTGTGATGTGGTGGACAGCTCATGGTCCTAGACGTGCGTGACTGAGTGGGAGAACCACTACCTCTTAATTTTTATACTGTGAGCATAAGGGAGGGGCCATGCACTGCAGCAGTCTCAATGCGTCATTAGTAGGAATGTGTATCGAAAATCGGTTCCTGAAGACTCGATAAGAAATTATTCAGTCCACAGACATCAATAGCCTTTTTGCTTAAAGATTCCCTTATCGGTCCTTCAGTTCACATTACACTGGAGCGGCCATTGTTTTTGAGGGTGTGTATTGAAAAAATGATCATTTTTCTGCTTGAACCTTGAAGCAATGAAGCAACAAAGCAGCACTGTGACCCACTTCTTCACTGGTTCTCTGCTTCGCTGCTTTTCAGAAGCAGCAGGTCTGCAATTTCTTTGTTAACGCCCCATCAAAGCCATTTAAAGATGTTAATCGTGAGTCACCTTTGTGCTGATTAAAGTCACTAACTGGGACTCTTGTCTTGTTGTGGGCAAGAAACGAGAATCATCGTCCTTTTCACATCAGAATTTTACGTGATGTTCTCTGGCATGAGCTGAACACGTTTTGTCGGTGCGTAAACTGAAGTTGTCCATCAGGTAAAGCAAATAATGACAATAATAATAATGGGACTGCACAGCTCCAAACACTGCACGGCTTTCTGCCAAGTAAAGTTGGAAAGATAGATTTTGGTTGGAATGAATAACTTCAAAGGGAATCGCAGTTTTAAATAAAATAACACCTCTTTCCAAACATTGTAATACAGACAACAAACTGCAACAGACCAAAACCGTTGTTTTTCTCCTAAAATGGGATGTCCTCTGTTCTTTATGAATTACATTGATCTTGACGTGTCTCATTCATACCTGAAAGGAAATGCTTTTGACAAAAACTACAGATTTTGTTTATTTCTGTTTATGTCCAGAGATCTAGGATCCAGTGACCAATTTCATATTCATTTACTTTAAGATTGAATAAAATGTCGTTGACATTGAAAACCTGGAAAGCTTACTTACAGTACAAAGAAAATTCACAAGATGTAGTGATAAGGAATCGATAAAGAATTGGATTGATAAGTGGAATTGATAATGGTACTGATATTGATAATATCTTATCAATACGCATACCTAGTATACCTTTTCTGGCCCGCTCAAAATATATTGAACACAATAATGACTAATACAAGTTTAAAGTTCTTATTTCACAATTCAGGACTACAGACTCTTTATCTTCAGGAATGGTTTTCTGTTTCCGTTAAACTTAGCACAATCTTTAACATTCAACATACATTCCCAAAACACTGGCATCAAATTATCAAGTATTTCTAAGGAACATGATTCAGTACAAATTTCTTTTCAAATGGGTGCAGAAGTGCTGAGGAAGCATCATTTCTGAGCTGTGTGTAAGTTCACCGCAGCAGCAGTCACATAGTCTCCTCTGGTGTATCAAACAGATCTGTTGACCATCTGGAACCCAAACTAAACTTTTCAGAGGCAGTTAGTTCCTCCACCCTATAGGCTGCTGCACAGCAGTCAACAGTCATTTGGTTTTGCTGAAGAACACAGATTTAGAGTTTTTAATTGGCCGGCATCCGTGTGGTGAAAGGAGACAGTACTGCAAATACAGCAGAAATCTACTGCAAGTTCAGTCACAGCTTCACGGGGCAATGCCTTATCTGTGCTGACAGGCAACGTCAATGGTGCTGGAAGACCTGCAGTTAAAGCTGCTCTGATTAGATGATGTACTCTGAAAAACAACAGTAACACAACAATCATCACTCAGCATATATCCACATAGTTCAAATCTACTCAAATACAATGATTATTTATTTATTTATTCCTTGTTAACAGCTCCCTGTGAATCAGTCTGACCAACCCAGTCTCACGACATGTCATGATTCAGCAGCACGAAATATACATTAATCTATTGGTTCGTGATATTGTGACGAAAAGCGCCTCATTTTCATCACGGCAGCACAAATTCATTCTAATACATTCCGTGATGGCTGCACGAAATTAAAAGTGAAGCTTATTTTCTCAGCTTCCTACTCACCCCTCTTGACTGGATTCGAAAGGCAGTGGCGTTGCATGGTGAGGTGCAGAAAGGCCTGCGTGTTGCTAATGGTTATTCATTTGAGATTTCCCATTCATTGCATGCAATGAAACTCATGTGGCTTATCTTTCAGTCACATATGCCTTTTGCCAGCAGGCTCAGGAATGATGTATCAGGTGGTTGGAAATTTTTAAGAACACCTGGTGTATTAGGAAGCCTGACTTTGTAACTTTTCAAATTATTGACTGTGCTTGCGACTGTGCTTGTGATAGTGCTTGCAATAGTGCTTGCATTTGAGCTCAAGATCCAAACTAAATGTTAATGCATTTATATAGCACTTTTCTATCTGCATCAGACGCTCAAAGTGCTTTACAAATAATGCCTCACATTCACCCTGATATGAGGATGCTGCCATACAAGGCGCTCACTACACACCGGGAGCAAATAGGAGATTAAAGACCTTGCCCAAGGGACCTTAGTGATTTTCCAGTCAGGCTGGGATTTGAACCGAGGACCTTCTGGTCTCAAGCCCAACGCCTTAACCACTAGACCATCACCTCCCCTGTATTCTTCTCAAAAGCACCGCATTCAGTACGAGCAAACTTTTCCAACTGACTTTATATCACCCAACCAAACAAAGACAAATAAACAGTTAAAAGTAAATAAATAAATAAAAAACCCAACCAGAGTGGAGACAGTAACCGATGTGGCACAAGCCGTTTTCAGCTGTCTTGTCAAATGCACCATGTAGATTACAAAACAAGTTCACCAAGTAACTTTAAATATTATGCAAACCAAAACTGAGGTGAACTGAAGAAAACCTAAGGAGTACTGAGAGAGCAACGTGAGGTAGAATCAAGCAAAGCATAGAGAGAGAGAGATCCTGTATGTCTGTGTGTGTGCCAGAGGCTGCAGAGACGTGTCTGTGTAGGGAGGGGTGTGCACTGTGAGTGACTGGCCAATCACAGGCCGTGAAGACAGTCAGCCAATCAGGATTTTTCTTCAGCACGAGCACAGATATTGATGAGTTTTTGCTCGTACCATGCTCGTGCTCGTCAAAAATGCTTTATCCGTACCGGATACTCGTCTGAAATGAGTGTCCAGCTCAACTCTACCAGTAGGAGTCATCAGGAACCCAACCAGGTCAACGGCAAGCTTGCTGCAAATTAACCGCTCCATCTACAAGATCCCTTGAGCTCTGCTACAAGCTGACAGCAATAGACTTGTACCAAACACTGAAGCAGATCTGTACCCAATCTGTTATCCTAAAGGTCACCGTGGCAGCGTGGCTGGCACACTGCAAAATGTTCCATCCTGCGAATGGGTGTCACCAGTGGCAAGGTCACTGCCAGCTTCAGTTCCGCCCCTTTTTGCAGCTTTGGATGTCGTTTGATTCCTGATTTATATCAGGAACCTAACTGGAAACTAACAGGAACATGTGGACACAAGTGCTAATCCAAGTACTGGTGGAATGAGCAAATAAATGCTCAATCCTTAATGCTCTCCAAGTGAAAACTATTGCACACTCAACATTGCACGTCATATAAAAGCATAATTTTGGGCACAATGCTTCCTTTGAGTCTGTCATGTAAATTTAACATAGGAACCACCCAGAAAGTATACTCAACAAAAATATAAACGCAACACTTTTGGTTTTGCTCCCATTTTGTATGAGATGAACTCAAAGATCTAAAACTTTTTCCACATACACAATATCACCATTTCCCTCAAATATTGTTCACAAACCAGTCTAAATCTGTGATAGTGAGCACTTCTCCTTTGCTGAGATAATCCATCCCACCTCACAGGTGTGCCATATCAAGATGCTGATTAGACACCATGATTAGTGCACAGGTGTGCCTTAGACTGCCCACAATAAAAGGCCACTCTGAAAGGTGCAGTTTTATCACACAGCACAATGCCACAGATGTCGCAAGATTTGAGGGAGCGTGCAATTGGCATGCTGACAACAGGAATGTCAACCAGAGCTGTTGCTCGTGTATTGAATGTTCATTTCTCTACCATAAGTTGTCTCCAAAGGCGTTTCAGAGAATTTGCCAGTACATCCAACCAGCCTCACAACCGCAGACCACGTGTAACCACACCAGCCCAGGACCTCCACATCCAGCATGTTCACCTCCAAGATCGTCTGAGACCAGCCACTCGGACAGCTGCTGAAACAATCGGTTTGCATAACCAAAGAATTTCTGCACAAACTGTCAGAATCCGTCTCAGGGAAGCTCATCTGCATGCTCATCGTCCTCATCGGGGTCTTGACCTGACTCCAGTTCGTCGTCGTAACCGACTTGAGTGGGCAAATGCTCACATTTGCTGGCATTTGGCATGTTGGAGAGGTGTTCTCTTCATGGATGAATCCCAGTTCACACTGTTCAGGGCAGATGGCAGACAGCGTGTGTGGCATCGTGTGGGTGAGCGGTTTTCTGATGTCAATGTTGTGGATCGAGTGGCCCATGGTGGCGGTGGGGTTATGGTATGGGCAGGCATCTGTTATGGATGAAGAACACAGGTGCATTTTATTGATGGCATTTTGAATGCACAGAGATACCGTGACGAGATCCTGAGGCCCATTGTTGTGCCATACATCCAAGAACATCACCTCATGTTGTTGCAAGGAACTGTACACAATTCTTGGAAGCTGAAAATGTCCCAGTTCTTGCATGGCCGGCATACTCACCGGACATGTCACCCATTGAGCATGTTTGGGGTGCTCTGTACCGGCGTGTACCAGTTCCTGCCAATATCCAGCAACTTCGCACAGCCATTGAAGAGGAGTGGACCAACATTCCACAGGCCACAATTGACAACCTGATCAACTCTATGTGAAGGAGATATGTTGCACTGCATGAGGCAAATGGTGGTCACACCATATACTGACTGGTATCCCCCCCAATAAAACAAAACTGCACCTTTCAGAGTGGCCTTTTATTGTGGGCAGTCTAAGGCACACCTGTGCACTAATCATGGTGTCTAATCAGCATCTTGATATGGCACACCTGTGAGGTGGGATGGATTATCTCAGCAAAGGAGAAGTGCTCACTATCACAGATTTAGACTGGTTTGTGAACAATATTTGAGGGAAATGGTGATATTGTGTATGTGGAAAAAGTTTTAGATCTTTGAGTTCATCTCATACAAAATGGGAGCAAAACCAAAAGTGTTGCATTTATATTTTTGTTGAGTATGTAAAATACAAATTTTCAAGATTATGATATAAATAAAATATGTGTCATTTAAGTTAAAAGAACAGGGCCCGGTTTCATAAAGCAGTCTAATTTTTTAGTCTGTTCAACTTAGTCCACTATGGTTAGTGGCCTGGCACTATCCGTCTAATCTCCATTTCACATTGACGGATAAACTTGTAGATTAAACTTTTTACGTTAGTCCATGATTTTCACAGGCATAGCAGCCTCGCAAGCGGCCTTGCCAAGAAACACCTGCAATGCGCGACAGTTTTGTTTACTTCCGGGTTGGTTGTTGTCATGAACTATCCATTATTTGTTTCGTTACCTGACTTTATTAACATTTATGGACACATACAAACTGCAGAAGTACGTGCTTAGCTCTTAGCCTAGCAAAAGCCTAAAACAAACAAACAAAAAAGCACAAAACAAAAAAACCTCTGACTGACTGCAGGGTTAATGTATGAGGAAAATCAATCAATCAATCAATCAATCAATCAATCAATCAGTCAGTCAGTCAATCAATAAGGTGTGGAAATATGAGCTGTCACTCAAAGTGGCCATGCTCCCAAATGTGTTTGGATAACTGGGCTTAAGTGCATGTGAGAATGAACACGATGATGCCTGAAATACAATAAATACATAGATTATCAGTCAAAACGTTGGTCACATGTTCCCACTGGCTTTGACTTTAAATGTATTTCTGACTGCTGTATGTTTGACCATACTGCTGATAAAGAACACAGAAAAGAAATGAACAATTGTTAAAAAAATGTTTGAATTATCATTAAAAAGCATCAGAGAACAAGAAAGGTGATGTGAGTACAGGAAATGAACTCGACAACATTTTAAATGTGCCAAAGTGAAATAGTTAACCCTTTACCTACTGAGGCTATAAATGGACGATTGGTTATGATTTTTTATTATAGCAATAAAATTAAGAAATAATGTTCTATGTTTGTGTGCTTTGGTACCCTTTTCCAAGAGTACCTGAATTTCAATTATATTACACCTAATTAACTATTTATACACATTATTTGTAAGTTTTAGCATTTAAAATGAGAAAAAAACGAACTAGATTTTTTTTTCAGTTTTTTAGTGAAAAATAATAATAATAATACATTTTATCTGTAACGCACTTTACATTCCATGGAATCTCAAAGTGCTAGTGCAAAAATGATTGTTATGTAAAGAAAGTTTGGATTTCACATTTTTAACAGGACGCTGTACGTGTTTACAATCAAAATAATTAATTTTGTGTGTCTAGAACTCAGAAACAGTGCAGAAACAGTGCAAAAGTAAACATTTTAGACTTAGATGACTTTATTCATCCCACCAGGGGCAATTAGTTTCAGCAGCTTGCGTACTGGCACACAAAACACAATAACCACCCAATACAGAAAAACACATAGAAAATAAGTTAGCCAAAAAAATAAAAAATAAATAAATACATAAAATACCATGGGATACAGTGTCATCACAACCATCAAATATATATATATATATTAGATGGTTATATATATATATATATATATATATATATATATATATATATATATATATATATATATATATATATATATATATATATATATATATATATATATATATATATATAAAGCATGTATAGGGTCTATATACGAGGTCTATTAGAAAAGTATCCAACCTTATTATTCTTTTCAAAAACCATATGGATTTGAATCACGTGTGATTGCGTCAGACAAGCTTGAACCCTCGTGCGCATGCGTGAGTTTTTCCACACCTGTCGGTTGTGTCATTCACCTGTGAGCAGGCTTTGAGTGAGGAGTGGTCCACCCCCTCGGCGGATTTTCATTGTCAGGAAATGGCAGAATGATTTGGGGTTTTTTTCTGGCAGCTGGAAACCATTAGAAAAATTTATCTGGCTTTTGGTGAAAATTTTATGGGCTTCACAGAGAATAAGGACTGTTACTACAGCTTTAAGGACGGCTTTAAGGACGCTCGGCGCGCCACGCTCCGTGCCGCTATCGAGAGCCACAAACCACCGGATCATTTCTAAACGGATGACTCTGTGGATCCGAGACCGTCGTGTGCACTTTCTCTGGTTATCACAAGAGCTGGACATCAGCCATTTTCCGGCAGATTTCACTTTTAACAAGAGATTTTGTCATGGAAAGCAGAGCGGAGGCTTCGCGCGTCACGATTGATTTGCTGATGGAGCGAGACAAAGGAACACCTCCATTTTGGTCTCACAGGACGGCTTTGAGATGGCGTTCAGACAGCTGTCGGTGGTTTTTCAATCGAGTGATTATCCGAGAAATTGTGGATGTGCCTGGACATGCCAGAACATGTCCCGTGAGGCTTCATCACGGCGTTGCTGTGCGCCATGCAGCAGCTTAAAGCTGTAGTAACAGTCGTTATTCTCTGTGAAGCCCGTAAAATTTTCACTGAAAGCCAAATAAATGTTTCTAATGGTTTCCAGCTGCCAGTCTCTAACAGTTTCTGAAAAAATTCTGATGGAAAAAAATCATTCCGCCATTTCCTGACAATGAAAATCCGTCGAGGGGGCTGGACCACTCCTCACTCAAAGCCTGCTCACAGGCGAATGATGCAACCGACAGCCGTGGAAAAACTCACGCATGCGCACGAGGGTTCAAGCTTGTCTGATGCAATCACACGTGATTCAAATCCATATGGTTTTTGAAAAAAATAATAAGGTTGGATACTTTTCTAATAGACCTCGTATATAGACCCTACAAAGAGTTTACAAGGTGAAAATATGCAAAAAGTAACCAATTTTAAAGTGCAGAACCAAACAATATGAATAACAACAAAGTGCAAAACTATATATAAATATATCAATTATCTGTATTATTAAAATGTGCAATAAATCACTCATTTGATCACTCATTTTGTGCAAAATTATACAATATGAATAAAACAATAAAGTGTCAAACTATAAACAAATATATAACCAAGAATCAAAATTAGATCTAAACTACATCAGTCCATTGTCAGTGTGGTACTGTTTGTAACAGTTTCTGTCTGGCTGAAGACAGAGGCCAATTTTACAAAGTTTGCACATCCAGCAGGTTGACCTCTTGCAAACCTTGCAAGAACGCCGCCCCTTTGTGGATCGCTGGCAAGTTGGGTTTCCACTGCTTGTTGGCACCGGGCAGTGGCTTGTGGCTGATGGACACACACCATCACATATATATATATATATATATATATATATATATATATATGTTATCACTGTTAAACATTTGGACCTTTGTCTTCTTTCTCATGAAAACGTTATTGTGCTGTTTGCACTAACCCTGAGAATGTACGTGTTCTTCAACCTTGTTTTAGCATGCTGGGGTCAATCTGAACTGGGAATGAAGAGCTGGATGTACTTATTATTATTATACAACTTGTTTTTGTAGCCGCTAACGACTGGGAGTGAAGCATGACGGGGTCAGTCATGAACTGGGAGTAATAGACCTGAAGGTTGTTTTGACTGTTGTGATGTGATGCTTAGCGTGAAGACCAGGACACTCCAGGCAGATGCACAACAGATGATAACTGCAACAGACGAATGAGATGTGCTGACCTCCGACGATAAGAGTAAAAGAAAGAAACTGTTTTTCCTTACAGCTGCACTTATTGACGTATGTGTTTATGTTACGGGAAGAAACTTGTCTCGCGTTGTCCCCCCCCCTTAGGACAAGTTTTATGATGTAATGAGGGCCTCTCTAATAAAAAGAGCGGGAGAACAGGCCAGACTTTAGTGTAGCCTTGGTGTACAGCCTGCCTGCACTCCGCGCGTGATTAATTTGACTTTCTGTCTCACTGGTGTTTCTTGACTCTTTGTCTTATCAAAGGTTTTAAGAATGTTTGGAGGAGAAAATACCCAACAATCACACACACACCTTCACACCCTGCCTTTTCCTCAGAAATTACTACATTTATGTTTGCTGTCTGCCTCTGTACTTTTCTGTCACTTTTGCGCTCTTTTTCATACTTTTCCCTCGTTTCAAAAGTCACCGAACACACTTTACCATAATATATGCAACATATAGCATACTGTTGGAAACCATGGGTTCTTGGCTTGCTGTCAGTGTTGAAATTTTTTCAGATTGAGGGCTTACATGAGAATTTACGGTAATGAGAATCAGCGGCGCACTAGTGTGAAAATTCGGTGTTTTCCCTCTGCGTAATGACGTCACAGGCTTACGTTTACCGTAATACACCATATATCATTGGAAAGCCCTTTGAATCATTAGGATTGGACAAACTTTTTACGGTAAAAAAAATACGCATATGGAAAATATGGCGTGGGCGCCATCGCTGTAGATAAAGGGTTAAACAAAAGATAATGGTGTTCATTAAAGTCTAAATGATCTGAAGTTACTCTGCTGTAATCCTCCCCAAAATTTCATAGACTGTCAGTTATTTTTTTGTGATAAATTGCTTTACCTGTATTTTTTAAAGTGCACTTCATTAGAGCACCTTGTTCTCCACAAGTCTGTACTTGTAGAAATAAAAGCCAAGCTGGAGTGAACAAAAGAAAAAAGACTACAGATAAAAAGACCAGACTTTGATTGCTAAAAAAAACACCTTATCCACTATGATGTGTCAAATTGCAGCCTGATCACAGGTGCCACTTTGACAGCCACTCTTTTCAAATTACCCCCCGCCAAAAAAAAAAAAAAACAGCTGCTTTTCATCCATGCAAAACTACTCCTTCAGCAAAAAAGAAAAACTGGAGAATAGGTATCGAAAGATCTGCAGTAAATGAATTATCTTTTCTCTCTGTATTCCATTGTTGGGAGCAACTTATGGTATCATGTTTATGGCATTTTCATTACAGGCTCAGCTTAACTTTTAGAGCATGCACGCATGCATGCACCCACGCATGCACATTATGCACGTATATACAGATGAGGACAAAATGATCAGCACCCTCTATGTAATTTTATGTTTTTTTTCAAAATTTTCCCAAGTGCTTTTTGAACAGAGCAAGGAATTTTCAACACAGCATTTCTAAACATGAGAAATGAGATGAGATGAGATTTATTGTCATTGTCATTACATGAATGCAACAACAACAAAATTATGTTTACACTCCAAGTACCTCAGGCAAAATACAGCAATTAATCCACAATTATTACTAGTTTACCGTAATAATGGCACACATCAGAATTAAAAACAACACATATACATTTGACATTGTTTATGTGCACTAAACTTGAAGCAGTCCACCATCCTAGATGACATCCTAGTTGTACTTTGGATCCTTATATTATTTTACATTGCACACAAACAAAATTATATATATATATATATATATGAAAAACCCAAAACAAAGCTCCCCAGGGTCAAAATTATTAACCCCCCACGATGTTATTAGTTAGTTGTATGTCCTTTTGGCTGGATAACAGCCTGCTGTCGTTCATTGTAGTTTTCAGCAAATCTCATGGCCCCTTCACACATAACATGAAGTTGGGTGAAAGAGGCAGAAACCGGCCAAAAAAGGCAGAATTGGCGAACCTCGAAAAATTACAGTCACTGTCGGGAGGGACAGAAGGTCGGACAGCTGTGTACAATCCCGTGTATGCATGCTCGTGTGCATGCACACGAACACAGTGCGACCATATGAGAGGTGTGACACCACATTGCCCTCACACAGCAGTGGCAGCAATTACATGGTGGAACAAATGTACATAAATCGATGAAAATGTGTAAGGACAAAATAATGAGTGCACAGAACATTATAAGAACAATGAATAACAAGAATAATGAATAATAAGAACAATGAACAATGTGTTGTTTAAATGTAAGACAATCATGTCACTGGTAATGATGTGTAATTGATGCCTGATAACATGATGGTCTGTGTTGGAAATGAGGAAACAAATGGATTTCATTTTGTCTGTTACAATATTTAATTCCTGTTATAAAGAACAGACAATACAAGAATTATCATCCTTCTGTTCCTTCATGTTCATGATCCATGGGCATAGACGTAAACAAGGAATTAAAGAACTAACATGAATCAACTGATACACTCATATCATGAACACAGCCGACTCCATGTGTCCAGCTGTCCAGCATGCAGAAGGACACTGCATCATGTGGACTATAACTCACATTGTGGATGTGACATTTGGCTCGCCAGCCGCTCACATAAGATGGATATTTTCACATGGGGCAGCCTTGCTGGTGGTGTCCAGTGCACACTGAGGTGCTGCTGAACGCATTGCAAAGGTGTATATGTGTTTTTATTTTTTACCATGTCAGATGAGCCTGCCGACACAAGCACATCGCAGTGGTATATTGACAGGTGATATTTGTCATAGCATAATATGTGTTCTCCAGCTGTGGCTGGCTATGACACAGCAGTGAGCAGCAGTGGCTTGCTAGCGACATGCCTGCTTGTCCAGAGCAGCAAAGCACTCACATGAATGGGCTCACAGCTCCAGGATGTGGCTGATCTGTCAGTCAGGCTGTCACATGATGGACCATGTGGATGTTGTGATCGCATCACGTGACATGCCTGTCTGGTCAGATGGCATGTTGTCACATGCAGCCAGAATGGTGGGGTTTTTATTTTTATCTCTGTTGTGGTGGTGTGAGCACACTGCTGGTCAGTGATTCTACCTCCAGGGGGACATGCTGGGTATGCCGTAATGGGTGTTCAACAGCTGTCAGCTATTCCATCATGGACATAACAGCCATGCAGATGTGCCCGCTGTGCTGACAGCAATGACACTGCACTCCAGCCACTGTTCAAGCCTTCGCCAACTCAGCTGCACCTTGACAATAGGCTTGTGGTGTGTCGAAACTGGTCACCTGCGCTCTACAGTCATGCTTGCTGTGCGAATGCCTCCACCTTTTCTAAGTACCCCGCAAGTGGTGTTGGATGTTCATGGGTGGCACCTGGACTCCGGCCAACTCTGGCCGAGAGTGGGTCAAATGGACACTCACGCCATTCACCGTCATTTGTTTGATGTGGCCGATGATTTTATGCAGCCCTTTGGCCGCAGCACGGTATGCCTGATCTGCATTCGACATGCCGTGCGAATGTCACAAAGATGATCAGATGGTAGTGCAGCCTCATCTTGCCTGCCGGTCGAATGGGTTTCCAGCACAAGTGACACGCAAATGTAGAGTGCACGTGTTGTAACCAAATGGATGTGGCGACTCCTGTATGAGGTGTTTGAAGCGGCTCTGATTTTTCGTGAGTAGCATTCGGCCTCAGTCATGCTATGTGTGAAAGGGCCCTCAGACATGTTTCCTGAGGAATCCCGGCTCATTCTTCTTTGTCAAACCTCTCAAGCTCCTCCAGTTTTGATGGTCTTCTGGCATGGACCTTGGTCTTCAGTTCACCCCACAGATTTTAAATGAGATTCACGTCAGGGCTTTGTGCAGGCAAGTCAATAACATTCATTTTGATCTTATGGAGGTAGTTCTTCACTCGGAGCAGCATATGTTTTGGGTTGCTGTCATGTTGGAAGACAAAGCGAGGGCCCAGGGGCAGTGTTGCTGCAGACTGCTTCAGGTTTTCTTTCAAAAACTTCACATATCCTTCTTTCTTGATGATTCCTTCCACCTTGAGGAACTTCCCATTTCCAGTTGAAGCATTCCCACAGCATAATACTCCCACTGCTGTATTTCACTGTGGGGATGATGTTCTTTGGATTATAAGCCTCTTTCTTCTTTCTCCAAACGTAAGCGATATTTCCATGGACCAAGAGTTCTAGTTTTATCTCATCAGACCAAAGGACACACTTCCAGAATGCATAATCATTTTCCAGGTTGACCTTAGCATACGTCACTCTGGCTTGAAGGTGTTTCTTCAAGCCATGGAGTTTTTCTTGGTCTGCAACCTCACAGTCCATTCCTGTCCAGTGCTCGAGTCATTGTCTTCTTTGGAACTACAATTCCTGACTTGGCTAAGTCATTCGCTCGTGTGTTGGCAGTTGTTCTGGGGTCTTTAGACACATCTCTCACTAGTTTGCTTTCCGGAGTCTTTGAAACCTTTCTCTTCCTACCTCTTCTAGACTTATGCTGGTAATGTGTGACTCTCTTTGAATTGCTTGATGATACTTCTCACTCCAGTTTTTGATAGTTGGAAGCACTTTCACCCCTGCTGAACATTAGTAATGCGAAATCAAAGCACTAGTTTGAAATATTCTGAAAGCTTTGAAACACCTTTATTTTGAACATTTTTCTGGAGTCTGCATAAAAAGGAAGACAGTCTGCTGTGCTGCCACTTGGTGAACATTGGCACCTGGTGGATGGTTCAGGAATGTGCACCCATATCAAATGAAGTTCATATGAATGACGGTTGAAATTGTTACTCATGATCAGGTATAATTAAGGATGTCTCAGCATCAAAACTAATATCTCTTATTAAGATACATTTCGATGTAGCCAAGAAACCCATCATCAACCTATTGTTGTCATAGCTGTATGTGCACTTTTACCCATAATGATTTTAAAATCTGTAATCATAATATGGATTTGTGCCTCAAGATATTACACATGAAACGTGAATTATTTTTGCATTTATTTTGCATCTAGTTGATGTGTTTTTAACTTGGTGGCTCATTTTTTTACTCACAAAAATTGTAAAATTTATTCCATCAGACCAGACATGATGAAGTGTACGAGGTCTATTAGAAAAGTATCCGACCTTATTATTTTTTCAAAAACCATATGGATTTGAATCACGTGTGATTACATCAGACATGCTTGAACCCTCGTGGGCATGCGAGAGTTTTTTCACGCCTGTCGGTTACGTCATTCGCCTGTGGGCAGTCTTTGAGTGAGGAGTGGTCCACCCGCTCGTCGATTTTTTTTCATTGTTTAGGAATGGCTCAGAGACTGTTGCTTTGTTTGATAAAATTTTTTTCAAAACTGTAAGGCACAACTGAGTGGACACCATTCAATAAATTCAGCTGGTTTTCGGTAAAAATTTTAACGGCTGATGAGAGATTTTGGTCTGGTAGTGTCGCTTTAAGGACGGTCCACGGCGCCTGACGGCGATCTGCGCTTCGAGGCGGCAGCGTCTCGCCGTTTCAAGTTGAAAACTTCCACATTTCAGGCTCTGTTGACGCAGTAAGTCGTCAGAGAACAGAGAACTTTCAGAAGAAGTCGGCATGAGGAGTTTATTCGGACATTCCATTGTTAACGGTCATTTGTAATGAAAGAACGTGCAGGCAGAGTCGCATGTCGGGCTGGACCCGACCGCGGGGGGTCGCGACAGGAAAAACACCTCCGTTGGAAATCTTAACGGGCAAGTTGGAACATGCCCAAGCTGTTAAACAATTTCTCAGTTACTCACTTGTTGAAAGCCATTAAAAGCCGCCTGAATTCTACAAATGGTTTTCAACACGGAGGTGTTTTTCCTGTCGCGGCGCACACAGATTTGCCGAGTCGTCACGGAAACGACTCGGCGAATTTGCGCGTACGTCTTTCATTAAAAAAATGTCCTTAAACAGTGGAATGTCTGCATAAATTCCTCATGCCGGCCTCTTCTGAATCTTCTCTGTTCTCTCACGATGTCCTGGGTGAATTAAGCCTTAAATTAGGATGTTTTAAGCTCGAAACAGGCCGACGACAGCGCCTGGAAGCGCTGCAGGACGTCCCGCACCGTGGGAAGTCCTTACACCGACAGAAACACCCCATAATCTCTCATCAGCCGTTAAACTTTTCACAGAAAACCATCTTAATTTCTCGAATAGTGTCCACTTGGATATTCCTCACAGGTCCAGAAAAATTTTTGATAAAGCAACGCGCGCTGTCTCGAGCAGCGTGTGAAACAAAGGAATTCAGCCGAGAGGGCGGGACCACATCTCACTCAAGGCCTGCCCACAGGGAAATGACGTCACCGACACGCGTGAAAAACCTCACGCATGCGCACGAGGGTTCAAGCATGATTGGTGTAATCGCATGTCATTCAAATCCATATAGTTAAAAAAAAAAATAAAAGGGTCGGTTTATTACCTAAGAGACCTCGTATATGCACCTGTGAATACGACACATTAAAGTAATAAAAAATTTAGTTTGCTGGAGACATCAACATCTAAACTTCTAAATTTATGGTACTACATGTTACGTATCTCATACTGTCCCGGAAACCTGAATGTCACCTTGATCATGTTTAAATTCCTCAGTCAAATTGTAGTGTATAGTGACTGTAGTGCATTTTACTGGAGACAACCAGAAACTCAGTTTTCCTGACCTTTTCTGAAAGAAATTACCACTTCATACCGACCCTAAACTTTGTCCTGGAGTATTGTCTAATTTTTAATTTATTAATTTATTTATTTTTCAGTTTGGGGGGGGGCAGGGGCTGCAGAGGGAGGTGTAGTTGTCATACAAATATTAGTAAAATTACATGGCCTATGATGTAAATGCATTCTTGTGAAAGTTTTAATTATGTGTTTTGTGTACTTTATTCATATTGTCCAAGGTATGTGAAGCATTTTTTTTTATTATCACTGCTGTGGTTGCTTTGTACATTTCCCATATATAAATTCCTCTAATGTGCTGCCCCACAACATCCTTGACAGGATGGCCATTAAAATCAAGTTGTGTTTTTTAAAATGCTGATAATGAAAGGCATCAGAGGTCTCATTGATACCCTGCACACACTGCACACAAAGATATAAGTTTATGGCTTTTTATTATCAGCAATACATTTAGTTAGCTTCGAGGGATCACAAAATCATTGAGTAAGATTTTTTTTTTCTTTTTAAATATGACTTTATATTATGACTTCTTTGTGACTTCATCACAAAGTCCCTCAAATTAATTAATCATAAATATGTTACAAATCAATATGACCTTTTGATGAAATCTGTAGGTACACTGACAGTGACGATATTTTTTTGAGAATGTTATGCTTGACCTTGACTTTTCACCAATCTGTTCCAAAAGTGAATCATATGGGGGTGCTAATCCAAGTAACAATCCCACAAAATCTGGTAAAAATCTCTCCAGCCATTTTTTTCTTTGTCATTTTATTCACACACAGACACATGTAGAGAATTTACTATGCCCTGCTTGTGCAGCAGCGCATATGGTAATGAATCTACATGGACCAGAGCCTATGTCACTCGATTGTAATTCATTGCAGCCTTCAACAGATGGTGGTGTCATCTTGGAAACAGGTAAATGTCCACTCTCGATCAACAATTCAATATAGATTTTTATAATAAGAACTAACTATCATGAACAAAACAATTTATTTAGAACTTGTATGAGTGGAGGCAGTTAACTTCCTAATGAGCACAGATTTGATTTTTAATAAAATGGGTATCAAAAAATAATATCAAAGCTTTATTACTCCTTTTAATTGAGCTCTGCGGTACACATCCCCTTAGATACGCACTGAAGCAAGCCATTTGCATTTTAGGGGGGTGTAATTTTATAGTAGATGGAGCTATCACGTCTAGTAGAGTCATGAGTGGTGAGTTTAAGCTATGCGTAAGGCTATCTACTGATCATGGGTAGAAAGTGATGCCAAAATGTCAGGCAATCTGGCACCAAGTTCATTTATGGTTGAGGAGCTAATGTGATGCCGAGATGATAAACAGATATCTGGTTCTCGTGTATAATAATGAAACATAATGAAACTGCAAATTTAATATGTGATGGTCTGAAACAGCTGACATAAGAGAAACAATGTTAATATCTGAGACAGTGATACTGTGAATAAGGACCAAATTGAGGGTGTTTCACCTAGTGTGGGTTGATCCCTGAATGGACTGATGAAATCCCAACATTTCCATTTTATCCACAAATGCTTTGCTGAGGGGATCAGAAGGCTGATTTACATGGATATTGAAGTCGCTGACAATCGAGATGTTAACAGCAACAGTTGCCAGATCAGAGATGAACTCACTAAATTCATCTAATAAATTGGAATATGGGCCCAAAGGCCTATAAACAGTGAAAAAGTGACATGACTGAATCTTGTCCTTCTGATCATGATATTTCTTGGCAGAAAAAAAAAAAAAAAAAAAACTGCCCGAAAAGGGGAATTACAGAAAGTATGGAAAAATTAAGAAAATACCCCTAGACCTCAGAGGGTTAAAATCAGCAAAAATTAAACAGGATAAACAGGATTTAAAATTTTTATCTGATATGTGTTAAAAATGATAACTGTGGTAACTATGAGTGTTGGCCAATGCTCTTCTGGGTGCAAAATCCATTCAGGGAGCTGGTCTAGCTAAAAAAGGCCTCCTAATGAATAGAGTTTGGGGAATGAGTCCAATACCCAATGACTGACCACCACCAAATCCCAAGCTTGCCTCATGAAGTCTTTTCTTTTGTTTTTGTTCTTGTAACAGTGAACACAAATAAACTAAATTTTGAATTGGTCACAAAAAACGTTTCCAAGCAGGGAGATCAGGAGGTCGCCTGCGGAGCCAATTATGGCTGATCAATTTGTTGTGGTGGGCAGCACGGTGGCTTAGTGGTTAGCACTGTTGCCTCACAGCGAGAAGGTCGTGGGTTCAATTCCTGTGGCCTTTCTGTATGGAGTTTGCATGTTCTCCCCGTATTTGCGTGGGTTTCCTCTGGGTACTCCGGTTTCCTCCCACATCCAAAGACATGTGGGTTAGGTGGATTGGAATCTTTAAAATTGTCCGTAGGTGTGTGTGTAGGTGTGTCTGTGTTTGTTTGTCTGTTTGTGGCCCTGCAACAGACTGGTATCCTGTCCTGGGTGTACCCCTCCTCGCGCTCTATGACTGCTGGGATAGGCTCCAGCCCCCCGCTTGGACTAAGCGGTAGAAGATGAATGAGTGAATGAATGAATTTGTTGTGGTTGGAACCACAGAGGAATGAGGATTGGACCCCAGGATGCAGGCAGCCAGACACAAGAGGTTAAGTGCAAAGACAAGGTGTTTAATGACCCAACGTGATGGTGATAATACAACAGTGACAAAACTCTCCCAAGTGGAAAATACAAAAAGGCAATGACAGACTAATCAATCAATTCAATCAATCAATTTTTTTTATATAGCGCCAAATCACAACAAACAGTTGCCCCAAGGCGCTTTATATTGTAAGGCAAGGCCATACAATAATTATGTAAAACCCCAACGGTCAAAACGACCCCCTGTGAGCAAGCACTTGGCTACAGTGGGAAGGAAAAACTCCCTTTTAACAGGAAGAAACCTCCAGCAGAACCAGGCTCAGGGAGCCTAAGTGAACAAACCAACAACTGACAACAACACTGTCTGCATGTGAGTCAAAACAAGGTGGCAACAAAAAAATAACTGTCCCAAAAAGCTACAGCGAGGAGTTCACTTATTATTGATGAAACACAACAGGGCTGGAGGCAGGTATGACAAACTGAAAGTAATCAACTAGCAATGAGGAACCAAATGGATGTGGCTTAAATACCAAAAAACTAATTATCAACAGGTGTGATATAAGAGAAAATGCCAAAAAACAAAACAAAACAAGGGAAATAAAGGAATAATCAGAGACCCCAAAATAAATGGACAACTCAAGTTAGGTGGAGAATACCAGCAGATCAGGAAATAATAAATCAACAGCAAAGTGCAACTCTTACAGACACTAACATGGAAATAACTTGTGTAAGCACAGAACTGAATCAGACCAGCCAGGCTAAAAATATAACAGAATGCTATGCACAACAAAATGCTGGTATTAGCTTTGTTTACTGATCACAGAGCAGTCAGTCTGCTCTCTGTAAACCCAATCCCATCAGATCTCAGAAGCTAAGCAGAGTGGGTCCTAGTTAGCACTTGTATGGGAGACCTCATTGAGAGAGCAGGGGCTGTGTTTGTTTCTTGGTAAACCTGGACTTGTATCAGGAAGGGCATCCAGTGCAAAATTTGCGCCACATCATGATGTGGATCTGCTGTGGTGACCTTGCTCAACTGGGAGCAGTGGAACGGCCAACAACACTGACGGAAGCAAAGGTGAAGAAATGTTGCACTCGTGTTGGGGAAAAACTACATTATCTTACAATGTAGGGCATTTACATAGGCAGATGGAGAACCCAAAGGTTTCATTAAACGTTATTGGTTTTTTTCCTATTCTAGTTAATGTGTATAATCAACATTTCCCCATATAATGGTCATTTTTGCTTTTGTTAACAAGTGAAAAACAAACTCCAAGCAACAATTGAAACATCTTTGAACCTGCACTGATGAGGATTGATGGAAAGGTGTTTAGCTCACAGACATTAGAATGCGAATGCAGGCATGTGTTCACACGGCAGCTGAAATAGGTGGAATGACATTGGCTTCAAGTGCGAGTAAATGTTGAATATTTCAGCTGGTGTTTTTACACCCAAGAGCAGGTTTCCCAGGAGAGAGCCACTGATGTGCTCTCATTGTGAACGGCTACACTTTCACATCAAGATGAGTATGAGGAGTATTGAACTGAGAAAGAATCAATCATACTTATGAAGTCTGCTGGTGTGTTATTCAGAAATTCATCAGTTCAGTCTGTATATCCATATATTCAGAGATAAAAGGACGCCACCTCTCCCAAATAAAAAAAAGTGTTCACTGACCCCTAAATAATCTGGTAATAAAATTGCAGACGTCCCATTCTTTCATTGTTAGTCAAAGTAGAGCTGAGCTAAACATAGGGTCAATTACATAAATGCTGCTGCAATTTTCAAAGAAAAAAATAACTCGGAAGAAGCAAGGAATCTCATTAACCAGTGTATTTGGTGGTTGTGATGACTGGTCTGTCACCATACTTCTTGTGGCAGATCACTTCAGCGTCAGTGATTGCACAGAGCCTCCTCATACAGACTCATTTTGGCTTATAGCACGGACATACAAGTAGTGTCTGTAAGACTTGTATTGTAACTAGCCTTTTGTCTGGCATCACACAGCCAAAAAAAAAAACAAACAAAAAAAACCTTTGTAGTATAGGATTGAATTGCTGTTACCAGAAACTTGAGATTTCAAATTGTACTGCACCATACTGGGGTGCTATCCGGGTGCAAGTCCTGTCCATAGCAATAAAGTCCTAAAATGTAATATATCAACAGTTACATGCTGGTTTGTAGTGCTCTATGTAGTAAATAACACTCCAAAACTTAAAGCATGGAGGAAGATCCCTCTCTTCCCACAGGAGGAAGGGAGGTGAGTACTGAGATCTAAATATCCTCTAGCCACCTTGTGGGACATGATGGGTAATGAGGGAACATTTGATCCATGTATCCCTAGGGGATGTTCCAAACTGGGAGGCAGTTAGACAGCGTTGGCAATCATTATTAGCAACACAATGTGTTTTAGGATGGACCAGAGCCATCAACTAATATAGGCAACAGATTGGTCATTGCCATGTCTGACGCAGCTTCTATTTCTTATTTTTCAGCTTCTTCCATTAGTGGTTGCCACAGCAGATCAATCATTTCTATCTCACCCTGTCCTCTGTATCTTCCTCTGTCACACCAGCCACTTGCATGTCCTCCCTCAGCACATGCATAACCTCCTCCTTGGCCTCTTCTCCTCATGCCTGCTGGCTCCATCCTCAGCAACCTTCTCCCTATATATCCTGGGTCCCTCCTCTGCACATGTCCAAACCATCTCAATCTCACCTCTCCGACTTTGTCTCCAAACCATCCCACCTGAGCTGTCCCTCTGATATGTTCATTCCTAATCCTGCCCATTTTTGTCACTCCCAAAGAGAATCACATCTTCAGCTTTGCCACCTCCAGCTCTGTCTCCTGTTTTGTGTTAGTGCCACAGTCTCTAAGATGCACACCATAGCTGGTCTCACTACAGTCTTGTAAACATTCCCCTTCACTCTTGCTGATATTCTTTGGTCACAAATCACTCCTGCCACCTTTCTCCACCCACTCCACTCTGCACTCTCTTCTTCACCTCTCTGTCACACTCTCCATTACTTTTGACAATTGTCCCCAAGTATTTAAACTCATCTACTTTCACCACTTCTATCCCTTGTAACCACACAATTCCAGTGGGCTCTCTCTCATTCACACACATGCACTCAGTCTTGTTCCTACTGACTTTCATTCCCCTGCTCTCCAGAGCATATCTCCACCTCTCCAGGCTAGACTCAACCTGTTGTCTATTCTCACTGCAGATTACAATGTCATCTGCAAACATCATAGTCCATGAAGACTCCTGTCTGATCTCATCTCTCAACCTGTCCATCACCATTGTGAACAAGAAAGGACTCAGATCTGATCCTTGTTGTGAGGAGATGATGGTCTAGTGGTTTAGCATTGGGCTTCAGACCAGAGGATCCTCGGTTCAAACCTCATCCTTACCAGAAAATCACCAAGGGCCCTTGGGCAAGGTCCTTAATCCCAAAGTTGTTCCCAGTGTGTAGTGAGCATCTTGCATGGCAACACCCTGACATCACTGTGTGAGTGTGTCTGTGTGAATGGGTGAATGTGAGACATAATTGTGAAGCACTTTGAGCGTCTGATGAAGATGGAAAAGCACTATATGCAATCCATTTACCATTTAATATCACCTCCACTTTGAATGAGTCTGTCATTCTTACTGCGCATCTCACCACTGTCACACTATCCATGTACATGTCCTGCACTGTCCTCACAAGCGTCTCTGCCACTCTAGACTTTCTCATACAATACCACAACTCTTCTCTTTGCACTGTCATTAGCTTTCTCTAAATCCACAAACACACAATGTACCGCCATCTAGCCTTCTCTATATTTCTCCATCAGTATTCTCAGAGCAAACACTGCATCTGCAGTGCTCTTTTCAGCATGAAACCATATTGCTGCTCACAGATCTTCACCTGTTTCCTAAGTGTAGGTTCTACTACTCTTTGCCATAACTTCATGCTGTGTTTTAATCAACTTTATGTCTCTGTATTTACTGCAGCTCTGCACATCACCTTTGTTCTTAAAAATAGGAACCAGCACACTTCGTCTCCACTCCTCAGGCATCCTCACACTTTCCAAGATTTTATTAAACAATCTGCTTAGACACTCCTCTGTCATCTCTACACATTTCCATGCCTCAACTGGAATGTCAACTGGACCAACTGCCTTTCCACTTGTCATTCTCTTCATAGCTGCCCTCACTTCATCCTTACTAATCTGTTGCACTTCCTGATTTACTCTCTCCACATCATCCAGCTCTCATTTTCTTCATTCATCAGTTCCTCAAAATATTCCCTCCACCTTCTCAAGACACTGTCCTCTCTTGTCAGTACATTACCATCTGCATCTTTTATAACCCTAACCTGCTGCACATCCTTTCCAGCTCTTTCCATTTGTCTGGCCAATCTGTACCTTTTCTCCTTCCGTACTATTCACCTTCTTGTACAGCTCACAATATGCCTTTTCCTTTGCTTTTGCCACTTCTTTTTTCACCTTACGCTGCATCTCCTTGTACTCCTGTCTACTTTCTTCAGCAATATCTCTACCTAGTGGACATTTAGAATTAAGGCAGGTACAACAGAATGACATTATTGGTTTAGTTTCATGAGTAAATGGCTTGTGAATTATGTTCCAGAGTCACATCTTTAATGAATAATCTGTAAATGATTCAGACTACATTCAGTGTTTTAGCCAAACTGAACTTTCTCCGTGGAACATGGCTGACAAAAGCAACGCTTCACCACCATAATGGCCAATAGTAAGGTAATGGCTCTCCCCTTAGGTGCACAAAGAGTTTGTGTTATTGAGCCTGGGGTCTACTCACAGCCTGCTGTAGGTTATAGGGTCATAACAAAGACCAATAACCAGCAAAAATCTATTTAAGCATAAAAATTCAAAAAGAAAAAATAATATAGCACCTTCAACTGCACCACAGACTAAAACAGTTAAATGTGGTCTATTAAACATTAGGTCTCTCTCTTCTAAGTCCCTGTTGGTAAATGATATAATAATTGATCAACATATTCATTTATTCTGCCTTACAGAAACCTGGTTACAGCAGGATGAATATGTTAGTTTAAATGAGTCAACACCCCCGAGTCACACTAACTGTCAGAATGCTCGTAGCACGGGCCGGGGCGGAGGACTAGCAGCAATCTTCCATTCCAGCTTATTAATTAATCAAAAACCCAGACAGAGCTTTAATTCATTTGAAAGCTTGACTCTTAGTCTTGTCCATCCAAATTGGAAGTCCCAAAAACCAGTTTTATTTGTTATTATCTATCGTCCACCTGGTCGTTACTGTGAGTTTCTCTGTGAATTTTCAGACCTTTTGTCTGACTTAGTGCTTAGCTCAGATAAGATAATTATAGTGGGTGATTTTAACATCCACACTGATGCTGAGAATGACAGCCTCAAAACTGCATTTAATCTGTTATTAGACTCTATTGGCTTTGCTCAAAATGTAAATGAGTCCACCCACCACTTTAATCATATCTTAGATCTTGTTCTGACTTATGGTATGGAAATAGAGGACTTAACAGTATTCCCTGAAAACTCCCTTCTGTCTGATCATTTCTTAATAACATTTACATTTACTCTGATGGACTACCCAGCAGTGGGGAATAAGTTTCATTACACTAGAAGTCTTTCAGAAAGCGCTGTAACTAGGTTTAAGGATATGATTCCTTCTTTATGTTCTCTAATGCCATATACCAACACAGGGCAGAGTAGCTACCTAAACTCTGTAAGTGAGATAGAGTATCTCGTCAGTAGTTTTACATCCTCATTGAAGACAACTTTGGATGCTGTAGCTCCTCTGAAAAAGAGAGCTTTAAATCAGAAGTGCCTGACTCCGTGGTATAACTCACAAACTCGTAGCTTAAAGCAGATAACCCGTAAATTGGAGAGGAAATGGCGTCTCACTAATTTAGAAGATCTTCACTTAGCCTGGAAAAAGAGTCTGTTGCTCTATAAAAAAAGCCCTCCGTAAAGCTAGGACATCTTTCTACTCATCACTAATTGAATAAAATAAGAACAACCCCAGGTTTCTTTTCAGCACTGTAGCCAGGCTGACAAAGAGTCAGAGCTCTATTGAGCTGAGTATTCCATTAACTTTAACTAGTAATGACTTCATGACTTTCTTTGCTAACAAAATTTTAACTATTAGAGAAAAAATTACTCATAACCATCCCAAAGACGTATCTTTGGCTGCTTTCAGTGATGCCGATATTTGGTTAGACTCTTTCTCTCCGATTGTTCTGTCTGAGTTATTTTCATTAGTTACTTCATCCAAACCATCAACATGTTTATTAGACCCCATTCCTACCAGGCTGCTCAAGGAAGCCCTACCATTATTTAATGCTTCAATCTTAAATATGATCAATCTATCTTTGTTAGTTGGCTATGTACCACAGGCTTTTAAGGTGGCAGTAATTAAACCATTACTTAAAAAGCCATCACTTGACCCAGCTATCTTAGCTAATTATAGGCCAATCTCCAACCTTCCTTTTCTCTCAAAAAATTCTTGAAAGGGTAGTTGTAAAACAGCTAACTGATCATCTGCAGAGGAATGGTCTATTTGAAGAGTTTCAGTCAGGTTTTAGAATTCATCATAGTACAGAAACAGCATTAGTGAAGGTTACAAATGATCTTCTTATGGCCTCGGACAGTGGACTCATCTCTGTGCTTGTTCTGTTAGACCTCAGTGCTGCTTTTGATACTGTTGACCATAAAATTTTATTACAGAGATTAGAGCATGCCATAGGTATTAAAGGCACTGCGCTGCGGTGGTTTGAATCATATTTGTCTAATAGATTACAATTTGTTCATGTAAATGGGGAATCTTCTTCACAGACTAAAGTTAATTATGGAGTTCCACAAGGTTCTGTGCTAGGACCAATTTTATTCACTTTATACATGCTTCCCTTAGGCAGTATTATTAGACGGTATTGCTTAAATTTCATTGTTACGCAGATGATACCCAGCTTATCTATCCATGAAGCCAGAGGACACACACCAATTAGCTAAACTGCAGGATTGTCTTACAGACATAAAGACATGGATGACCTCTAATTTCCTGCTTTTAAACTCAGATAAAACTGAAGTTATTGTACTTGGCCCCACAAATCTTAGAAACATGGTGTCTAACCAGATCCTTACTCTGAATGGCATTACCCTGACCTCTAGTAATACTGTGAGAAATCTTGGAGTCATTTTTGATCAGGATATGTCATTCAAAGCGCATATTAAACAAATATGTAGGACTGCTTTTTTGCATTTACGCAATATCTCTAAAATTAGAAAGGTCTTGTCTCAGACTGATGCTGAAAAACTAATTCATGCATTTATTTCCTCTAGGCTGGACTATTGTAATTCATTATTATCAGGTTGTCCTAAAAGTTCCCTAAAAAGCCTTCAGTTAATTAAAAATGCTGCAGCTAGAGTACTGACGGGGACTAGAAGGAGAGAGCATATCTCACCCATATTGGCCTCTCTTCATTGGCTTCCTGTTAATTCTAGAATAGAATTTAAAATTATTCTTCTTACTTATAAGGTTTTGAATAATCAGGTCCTATCTTATCTTAGGGACCTCGTAGTACCATATCACCCCAATAGAGCGCTTCGCTCTGACTGCAGGCTTACTTGTAGTTCCTAGGGTTTGTAAGAGTGGAATGGGAGGCAGAGCCTTCAGCTTTCAGTCTCCTCTCCTGTGGAACCAGCTCCCAGTTCAGATCAGGGAGACAGACACCCTCTCTACTTTTAAGATTAGGCTTAAAACTTTCCTTTTTGCTAAAGCTTATAGTTAGGGCTGGATCAGGTGACCCTGAACCATCCCTTAGTTATGCTGCTATAGACGTAGACTGCTGGGGGGTTCCCATGATGCACTGTTTCTTTCTCTTTTTGCTCTGTATGCACCACTCTGCATTTAATCATTAGTGATCGATCTCTGCTCCCCTCCACAGCATGTCTTTTTCCTGGTTCTCTCCCTCAGCCCCAACCAGTCCCAGCAGAAGACTGCCCCTCCCTGAGCCTGGTTCTGCTGGAGGTTTCTTCCTGTTAAAAGGGAGTTTTTCCTTCCCACTGTAGCCAAGTGCTTGCTCACAGGGGGTCATTTTGACCGTTGGGGTTTTACATAATTATTGTATGGCCTTGCCTTACAATATAAAGCACCTTGGGGCAACTGTTTGTTGTGATTTGGCGCTATATAAAAAAAAAATTGATTGAAAAAAATTGATCAGAATTCATTCAGACCAGCAGTCCTGATGAGTAGACGCTCAGATACAGTTGGGAATACGCTTTTAGCCAGCTTGGCTGCGCATGCTCAGTTCACTGAGCTCAAGGCAGCACAGTTCAAAGATGGTGGACACTTTGTAAGAAAAAAATCTTGCTAACAGTTGAGGACAAAGATTTTTTTTTTTTAGCATGTTTGTGGATCCAGAGTGCTGAGCCCATTGTGTTTAGCAGTACATCAGGCTGCAGGCTGAAGCGTGCACCAACAGCATGAACCATAGTCTCTCTCTCCGCGAGGCAGATTTTTTTTAACGGGCTGTGTGAACAAGGAGCAGCTATATCTTTTTCCACTCAGACTGTGATATCAAAGCAACTGCATCAAACTTAACACACCCTTTACTTTAAAATCAAGTCCCTATGACACAAAGCACACTTATGTAAACTTTGCAATTAATCCACAGTTCACATCCATGCCCAACCATGGGGGATGCTCTGTACAGATCACAGATCATGGATCAACTGTGATCCATTACACAGCAAAACTGTAGAAATCTGCAATTCAGACATTTCATATCCCTGACTATGGTGTTTTGGATAATTCCACCAAGGGCTGGACTAGGGGTGTCACGGTACACAGAAGTCACCAACAGAAGTTGGGTCATATTTGTGTTTAGATGTCTCTGTGTGGTATGAGTTTGGTAGAGTACCTTTAATCTGTGAGTGGCACAGAGCTGCTGTTAGACCCTTTAACAAAGTGTAAATGTAAAATTTCTTTTTTATTAGATATTTATGAATTGGATTACATATCATCATTCACATTGGGAAAAAAAAATTACTGTGCAATGTTCTGTTTTTTGTCTGTTTTTTTTTTTTTTTTTTTTTTTTTTTCTTGGATTTCTTTTTAATAGAATGCAATGGGGCCCCAGACCTGGGGTATAAAGTTGCACCCTAAACTCTGTAGCTGTTCCCTAACCATAGCTGGCATTGTATCCAAGGGTTATCTTCAAGATGGTGATAATTCCCTTAATTGCAGACAACTGCACCTCGTGTGGACTTGGGTGACCAGAGATTGCCTTAAGGTATTTCTTCAGGTTCTTCTTCATAAGGCCTGTTGCCCCCACCACAACTGGTATGATATCAATGTCATTCAATGACCATGTTGTTCGTAGGTCATTTTTCAGGTCTTGGTATTTTGTGATCTTTCCCCTTTCAGCTTGATTCAGGCCATAGTCATTGGGGACTGTTACATTGATGATTTTGTTTGTTTTCTCTTGCTTGTTCCAAGCAGGGGTGGTGGCCAAGTGGTTAATGCACTTGGTTTCAGTTCAGACAGTTCTGGGTTCAATCCCACCCCTCCAACATTTCTCCATGTAATGTGGAGTTGCATCAGGAAGGGCATGCATGTTGAACTTGTACCAGTTCAACATGCAGATCCACTTTGGATTTGCTGTGGCGACCCCAAGTGCAAACAAGGGAGCAGCTGAAGGGACTTTTTTCTCTTGCTTGTTCCAGATGACAGTATCAGGTTTTACTGCACCTCCTTCGATGTGTCTTCCTGCTGGGATCACTTTGTCGTAGAAGATAGTTAGAGATATTGGCAGATCTTGTTGTGTTGGGATGTATAATGTCTGTCTGCCATAAGCATCTGGCATGGTGATTTTAGATGGTTGATGGTATGACAGAATTGGCGTGTCATTTTGTGAGATCCTTGCCATTTTTTTGAAGCCATTTGTTAGAAGTCCCTGATCTTGTGCTCCAACTACATTTCTTTCACCATCAAGACCAAGTTCTCCATTTTTTAGCCACTGCATTGATCCAACTTTGTCAATGTATTCCTTATCGAGTTCTTCTTGGAATCGTGCTGTTTCCATCTGTTCACGCAATGTTTTGTTCTCTTTTGCTGTATTGTTCTCTGGTCTGTCTTGTGAGTTTTGTTGCAGGCATTAGATTATTGCTGCTTTCCCTCTCTTGTAAGAGTTCTCCACCAAAGTTTTTTGCCAGTTTGATGACTGAGGGTCTGTTCGGATAAGGTCTTCTCGTGATGTTGTGCAACCTTTTTCATGACTTCTTCAGAACTCTTTCAGTACTGTCCAATACTTATTATCGATGCTCTGTAGGCGTGGTTGATTTTTCGGTCACGCGACGTGTGGACCCAGACCCCCTTTAATATTTTGTCCATTTTAAGTTTGTTTGTGTTTTGCATGAATGACAGCATCTCATAAAACCTCAATCTATAGAGATTTGAAAAACACTGTTTGCAGTGTCTCTCTTTGGTGGCCAACTCATCTGTGAAATTTGACACTAATTCATATAAAACATCGACTTTTGTGATACAGTGGTGATGTCTGTGTAAACTCAAATGCATAACGGGGACAGTGATTCAACAACAAATGTCTGACCAATATGCTTTCACTTTTACGCTCATATTTTGGAATATGGGTAAATTAACCACTTCCATGTACGCTTCCAAAGTTTCTTTGTGGAATAATCAATCCGGTGCCTCACTTGAACTGCCTGGCTGTTTCCCTCTGATCGACTACCTCACACACTCACAGCAGACTGAGGGGTGTGGCCACAACTTCTGGACTGGGGGAGTAAAACCACACCTCCTGCAAAGTGCATGAAGCAAGAGTGACACAGTCTGTGAAAATGAGATGAAATGTCCTTAATTTATGTAAACAAATATGTGTGTGTGCATAATCATACTGTGCAGCGTCGTACTGTGTATTCTGTGTACAGTTCTGTGCACTGAACCGTTGTATGCACTGTACAGTTCAATATAATTACATGTATTGTCACACCCCTGCCCAGAAGACCAATCCACCATTAGTTTCCACTAATTATGAGCCACAGGGGCAACAGCAGATTAAGCAGTTGTTATTTAAAGCCTGAAGTTCATGACCATAGATGAACATCAGTAAATGGAGAGCTTCACTGCTTTTCTCTTCTAGCCCCCTCACACGAGAGGCAGAATGAGCGTGAATACCATCCGAATGTAAATTCGACCCACGTTCGGGAAGTGCTGAGGTGCATTCGAAAACATTGGACAGCATTCAGATAGCAGTCTAAACAGTCGGGCACAGTCATGCGGCCAGCCCAAATGTGGAACATATACACTCAACTGCCAAGGTGCGTTTGAGGTTTAAAAATAGCGAATGGTGGTCGAAGTGCAGTCTGAATGCAATCTGACTGCATTCTAAATATTCAAACAGCATAAAAAAAAAAGATCCACCATGTTGAATCCTGGCCGAATATCCAGATTGTGCCTGAATGCACCACAAGTGCACCTCGAGTGCTGCTGGAATCTGTGACCCACAATTGGACCTCACTCGTATGGCATTGTAGATGCATTCGGCATATTCTCACTGCATTCTGACAGCTGTCTAGGTAATCCTAATGTCGTCCACTTACATTTGTACTGCATTCCGAGGCTAAGGTGCACAGTGGGTTGAAGTGCAGTCTGAGTAGTCAGACTGCTGTCTTCCGCAATTCTTATTCCCTCCCGGATGTGGCACGAATTTTGTTTTTTGTTGTTTTTTTTTCCATTCCACCTGATTGGGCTTGATACATGCTCATTCTTGCTAAGTGTGATGGGGCCTTTAACCATAACAAGAAAGCAACACCACATTTATTCTGATGCTTCTCCAATCCACCTGTTGATTTGTAGCTCCATTTGAACAAACACAACATAGTTCCAGCAGAGTATAATCACATCAGATTGAGAGGCACTGATTTTCCTCTGAACCTTTTCATAGAGGGCTCCAAACTCTCCCCATGAGCAATCACAACTGCATTGCTTGCACACACACACACACACACACACACACACACACACACACACACACACACACACACACACACACACACACACACACACACACACACACACACAATCCTAAGACCATGATATCACACACAGTCTCCTGAACTCCAGGTGTCCCAACTTCCAGAAAATAGAAGGTGGTTAAATAGCATTACATGTTCAAATAAAACAACACTCTGCAGCACGTGATATTTTCCACTGATTCTGCCTCTGTGACACCAGTTAGAGAGTCAGTCAGTCATGTGTTCCAGGCCCATGTTGCTGAGCTGAAGCTGTTGGTGCCCACCTTCCCACAGTGCACTCCCCAGAGGAAGGCTTCCCGTTGACACTGTGCACGCACCTCCATGATTTATGAGCCATCTGTCGTATCTGATGTTATCATCATCTCAGACAGGATGTTCCCGGCTGGCATTTTGCACTGCTCTGTGAGGGCACTGCCTGGGCATGCCAAGGTCCACTGTAATTAAATTACACTGAGTGGGAACAGAGTGGTCCATGTAATGCAAAAATCCATGACTTCAATTCAGAATGAACAGAGTGCATCAAATAAACATGGTTTAGTACAGCGCCTGTACAAAATGGAAATGCACAAATTTTGCTACATTTGAACATTAAGTGGCTCCTTGTGATGTGTGAGTTTTTCTTTTTTTTTTTTGGCACATTTACTCACCCAAATGCTCTCTGTCTCAGAAGGTAAATGATACAGTTCAGTCACAGTGTAACACATTGTCATGTCACAACTTAACATGCCTGGAATTAAGTGCTAAGATATTTTATGTTGCAACCATCAACTGTAGAAATAATTGACAAACCCTCCATGAGGTTCCCTGTATGTTTTCTAAAGAGCAGGTATGAGGCTCCAATGGGGCAGCTCTAAATGTTGACATCTTGGCAAGGTTTGACTCTGCCAAACTCCCAGTCAGCCCATTAATAGGTAAAGTGGTGGAGCAGGGGTAGGCAACCTGTTCTAGAAAGAGCCATGAGGGTGCAGGTTTTCTTTGCAGCCACTGACTCCACCAGGTGATTTCACTGATTAACTGATTCCATCTGCTCAAAGTGATATTAATCAGTAAAATCACCTGGTGGAGTCAGTGGCTGCAAAGAAAACCTGCACCCTCATGGCTCTTTCTGGAATAGGTTGCCTACCCCTGTGGTGGAGCATGGTCAAGACCAATGTGATCTATGCAGGAGGAGTGAAGCCTGAACACACCCACTAGTGGCCATTTTGGGAACTGTGGGTTTCGACTCTTCTGTGTTGTCATTTTTCCACCACTGGAGGTTTGTAACCCAGTTCCTGAAAGAGTCTCAGCGTTACCACAAATTCTCACCCACCTGTTTTGTTCCTGTCCTGCCCTGTCTCTGTTTTGGAAGTCTGTCTTTGACTAACTCTCAGCCATCACATTCAACAACATCCGGCCCTCACCCTTAGTTGCACTATTTGGTGTCCTTCCCATTGGTCAGTCACTTCCATCCAATTTTGCTGATCATGTGGCATTTCTCCCCCTGTTAATGAGGCAAGTTATTTTGATGCATTGGAAGAGTCTTCACCATCCAGCTCAGACCCACTGGAGAAAAGATGCACTATCTTTTATGAAATTGAAGAAATCAAACAATCAAACATTGAAATAATGGCATCAACGCACTAACTTTAACCAGCACTTCCTGGGTGAATTCGCCCCCCCCATCCCAGCAGCTTAAGCACAATGTCTGTGTTGTGTGGGCCGCTGAAGAGGAGGTACTGCTGGCCCACCACCACCAGAGGGCGCCCTGCCTGGAGTGCGGGCTCCAGGCACCAGAGGGCGCTGCCGCTTCACAGGAGCAGCCAAGGTGACAGCTGTCACCCATTAACCAAAACAGCTGACATCCATCAGCGGAGGGGTATATCAGCTGGACGACATCTCCACCTCATTGCCGAGATATCGCTCTATCAAAGAGGTAACGATCTCAGCCAAACGTGCTATTAACTGAAGCCGTAATACTTGTTGCTTGTTTGTAGGACAGCTGACTACTGGACTGGACATATTTGGATAAGTACTCACCTTCCTACATTTCCATATTGTTTTTGACGAGAGGTGGAGGTGGTGTCTCCACCCTCCGTGTTGCTGGGTGCAGCCGCACCCACACCTGACTGTTTCTGTTCCTCGCCAGCAGTACCGGATCCGACGAGCGGAGGCAGTGGCCACCTGGGAGTTCGGGACTTGGCGGCTCCAGTATTCCCGGGGTTCAGTGGCAGAGGAAATCGGGTTGGTTCCGGTTCGACTTGGACAGACGTCTCCTATCGTCGAGCCTGCCCACACGACACCGCTGTAATTGGACTCAATCTCAATATTGTAATCGGTTGTGTTTGTTGTGCCTATTTCACAACAGTAAAACAGTGTTATTTGACTCCTCCATTGTCCGTTCATTTGCGCCCCCTGTTGTGGGTCCGTGTTCCTACACTTTCACAACAGTCTGTGCAGCACATTAATGTTCTAAACATTGGAAGGATATTTTTTTTCATTGTTATTATAATTATTGTTATTATTGGTTGACTCTACCCACCAATTATTATTTTGCCAGCTCCTACCTCAGTTTTTTTTCAATGTTCTCTGTCCTGTATTTTAAATATGTTTCAGTGTGAGGGGTTGAGTGTTTTCATTTGTTTGTTTCAAATCCATAAATAATTCATACAGTAGGACTACCTATGGTTGAGCAATACCATTCATATTTACAGTGCAGCTGACATGCTTGATTTTTGTTCTCCATTAAAAAGTGCTACACCTTAACCAGTATTGCATATGTTTACACAGTCTCAATATTAATAACACTTGGTCATTAATAATGAGACTGTAATTTATGAAACACATTTAAAAAAAATGCAATAATTCAGCTTTGACTGCCTTGATGAGCTTCTAGGGGAGTAGATTCATCTGAGCGACTGAGTTGACTGACAGTTGTGGGGCCAGCAATGGCAGCTTCACTCATCACTCATCTTCAACTGCTTAGCTAGGATCAGGTCGCGGGGGCAACAGCTCTAGAAGCTGGCAGCTTCACTGGGTTCAAAATCTCTGATGAATGGTGTTAAACCTTGTACTGTAGTACAATTTCTTAGTAAGACAAAATAAAAAAGTTGACTTGAGCATAGTTGTGATTACTCTTGGTCACAGTAGCAAACATCTGGCATCTGTGTAAACAGACTTTAGATTGATTGGTCCACCTGTGCATCGTCAAAACTAATTCTCTTAGGATTACTTCAGACTTCAGCGGACTTGTCTGTGAAATTAGCTGCTATTATGCTGAAGAGTTCTTGCCATCAACATAACATGTGGCTGGCTACTTTAGCTGTTTAAAATATTTTAAATGCGCATGGAATTAGCCATTAACCTTCCTATCTTGTCCATATGGACAACCTTGTAGTGTAGACAGTGTCTGCCATTCTACCATTTAGAAATCAAACAATAAAACTTCTCATGTAATTTCAATCTTTCAGAGACATTTACATCAAGCAATTAATTCTTTAAAACAAAAGGTGAAGCAGTTTTGTTATATTTGCATAATGGTGATAGAGCAAAAAGTTGCACCATGGCTATAACTGCTGTTGAGTACAAAGGCAGACAATAAATGTTGAAGATAGACACATGAGCTTTGCAGTGTCAATTTGATGGACAATAAGATGTGACAGTTTCAGCAATTTGCACTGTTAATTAACATAAAACACCCTTACCAAAAAATAGTATACTTTAACTGCATTTTTATAAGTATACTTAAGTATAGAAAAGTACATTTCCTCAAGTGTACTTTTATTGCCCAAGTACACTTTTACAGATATACTTGCAGGTTACTTACAAGTATACTTCTTGGGACTAAATTGGGACTAAATTGGCCCAATTTAAGTTTATAAAAGTACACTTTGAAGTATACTTTAAGTTAACTTCAGGGTATACTATTAGTTTACTAGTTATAAGTTATAGTTCATGAAAGTATACTTTAATGTATACTGAAAGTAACCTTCAATGTATACTATTAATTTACTACAAGTAAACTCATCAAGACCATATAGTTCATCAAAGTACACTCTGAAGTATACTGAAGGTAACCTTCAATGTATACTATTAATTTACTACAAGTAAACTCATCAAGACCATATAGTTCATCAAAGTACACTCTGAAGTATACTGAAGGTAACCTTCAATGTATACTATTAATTTACTACAAGTAAACTCATCAAGACCATATTGTTCATAAAAGTACTTTGAAGTATACTGAAAGTAACCTTCAATGTATACTAATAAATTTACTATAAGTAAACTCATCATGACCATATAGTTCATCAAAGTAGACTTTGAAGTATACTGAAAGTACTCTTTTAGTTTCCCTTTTAAGTATACTAATAGTACACATTTTATCTACTGGTCAGTGTATAAAAAATCCAAACATACAAATAACTTCCATGTTATAGGAAAACAGTTGATTTTATTTGAACCTTTCTGTTAAAAACATACAGAAGACATTTTATCTACTGGTCAGTGTATAAAAAATCTAAACATACAAATAACTTCCATGTTATAGGAAAACAATTGATTTTATTTGAACCTTTCTGTTAAAAACATACAGAAGAACTGAACATTTTTTTAACTGATGCATTTGTAAGTCACCAATGCAGAAAGTTGATTACGTCTTCTTTGCAGTTTGCTTGAAGCTTTCGTTGTTGCATTTTTTTCTAATGATTCTCCTGACATCCTGTACACTTGTGCCAGGGAACTTGGCCAGAGCATGACCTGTGAATTAAACAGATAAAAACAGAAGAAACGTTATTTACTTTGTACTCAACAGTTAATAATTTACAGTTGAAATTTAAAGATTGAGTGCTGTGATGTGTCCCTTTGATTTTAGTAAAGTATGTTTATTCTAACCCCCAATATCAAATGAAAACACTGTACCAGAATAGAGTTACTCACAGCATTCTGAATACATGTATTCTGTTATGGGCCTTTCACACTGAAAGCTTCATAACGCCTCCCAACGCTTTAACGCTTCGGAAGCGGCAAGGGGGCGGAGATTGCTACATCACACTCTGGCTGTTTCCACAACCTGAAAAAAGTTCAGTGATCGCCAACTTGAATTTGCATTGCCTGAACCACAAAAAAGCTTTAAAAAACAGCAACAGAACGATTCTCCCATCACCCTGCTGGGAGAAGCTTTTTTCAGCTACTTTTTGGCGTGATGCCGACCAAGGGAGGACTGACGACTTGGTGGGATATCTATTGAACCGCAACAGTGGGCCGACCCGCACGGATAAGCCGGCCTTCAGGCATCATCACTGGGCAGAGCGTGGCAGGCAGCCGGGGGGATGAAGCAAACCCACTCAGTCCGAAATCTCCCACTTTTTGGATATATGCGAAGTCCCAGTTTGCCCAACAGAGTTTAGTTCTGCAGCTTTATCGAGGTGAGAATAATATTAAAATAAAATGTGACATTTGCACTGCTGTGAAGGTTTATTGATTGGCTAATGTCAGCTTGTTGATCTGAGTGAAGGCTTTAATTTGTAAATGGTTCAGTCTTTTTTATTTTTACCAAATAAAGCTACAGCTTTTTTCAGACACAACAAAAGCTCAACTTTAAATAACTTTTTTTGGGGAGTTTTTTTCGTTTTTATATATAAACTGTTTAATGTTTCTTCATATTTAAAGAAATATTTATTTGTCCCAATCAGGAACATTTGCTGTGCAGACAACCAAACTTCCATTGATGAGCTGAACACCATGAAGTCCAGTCAAAAGAAAACATCTCTGCTCTTCAGCAACACCACCAGAGTTCAAAGCTGCAGAAGAGACCTTCATCTGGTCCTGAGAATCCAGCAGAACATCACCTGCTTCTAAATAAAAGGCTCTTTAAACAGCAACTATTTTATTATTTTTAAAAAACCTGTTTCATTTTATCTTTTAACAATAAATGAACGGATCATTAAAAATGTCCACGACTCAAAGTCCAAAGACATTTGAACAGGTAGAAGCTCTCCACGTATTGTGCTCAAATTCATATTTTAGAAATGACTCTGTCCTGATAACAACATTAAAGGTAATTACATATTTTGATGTAATTACAAGATGAAATGACCATTAAAAAAAATTCATCATGAGGTTATGTCACAGAAATCCTACTTTACAATCACACTGCAGTCATTGTTAAATTATTTGCTGTTGCATTTATAATAACCATTTGTATTTATTTAGTGTCTGTTATTTAGTGTCTACCAGACTTAAAAAATGCAGTTTAGAACTAGAAATTGTGGGGTACAAAGTGCGAGGCCCGCAGGGCCGAAGCCCAAGAGCCGTGGGTCTGGGGGCCGCTTTAGGCCCCCAGAAGCCAACGGTTTCTAGATAAGCTCAGATGTATTCTGAGCATCCAGAACAGTAATTTTAATGTTTTGAGAAGACCATAAAGTGGACATCATTTGACTTAAGCAATTTGAAACTGTGGATATAAGTACTTTATTCTGAGAATATCCAGCATTGATTTTAACATCCTGGTGTAAATAAGGTATCACCACATGTGTAGAACTCAAAAAGAATGATAGGTTGAATTGTCATTAAAAAACAACTGCTATGTGGTAAAATATATTCATAAATATGAAAGAACAGGCTCTTAATAATTATTAACTATTGCATACTGTATTTTTTTTCCTCAAGATTTGTTTTTGCATAAGTTTGAAAAAACAACAGATCATAAGTTTAAGATAAATTACTTATCATGAATATAATTTTCGAAGTGGCACTAATGACAGCACTCCTACTGAACATAATTTCGCTTGCATCGACTGATTTTGGAGATCAAGCAATAATTGCAGATGGGCTTTCTGACGTCCCAGATAGCTTTTCTGATTTCCTTTTCTAACTTTCAGAATTTAGTAAATTGGCATATTGATCGCATATGTCACTGTGGAATTGTTTTGTATATCAGTTTTTGTTGTTGGCGAGTTGTGTGCCAAATAAATAAGTTCAAGTTCATGCATATGGTCCATTGATACTTATGTGTAGACACTAGTCCCTAGAGGCAACTATTTTTGGTTTCAAATCTGGACAAATGCTGTCCCAGAAAATTCTGAATGTGACAAACAAGAAACAGGTGTAAACAAGTCAATGCTGCTAAAAATACAAACTTGCAGAAACAAAGATACTATTCTGACATGGTTTTGCACATAAGACTGACATGGTTTGCACGTAAGACTGACATAGCATGTTTCAAGTATACACATATATGTAAGAAGGTGGGGGAGACATACCATATTCTGTCCCCCCTGGTTGAAAAGGTGGGGAGCAATGAGCGCTCCTGTCAGAAGTGTCGGTTTAGCTCGGCTTTTGACGCGATGCTTCTGACGCATCTAAAAAGCAACGTGTCTCATTGAAAATAATGCTTTTTAGACCGATTTGTGATGCGTTTGACGCTTCCGACGCGTTCAATGTGAAAGGCCTATTACTCCCCAACAATGTGTATCAAGAACATGCAGTTTCTAGCACTCACAGGCACTGTAGCACTCTATTTTTTTACATCTAAAATACATCATTTTTATAAAAAGGTAAAAAGTGTAATAATTAATTGAGAAAAATAATACTCACCAATAATAGCATCAAGTTTTGTTCCATCAAGTTGTGGTTTGGATTCCACATCTTTGTGTGCTTCTGACTGTCTCCCTGTTAAACTTGAGCAAGACAGTGTTTCCCTGCCGTAGACAAGCACTGCAAGGTCCCCAATATAAACAGACAAATTTGAATTTCGCAGAGTGCTTAGCTTCTGCCTGGGGACTTTGACATCAGAGCCTGGCACAAGAGACACCTGCAAAACAATAATCAGTTATTTGCAAATGGCTATTTATTATTGTTACCAAGAGCACTAAAAAAGTTTGGTGCTGTCCTATAAACAGTCTCATGGAAACAATGAAAGGGATTCTGCCTTGACAGAAAAATGAAAAAGTTATCACAAACAAATACCGTATATTCCGGACTACTTTTATCCTTATATTTGGAGCCCGCGACTAATAATGCGGTGCAGCTAATATAAGGATTTTTACTGGGGCCAGGCAGTAAGTAAGTGATTTTTGAACAGGCACGCAAGGACAGCCCTGTCTGCCTGGGAATGTTTTGCTGATAGAAGGACCAGACAGAGCAGTCAACAACTGTTTAGCTGCTCTCTCGTAGTACATGCATCAGAAAACTAAATAAACTACGACGGTGTTGTCAAAAATGAGAAAAGTGGACTCTGAAAAGGGCATCTTTCCAGACGTGTGGACTGAAGCCTTTACTTTCATTATGACAGCAACAAGGCAAGTGTGTCTTATTTATACAGTCTGTAGCTCTTGTTAAGATGCAAATATTAAGCGGCATTTTGAGAAAAAGCTAAATTATCTTCAAGATTAGGTAACTTACAAGAACAAGGAATTTACAAGGAAAACAACACTATGAGCAGCTACACGGGACAGGAGCGCTGCAACAGCCTGAAGTCTCTGCTTAAACAGACGAAATGTATCACTAAACATAATCAGACCATGGCAAACGTTTACCTCGTGAGGTTTTTGCTGGTCTCTCACGTCCGCTATTCGCTTAAAGGCTTAAAGAGCCACTGGTGTGACACATTCACCGCTCGACATGGGCAGAGCGTAAAGCCCCGGTCACAACCCACCGTGCGTTTTTTTTTCGCCGTACATTTTCTGCGGATGCCACGGCCACTACGTTTTTGTGAAAACTTACGAAGGCAGTAGCAAGAGGAGGGAGGGAGTACGTTCAACGCACGTCTCTAGGAGTGTAACGATAAAGAGTGTTGACAATAAAGCAGTGAGTGTGTGTGTGGGCTCACTTTTCTTTTTTATGAGCGGGACCGGAGCGGCAGGTGTTTTTCGGAGTCGGCGATGCATGAGCATGTCCAGCCTGCAGCGGTCAGTTGTACGAGTGTTTACTTGCCTCGAAAAGTTAAAACTAGTTAATCAGACTGAAGCTGTGGAGTGTGTGTTGCTGACGTTTGGAATCCGTACTGAGGCAGTACTCACAACGTGCGTCATCTATGCTGCTGGTGAATCCGCAGCCTGACCGCAACGAAAGTTCTGCATGCACTAAAACCTCTACGGCGTGTCTGCGTGCTCCTACATTCGTACTGAGGCAGTACTTACGACATACGGATCTCCAAATTTAGCCCACGTTTTTGCAAGTAGACTGCACGCACGTGCAAGTACGGCGGGTTGTGACCACAGCTTAACGGAGACAGATGCACACGCAACAGGGAACATCACGCTGAACCCCGGATCAAAATACAGGATGCGGCTTTTAGTCCAGTGCGGCTAATTTAAGTTTTTTTTTTTTATTTTCTTCCCAAAAATCAACGGGTGCGGCTTATAATGAGATGCGCTTTATAGTCCAGAAAATATGGTATCTGTTTTTGTTATGTACAGTGTTTGTCTCTTTGTTTGGCCTGAAATCATCAAATAGACTATCGTGCCGTGTGTGTTACGACAGACATGGGTGAAATAGTCTGGAGACACAATGTACTCCTTGTAAAAATTTGACATATATTTGCCAAATAGTGCCTATAGAAATTGGAGATTAAAATAATTACAGTGCCACCTAGAGAGGAAATGTACACATCTAGTCAAAACCCACCCCAAATATTTTATATTATTGTTCCTATCAGAATTTTTTTTATATAAAAACAGAAATGTCACAGGATTATAAGAGCAAGGTTAAAGAATTACCATGTCAGCAGAATCAGAGGCAGGGGAAGACACTGGTAGTTCTGATGGCTCTGATGACTGCACTGGTGTTCGCACAGGTGTTGATGCAGCTGATGCACTCATGGAAGCTGATGAAAATTGTTCAGCTATTTCTTTCAACTTCTGCACAACTTCTGGAAGCTCTGTTGAGAATGAAATGAAAAAAAAAAATGTTTATAAACTTCAAACCTTATGCCTGCTAGTTAATGCAAGTTTAAAAAACCTCAATAAGATCCTATGTATCTTTACTGCATATTATTACTTGTTAAATGTTTAAGAATTATCCAGTGGTTTAAGAAGGACTCCTCATATACAGAAGCAACAGATTTACTTAAGTAAAACTATCAGTTTCAAATTCTTCTTGAGTATAAAAGTATTGACTTTTTAATGTACTTTATGTTTCTCATAAAGTACATTAAAAAGTCAATACTTTTATACTTTTTTTAGGAAGACTATTTTACATTACTTTTTGACATATTTTAAGAGTTTAACTTTTAATGGTAAATAAATGGTAAATGGACTGCATTTATATAGCGCTTTTCCATCTGCATCAGACGCTCAAAGTGCTTTACAATTATGCCTCACATTCACCCCGATGTCAGGGTGCTGCCATACAAGGCGCTCACTACACACCGGGAGCAATAGGGGATTAATGGCCTTGCCCAAGGGCCCTGAGTGATTTTCCAGTCAGGCGGGGATTTGAACCCATGATCTTTTGGACTCAAGCCCAATACCTTAACCACTAGACCATCACCTCCCCTCATTGTTTTAATGAACAATTATGGTGTTATTACAACTAAATCAGGACTAAACCAAGTGTAAAATGGTTTAAGCTAGGTCTAAACCACGTTAAAGCAATAAATTTTCATCCAACTGAATTTTTTTCCTGGCAAAAATCAATGCCAGCAATTCCCTAAAACGTGGCATAGTGGGGGCACACTCTTTTTTCCTCAATAAATACAATAAACACATTATACAGTATACAAATCTACTCTAAATAACCTCAAGGAGAGAGAGAGAGAGAGAGAGCATAAAAAGAATGCAAAACCTGAACATAAAGGTATATAAAAGGGTGGTGGGGGGGCGGGGTGTGGTCTTGGGTCTGGGGGTGCTCCCCCAGAACATTTTTAAAAGACCAAGTCAAATTTTGTATATTCTGGTGAATTTTAATGTGTATGAAGCCTACTGAAACAAATAAGTCACTTCAAAGTGTGAAGTAAAAACACACTATTGATTATGGGGGGTCTGGGGGTGCTCCCCCAGAAAGTTTTTAAAAGAGCAAGTCAAATTTTTTATATTCTGGTGAATTTTAATGGGTATGAAGTCCTCTGAAACAAAGAGAACTCACTTCAAACTGTCAAGTAAAAAGTCTTTGTCTTCTGTAGTATTTTGAGCTGTTCTGTTCCGGTAAATGCACCAAATGGGTGCTGTGTCGCTGGCTGTACAGTCAATAAAATACAAAATTACGGCCTAAAGCAACCGACAACGTTGTTCTGTTTGTGCACAAAGTAACACTGTCACCAGTTTTGAAAACGCATGCACACTGAGAAACTCAAAACTGGCTTAATCACATACTTATTCACATTCACACACATTTTACCGTATAATCGGTAAAATGCTCTCACTAGTAAAACAAACTAGGCCTGCAACTAACGATTATTTTAGTAATTGATTATTTTTTCGATTAATCTTTTTTGTTTTGTTTTTTACTTACATGTGAGTTTTGCCATTATTTCTTTAAGTGAGTTATTATTAAAAGGCCTTCATCACACATCAACGTTTAACCTTGTAACAAAGTTATGATGTTATATTCTCGTCAATAACATGCCTGGAGTAGTTTATTTTATTTTGCACATACATACATCACCAACACACCACAAAGATTTCCATCAGGTTTCACCCGATTATGAGCATTTTTAGATGCCTACAGTACAGTCAGTACAGTACAGTACAGTCTCAACCACTGACAACACTACCATCTACATTAACGCTTGTCCGATTGTCCAGGACAAGTGATTGGACTTGCAATAGCTCTAAATCATTGTCCGACCAGACAAGTTGGTTTCTCATTTACAAATTATCTCGCACCTCCCAAGAAAGCATCTTCGGTTTTTCCTGCCACTCTCCACGCAGCGGACAATCGGAAAACATGGTATCACAGGGTTCTCCCCAGACAGTGGAACAACAGCGCCGTGCCATCAGTGTTCTGACAGCGCCGTCAAACTCTGCTCTGCTATCAGGTAGTTTTTCTAAAATTCAGCCAGGCTGTTTGTGCAGAACTGCCCACTCGCACCCCCCTCCCCCGCCGGCAGAGAGCAGAACAGCGCTGCGGCTCATAGCGCACAGTGGAAAAAAAAACTGTCAAAGTCTTCAGGTAAAAAGAGCTCCTTCTACTTTGCATAGCCCCAAAAATTCATTTATAGGCTTTATTTTACAGTTGAAAGCCCTCATGTTTCCAAAGTTTGCTCAAATACCATGTGAGAGTGAAGAGTCTCTCGTTCCCTCACAGAGACAGAGAGGAGAGAGAGAGGAGAGACAGAGAGGAGAGAGAGAGAGAGAGAGAGAGGAGAGACAGGCAGGAGAGAGGCGAGACAGACAGGAGAGAGGAGAGACAGAGAGACAGGAGAGAGAGGCGAGACAGACGACAGAGGAGAGAGAGAGAGACGAGACAGACAGGAGAGAGGAGAGACAGAGAGGAGAGAGAGACAGACAGGAGAGAGAGAGGCGAGACAGACAGGAGAGAGAGAGGCGAGACAGACAGGAGAGAGACAGAGAGAGAGAGGAGAGACTGACTTTTAAAAATAATTTAATTAAGTAATTAATTAATATTTTATACCAGTTATTAATCAAAACAATAAACATAAAATCAACCATAACAAACTTAAAAAACTACAAATCTTAATACTTCATAAAGCCCCGGTCACAACCCACCGTGCGTTTTTTTTCGCCGTACGTTTTCTGCGGATGCCACAGCCACTACGTTTTTGTGAAAACGTACGGAGGCAGTAGCAAGAGGAGGGAGGGAGTACGTTCAACGCACGTCTCTAGGAGTGTAACCATAAAGAGTGTTGACAATAAAGCAGTGTGTATGTGTGTGTGTGTTGGGGGGTGTCGTTTTTCTTTTTTTATGAGCGGGAACGGAGCGGCAGGTGTTTTTCAGCGTCGGCGATGCATGAGCATGTCCAGCCTGCAGCAGTCAGTTGTACAAGTGTTTACTTGCCTCGAAAAGTTAAAACTAGTTATCAGACTGAAGCTGTGGAGTGTGTGTTGCTGAGGTTTGGAAATAAAGTCCAAGTTCAAGTGAGAAGCTGCTTCGTGCATGCAAGTCTGTCGGCCTCCAAATCTGTACTGCCTACGTACGGATTTGGGTAATTCAATAGTAACTGAATGAAAATGTGCTGCTGTGAATCCGTACTGAGGCAGTACTCACAACGTGCGTCATCTGTACTGCTGGTGAATCTGCAGCCTGACCACAGCGAAAGTTCTGCATGCACTAAAACCTCTATGGCGTGTCTGCGTGCTGCGGTCAGGCTGCGGATTCACCAGCAGTACAGATGACGCACGCGCTAAAAAGAAACGCACGGTGGGTTGTGACCGGGGCTTAAGAAATATTCATCTCAGCTCTACATGAAAAGACACAAAAATATATATTAATATATATAGGTACCTTTCATTGCTTCTACAATCTCTTTAAGATTGCCTTTTTTAAGCGTCTTATTCTCAGCCATTAACTGTTTTATTTGCAGCTGAGCCTTGCTCCAGTTCCTGGGCAGCAGGTCGTCCTCTGATGATTCCTCATATTCGGTTGTTGACTACAAGACACAAACAACAAAGCACACAGATACAGAATGTGTCATGCAAGATTGCCAATGACAACACTAGTATACAAATAAAATGTTTCAGAAATAAATTTAGTAAAACTTAACTAATTTATGATCCCTGACACTGAAAATTGTTTTCAATTTTAAACTGGCTCTCATTTTCAAGATATAGTATAACCTAAAAACGATTGTCAATGTGATGTTTTTATTGTGATATTGGCATTCAGTTCATTTAACTAAAATATTTTCAGCTATTTCTGAAGCAGGCAACATACAAAAAAATGTATAGCAAAGTCAAAGTTAAGTTCAAAGTTAATAGTACCAACATTTTTACAGTGATACCCACAGAATAAATACAACCAACAATAAAATAGCATAAATAACCTTAAAACCAATGAAAAGACATCAAATCAATCTAAGGGCCCTGTCCCACTGGTGTTTAGGAGGATTTACGCATGAAATGAGGAGACAAAAGCTGAGCGTCCACAACAAAGGTGCCGAGGGTCCCGGGGTGGATCAGCGAATACATGAGGAGGAAAAGCGGATATAACAGGGAACAGAAGCGAAGGCGACCGCGGAGGCGCCCCCATGAGAGGCACAGTGGCCGTGATGCACTCGCTTCATCCGTGCCCACTCTGTCTGCATGTGCGACATACAATTTGCGACCGTGATGTGGCCGTGCTGGGCACGCGTCATATCTGTCTTGCACGCTGTCCCGGTCCGCTGCCAAGCCACTCCAACCCGTCGGTTGCGGATATCAGCGGATGACAGGGGATATGCGGTGCGTTCGGATATCAGCGGATGACAGGGGATATGCGGTGCGTTGGTTGTGTATGTCCTGCGTATGTCTTCAGTATGTGTTCAGGCAGTGATGCGGATGTCATCCGCCTGGCTGCAGACATGCGTGCCTCTGCGGATGATCACGGACGTGTTCGGATGGCAGCCGACTCATACAGGAATGTTACACGGTTATTGCAGTTGTTTGGCGGATGTGAGCCACTTTTGTGCGCATTCCATCCGCAAATCCTCCTAAACGCCAGTGGGACAGGGCCCTAACCAACCCACTATCAACTACTAAAACCACACAGCCATTAACAACTCACCATTCCACTGGAAAATGTGCAAAAATTTTTTTTGCACATTTTCCACACACAGGCAGTATCATTAATTGAAAATAAGCTTGTGTATATTGCACTAAATTACCTCATCACCCACTTGTTGTGTCATCAGATCCTTTTTTAAGTCTTCAATCATTTCATTTGCAGCCCTCTTTGCAGGACAGGGTGCCTTTTTAGTTTTTTGCTGCAAAATTGAGATGTTATATTATATCATATCAGCAATATGGTAAATAAGGATTAACAGGGATCTGTGCCTTGCATGGTTTAAATGTACAAGAGTCTAGAACATATACTCGTACAGTGGAGAAGTGCTACTTTGCAAAGTGCATCATAAGTATTACGTCTGCTCTCAAAATAATCTCATTCGCACTGTGATTGGATTTTGTGTTGCAGCATGGACAATTGTCCCAGACCTCCGGTCTGTTGCAGCACCCAATCAGTTACAAGCAGAGTTGTATAAGTCCGGCTTCAGAAAGTAAAAGTCCAGCCACATATTGGTTCCATCTTCCTAATAAACCAGCTGACTGTAATTAGTTCAGCTCTTCAGGTAGGAGGATGAGCTAATTATTGAGATCACCTGTTTTAGTTGCACAGGTAGAAGCAACACATGGGAGGGTTTTTACTTTCTGAAGCTGAACTTATACAACTCTGGTTACAAGACTCCCATTCCCATTTGCATTGATACATCAAATATGCAAAACACATAATCATTGGCATATCACCAAAAACATCAGTCAAGTTAACTTTCTTCCCTCTCCAGTGGCATAGAGGTGTTTTTGCTGGTCCCGCAATGTGTGTTTCTAACAAAATCGGAAGTCCACAAAAAGACAATCGGTTCAAATTTTGACCACAGCGTCCCCACACAAATGAAATTACTTTTGAGAGCAGGTGAGAATCAAGCGGTATAATTTCTTCCCATCGTAAACAACACAAGCAAAATAAGAACAGAGTCAAACACAATAAATAGTAAATTAGGAAATGCAACTTCCATGATTTAATAAAGGAGTGTGTACACCAAGCTGGGCATCAAAATGTTACAGCAACAGTGAAAAAAGAATTATTCAAAACAAGTGGAACATGAATTTGTTTTTAAGTATGGACCATTAGGGTCTTGAGAATGTAGTTTTTACAATCTTTATTCTCTGAATAAAATCCTGGTCACTCTTTTGCATGAAAAGGCCCAACAACTGGAATATTTTGCCAAAATAATGATCCCTGCCCCACAAAAGTGTCTTTATTCACAGATAATAAAAAAGGCACATTTCCAAATAGGTATGGTACTTCCAGAAGTTTTAACGTGCATTTTTTTTATCCACTAAATGCAAGGTGACGCGGGTGTACGGTAAATTTTGGTATTTTTGCAATATGCTTCATTGAAGAAAAACAGGACAGACCAGCTGTAATTGCCCCGAAAGTACCACATGTCATATATCAATGGAAACTAGAAACAATAAGGATGCTGTAAATATGATGTTTCTTAATGATTAATAGGTGTACATCTTATTTCTGTCCATCTGAATTTACATTATATCAAAGATGTTAAATTTGTTTTGAAAAACCATCATATTTGCCTTTAATATGGGTGTTGTCCTTACAGAAAGAAATTAAAAAAGGAAGTGATGTCTGAAATTTAAAAAAAGGCAAAATTAAGGTATAAAGATAAAATTGATGTTGAACTGAGCAGTAACAACCTGAGGAAAGCCAGGAATGGAATGAGAACAATGACAGGATTACTGAGGAAGGGGAATGACAATTTTTTTTTACTTCAGATAAAGAGTTAGCACATGATTTAACCAGATTTTATCTTCGATTTGAAAATCAGAATTTTATTGCATGGACAGGTGTTTTAAAAGATACTTTATATATGTCTCCGGCATTTTCTATTGATGTGGATGATGTGGCAAATCTTTTTAAGAAAACTAAGGCTAAGAGCCCTGGACCTGTCAATATCTGTGGCAAAGTATTAAAAACTTGTGCGGATCAGCTGAGCAGCATTTTCCATTATATTTTTTCACTGTCTCTTGAGCTGCACAAAGTACCTAAGCTTTGGAAACATTCAGTTATTGTTCCAAAAGCAGAGTGGCTCCCCCAAAGTACTTAATGATTTCAGGCCTGTAGCTTTGACTTCTTTAGTGATGAAGACTTTTGAGAAGATCATCAGGTCGGACATTTTGTTGCATGTTGAACAACAGTTTGACCCGCTGCAGTTTGCATACAGAACTGGCAGAGGTGTCGAGGATGCAGTGGTAACATTATTGCACTTTTTGTTTAGGCATTTGGAGGGGCAGAAGACACATGCCAGACTCTTATTTATAGAATTTTCCTCAGCATTCAATACCATCCAACCCTTTCTGCTTGCTGATAGGCTCCTCCATCATTTTAAACTTGATCCTCACCTGATTAGTTGGATAACTGACTTTGTAACTCACAGGTCACAGTGTGTGAGAGTCAATGGTGTTTTTTCTCATGTGCTCTCCTCTTCTACTGGCGCTCCTCAGGGTTGTTGCTTGTCACCCCTGCTCTTTATTTTGTACACTAATGAGTGCCGTAGCAGTGTCAGTAACAGACACATCTTAAAGTTTGCTGATGATACAGTTATTGTTAGTCTTCTTCAGGGAGATGAGCAGGACCATGGGCCTGCTGTTGATGACTTTGTCTCTTGGTGTGAGGAATCTTTTCTGGAGTTGAATGTGTCAAAAACTAAAGATATTAGGGCTGCAACAAACAATTATTTGGGTAATCGATTAATCTGATGGGGTTTCGACATGATTAATTGATTAATCGGATTAGCGGGGAATTTTTTAAAAATGTGCCAGGGAAACAATTTTTCTCTCCTTCCATCACTTTATTTAACAGTAAGTCCCTTCGGCTGCTCCCTTGTTTGCACTCGGGGTCGCCACAGCAAATCGAAGGTGGATCTGCATGTTGAATTGGCACAGGTTTTACGCCGGATGCCCTTCCTGACGCAACTCCACAGAAATGTGGCGGGGGTGGGATTTGAACCCGGAACCTTCTGCACTGAAACCAAGCGCATTAACCACTTGGCCACCACCCCCTTCATCACTTTATTTAACAACAGAACATTATTTGAAAACTTAAAATACTTGAAAATTAACAAATTGTCAAATGTCCCTTGGCTGTTGAAATATAAAATAATAAAGAATAAAACAGTTTATAATAAACAACAAAAATAATTATTTCAAATGGCATTGTTTTATCAAAGTGCGGAGTTGCCATAAAACTACACTGAAACATTTATACATTTTATAAAATACATATATGGTGAAAAAAGAGGTATTTTATTGCTGCAAATGAGCAATTAGCATAACCAGTTAACCATAAAACCTAAATCAAAAACTGTAGCCTGACTCATTATATGTGCAACATTCTCTGTATAACTTGTAAACTATGTGGTCATTTCACAATGACACATGTGACTCATCCCACATATACATATTTCTCTCCCTCCCCTCTCTCTCTCTCTTTCTCTCTCCCTCCCTCTCTCTCCCCCTCCCTCCCTCTCTTTCTCTCTCTCCCTCTCCCTCCCTCTTTCTCTCTCCCTCCCTCTCTCTCCCCCCTCCCTCCCTCTCTTTCTCTCTCTCTATCCCCCTCTCCTTCTCCTCCTCCTCCTCTCTCTTTCTCTCTCTCTCTCCCTCTCTCCTTCTCCTCTCTCTCTCACACACACACACACACACACACCGTATTTGAGCAAAATTTGGAAACATGAAGACTTTCAACAGTAAAATAAAGCCTATAAATGAATTTCTGGAGCTATGCATCCAGAAGGAGCTCGTTTTATGTTTAGACTGAAGGAGTTTTTTCTGCTGCAGCGCTATTGAGGGCGGCCACTTCTGCACAAACAGCCTGGCTGAATTTTTAAAAACGACCTGATATCATGGCAGAGTGTGACGTTGCTGTGAGAACACTGATGGCGCGGCGTCGTTGTTCCACTGTCTGGGGAGAACTCGGTGTTATCATGTTTTCCGATTGTCCGCTGCGTGGAGTGTGGCAGGAAAAACCGAAGACGCTTTCTCGCGAGGTGTGAGAAGGATTTGAACGTTTTAAAGCAAGAAAAAAAAAAAAAAGTAAATGCCACTTCTATATGGCACTGTATGCTACAGTGTTACAAAATCAATTTGTAACTTAATCTTTATGCTTTTAAATCACTTTACTTACCTGTTTTCATTGTTTTTGATTTTCTTCTTCATTGCCCATCCACCTGGTGTTGGGTTTTTTCTTCCTCTTTCCGCTCTCTTTTTCATCCACTTTTTTTCCATATATCCTCGCCATTTATAAATTCCTCCCTCTTTTGGCACAGGTCGGTGTAGTTTTCTATTTTAAAAACAGTACAATATCATGTATGCTTCACTTCATATTTCACATACTAGAAAAATCCAAATGTCCAACATGTGTTAATTTAATTAAACCAGTTATTCCTACAAAAACAGATAATAGCAAGATTATTACCAACATAGCATATACAGTTTGGCTCATTTATAGACTAAAAGGGCGTTTTCCATTCACAGTGAGTTGAACTTAAATCAAATTTGTTTGCTCAAAAATGCACAGTGCGGGAAATTTTGAGGGCGATGTGCGAGTGGGCAGATGACAGTGGGCTCCAAGCACCTCTGCCGCGACACAGGGAAAGGCACAGAAAGCGTCTAGCTCATCCACGGTATGAAACTTACATAAAGTGCTGCCCAGCTCAAAACAGCGGGGAATACAGGGGCTACGAAACCATTAGCATAGCCGACATCGCCCAACACATGTTGCCATCTGCATATATATGCGTGTTGCATCACTTATATAACTGAAGCTCTACGTTTGTTCCTGTGGTGAGCCGAGTGAGAGTGCCTGCGGAGGCAGCAGAGCACGGCCAAAGCTGCACCGCTCCCTCCCGCTCCCTGCGCCCGTGGCTGAGATGGGACTGCGAAGATGCGCGGCAGGTGCATACAGAGTGTTTTATCAGCCTCCGTTATTTCTGCACTGACTGAAGCTAGAATCTGTAAAGTAGCCTTGCCCCCAAAATCCACCAATATTAAAGTATAATGTGACAAAGATAACACACACTTACCGCCGAGCATTAAAACTTTAGCTGGAAAACACTCTGGGCCGCCTTTTTTCCTTTTCCCTCCTTTCCACTTTACACTCAACCAGCCACCATCCTCTTCCAGATTTGGGCAGTCCGCGATTGATTTGGAAGATATTTCCTTCTGGTCTTCGACACTCATCCAATCCATTTTACCAACCTCAACTGAGCCGTCTTTGAAGTAATACATAGCGTAAGCCATTTGACGAAGTTTAATGAAACCACATTTGAGTTCACTTCAAAGACTGTAGGCATCTGTGAGCGCGAGCAGAACCAAGAGCGCGAAAATGCATATCGCGAGGAGTGTTGTGCTAGGCCGTGCGATGTGTGTTGTATCGCGAGATTTGTTTTTTTTTTTTTTTTTGCTACGGATTACACGAGGGCAACCCAGAATAAACCAGTTTCGAGTTTCTCAGTGCGCATGTGCGGAGAGCTCTTAACACTTCCGGTTCACAGGTCAATACATATAAATAGACTGCCGACGCCGTTCACGCTGATAAAAGGCGTCCAGTTGGCCGGAAACTAAAGAAGAAGACGAAGTTGAAGGAGAACGAGAACGCGAACGCAGAAGAAACGAAATAGTTTTAGTTTAGCTGTTGTGACTTGAGAGGATGGCAAAACGCTGTGGACCTTACAAAAAGTACTTGGAGAGCGACACAGATAAAATTACGAGGAGGACGCAGTACAGATGGAATTTAGCAAAAGTAAGTAACTCCGTTGTTTTAAACACACTCTTCTCCCATGCAATGCCGTGCTGATGGCGGTTTTTGCCATTTCATGTAGAAACGCAAAGAGGCAAGTTCAGTGAAGAAGTTCAATGAGGAAAATGAACATGGAGAAGACACTCTGCAAAATAAGGTATGCATTTTTGATGATTGTAAATATAATGAATAATTTTGTTGATGCTTAACCTAATTGCAAATTTTGAATAACTGTGTAATTGTTTTTTTTTCAATTAATTATTATGATGTACAGAAACAAATAATATACAAGAAATATGACAAATTAAGGCTATTTAAAATGTGATGGAGTATTTAAATGCGTGAAAAAGCTAGAACTAAACACCACATCTTATCTGCAATAAGAGGTGGTGCTTAAACATAGTTTTAAGTTATTCTATTTTTATTTTTTGTCTTTATGCTTCTCTCTTCAATTTTCTGCACACACAAATTATATCCTTGTTCTTTTTTTTTTTTCTTGCACAACCTGGAGAACAACAATGGAGACCAAAAAAACATGGGTGTTGCCCCTAATAGTGAGGAGGAGGTTGGGGAGAACCAGATCTTGCCCACACTGAAGGTAAATAAGTACATTTTAGACTTCCACTGGTATGTCTCTTTTATCCATCCTATTGTCAAAGAAGCAATAGGTTGGCTGAACTGACAAAGAAGCAATCTTAAAAAATACTGAACAATTTGTTGCTTAAATTTGAATATTATTACATTTCTGTATGAATCTTCAAGTTGTTTGTAAATTGTTGTTTCTTTTTGAAGTTATATTTCCTGAAAAGGATTGTGTGATGCTACTCTCAGGCCAAGGCAGAATATATCCCTCTTTTGCCTTATCTTCACAGCAAACCATTGGGACAGGAGTGACAGAATGCCTGCCTATGACATTGTCATTGTTTATTGTACTCCATAAATAATTCTCTTTGTATTGTTTAATACAGATAATGAAAACTCATCTATAACTACCCTGTTGGGTATAGCTATTCAAGTGGTAAATAGTTTTATTATTTATGCCAGGAGTTTCAATACTTAAGTATTTTCTGGAGTGATATATTACCTTTTCTTTGTTAACCTGTAGAATGAAGAATGCCTATCTGAGTCTGATGGGGATATGCTCGATACCGGCAGCAGCGAAGACGACGAAATACCAGAAGCGGCCAGCAGCGAAGACGACGAAATACCAGAAGCGGCCAGCAGCGAAGACGACGAAATACCAGAAGCGGCCAGCAGTGAAGATGAAAATGATGACTGTGAAGATTTGGAGCACAATGCCAGTGCAGAAAATGCATCTGAATTTGCAATGGTATGAAGTAAATTTTTATTTATTTATTTATTTTTTTTTAATATATGTTTGTGGCTAATTAAATTACTTCACCTTTCTTGTAAAGGATCTGCAGATTTAGGACTGAAGATTTATGTAATTTATTTGCAAAATTTGACTGAACATGAACAGTTTGACCTTACATTTTTTTAATTCTCTCTCTCTCCTAGGCCAATGATGATCAGAGAGATAATGGTGACAAGCCCTTGTATCCTGGTGCTCTAATTTCGAAAGGAGAGACTTTACTGATGCTGATGTCCTTTCTGTTGCGACACAACCTAACTGGTGAAGCACTTACTCATCTGCTGGAAATGTTTAATATAATATTTCCTGGTCTGATCCCATCCACGCATTACCTGTTCCACAAAGAATTAGGAAGATCATCTACATTTGAAGTACATTTTTATTGTGAATGCTGTACAAAATATTTTGGCATTAGAGCTGACTGTCCCCATCAGTGTGACTCTTGTAGCACACCATTTGATCCAGACGCCAACCTAAGAAAAGGCTTCTATTTCTTAGTGTTGCCCCTTTGTGCACAGATAAAGCAGCTTCTGCAAGAGCACAGTACCAGTCTTAATCACAATGCTAAAACAAATGGGATTATCTCTGACATACAGTCAGGTGAAGAATATCAAAAGTTATGTGAAAGTGGAGTTCTTGGAAAAGATGACATAACATTAATTTGGAATTGTGATGGAGCACCAGTCTTCAAAAGTTCAAAATGCAGCATTTGGCCTGTTCAATGCCAGATCATTGAACTGCACCCAGACCTAAGACAAAATCAAATTTTAATACCTGCGTTATGGTTTGGACCTAGTAAACCATCCATGTTTACATTTCTAACACCATTTGTCAAAGAAGCGTCATTATTGGAAACTGAAGGTGTTAATTGGCAAGACATCCAGGGTAACCAGCATGTTTCTAAAGTGTTTGTGCTGATTTGTAGCTCTGATTCGGTGGCCCGACCTTTACTTCGTAACACAAAGCAGTTCAATGGCTTTTATGGCTGTGATTTTTGTTACCACAAGGGTGGTAAAAACTATCCATATGAAAGACCCGAACCTCAGCTGCGAAATGAGAGGGAACATTTTAGTCATGCAATGTCAGCATCAAGTGATGAACCAGTGTTTGGTGTTAAAGGCCCATCTCCTTTAATGAAGCTTGGTCATTTTCAAATGATAAACGTTTTTTTATTCCTGAGTATCAACACAATGTGTGCCTTGGGGTCACGCGGCAACTGACTACGCTGTGGCTTGATACAGCAAACAGTGAAGCCCCCTGGTACATTGGTAAACAGATCAAAGAAGTTGATTTGCGCCTAGAAAAAATAAAGCCTCCTGTAGAGATAACTAGGACCCCAAGGTCAATTAGTGAAAGGAAGTTTTGGAAAGCTTCAGAGTGGCGAGCCTTTCTCCTCTGCTATGCCTTGCCAATTTTGAGAGGTATTCTCCCTGCCAAATTTTGGAATCATATGTTCCTTTTGGTATTCAGCATATACACATTACTGCAGGATAAGATCAAGGCTAGAAACATCGTGGTAGCAGAACTGGCTCTTAAAAAATTTGTTATTGAGTTTCAAAGACTTTATGGAAAGGACCACATGACATTCAACATACACTTGCTCACACATGTCACACAAAGCGTTAAACACTGGGGGCCTTTGTGGGCCACCTCAACTTTTCCATTTGAGTCCAATATGGGCACTCTACTTAAATATTTTCATGGAACACAATCTATCCCTTCGCAAATAGCTGAAAAATTTCTAATGTGGAGAGAACTGCCCAGAAAGGCCAAACAAGCCATTAATTCTAGGAATACAAATGTTCAATCATTTATAGAAAAACTTTATTACCGCAAGTGTAGAACAGAGAAATGTGTCACCTTAAATGGAAATGTTAAGGGTTTTGGTAATCCCACATTCCAAGAAAATATCTCGGCTTCACATCGGCTTGCCATTGTTAAATTATGTGGCAATATTAGCAACTGCTTCTGGTATTACAGACGTTTTTTGATTGATGAAGTTCTGTATCACATTCAGACATATGACCGACTAAGGAAAAGGTTCAACAGTGCTGTGTACTTGAAAAATGGTCAGCTGTGTTTAATAAATAGTCTGGTTGTCTTTAAACAGAGCTGTGCACATCAAAACCCTTTTCTTTGTACTTGTATCAAACATTGCTGTGTTTTGGTTGAGAAACTGGCTAAATCTGGCCAGCCTTTATGTAAAGATTCACAGATAAATGTACACAGTCATTTCATACATGAGGTCAGAAAGACTGGAAACTTAAGTGCCATTTGGCCTGATATGATTACTGCGAAATGTGTTGTTATTGAAACTGCTGATAAATTTTACATTATACCATTGCCAAATCCATATGAACGAGATTAAAAGTTGATACAGACTGCTTTTGCCATATGACTGACTGTAAAGTCTGGACTATAAAGCGCACCTCATTATAAGCCGCACCCATTGATTTTAGGCAGAAAAATGATAAAATCAATAATATAATATATTAATAATTATAATATAATAATAAATAAGACACACTGGCCTTGTTGTTGACATAATGAAAGTAAACACTCATCTGGAAACATGCACTTTTCAGAGTCCACTTTTCTAACTTTTGACAACACCATAGTTTATTCACTTTTCTGAACCATGTACTATGAGAGAGCAGCTAAACTGTTGTGACCGCTCTGTCTGGTCCTTCTGTCATGTTTTTGAATACTTTTTTTTTTGTACATGTTATATTGAGCAGTCTGTTTGAGAAATGCAACTGGCTTAGACCTGCTGCACTGGAAAAAAAAAATGCTACTTTGGATCAACTTAAAAAAATTGATGTAATTTGTTACAGCCACAATTTTCCATTAGACCAATGTAAATAAGTACTTTGAATGAAGTGCACTGTATATCACTTTTTTCAGTGTGGGAAGTTCAAAACCCAGTGCCGTCTTTAAGTATGTCTACACTCTGCTTTATTTTATGCATGCATTGTACATACATTGTTGCTATTAGCATGTGATGAATGCCAGTATGAATCAACTCGGTTAAAGTCAAATTTAATTTAAAATAAATGTTTATTAAATGTTTGTTTCATTTAATGTTTAATTGGTAAATGTTTAATTTGTCTTTGTGTCTGTCTTACTTTGTACAAGAAAAATAGTTTCACCTACACCAGGGATCTCTACATGTTGTCACATTTTGTTGTTGTGACACAATCAGCAAACATTTCGGTCAAAATGAGTAAAGACTAATCTCAAACCATTGTCTTTAAAATATCCCTTAACACCTATCTGTACTGCGTGAATTGCCCTCATAGTTGCATGTGGAAGTAGTTCTCTGATATGTTTATTACATAAAATGGCTCAGCAGTTTAAAACAGGCTGGAGACCCCTGACCTACGCCACTGCTCACTCTCAAACTATAGTTTTGCCAAATCTGAAAAAAAAAAAAAATTAAAAACAGGATAAGATATAAAGCATATTGTAGTAGCCTATACTACAGAGAAATCGGTGTCTGTACTATCAATGTACTCTGTAAGTGTATCTTAGTCAAAAAATAATAGTAGTATAAATTTAAGTATAGATGAAAGACAGACTTTTAGTATATTTTTTAAGTATAAGACGAGTATAAGCAATGTAAACTTTGTCAAGTATATCTCTGATAAGTATATAAAAAGTAAACTGGAAGAATACTTTATTTTTTTTAAGTTTAAAATGAGTATACTTGAAACATACTTGCATGTACTACTTTTTGGTAAGGGAAATCAAACAGAAAAATCTGAATGGTTGTTGCATAATCATCTTCTCAGGAAGTTACACTTTAATTTCCCTTTGCAATGTCACACAAGGCATTATTGATGATATACTGTAAAACTGGGTGCATCCAAAAAAAAAGAAAAAAAAAAAAAAAGAAGTGCCATAGCCTTATTTATGATGCATGTTTTAAAGCACATAGCTCTGCTTTTGGGACGTGTCCATTCCACTTTGGTGCAGGATGCAAAGGGGTTTTATTTCATTACTAATTAGAAGATTCATCCTGATGCAAATACAGCAATTGGAATCGGACCTGATACAAACATTTTTTGACACTTGACTGTTAGATGAATGTGTGGTCTATCTCATTTCATTTCATAAGTGCTATGTTGACATAGACAACCGTCACTGCTGCATCAGTGCTTTCTGTTCACTGTTCAGCAGCACCTCAATCCATGTTTCCAAGTCATTTTTTTGCTGTGCGTTATTTCAAATATGCCCAAATTTGTTTCTAATGGATGTTGCATATGATATGCTTCTTTCCACCCAATTATGTAGCCTCTTCCATATGAATACATATGTTTTTATTATCATCTTCCTGCCAAGAGTACACTGTACAGGCCCATTGCCAGAAAGGTGTGAGGTCGGAAGACATAAAAATACAAATAATAATCCATTCATCCATCCATTTTCTTCTGCTTTATCCGGAGTCGGGTCGCGGGGGCAGCAGCTCAAGCAAAGCTGCCCAGACCTCCTTATCCACACACACCTCCCCCAGCTCCTCCGGGGGAACCCCAAGGCGTTCCCAAGCCAGCCGAGAGATGTAGTCCCTCCAGCGTGTCCTGGGTCTTCCCCGGGGCCTCCTCCCAGTGGGACGTGCCCGGAACACCTCTCCAGCGAGGCGTCCAGGGGGCATCCGGAAAAGATGCCCGAGCCACCTCAACTGACTCCTTTCGATGTGGAGGAGCAGCGTCTTGACTCCGAGCTCCTCCCAAGTGACCGAGCTCCTCACCCTATCTCTAAGGGACCACCCAGCCACCCTGCGGAGGAAACTCATTTCGGCCGCTTGTACTTGCGATCTCGTTCTTTCGGTCATGAGCCAAATCTCATGACCATAGGTGAGGATCGGAACGTAGATCGTTTGGTAAATCGAGAGCTTTGCCCCCCTACTCAGCTCTCTCTTCACCACCACGGTCCGATACAGCGACCGCATCACTGCAGATGCTGCACCGATCCGTCTATCGATCTCACGCTCCATCCGTCCCTCACTCGTGAACAAGACCCCGAGATACTTAAGATACAAATAATAACAATAATAATGATTACAATGGCTACGTTTACATGCCGTTAATATTTGAGATAAGGTCAATATTCCGGTTTCTGAATCATTAGGAATAACCCGTTTACATGCTTAAGCAGACAGTTACTCCTGTATATATGGTCATTGGTATCATTTGGAATATCCCCATCTAAACAGTGACGCACGTCTTCCACCGGTGCTTGATTAGGTCTGGCGTTTGTGCAAATCCTGCGTCGCGTAACTTTTCAGCCACCTTCTTGTAAATGTCGCTATCTTGGTACTTTCTACCGTCAATAAAAGACATTATATTCATGTCTTTCATGATACTAATGAAGTACGGTTTCCTCCTTGCTCCAAAAGTGTGGTGCTGTGCTGCCACATCTGGATTTCCCCATGCTTGTTTACCTCTGCTTCTGTAGTGTCCGGTGGGTTGCGCGCGCCGCATACAAGTAGTTGCTGTACTCAAAAGACCAAGATTCCTTGCAGATAGGACATGCACAGAACACAAAATAATGTTCCTTTCTATGGGGATATTCCGATGTGCGTTTATATGACCTGATATTCAGGTTAGAAAAGGAGTAACCCAGGGGTCATATTCAGGTTTTTAAAAAATGGAATATGAGCATATTCGGGTTTTTGCAGGTGTTTACATGGCCGTGCGCAACTGGGTTATTATATTCCGGTTATGAAAGGGTTATGAAAGGATTATTGGCTGCATGTAAATGTAGTCACTGATTACACCAGTCTTTCATCAGTGTTATTCAATCACTATTTCTCTGTTCTAGTTTTACCACAATAACATTACATGAAGTGTAAATCATAAGAGCCATATTTAAAAAAAAATCCATTTATTGACTTTTAATTTATAAAACTAACTAGTTAAGGGTCCTGTCCCACTGGCGTTTAGGAGGATTTGCGTATGGATTGCGCACAAAATTGGCCCATATTCGCCAAACATCCGCAATATCCGTGTAACATGCCTGTATGAGTTGGCCATCATCCGAACACACCTGTGATCATCCACAGAGGCACACATGTCCGCAGCCAGGATTTTTGAGCTGTTCAAAAATCTGAATGCGGATGACATCCGCCTTACATACTCCATATATACTCAATTCATACACAATACATACTCACTCTATGCACTGTATATCTGCCGTTAACCACTGATATTCGCAGCTGACGGGGATTTGCGGCTTGGCAGCGGACTGGGACAGTGTGTAAAACAGATATATATCGTGCCCATCATGTCCACATCACATACTAAAATATGTAGTAGTGAATGCATACAGATTGGTCATGAATAAAGCGTTTTTATTACAACTGCTTTGCAGATGATCTGCGGACAATCTGTGAATGCATAACATGTCACGTAAACCCAAAGTACTATATGTGGCAGAAAGCGACATACCTGCCAGTCAGTGCCTGTCTGGCTGTGTAAATCCACAAAGACATAATAGTTGCTGTAATCCAGGACATTTATTTAACACCAACAAAAGGAAGAGCTGCTTAGCCACAACTCACACTGACACTCTCAAAACAAACAAAAAAAACAAAACACGTCTCACCCCCTGAGCGGCTTCCCCCCTCTCGCTCCCCAAACTCATGAACAGTTAACCCTCGCCTGACAACATGAACATTAACTCTGTGATCAACTTGTCCAAGTCCAGCAAATGCTCCAGAGGCTGAATTGTTGGTGTGAATAGTGATGCCGACGGCCCGAGTGCGCTTCTTTTATGACGGCAACGCAGATGCCGTGCACGTGCAAAACGTGCGCGATGCATTCATAATACACCCGTAATACTGCCGTGATAATCTCAATGTGTCGGATCAGTTTCCTCACTACATGCATTATACAACCGTGATTGTTCATCATATATTTGCTATATATTATTAATATATCCGTAATTCATACTGGGACATTTGTCATTTTTGGCCATTTTTGTTGCGGACGACAACGAACGCCCACAATTTGTATACTCAATTCATGCGCAATTAATCCTCCCGCCAGTGGGACAGGGCCCTAAATACATTAGGGCCAGGTTGGATTTAAAGTATTTTTTTCTTAATGGTTTGCAGAGCTGGTCATTTGTTAAGCATTTACACTGGATTGACTTTGAAGTCCTCACAGTGTGCTCTGTGAAAGTTTAATATCTTGGAAAACACAAGGCTGGGATCAGGACTTGGTACTGGCATATACTCAATATTAAATAACTTGGATTGGGACTGAGGGTAAAATATTGACTTCAGTAGTCATGAGGATTGGCATACCATAAATTAAATCAATCAGTGTGTCACCTGTGATTTACTTTAAGGATAGGAGCACAAGTAATTGATGCATTCTTATTTAGATGGTAAACACAAGTGAGAGACTTTCTGGTGTGGAAAAGATTCTGTGCAAAAATCATACAAGTGGAAGCAGCAGTCGCCCGCCCCAGCTCCAGTGAAGCAGGTGAGCATGGTGCAAAGTGCAGTACAAGTATCAGTACTGCTTTGCAGCAGTGCAATATTCAGATATCCTTTACTTGAACAGGTTCATGACACCCATACCCACTGCCCATCAAATAATAATGCAACTGAACTGAGAACAAAAAATAAAAACAAAATTATAGTAGAAACTAATGAAATTTAAAAAACCCCTCTAATAAATCTGTCTTGTCCTGTATTTTAAGACCGGCTTTCTTGATTGCTCTGCTCACTGGGGCACCAAGATGGGGCTAGCCAGGGAACCATCAGGGAGCAGCCTGTGCTCCATGGGAGATGGGGAAAGATGGATTAGGTGCTCACCTGCTCCACCTTAGGGAGCTGTGGTAGATGACTGCTGCTCTCTGCTCTCATGCTTTGGCGTGCTGCATGCAGAATCCCTTCCTGTGCAGAAATATTGTCAGTTCTGTGTTCACCATCTAAATATTAATGTGCCAGGTGCTAGTCCACCTGTCTGTTGAGGAGAATGGCAGTTAACACTGATTGGTTTATTTAATGTTATACTACTACTCCCCCCCCCCCCCCCCCCCCCCCAAAAAAAAAAAAAACATTACTGTGGAATTATCCAACTGAATAAAAGTCCTTTGCACCCTACTCCTTACTTTGTGTTCATTTACATGTCAAACAAATAGCAAAATATTGCTGGGCAAGCCCAAAATGAACAGACTGTGCATCAATGATCAGTCCTTCACACACCCACTGATGTTTTATTTATTTATTTTGTCATCAAATTGGCTGATTTTGTGGGGATGTTTTTCTAAGAATATGACAAGTATAAGGGTTGCTGAAAGGCTGTGCCTCCTACATGATTATTTCATCAACAAAGAAGATACTCACATGAATACAGCAGCTTGGAGGTTCTCTATCAGGAAATGTCATTACTGTTCCATGTAGTCACCTTCCCTTTCCAAACAAGTTTTTGCATCCTGTTAATTAAGCAATTAGGTGTTTTCTCTCTTTGCACCAGTGTAATGCAGCTACTTGCATCATTAGTGTAACAGTGTCCCTTCAGGTGGTCTTTCAGCCGTGCACAACTCTGGACTGTATGACGTGTGTGGTAAGATCGTGCAAAATCTGAGTCACTGCAATGCATCTGATGTTTGCCAATTCATGTGGATGAGCATTATCATGCTGAAAAATTGCATCTTGTCCACAATGAACTTGTTTGAGGTGTAGCTTTTGCAAAGTATCCAGATATTGTTTGGAGCTTTTCCACTTGCACTTGATGCTGTGCATCTGTAAATGGTAAATGGACTGCATTTATATAGCGCTTTTCCATGTGCATCAAACGCTCAAAGTGCTTTACAAATAATTCCTCACATTCACCCGGATGTGAGGGTGCGATGCCATACAAGGTACTCACTACACACCAGGAGCACCAAGGGGATTAAGGACCATGCCCAAAGGTCTCAAGCCCAAAACTTAACCACTAGACCATCACCACCCCAACAACCCCATTTGTGGTTGTTATGGGGCATCCACAACAGGTCTGGTCATGCAGACTCATCGTGGCTGGATATTTTGGACTTCAAACCTCCCCACCTCCTGACTACTTACATCCACACAAGCATTACCATAGGCAATACCCATTGCTGATGAATATCCACGGGACATGTACAACCCACCACTGTGAGGAATTCAGTAATAGCATGTTATTTCAAATGCCCATTCATATGTGTGACCATGTTTTTCTGAATACAGTGCGCCAGTGTTACACCAAATTGTTCTTTGTTCTGACCATGGAGACCCCACTGTGACCAGCTTGCAGCCCCGGTGAGTGCCAGTGAGAGTGACAGTGAGCAGAGGCCATTTTGCGATCACACATCGGTTCTGGACTCGGTGCAAACAGGGTGTTAGTCTTAGGGTTTGCTCATTCATGAGTAACACATCAGTAAATGTGCCAATTCTGCAACCAGCGAAGCTAAACCTTAAATTGCATGAATTGTTGTTGCTTCACATGAAGACTGCAGTGATTGTAAAGACTTAACAAAACACATAATTTCAAATGTGGGTGAATACAGTATGACTCCAGGTTGAGTCAGTTGAGCTTGGCACCATAAACACATATGGATTGATTGTTAAAAGAGAATCATAATCAAAAAATAAAGATATAGCAATTAAAGTTTCTAATTTTTGGACATCACAAAAGAAGCAGCAATGCAGGTCAGCTGAAAGCTATCACTTCAGAATTATAATGCATTCATAGGAGTGTGAGTGGGGGGCATTTCTGCAGATTTCACCATGAGCAGCAATTTATGTTCAGAATTATAGCTATGCTATTATGACTGAATTCATTTTTTAGTAAAAATTTCAGTGCACATTTCTGTAATTTTTAATATGTGAAAACTGAATGTTTGCAGTGGTACATTAATTTCTCTTTACAGCAGTGGTTCGGCATGTTCCTCTCACTGATGAAAGGCTCTGCAAAGGAGTGCAAAAAAAAGTTAAGCTTAAGAACGCGAGTGAGGCTGAGAGAAATGGCCTTTATGAGCAGCAGAAGCTGGTATCATATCCACCCTCTCTGCCCCGGTTACTCCCTGATTGACACCGCATTCGTCTAAGATCACTGAGTCTTCAGGTGGAGTTGCTTCGTTCTTCGCACTCAAAACACCAGACAGGCTCTCTATTGATGCTATATTTATAAGGCGGCAGCTGCAGAGTCAAAAGTGATGATAAGCCTCAGGTCTGCACTTGCAGTGAGTCAACCCACAGGCTCCCACAAGATCAAGAACACAGATTAAACTGGTGATTTGATATGAACTGTCATACATCAGATTATAGTATGTGTGTGTGAGATATGTTGGTGCAGGTACAATGTATTTTTAATGATGTAATACAGTAATGACAGAAGTGGATCATTAGCTGGAACACAGTGTTGTGGTCAGGTCATCCCTCTGCATCACTCACTCATGGCCCTTCTCTGGGCTCAAAATTGCTTTTTTTCTCAGTCTCTGAGTTCATAGCTTTTGTTGTATGCATATAAATGAAAAATCTTACACTTTTAAAAAGAGTACACATACGTGTGTAATATTGTCCAGCAATGCCTAACAATGGAGTCTTTAATTAAAAGTACTGTGACGTGTTGATTGCAGAATTCAACATGTTCGCGCCATATGATACATCTGTTTCTGTCGGTGTAAAGATTGTGAATCTTCTTGATGAATAACAATATTTCAAACATAGAGGCTCTATCAATTTACATGGTGTTCAATCTGTGCAAAAAATAAGGCATAGGCTGTCCATGTGATTAATAAATAAGAAATCAGTATGGTTTGTTCATAGTGGGAGTGTGTGAGTGTCAGTATGCATTTAAATGAGTTCCAACTCTTCATTTCAGTGTTTTCATTTTATTTAGTTTCATTACAGTTAGTGAGTAAAGGCCACTTCCTTGTTGGGTCATAAACACAATCATGTGACATGAGGCTGTTTTAATTTGAGCATCAAACCTTCCCTCAGAGACTCAGCTCTGTGCATCCCAGAACAATTGGCATAGTTTTTTTTTTTTAATGTTTTTTTATTTAATTTTATTGGCGTTTCACTCAACCGCCGTCACTCTGGCAAGAAAAATTATTGGTACACCATAGCTTTTGTGTTCCAAGTCCAACTTGTATAGAGTAAGACAGCTGCCAAAAAGATGTGTGCATAATTCTAACCATTTGTATTCGTAACTTTAATTTTTACGACTACGAAGTCTTCACTGTGAAATGGGTATTTCAACAAGACAATGACCCCAACCACACTAGTAAACAAGCAAAATCTTGGTTCCAAACCAACAAAATTAATGCCTCGCAGATGTGAAGAAATCATGAAAAACTGTGGTTATACAACTAAATACTACAACCCCTGGCAAAAATGATGGAATCACCGGCCTCGGAGGATGTTCATTCAGTTGTTTAATTTTGTAGAAAAAAAGCAGATCACAGACATGACACAAAACTAAAGTCATTTCAAATGGCAACTTTCTGGCTTTAAGAAACACTATAAGAAATCAAGAAAAAAAAGATTGTGGCAGTCAGTAACGGTTACTTTTTTAGACCAAGCAGAGGGAAAAAAATATGGAATCACTCAATTCTGAGGAAAAAATTATGGAATCACCCTGTAAATTTTCATCCCCAAAACTAACACCTGCATCATATCTAAAAAGGAGTGAACACACCTTGGAGAGCTGTTGCACCAAGTGGACTGACATGAATCATGGCTCCAACACAAGAGATGTCAATTGAAACAAAGGAGAGGATTATCAAACTCTTAAAAGAGAGTAAATCATCACGCAATGTTGCAAAAGATGTTGGTTGTTCACAGTCAGCTGTGTCTAAACTCTGGACCAAATACAAACAACATGGGAAGGTTGTTAAAGGCAAACATACTGGTAGACCAAGGAAGACATCAAAGCGTCAAGACAGAAAACTTAAAGCAATATGTCTCACAAATCAAAAAATGTACAACAAAACAAATGAGGAACGAATGGGAGGAAACTGGAGTCAACGTCTGTGACCGAACTGTAAGAAACCGCCTAAAGGAAATGGGATTTACATACAGAAAAGCTAAACGAAAGGCATCATTAACACCTAAACAGAACAAAACAAGGTTACAATGGGCTAAGGAAAAGCAATTGTGGACTGTGGATGACTGGATGAAAGTCATATTCAGTGATGAATCTTGAATCTGCATTGGGCAAGGTGATGATGCTGGAACTTTTGTTTGGTGCCTTTCCAATGAGATTTATATAGATGACTGCCTGAAGAGAACATGTAAATTTCCACAGTCATTGATGATATGGGGCTGCATGTCAGGTAAAGGCACTGGGGAGATGGCTGTCATTACATCATCAATAAATGCACAAGTTTATGTTGATATTTTGGACAATTGAAAGGATGTTTGGGGATGATGAAATCATTTTTCAAGATGATAATGCATCTTGCCATAGAGCAAAAACTGCAAAGACATTCCTTGCAAAAAGACATAGGGTCAATGTCATGGCATAGGGTCAATGTTAATGAGCAGATCTGATTTGATGCAGGTGTTAATTTGGGGGATGAAAATTTACAGGGTGATTCCATAATTTTTTCCTCAGAATTGAGTGATTCCATATTTTTTTCCTCTGCTTGGTCTAAAAAAGTAACCGTTACTGACTGCCACAATCTTTTTTTCTTGATTTCTTATAGTGTTTCTTAAAGCCAGAAAGTTGCCATTTGAAATGACTTTAGTTTTGTGTCATGTCTGTGATCTGCTTTTTTCTACAAAATTAAACAACTGAATGAACATCCTCTGAGGCCGGTGATTCCATAATTTTTGCCAGGGGTTGTAGTTTAGTGATTCACAGGATTGCCAAAAAAGCAGTTTGAACCTAATAGTTTTGAGTTTGTAGCGTCAACAGCAGATGCTACTATTATTGTCAACACCCCCTTTTCTACTTTTTTTTTACTAATAGCCCAATTTCATAGCCTTAAGAGTGTGCATATCATGAATGCTTGGTCTACTAATGAATCTACTGGTACCTTGTTTCCCATGTAACAATAAGAAATATACTCAAATCTGGATTATATATGGTGACATGTAAACTGGTGACGTTTAACAACACAGCTTTGCATGAAACCATGTTACTTGTGATCCATGTTTGATAAAACTCCACAAATGTTCACGTCATAATGTGTCTAATAATGTACTGTTTAAGGGACTGATTTCCAGCTGGCTTCATTGTAAACAAATGCCCATGACCGAGAGGAGGGTTAGTAAAGAGGAAAAGAGTGCACCAGCAAAAATAAATAAGCGAATAAATCAATATAATTAAAAAATAAAGAAAAATAAAGAAAATTTAAAAAAAATTCTTATGTATTCTAAGAATAGTAACAAAATAACACCAATTTATTTATCATCTGCATATTTCTGAAACAAACGTCTGACAAAATGGGCTCAGCAATGTGTATTTTTGTGAATATAGTATTTTACAGTATATCAATCCTGCAGTAGAATATATAGTTCTGGTTAGGTTGTCTCTAAAATAACTAAATAACTGTTACTGTATTAATCTGTCCTGTCCCACTTCTTAAATAAAGTTAATGAATCACAAGCCTTCCACAAAGCCATTATTACAATGCATTTCTTTTTAATGTTTTGCCATTGTGATGCTGTTCTTTGCACTCAGCACACAATGATCACAGACAGGAACAGAAGATATGTGTTTGTCCCCTTCTACTTGATTGTGTTCAAACTGACTATATTTTTGACTGGATCCAACCATGATTAGGTTTGTTTATGCTGTTTGGGATTTGATAGATTTTCTGAAAATCTCTCCTGTCTTGCCTCATACCTCTCACATAATTTCACAGACCATATCCAAAGCATGTACTAACAGAAGTCATACATAATTCATCTGTGAATAAAACTCGTGGGAATGTCAGAACTCTGGTTGTGAGATCGATTGCTTTTCCTAAATGTAATCATTTTCATGTGGGGAAAGGTGTCATGAATTGTTTGAGTATTCTCACGTGTAACTTTTCATTTGTGTTTCACGTTCTGTGAAACTGTTTTGAGAAAAATCACTTGTAAGGATGTTGAAAATAGTGTAGTAGACAGTAGCTCACTGCAGATGTGGAGACATTATCATTCAACAAACTTCTCTGTGTCCCTTTGTTATCCCACCTGGGGCAATAAGAGAAGCTCCTGAGGAAACATCTGGCATATCAAGGAGAAAGCTTTTTTCCTTCTCACTATCCTTCCTCACCACATGCTAAATAAATCCAGGAGCAACGAGTGTCGATGACTGCACATATTACTTCTTAGCTGCACTGAGGTGTGTACTTGAAATGGCCTCAAACTATGATGACTGCATTCTTATGCAGGAGATTCTTAAAAATCACATAATAATTGCTTTAATAAGGTAAGAAATACCTAATGGGCAGGACTTTATTCTTATTTGATTTATTGAACAAGGTAAAACCAGGAAATATCAATTGAGAAGTCAACTGAAACTGTTGGATTTTAAATGGTAGTTGTTGTTGGAAATGTCGAGAAGGCTTGAGAGGTAATGAGGCATCTTCCCTGGGATTGTTTCATAGATTAGTTTTAGCCAGAAAAACAAGTCTAGGTTTGATTTTTGCAAGGAAATTATTGATGTAGTAGGTGCTAAATTAGAGAGCTGGCATCATTGAGCTATGATAAATTTAGTCTCTTTGGACCTAAGAATCAGGTGGAGGTTGTGGAAATGCTGCTCAATGGAAGTAAGGCTTTAGTAGTAAAAGTAAGAGTAGATCTAGCAAAGTCCATTGTGGGGCCAGTGGAATATATGATGGTGTCATCAGCGTACATATTCATCCAGAAGTCATCAACAGCCCAAGCTACATCATTAATGTAGATGGACAACCATATAGGGTCTAAGATGGAGTCTTGAGGCACACCTTTATAGATGCTAAGTGGTTCCAAAATTATGTTTTCAGTCGGCACTTTGCTGGACATGATCAGAAAGGTAATTGGCAAATCCGCTTCAGTACCTGCTGGACAATCCAGTGCTTGTGTTATGTGTCGACGCGGGTTGAGGAGCGGACCTGCGTCTGACAGAACCCAGCGGTCAAAATAACCAGAAGGCGGTTCCCAACAGAAACAATTTATTTTTCACCTGTGCTTACAAATGTAAAACATAAAAGCGTCCCTCTGGTGGAGTGATAAGTGGCACGTTCTCCAGCGCCCGCAAGGATTAAAGCCCGGCGCTCCTGGACTCACTACCACCGCCAAACACCACCCAGGTGGACACGACGAACCGATTCTCTGTGGAGCAAAGAGAAGGTGAGGTGAGTCAGCAGATACAACTCTATCTTTCGCATAACACACGCTATCAGCAACACACTTAGGTCAATGTTTCTTTTTTTTATGCAAATGAGCAGCCTCTCACAACAAGTGGAGGATCACTTATCCTGCACGCCACCGCAGTGAGAAGCAAGCTGCACAGTTCTCTTCACAGTCTCAGTTTACTGTGTAACAAAACACCAAGATACTATCAACAATTAATCACTTAATTACCTTTAGCGTGTGCTGACAGCATGTGTCCTCACCCTTCCCTGCTTCACGGGCTCGATATGTCAAACCCAGGCGCGGTCCTCAGCGTCTCACAAACAAACGTCACAAGGTCGAGTTCCCGGCAGTTCTGCTCAAATCACACATGACTTATATGCAGAACGCCATCCAATTATCTGCTCCAGCTGCAAGTCTTCAAGGCCGCACGTGAGCCCCTGCCACAGGTGTTCCACATGACGCTAATAAGGGTGAGGACTCTTCAGCCAGCACTTTCTCCACAGACAAATCAGCCCTCATGCCACCTGGAGAGCAAAGAAAAGAAAAGAACACCAACACAGCCAGCCACGCCCCCCCAACACACAACAGTACCCCCCCATCAACGGGAAGCTTCCCGGCGACCGAACCAACCAGGCCCGAGAACAGCATCCCCCTCCAGGGTCCACGTCAGGAAGCAGGACAGGCACCGCAGCAGGAAGGCCGGCTGGAACCAACAAAAGCCCCCAAAACATTCCCCAAAAACAAAATCACTCACACAGAAAAAAAAAAACACAAAAACCCACCCAACAACCCTCCCAGGGGACCATCCCATCAACCCCGGGAAGAAAAGAAAAACTCCCAAACGCAAAACCCCCAACACAGTCCCACAAACACAATACAAACGTAAATGCATAAAAGAAAAGTAACAAACAACCCCCCCAGAACGACCTGCAGAGCCCAGCCCCCCCCAGAAGGCCTTCATTGCCAGTTCCAGGAGGAACAGCCAAAACCATAAGCCCAACAAAGGTCCCCAGGTGCACATGGAGCAACACGGCGCCCCCCCCAGGGGACCGTACCATCAACCCCAGGAGGTACCCACCCCACAACCCCGGAACCCCAGACTTGGTCACACATGGCTGGTCGGTACCAAGCCAACTCCCCCCCCAGGGGACCGTCCCATCAACCCCAGAGGTGGAACCCGGAAGGAAAACAAAACGAAATCAAAAACCAACCCCTGGAGGACAACCAAAAACAACCCCGGGGGGATAGAAACGACCATAAATCCCGTTACCCTCCCCAGCACCCCGAAAGACCCCAGGTTCCTCCCAGAGCCCCCTGGCGGCTCAATTTTGGCAAACGGCCCAAAATAGTAAGCCGGAGAAGGGAACAAGGAAAAAACTAACCCAGCTCAACCCCAAGGCGCAGCAGAGAACTGGAAATGCGTCCAGTGCCACAACCCGACCATACCCCAGCCGCTCGGGAGGGGTGGAACTACCGAAATGGCGAACGGCAACAGATCGGCCCACCCCTCCGACTGAGGTAAGTCTCCACTGCACCACACCCCGGCAACACCAATGACGAATGGTACAAAGGCTCACCGAGGCTGGAGTGGAACCGGGCCCTAACCAAACCAAAGAAACGCCTCCAACACCCCCCCCCCCCCCTAGGTGCAGAGGTCTTCTGAGAATGCTCAGCGTGACCAACCTGCACCACCCCACAACCCACAAGACGAACAGCTTGGGGCAAGTGAGGTCGGGGTTAGGGATGTAGAGAAATAAAAACAACAAAATAAAACGACCCAACAACCCAAACAAAAAATACCTAAACCACATACAAACTTGACAATTAAGTGAGTCCATCAATCACTCCACCAGATACGCCCCTAACTCCCCAAACACTCATAACCCCTAATTAAAGAAAACAAAACATTTACTTGTGCTAGAAATTTTTTTTTTTTTTTTTGTGTTATTTTGCCTGTCCCAGAACACTTGGAGTTACGTCGCCGTTATTTCTCTTGACGCTTGCGTGTCGGGGCAATACAGACATCTCTACTCGTCCGAGCTGCATGGGCTCGTCAACAGGAGGAGCTGGAGGTCCCGTCGGAGGAGCCTCAGTGGGGCGAAGAAGAGGCAGCCCAAACCTGTGTCGGGGAAAGCCCCGAGACAAAAAAAAACGCTCTGATGGGCGTCCTCTCTCGCGTCCACGCTCCCTCATCCGATCATCCAGACGAATCACCAACGATATTAGCTCATCCAAATCGTTTGGCTCATCACGGACCGCCAGCTTGTCTTTTAGTGCCTCATTTAACCCGTCTACAAACACGCCCCGTAAAGCTACGGCATCTCCCGCATAAGGCTCCGGATGACAAATAACCGGTTCGAACACCGAATCCCTGGGTGACGGAGTTATCTGCCCCGGTATCAATGATGCCACAGCTGGAGCTGCAGGAAGCGGAACGGCTTGCGCTGCAAGCTCCGTAACACGGGCGTCTGTTTGTTCAAGTCGATTTGCGAGATGCTGTAATTGCTCCCATATTTTCTCCAAGTGTTCTTGCACCTTTTCGGCAAAAGGAACCGCCTCTGCCGCTGGGTCCATTATGGAATGGCTGGGAACTACTGTTATGTGTCGACGCGGGTTGAGGAGCGGACCTGCGTCTGACAGAACCCAGCGGTCAAAATAACCAGAAGGCGGTTCCCAACAGAAACAATTTATTTTTCACCTGTGCTTACAAATGTAAAACATAAAAGCGTCCCTCTGGTGGAGTGATAAGTGGCACGTTCTCCAGCGCCCGCAAGGATTAAAGCCCGGCGCTCCTGGACTCACTACCACTGCCAAACACCACCCAGGTGGACACGACGAACCGATTCTCTGTGGAGCAAAGAGAAGGTGAGGTGAGTCAGCAGATACAACTCTATCTTTCGCATAACACACGCTATCAGCAACACACTTAGGTCAATGTTTCTTTTTAACTTTATGCAAATGAGCAGCCTCTCACAACAAGTGGAGGATCACTTATCCTGCACGCCACCGCAGTGAGAAGCAAGCTGCACAATTCTCTTCACAGTCTCAGTTTACTGTGTAACAAAACACCAAGATACTATCAACAATTACTTAATCACTTAATTACCTTTAGCGTGTGCTGACAGCATGTGTCCTCACCCTTCCCTGCTTCACGGGCTCGATATGTCAAACCCAGGCGCGGTCCTCAGCGTCTCACAAACAAACGTCACAAGGTCGAGTTCCCAGCAGTTCTGCTCAAATCACACATGACTTATATGCAGAACGCCATCCAATTATCTGCTCCAGCTGCAAGTCTTCAAGGCCGCACGTGAGCCCCTGCCACAGGTGTTCCACATGACGCTAATAAGGGTGAGGACTCTTCAGCCAGCACTTAATCCACAGACAAATCAGCCCTCATGCCACCTGGAGAGCAAAGAAAAGAAAAGAACACCAACACAGCCAGCCACGCCCCCCCAACACACAACAGCTTGCAAGTCTTTGCAGTAAGATGCTGTAGATAATTGAATCAAACACCTTGGTTGGTCTATTAAGATGCCGAACAATATAGGGCCTAAGATGGAGTCTTCAGGCATACCTTTACAGATGGGAAGTGTGCAGAAACTATGCTTTCAGTCTTCACCTGCAGGACATGATCAGAAAAGTAACAGGCAAACCAGTTTCAGCAAGTGCTGGACAATCCAATGCTGGTAAGTATTATTATAAGGATGTTGTGGGTGACTGAGTCACAAGCTTTTGGTAGATCTATAAAGGCAGCTACACAGACTCGTTTGTGGTCCATGGCAGTAATGCTATCCTCAAGTACCTTTAATGTGGCAGCGGTGCACCTGTGGCCTGTCGTGAACCCACATTACAAATCAGACAAAATAAGTTTAAAGTCCATGAACTGAGCTAGTTGCTTATGAACTAGATTGTCTTTTATTTTAGCAATGGAGAACAGAATGGAAATTGATCTTTAGCAGTTTGGGTCTGAAGAGCCTCCTTTGAAGAAGGGTGAATCACTGCAGATTTCCAGTCAAGGGGGAATACAGACAGGTTGAACACTGAATGAATCAATCATTGGATCATGATGACTTGTTTGAAGCTAACTTGATTAATTAATCTTTAAAATCCAAAACCATAATGGATTTTTTGGAGAAGCTGTTAACCTTGGGTGTGTGAGATATGCTACTTTAAAAGGTAGTTCCCTTAAAAACACCAGATGACTTCACAAACTGATACTTAAAGAGTGTAGCCATACATTGTTTATTACTAACAATCAAGTCAGTTCTGGGAGCATGCGCTGGTGCTGTGCTTGACTGCATCCACAACACCACAGAAACACTTTGGATCCTGGATAGCAACGACCGTTTGATTGGTACCCAAGGATCCTCCAAAGACACAGAGTACCAAAGACATGCAATTATCATTTTAGGTCACTGGTTAGTGTCCAAGACTCACAACCATACTGCAAGACAGGCAGCACCAGGTTCTTAAAGAGTTGGACCTTCAGGGATGCCGATATCGTTGCAGAATAAACACCTCTGTCCAGCAACCCCATGAGCTCCATAAGCTCTTCCCAGGTGCCTCTCAATCTCATAGGCTGAGGGCCCAGAGACATGTAGAGTATGTCACTCCTGAGATAAGTGAATGCTTGTACAAGTTCAACACTTTCACCACCACACACATTTCTCATTGCTGAGTCCAGGAAGTTGTTAAATGCTGAAATCTTAGTCTTGTTTCAGAACAAACACAAAGCCAGAAACTCTGATTCCTAACTCAGCTTCTCAGGCATTGCAATCAGAGGATCCATTGATTTTGCAAAGATCACAGCATGATCTGCACAAGGTCAGTTAACCTCTCCTTACTAACAAAAGCAACAAAGTCACAGATTTCCACAACCCTAACCAACACCAACTCCATGCAAGTATTGAACAGTTTATGAGCTAGAACACATCCCTAACAAACTCAAGTTTTCACTGGGAAAAACTAGAATCTCTGCCTGCACTCTGTACAACATTTTAGCTGGTGGTTCAGATGGCAAGACGTTCTGGAACACAGTACAGTCCATACTGTGGCAACAGATAACTAGCTTCACTAACATTGTGGGAATCCCACAAATTCTCAGAATGTCCCAGAGAGCAATCTGACTGACTGAATTAAAAGCTTTGTGAAAAACAACATAGGCTGAAAAACATTCTATCAGTACTCACAGGCCTACAATGCGGTCAGCGGTTGACTTTGTGGCATGAAGCTAGACTATTTTAGTGTGGTCGGACAAAAAGCTGAGGCTTGAAGTTGAAAATGTAATTGACATTGTGTGATAAATGGTTTCACGTCTCCTAATTCCCTGGAGAAATGCGCCATTGACTTGGGGTGGACTCCCTACTGACGCACCGGGTGGAGTGTGCACAGCAGCTTTGCGTCTTGCTGCTGCGGGTGCCCCTTTATCAAGCCTCTCCAAAAGGAGACCAACCTCAGAGCCTAACATTGTCATTATATTATCCTGGTGCCTCGCTGGCTCACTTAAACTAGAGCACAGAATCATTAATGTCTCTTCCTGCTGTGCGAGCTTTAGTCCCTGAGCACGGAATTCTGTCAAGAACTTGGGCATGGAAATACAGGACACAATTGAAAGAGTCACTCAGGAACATGGTGTGAGGAAAAAGGTTTAATCCAAGACCAGGCAGAGGTCAGTACACAGAAATAAACAGGGATGAGTGAGTACACCACTATCTGTATCTGTCCAACCATCTAAATCAGTGATTTTCAACCTTTTTTGAGCCGCGGCACCCTTTTTATATTTACAAACTCCTACGGCACACCTCTGTCATGTGTCACGTGTCACGCACCACTAACTCGACTGTCTCTACACGGTGCGTTAGCACGTTAGCAAGACGTGCGGTACAGATATGACGTAACATAGTATACTATAGTCATGGAGCTGTATATAAGAACTAGAGAGCGCAGTCCCATTGCTGCACACTAAACGAAAACATCCCTTCATGGACAGCGACATGACGTCTCCTAACCGGGCAAAATATTGACGAAGTACCCGGATGTTAATGCATTTTCAATGGAGATTCGCGACTGAACACACTCAGAAAAATGCTCACAAAATACGTGGTAAAATGCCATTTTGTCCTGGATATCGAGCCAGTAAAATTAAATTACATTAAATTATGTCAGGAAAGTATTAAACTTACTCTGACACACACACATTCTCAAATATTAGTGTTGAAAGTTACACGGATCTGTGCTGTTAAGCTACGCTGCTCGGCTGAGCTGCTGCTGCTGTGTTCAACGCAGCGCGGCTCCTAAAACCATTACAATACTTTTATATATATTATATTTTTACACAATTATCCTTTATTGACCGAGTTTCATTCATGAAGTCAGTGGTGTGTGTGTGTGCACATCTCTGTGTGTGTGGCAGCACAGCGCAGGTCATTAATCTCATTATTTTAAGGTGCAAAAAAAAAAAACTCCCCAGTCTTGTCCAACAATGTTTAGTCACTAACGACAAGAATTTTAACTAGACTTTGGTCTAGCAGTGGAAAATATCAACTAGACATAAGTGAAAATAATGATCCGTGTCATCGGGTGACACAGGTACGGCAGGAGACATACAGCTGTTTATCATCCAAATATCACGGACAAAGTGACAAGAAGAACCAAAACCACTTACTTATGGAAGGAAATATTGTTTCCCTTGTTCCTCCGTTTGTGACTTTGCCAACATGCGCAGCTTTCCGGCATATTCCACCTGTTTCTTGACGAGACTAAGTGAACTTCTATGCACACAAATCACTAACTTGCCCGGAATTAAAATGGCGATCACACCTCCTTGTCGGCACACGGCTCAGCGCTACTGCGCGCTTTGCTGCCATCTACTGGAATAAAAGAGCGTTACCACACTATTACAGCACATACACCCGATAATGGTGATATTTGATAATTGCCCACGGCACCCTAGGGTGCCGCAGCACCCCGGTTGAGAATCACTGATCTAAATGATCTGTATCCGTATCTGTACTCGTAGTGGGCAGTGCCTAAACCGTAAGTGGGCGTGGTTTAACCCAAAATGGCTGGGGCTTAAATCAGTACATTATTTTAATTCTGAAATTGATATGGATTGATCAGAAGTTGCTATATTTATTGTTTATTTGAAAACTATTTACAGAACAGCCTCAAAATTGAGATTCAGATAAATACTTTTGATCACAAAAGTAAGAGAACGATTTGCAGTTTTTTTCTGAAATCAGAACATGAATATTTTTAAGTGTATGAATGAATAACAGAACAGCCTCAAAACTGACATTCAGTGTAATAGGAAATTATGAACTACTAAGTATGCATGAACAAGAGTTGTCACACTCAACACAACTTTCTTTTGTAATTTTATGATCAAACTGTAATTTTTTTCAATTTATTTATTTATTTTTACTACCTAGCGTTCTTGCCATTTTTTTTTCCACACAAAGTTAAACAACATTGATTGAGGTGTGTGTGTGTGCATGTGTGTCTGTCTGTGCATGTGTGTGTGACTGAGTGACTGTGAGAGGGAGAGAGCAGTTGTTTGACTGACCAATTTATTTTTATGAACTGCAGTGAGAAAGTGTCAGATACTGCAGCCATATTCAATAAAAATATTAATATAGGCTACTTTGTGTGTTCAGCTATATGTGTGTAAGTGGTCTGTAAGAGTGTTTATTTTTCAATAATCTCTGTGAACTTCATGCAAACATCCAGTGACGGCAAACAGGGAAATATTATGTCAGCCTTGTTCACTGTATTTTTCTCAAAAGCAGTAGGAGCAAAGTTTTCCAGCTGACTTTATATCACCAACAAAATGAAGAGCAAACGGCTAAAAAATAAATAATGAGAAAAAAAAAAAACCCGACCAGAGGCTGTGACCGATGCGACAGGAGCCGTTTTCACCTCTGTCTTGTCAAAAGCACGGCGTATGATACGAAACAAGTTCAAGTAACGTTAAATATAAAACAAACCAAAAAACAGGTGAGCTGAAGAAACCTTTTAGAGTACTGACAGAGCAACGTGAGGCAGAATCCAGCCAAGCACAGAGAGAGATCCTGTCTGTGTGTGAGAAGCTGCAGTGAGACGTGTCTGCGTAGGCAGGAGCGGGCGCTGTGTGTGACTGGCCATTCACAGAGCGTGAAGACAGTGAGTTAGCCAATGAGAAGTTTTCTTCAGCACAAGCACAGATATTGATGAGTTTTATTCGGATCATGCTCGTGGTTGTCAAAAATGCTTTATCCGCTCACCCCTAATAAACAGTGGTTTCCAAAACATGACAAAAAAATGATGTCTAATAACAGGCAAGAGGTTCAAAACACGGCGTGCCAAAAAACAAACAAGGACTGGAAAAGGCTGGTAGCGAAAAGACAAAGGTACAATGAACTGTCAAAGACATAAGGGAAACAGGACGCTAAAATACAGCAGGTGGTAAAGGGGGAAAATGAGGAACAGGTGTGCAGGAAGATTCAGGAAATGAGGTGTGACAAACAGAAGGGAAACACACTGAGAACCAAACCCCAAACACAAGACAAGAGAATTCAGTGAACACAAACACAAACCAAAAGATAAGCAGTTCATAAAACAAAACATATACATAGTCCCACATAACCAAAGGTCGTCTTGAAATATGACCAGGTATTGTCCACAGAAGGAATAAAGCTAATTCTTTCTCAGATCACACCTGCAACATCTTGTAGAAAACCCTCAACGTTTTTCAGTGAGCACTTAGTTAAAATCATTGGACATTTGACAAAGAGGCCAGAGCTAATCCAAGCAATGACTCAATGATTGCTGAAGTCTTGCCTTAAAACTCCAGTTTAATAGTTTAATGTAAGTGAGTATACCAATGTGACAGATGAAGGTGTTTTCACATGGTGTCTGGTTGGCTCTGCTATAATTTGAAACAGATTAATGCTGTATCACTAAATCTGTTAATATCAGAGACGTGAGGAGCCAGAAATTCACTCAGAGCTGTTGGTGTACATGTTGGTGCAGAAGGCAGTCTGTAGCAAACAGCAATGGAGAGTGAAATGTTTTGACAGTAATGGCTCAGTCACACGGCACATGACGATTCCTGAACGAAGGGAAAAAGTACAAAAAGTCACAATTCATTGAGAAAAGGTGGACGAAAGAGCTTTTATCACTGAACAGCCTGCGAAGCAAGAGTGCAAAAGGGACGAAAGAGGAACTTAACAAAACCAAAGCTAACGATCTCGATGCTTTAAACAAAATGCACCTGGAGCCACTGCTGGAGCAGTGCGTGTCTGCATCTCTGAGCTCCAGGCCTCGGTGTTGGGACGGTGCTCATAGCGCCTGAGTCCTGGAGAAACTGCAAACAGAAGCTGTGGAGATCTGTATGCACGTTGTTGGACCCTGCTTTGCTTCCTCGTCCAGAACAAAAGAGGGATCATCTCCATCATCATCAGAATCCACACTGTCTGACGACACGCTGTGCGGGCCGTCTTGCTCCAAAAAAACAAAACAAAACAAAAAACCTCTGGTGTGCCGTGGTCACTGCTGTATCACTGTATTATGTTCTAATGTTCTAAAGCGGAATAATTATAAATGTAAAGATGATTGAATATATCAGAGCAGTAAACTGGTCAGTCCATGTGAACGCCGCGCATTGACTCTTCATGTGCAGTTATTTCAACCAGCTGCAGCTGATCCACAACGTGAATTCTGCCTTCCAGAACAGCTCTTTATATAATCTTTTGAATCATCTACCTGTTGCCACATGTACATAAGGGGTGGATTGTCATTCCTACACAGATATTGTTATGTTTAATAAAAAATAATTAGCGCATGCAGCAGCTGCTGCTGCCACTGCATTCAAGTACCGTCAGAAATTACACAACTTTTTTGTTGTTTCAAATTCAGCAGTTGCTTGTGGCAAAAGAATTAATTGTATCCACACAAAATATTAATTGTGGCCTATATAAGGTGCCTCAGCCCATTGAAGCTGACCCCCCCACCCAGATAAAATCCAAACAAACTGAGTTTTTCACTGTAATTTCTGACGGTAAATAAATGCAGCAGCAGCCTCAGCACTCACAAACCGGCTTCTGTACTGTGTGAAAACATTCAGCTGCTCAAACAAAGTCAACCTAAGCGACCTAAAAACTAAACAAACGATTAAAAAACGTCAAGAATGACAGCAAAACGAAACATGGAGGAATTGAGGTTTTCGTTGCCCTTTGTTCAAATTTTTCAACAGTTTAAAAATCCTGACGAAGTGCCAGCTGCAGGAACAAAGCTGCGCAAAGGTTAAATGATGCCAACGAAAGTCAACGAAAGTCCAAATTTCTTGTTTTGTCTGGGCTTCGTTGCCCTTCATTAAGTGCCGTGTGACTGGGCCATTAAGTTGTTTTGCTTTTAAGATATACATAACTGAAAGTTACAGACCACACATATCTAAAAGCTAATTTTGAGGGTAAAACTCTCATTATTAAACAAATTAAAACCTTCAGAATTTGATGATTTTATTACCTTTTTCAACTGCTATCATAAAACCTTTTTCTTATGAGACAGTGTGAATCTAACACTAATTAATTCACCAATTCATGAATTTTTTGAGTGGCTACAAGATCAAGAACAAAGAAAAGCATTCTACTGCTCTGAACTGCAAATCAGTTAGTCCCTTCAAATAGGGATGTCCCGATCCGATCACGTGATCGGAAATCGGGCCCGATCACATGGTTTCAGACTTGATCGAAATCGGACGTTGCATCCCGATCAGGAAGCTGATATTGATTTTATCCTCATTATTTTGATCAGCGCTATTTCAGGCTCATTATTGCAGATTAATGGGCCTTTCAGGCGTCAGAGGCGTGAGACACGTTGCTTTTTATAGGCGTCAGAAGCATCGCTTTAGCTCGGCTTTAAAACTGTGCATGTGTCCAAGAAAGAGTACAAGAAGTGTTGTCAAAGTATTTTACCTTTAACTTAATTTTTTACACCAGTTTGATGAAATATTTGAGATATGTTGCCCAAAGAAGGTAATTTGATGGAATTTGGGTTTGCCCATGCCCAAGGTATTAAATGTCAAAAAGATGCACTGAAAAAATACCAAACTGCAACCTCAAAATCATGGTACAAACGGAATGGTGACTGTTCTGTACCCTTAAATCCCTACCATGCCATAAGCCAAAAACACAACAGTGGAGAGTGAGCCGCGCTCTGGGCGGCCATCAACATACATCAACATGCACCATTCGGAACATTTAGACGGCTTTCGGTGGCTTTTCAGTCGTGTGACTATCCGAGAAATTGTTGAAGAGCTGGGCATGTTACAGCCTGTCCTGTGAGACTTCAACACGGAGGCGCTTTTGCTCTGCCATCAGCTTCGTGCCCAAGCCATTGGCATGAATTTCACTGCAACTCTTTTCATGGCCAAATCTTCTGTCACAGTGGAATGTACTGAAAATGTGCTGATGTAAACCTCTTCCACAATTTCTCGGATAGTCACACGATGGTCCCACATCACCACAGCGTTCACTTTGGTCCGGTCATTTCTGCATGTTGATGGCGCGCTCTCCACCGTTGTGCGGCCGTCTTTAAACCGGTTGTACCGCTCCTTAATCTGTGTGATGCCCAGAGGATCGTCACCGAAAGCCGTCTGAATAATCCGAATGGTTTCCACCTGGCTGTGGCCCAGTTTCTGGCAAAATTTGATGCAGTCGCGCTGCTCCAGTCGTTCCGCCATTTCCTTGCAAAGAAAAAACGCAGAGAGACTCCACCCGTCCTCACACAAAGGCTGCTTACAAGCAAATGACGCAATCGACAGGCATGAAAAAACTCACGCATGCACACGAAGGTTCAAGGTTGGCTCATGCAAGCACACGTGATTCAAATCCATCAGGTTTTTGAAAAAAATAAAAAGGTCTGATACGTTTCTAACAGACCTCGTATGTCAGTCAGTATATAAGTAAGCAAGCCAGTGAAGTGGTGAAAATATTAGGTGAAGTCTCTGTTACAAAAATGAATTAAGACAAAAATATCTTAGCAAATGTCATTCAGGCTGAGTGATTCTGTAACTACGTTAGGCATTAATTCTGACAGAAAACTGATGGATACCTATTTTGACATGATCATGCTTGGTTTGCTGTTGCATGGTGTGGATAATGCAAAACATACCGATTCTCTTTTTTGATCTGGTCGCAATTAAAGTGTCTTAGGACCCACTACGCTTAAAGTAATTAATCTGTCACTTACAACTGTTACTGTTACTGAATGCTTTAAATCTGCAGTGATTACACCTCTGAAGAAATCTGGTTTGCTGACTAATTACAGACAAGAATATAATTTACCTGTCTTCTCAAATTGTTTAAATATTAGGTTTACAGCAGCTTATCTCACTTATAATGATCTCTTCGAGCACTTGCAGTTTGCATTGAGAACGTATCACTCCATGGAGACAACATGAAAGTGTTGAATAATCTTGTGGTGAAGTGTTGAATAATCTTATGGTCCTGATGCTGCTGTTGTTGGATCTCAGTACAGCATTTGACATTGGTTAGTTATTGTTGGATGGGCTTGAAAATTATTTTTGTGGAACTGGTCAGGTTCTCCAATGTTTGCTATCATATTTATCTACCTCATCTCAATGTGAAACATTACTTCAGGATTCTCTCTGGTAAAATACAGGCGACCACATAGTTCTGTAATAGGCCCTCTGCTATTCTCTACTTATATACTGTAGCACCTACTGGACTGATAATTTGAAGTTAAGGAATTCATTTTCTCTCTTGTGTGAAGTGTGGAGCAGGTAGCTCAGTGGATAAGATGCTGGCCTGCCAATATGTACGCCTGAATTAAAATCCTATTCATGCTGCCTTTATGTGTCCTTGGACACTTCATCTACATTGCCTCAGTCCACCCAGCTGTAGGTGGGTACCAGCCTTGTCTGTGGAAGTAATCTGTATCAGACCAGTGTCCCATCCAGGGGTAATCATAGAATCCCCCTGGATGGGACAATTTAAACGAGCAGATCATTCTTGACACCATGATCTGTTTCAAACTACAGAATCTGCAGATTATCATCCAGCTCCAATGGGCCTCCAGACCTACACAGGACTTCTTCTGTAGTCACGTTCTCCTTCTCTCCTCTTCTTCGTCACCCAGCAGTAGCCCAGTTTTCACAAGCACCCCGCTGGGCAACAGCACTGAAGGCAGGCGTTGTTAACCCGGTCTCACAGACCGAACGGTCTCCCCCTAAACATTGCTCCGTCCTGCCTTCACTGCGCATGTGTTGTTTGGGACCACAGCAGCTCGTCTGAAGCTCTAAGCGATCAAAGGGAATAATGTGATTATTAACTATTAGATGACAAGGTAAAGCCTCTTAAATCATTCTAAAGTCAGTTTTAAGCAGAAACGAGGCGATAATCCGTGAGTCGCTACTGACACTTTGAAATGACGGAGGCACAATGAACGCAGTAGCTAGCAGCTAGACTGGCTGCGGTGCACTGATTGCTTCCTCTGTCTTTTATTCTAAAATAATGCTGAATTTATGTGGAAATGATTGTTATACAAAAGCTTCAGATATCTCTCACTGAGATATATGATGACTGGATGCAGTTTTAAGCAGAAACAAGGTGATAATCAGTGAACTGCAGCTGACGCACATGGAAACCGTTCAGTCGGCGACACCAGGCCTCGACAATCCAGTATAGAAATTCCATTTTTAGTCTGCATGGTTGGGTTGGCTTGTTTTATGTCAGATGCCCTTCCTAACGCATCCCTACTCATTTATCCGGGCTTGGGACTGGCACTCAGAATGTACTGGCTGCACACCCATGTGGCTGATTGGCTCCCCTCTGGACATCAGTTTTGAGGGAGCATTCAGTTTATTTCCAGGTTCTGGAGGGAGCTCTGCAAGATGATAAATGCAATAATTTCTTGTTGATTGAGAGGGACACCAACCCTGAGGAACACTCCTGGGTTTTGCTAGTAACATGTTTGATTCCTTCGTAATATGCCTTATTTATTTATTTTGTAAATAGATCTCATTTAGTTGTCAGGGGTGCTGGGTTACTATTATATTCACATTGTTTTATTTCTGCTTGAGTTTTATTTGGGCTTCCTCTGGTGTGGTTTATTTCCACAGCCCCCTTCCTGGTCAGGTGTATTCCTGTTTCACATTCACCTACATCCCTGCTTTCTCACTAATTATGTCACTCTTTTGTCTTGATTAAGGTGCCAGAACATCTTGCTCCCATAATTGTGCTTTTCTCCATGTTTGTTTTCCTGTTGCCAACATATTGCTGTCTCATTATGTTTTTGCTTTTAGCCTGTCATTTTTCCACCTCCTGCTTGCTATGTTGATTGCCTCTGTTCTGACCTGCCTGTGTTTTTGGACTGCCTCTTTGATTTGCCCTTCACATACACTGTTGTCCGTTGGACTGTGTGTGTGCTAACCTCTTCCCGCTCAGCATTTTTCATTAAAGTCAGTTTAATTTCACAAATTGTGTATCCCTGTCACACTAACACCATTATATAAACATTTTTTTTTAAATGGTTATGATGATAAATGCTTATATTTGCCTCTAACTCATTTGGCGGCACTACTATCCACTGAGTCATTCCAAGCTGAGTGCCAATTAGGGACCTGTATGTGCAAAATTGCTTTTGTCCTGAGTAAAAAAAAACAAAAACAAAAATGAACTCAACATTTAAAAATAGAGCCCAAGTTGAAAAATCTTGTTCACTTTTAACTAATACAAAATCAAGTATAACACAATAACTATTGACCTCAATTTTTTTTAATGAACATGTCAGTAAACCAGTAAACAGAGAAGGGTGCCTCATGTGTTGGCTAAGGGTGCTACCTCAATGGGTTGCAACAGCTTGTGAACAGCATTTGCAAGGGATTTCGTGCGACGTTCACTGGGTGTCGCTATCCCATCACTTGAATTGCAGGATGTCGCTTGCATCTCACCGGAGATTTGAGCAGTTCAAAGTTGGTGAGGCAACCAAGGTCCATGCCAAATACTCACACTGCCATCATGGGCATCACAAAGCCCTCTCAGTGTAGTCTCCATGACTCATAATGTGAAGGAATTGTGAGAGAACTTTGTAAGGAGTTGATGATGCATGAAAATACATTGTGAGTGACTGGAGAATACATTCAGAGGACTTTGTGATGCTCACAATGGGTCTGAGTATCAGCTGGTCTGCGATGATCGGAGAACAGCACTTTTGGAAGTGGTGGAGTGAGTCTGGCAGCCCTGACTCTGTTGCTAGCCTGGCCATGCATGCAGTTGCAGTGGACTACAGGACACCCATCCGCACAATCAGGACTTATGCAGTGAATGGTTTTTAATTGAGGAGCACAATGGAAGTTATACGTCGCCTCCCTTCTCCAACCCACCTTGCACGCAGGAGGATGGAGGAGGAGGATGTTGCATGTGATCTGTGCCAAATCAACATGCAGATCCACCTCGGATCTGCTGTGGTGACCCCGAGTGAAGAAAACAAGGAAACAGCTGAAGGGACTTACTATGTTATTGCTGAATAAATTAAATCAAATTAAAAGATGAACACACCCGAAGTGCTGCTGGACATCGCAGTGTCACAGAGACATGGCAGTTTCAACGATGTGATTACAAAGCGAAGACAGGAGCATGGATCCTGCGGGGACATCATTCTGCAAGTGGGTGCGTGTGCTGTCCCCACTTTTCTGCCAGTTTTTTAAATTATTATTTAATTTTAGGCATTTATTATTATTTTATTATTTATTTTATTATTATTATTATTTGCAGGACTGTGCCTTCCTGGCTACAGTTGGGGGAATATCCACAACCTCTTTTCACATAATAGCAGGATAACACCAGCCCACAGCCATCCTTGCACTTTGTTTGCAAACATGTCATGTCATAATTTCACTTGTGAGTGTCATTTCACATCTGTGAGAGTGCCGCACAGCATTTGCGTGCAAATCAGTCAGATCCTCAACATTCAAAGATTCAAATGGCACTCACATCATATATATGGGAACATCTTTTGTCCATGCAATATTTAGCTGACATTCAGGCGGCATATGGTAACATGTTGTTAGTACCAATTCAGTGAGATACCAACTGAGAATTTGTCACAATTTTGTGTCTCCAACAGTCACAGCCCAGTGAGATAGTACCATTACTAACATCGTGTTCTAGTAAAATGTCACAATTTGACCTGCTCAAGTGATATTGGGTTCAGTTGTCCTGTCACTGATGACAGAGCTGGAATTGAACTCTCTGGAGTCGTTCGACACGGATACGCTTCAAAGTCACACAACCGAATTAAGCGGTTCTCTCATCAAATTCCCCACACTTTCAGTTTCAGTTTGAATTTTGTTGAAATGCATATTTCAACCTACATACCAGTTTTTTTTTGTTTTTAATTTTATTGATAGACTCAGTAAACCTGATATGATGAATAATTTTCGGCCAGGCATTTCCTGAATTATTATGGTAGTGTGTGGAGCGCCACTCTGTCAATCACTTAGTCCAGCGCACGCGCAAACGGGTGGTTTTCTTTACTTTTCTTCTCTCTGCTAAGAGCACGTATGACAGGAAAAGAAAAAAAAACATGATTCCCGCTTTAACCTTTTGGTGGAAAAGCACTACATTTGGTGTGAAATGGCACACTCAAAGCAATTCCAATCTCTGAGCTGTGATTGCTTTGTTTGGGTTCACTGTGTAAATGCAGTATTTCAGAATGAAAGAAAAGGCACATAAGTGAGGATGTGCTGAAAAAAATGATATCAAACAAAGCAAAGTAAATATTTTATGATAAATTATGAAGGTAAAACCAAAAGTAGTTAAAAATGGCCAATTATACCCTGGACTCCAGAGGCGTTAAGCAGTAAAATTGAACATACTTAGAACACAAATGGACTGCAACACCAAAATTGTTGGCTAAACTATTAACAGCAAACTTATCAAGCACCTTTTCACCACATTTACCTGAGGTTGTATTTCAAGTCCTTTCTGTTATGTCAAAATCACAGACATAATTGCTTTTTACATGTCTTCTGTGTGAATGCTGGTGTAATGGGTAGCCCTGGAATATTCTGTGTAAACTCTCCACAGTTCTCATTTTTCACTAGTCAAAATCAGGTTTAAATAATGACACTATTAATGGAAGGAATCCATTCAAGTGAGACCTTTTATTGCACCTGATGGCTAAATGGCATAGAGTTGTAATTAATGTTAGTTTTCCCACAATCACAAATCAACCACCATGAGAAAGCACTGTTACTTTTAATGATTATGACATTTTTTTTTTTAATGTCAGCTTGATATTCTGTGTTTTTATTCTGAATGAATTTGTGTTCATTACTGTTATGAATGACCTTGTCTGGGGAAGTGTTGCAGTTTAGCAAATAATTATACTAGAAAATACCAGAAAATAATCCAATATAAGATTTAAATCCCCAAACCATGTTCATATGCATGCATAATGGCATTAGACCAGAGGTAAAAGTCCTATTAGAAGTTTAAATTTAGAATATTTTATCTGTGACATTGGTAAAAGTCATAATAAGCCTGCAAGGAACACATTTGCCGATAAGAATGAGGACAAGAGCTCCTAGACCTTCACTGACCTCTGTAATCATTGGGTGGTGAAATTGAGGGTACATTTGCTTTAGGTGTTGGCAATTAATTCAGTCTGGAGCCCACTCCGGACCTTCGTCCCATTTTTACTCTAAAATATGGTGCACCACAGTGCACACTCACAAACAATTCACACACTCAAACACTTTTGTTTCATTCAGAATCCATAACAAGACAACATTCAGGGATGAGGATCTACTGGGTGCAGGGTTGCACAAAGCAGGTTTCCTAAATTATCTGGATCACCTTGCTCAGTGTAACCTAGAATGTGCCTTTTAAATGCATGTTCAGGGTACAACAACACTTACTTGGTTAACTGAACAAATTTGCTTTGTGAGAATAGGAATGTTTCCTTCATCTGATGCATGTTTTTCTTTTAATGAATTCTGAATAGAGCTCATATCGTCACCTTCCTAAAATAATGGCCTAAGTCGTATGACAATATAATGAATAAATTAATAAATCAACAAACCTCAAAATTTCCACCATCACTGCAAAAGCAAACAGAAATCAAACTCTTACATTAAAGGGGAACTCTGGGATTTTCTAAACTGAACATTTTTCAGCTATTTATGGCTTTCACTCTGGCCTTCCTTGGGTTTGGACAGTCACTGACATTGAAGTGAAAACTGGGTAATGTCCTGTTTGTCCCCTGCAAGAAATAAGGGGGACCATTGAAATGGACTCTGTTCATGTGTGCGTGCACCCGTCCGTGCGTCTGTCACATTTTGAGAGCCCTAGATTTTCTTGTTTCCCCTTTCTCAGACATTACTTACCTGTATCATGTACAATCCCAATTCCAGTGAAGTTGGGATGTTGTGTAAAATGTAAATAAGAACAGAATACAATGGTTTGAAAATCCTCCTCAACCTGTATTCAACTGAATACACCATAAAGACAAGCTATTTAATGTTCAAACTGATAGACTTTGTTGTTTTTGAGCAAATATTTGCTCATTTTGAAATGGATGCCTGCAACACATATTTAAAAAGTTAGGACGGGGCAACAAAAGAGTGGGAAAGTTGATCAATGCTGAAAGAACACCTACTTGGAAACAGGTGAGTGTCATGATTGGGTAAAAAAGGAGCATCCCCAAAAGGCTCAGTCATTAGTGTCTTGCTGAAATAAGCAGGGATGTCCCTGAAAAAGATGTTGCTTGGATGGCAGCATGTGTTGCTCCAAAACCTGGATGTACCTTTCAGCATTGATGGTGCCATCACAGATGTGTAAGTTGCCCATGCCATGGGCACTAACACACCCCCATACCATCACAGATGCTGGTTTTTGAACTTTGGGCTGGTAACAATCTGGATGGTCTTTTGTCCATAGGACACGACGTCCATAATTTCCAAAAACAATTTGAAATGTGGACTCATCAGATCACAGCACACTTTTCCACTTTACGTCTGTCCATTTCAAATGAGCTCAAGCCCAGAGAAGGCGGCAGCGTTTCTGGATGTTGTTGATGTATGGCTTTGCTTTGCATGGTAGAGTTCTAACTTGCACCTATAGATGTAGTGGCGAACTGTGTTAACTGATAATGGTTTTGGAAGTGTTCCTGAGCCCACGCGGTAAGATCCTTTACACAATGATGTTGGTTTTTAATGCAGTGCCACCTGAGGGATCGAAGGTCACGGGCATTCAGTGTTGGTTTTTGGCCTTGCCGCTTACATGTAGAAAGTTCTCCAGATTCTCTGAGTCTTCTTATTATATTATGGACTGTAGATGATGGAATCCCTAAATTCCTTTCAATTGAATGTTGAGAAACATTGTTCTTAAACAGTTGGACTAGTTTCTCACACAGTTGTTCACAAAGTGGTGATCCTCGCCCCATCTTTGCTTGTGAACGGCTGAGCCTTTTGGGGATGCTCCTTTTATACCCAATCATGACACTCACCTGTTTCAATTAACCTGTTCACCTGTGGAATGTTCCAAACAGGTGTTCTTTGAGCATTCATCAAGTTTCCCAGTCTTTTGTTGCCCCTGCCCCAGTTTTTTTCAAATGTGTTGCAAAATATTTGCACAAAAACAAAAAAGTCTATCAGTTTGAACATGAAATATCTTGTCTTTGTGGTGTATTCAGTTGAATATAGGTTGAAGACGATTTGCAAATTGTATTCTCTTTTAATTTACATTTCACACAATGTTCCAACTTCATTGGAATTGGGGTTGTATGACATGGAACTGTTGTGCCAGGCCATGACAACATTAATAAACATGAATCTCACCTCCAACAGCAGTCCAGTCGTGTTTCACAGCGCGGACATTGACATGGAGCCGAAACCGGTAGCCTGTGGTTAAAATCCTCTCACCCAAAATAAAAAATAAATTCCATTTGTTAATCCAGCCATCGTGGTGTCCAGAGTTGCGCTGTGCTCCTGAAGTGAGCAAAACGAAAAAATAAATTAAAGTTCACTAGAATGCTCTGTCTGAGGCATGGAACAGCATGGCCCAGTGCAGTGGCACTAAGCATGCGCACTGCGCATGCGCTCTTAGTGGCCCATATATGCACACACACACACACACACACAGACACACGCGCATGTGCACATGAGGAACACAGCGCTCCAGTCCCGTGTTTGCCATCCAGATGTTTGGATATCGGGCAGTCTGCAGTGCCTTTTATGGCCGTCTGACAGCAGTCTGTGTAATCTAAAGTGTTGTCTACATACGCTTTGGATGCCATCACACAGGTGTGGACGAGGTACTCTGGATATGTTCTGACACTGTTGACTGCTTTTCCTCTCCACTGCGTCAGATTATGTCAAAATTTGCCTTGTCAGGTATGGTTCCTCCACATTCTTTCTCAGCTCAGTCTCACATTTTTTTTGTGCTCCTGTGACAAATGAGTCAAATTTTCATGACAGGGTTTTTTTTTTTTAAACTCACTATTCCTAACCCTACACCTACCTCCAACCTTAACCTTAACCATAACCTAATCCTACTCCTTCCCCCCACCCTAACCATAACCACCCCTGACGCCCCCCCCCCCCCCCGCCCCCGCTTCACTTTTAATTTCGTACAGCCATCATGGAATGAATTAGAATTAATTCCTGCTGCTATGACGAAAATGAGGTGCTTTTCGTCACAATATCACAAACCAGTAGATTAATGTATATTTCGTGCTGCTGAATCATGACTTGAGACTGGGTTGTTCTTGCTATGTGTGATGGGGCTTTAGGGTGTAATTTTTTTGAATATATGATGATAAAAAATGTACTGTTTTGGTTGTTTTCCTTGAACCGGGAATTTAATTTAATTTATTTTTTAATTTAATTTAATTTATTTTAATTTAATTTTAATTTATTTTCCTTTATATAGCACCAAATCACAACAGAGTTGCCTCAAGGCGCTTCACACAGGTAAGGTCTAACCTTACCAACCCCCAGAGCAACAGTGGTAAGGAAAAACTCCCTCTGAGGAAGAAACCTCAAGCAGACCAGACTCAAAGGGGTGACCCTCTGCTTGGGCCATGCTACAAACAGAAAATTACAGAAATAATTCACAGAACAATTCATGGATGAATATACAAGAATTGCTGTTTGTGCACAGGACAGGAGGGTCGCCAACACAAACACAACTCCCATCTCTGGATGGACCTGCACCTTAAGCAGAGAAAAAAATCAGGCATCAGAAAGACAAAAAATACTGTATAATTTGCCAGCATTAATCAACAAGAAAAACAGAAGAAATACTAAGGTGATCGCCGACCGCTAGCCTTAAGCTTCACTAAAAGATCCAGAATTTATGTGAAGTTGAGGCTGCGGCCCGCTCCAATTACTAATAACATGAATTAAAAGAGTAAAAAGTGTAAAACAAAACTCAAACTCAAAAAAACAAACAAAAAAAAAAAACAAAACTCTACCAGTGCTGGGGGGTTCCCATGATGCACTGTTTCTTTCTCTTTTTGCTCTGTATGCACCACTCTGCATTTAATCATTAGTGATCCATCTCTGCTCCCCTCCACAGCATGTCTTTTTCCTGGTTCTCTCCCTCAGCCCCAACCAGTCCCAGCAGAAGACTGCCCCTCCCTGAGCCTGGTTCTGCTGGAGGTTTCTTCCTGTTAAAAGGGAGTTTTTCCTTCCCACTGTAGCCAAGTGCTTGCTCACAGGGGGTTGTTTTGACCGTTGGGGTTTTACATAATTATTGTATGGCCTTGCCTTACAATATAAGGCGCCTTGGGGCAACTGTTTGTTGTGATTTGGCGCTATATATAAAAAAAACAAAAAAAATTGATTGATTGATTGATGCTAGCCATATGAAAGGGAAAATGAGTGCGTCTTAAGTCTGGACTTGAAAGTCTCCACAGAATCTGATTGTTTTATTGACGCAGGGAGACCATTCCACAGAACAGGGGCACGATAAGAGAAAGCTCTGTGACCCACAGACTTCTTATTCACCCTAGGGACACAAAGTAGTCCTGCACCCTGAGAACGTAAAGCATGGGCCGGTACGTAAGGTTTAATTAGGTCAGCGAGGTAGGGAGGTGCCAGTCCATGAATAATTTTATAGGTTAGTAGCAGAACCTTAAAATCTGATCTCACTGGGACAGGAAGCCAGTGAAGAGACGCCAAAATGGGTGTAATGTGGTTGAACTTTCTGCTTCGTGTCAAAAGTCTGGCTGCAGCATTTTGAACCAACTGGAGAGCCCTAATGCTAGACTGCGGTAAACCAGAAAATAGAACATTGCACTAGTCCAATCTAGAAGAGATGAACGCATGGATCAGGGTCTCAGCATCAGCCATAGACAGGATGGGACGAATCTTCGTTATATTTCACAGGTGGAAGAAAGCAGTCCTAGTAAAGTAGGATCACTTGAATTTACATATTCTTGATGGAACTGTTGTACTTTAAGTTGTCTCCCTGCTACAGACCGGCATTTCCATTCATGATTTTTTTTTTTTTGTAGTTCATTAAGGCAATGTGGTTGTTTTCAGAACACACTAGTTATGATACATGAGGGAACGATTCTCCTTCATGAACCATCTCATCAGTGCCACTTTGCTGCAGGGAGACAGGTTCACACAGTACCACACCACGTTTCCTGAAGATGCCCTCAGCAACACCTTGGAAGGCCTACCCGATGCTCAATGGAAGCAAGCTGAAGACAGAGCTCAGTCTTATCTACAGCAAGGAGTAGTTCAAGGCTTGCCATGGTGCTGTGGACTTTTACCAGTTGTTCATGGAAAATAATCTTGGAGAGGCCTTTTCAGAGACTGTTACTCAACTAAAGACCCTCAACACCACACCCATGACCACTGCAGAGGCTGAGAGGTGCTTCTCCACCTTGAAAAGTGCTTCTCCACCTTGAAAAGAATCAAAACTTTTCTCAGAAACGCCACGAATGAGGACAGGCTGAATGCACTGGCCATGCTGTCAACAGAAAAGAAACTAGTGACGGCGCTGACGGGCAGCAATAAAGTAGGTTGTACTGTGATTTTGATTTGTCTTTAGTTTGTTCTTTTGTTGCCCCCGTATGAAGTGCATTTTTATTTTCTTTCCTCAAAAGGTGCACCCCCTTAAAATTTTTAGCACCAGCCGCCACTGACTAATCTTGACCTGGGCCAAGATGAGTAGCTTTGTTAGCAAATGAAATACACCTGGCAAACACAAATCAATCTGCGTAATCCAATACCATGTTTGATTTCAGAGATTATTTCATTTGATAATATCTATTTTGGTCACCAATCAATTACACTGTTACTTAAAACTTTATATACACCTGCTCCTGCTTTATATTTGTTGTCATAGCTATGATTGCAATATTTTCCATGCTTTGTCATCATTCATTAAAAAAAACCCTAAGCAGCTTATTGTGAATTAAATCCATTCAGCATGTATAATGAGGAGAGCTTGTGTAAATTTCTGTGACATAATCACCCAAATCAAAGTGAGACAAACTGAAATTTGTATGTAAAATCTATTCTTTTTTTGCATTACTAACACTAGTGTGATGCTTGATTTTGTGAGATGTATTTTTTTTTATTATTATTTAAGTTATTACATTAACAATTTAAGCTCATGGAAATTTTTCAGAATTGTATGGTTGAAAATTGCCATGTCTCTGCACGCTTTGTTTTAATGCAATCATACAGCCTGTTTAGAATAATTATAATCAGCCTCAACTGGTTGAAACCTAAACATTGTGTGACCGTGCAGAAGTGACAGCGAATATTGTGTGTATAGAACTGGTCAAGTGAATTGTTAAATTGTAGGAAAGACAAGAACACAGAGGTTTGACTTTTGCGGCAGGGATGTACCGAACATGAACAATGTGCACTCAGTGGGCAGGAAAATTGATGACAGCATATATCTGCAGGCTGTACACTGCAGTGTTAAAGATGTCACACTGCTGCTGGTGACAGTGGTGCAGGAGCAATGAAAAACAGAAATGGACAAGCCTTGATATTCAACAGCAGGGCACTTTTGAATTGTCACTTTTTTTTTTTCCATGACAGCCCCACAACCTTGACATATCTTGGATGGTCCAGTTTTGCTCTCTTTACTGACTAACAGACCTGATCTGTCCTGGTAAAGACATATGCATGCTGCAGTTTTTTTTTTTTTTTTTTTTTTTGCATCACATTTTTCTGAACAGGAGCAGCAAGGGGTCTGTTCCGTGGGGAGGGCAGAATCTGTAGAGTGACACGCATGGATGAGCTGAGCTCCAGCAAGCGCTGGAGACAGATTTCACCTTTCACCATCTAATACCCAGGATGCACACCTACAGAAAGAAAAATATATATATATGGGTGACACCTGCTTGAGACTCAACATTGGACCCCGCACTCCCCTTGCTGTTACCTCCTACGGCTGTAGATGGCACTGCGCAGCTGTTTGTCAAACACTGCAAATAAAGGCGATTCTGTGTCTTTGTGACTGACCCAGCATGTCTATCTGAATCCACTGCTTGGTTGTGAAAAGCAACAAATGCTTCATTTCACTCATATGTTATCCCCCTCTCTCTCTTTTTTTTTTTTTTTGTAATTTTTGTTTTTCACAGACAATTGTACACCTAGAAAATGGTACTTTGTCTTGTCACTGGGCCAGTAACAGATAAAGTGTGAATTTTTTGTAATAATGGCTTACGCTTGATTATTTGTGAACCCCTCTCACTCCCTCTCCCCCATCTCCCCACACAGACTCACAACACTTGTCTAAATGAAAAGCCAAATAACCTTGGTCCAACCTCTGGCATAATAGCCAAAGCCAAGCTCCAAATCTGGTCAAGGTCAATGCATTACCTGTTCCTGAATGGTTTCCATTTGATCCCATTTTGCTTATTATACAGCAAGCTAGATATGACCCACCTGGATACATTAGTCACCCCTCTGCAGCCCCTCCATCCTGCTCCTCTGGATATGTCACACAAAGGACAAAAAGGAGCAGTGCAAGCCGGTAAGGGAAGCCTGAGCTGCCGTATTATCTCTCCTCCTGAAATTTATCATTTTATATCAGTGTTGCTTGTTTGGACTCTAGCAGATGCTGAGGATGGCTGCTTATGCACGAAGCTACATTATGTCAAACCTACCAGTGGCAAATACAAGCAGCTCCATTACTTTGAACATGTACAAAGATTTTGCTATTTTGGGTAATTAGTGCATTGATAGCAAAAGTGAATCATGAAAATCAGGTTAAATTGCATGCTGCTCGCTTTGGCTTATGGTTATTTATATCACAATTGTGAAGGTTTAGCACACACAGACACACACACACACACACTTATGAAGAAAACACTTTGGAACAATCTGGATCCAGTGTTGTAGACCAAACAGTCCCCCCTAAAAATTGGTCCGCCCTGCCTTCACTGCACATGTGTCATTTGGGACCACAGCAGCTCCTCTGAGACTGAGTCTCTACACCCAAAGTGATGAAAGGGAATAATGTGATTATTACCCATCAGATGACAAAGTAAAAGCTCTTAAATCATTTTAAAGTCAGTTTTAAGCAGAAACGAGGCCATTTTAAGCAGAAAAGAGGCGATAATTGGTGAGTTGCTACTGACAATCTGAAATCACAGAGGCGCTCTGAAGGCAGCAGCTACAGCTCAGCTGGCTGCTGCGCTCTGATCGCTTCCTCTGTCTTTTATTATGAAATAATGCTGAATTTATGTGGAAATAAAACAAAAGCTTCAGATATCTGTCGCTGAGACAGATGGTGACTGGAGTGCAGTTTTATGCAGAAACGAGGTGATAATCGGTGAACCACGGCTGATGAACAGAAATGCGCAGTGAAGGCAGGGCGGACCGATTTTTACAGGGGACCGTTTGGTCTGCAACACCGGATCACCTCCAAAATTCAGTGGAGTCTTACATGCCCTAATATCTGCGATGCAAACGTGGTGAGAATCTGTGAAGTAGTTTTGACGTAATACTTCAAAGCCTATCCAGATCCAGATCACCTCCAAAATTCAGTGGAGTTTTCTATGCCCTAATGACTATCTGTGGTGCCAATTTGGTGAGAATCCGCAAAGTAGTTTTGATGTAATCCTGTAAAGTGAAACTTCATACAGAATCTGGATCCAGATCCAGATGACCTCCGAAACTGAATGGAGTCTTCCTTGGCCTAATATCTATCTGTGGTGAAAATATCATCAAACTCCATGCAATCGTTTTGACGTAATGTTGCCAACAGTCAGACAGACAAATAAGTAAATAAACACTGATGATTTTTTTATGTCCTTGGCGGATGTAATCACTCAACAACACGTATTACATTTCACTTCATTATGTAATATAACCTACATTTTGTAATACTCTGCCATATTCTGTAACAAAGAGCACAATCACAATATGTACTATTATAAATAATATGCAGCAATGCATCAGCGTTAATGTTATTAAGAAACAAGATAATGTAGACAAATGGAGATGGTGATATTGATATGCACAATTGTGTTCTTTGAATGAGTATTCATTCATTCATTTAGAAAATACCTGCTTACTTCAATCAAGTAGAAATCTTATTCCAGATATCATAGGGGAAGAGGCGGAGTACACCTGGGAAAGGATGCCAGGGCCACATATAGACAGACAAATGCACTTGCACACACATCTCAGGTCAATTTAGAGTCACCAGTTCACCAAACCTGCATGTCAATGAAGTGGTAGGAAGTCAGATGACCCAGAGGGAATCCAGGTGAACCACATGTAAACTCCACACAGAAAGGACCAGGTGGGAAGCAATCCCATGACCTTCTTGCTGTGAGGCAGCTGTTCTGTGAGGCAGCAGGACATAATACTGGATTATTTTATTCACTGTCTGTATGGTTTAGAGTGTGTTGCCCTTAACTCCACAGTATTTGCATCACAATTTGTTGACATATTCCAGTGTTAATGTGTGTCCAGATGAAAGCATCAATTTTGGCTGGTTACTGTGGTTGCATAATGAAAAGACAATTTATTCCCTTTTAATGGGTTATTACCTAATGCTGTGTTATCACATAATGTGTTGTTCCACACCCATACAACAGTGGGCCATATCACGAACACCCTCGGGGGCGTATCTGTATGTGTGCTCAAAGTGAAAAACACAGAAATCCTGACCAGGTAAATATGTTGTGTTTATCACAAAATGTACAGTGTTGGCAGTCTCACAAATACAAAGGGCAGATTAAAATAAAACAATCAAACAAAAAGAAGGAGAATAATAACAACACATCCTAGACAGTTCTTGAGCAAAAATCCTGTAGAATGATGAGACAGAGATCTACTTATAGTAGAATGACGGAAAGAGTGTTGAAAATGGAAACAAATGTGCAGGATCTACAGTATCAACCCAGTCTCACGGCAGTTCGTGGGACTGGGTTACGAAAAGTACATTAATCTATGGGTTCGTGACGTGGGTATGAAAATGGGACACTTTTCGTAATGGGGGGCACAAATTAATTTTGTGACGGGGGTACAAAATGTGGGGTGAATGGGGGGTCTGGGGGGGTTGTGGTTAACATTTGGGGAGTGAGACACTTACACTGTGGCTATGGTTATAGTTAGGAGGAGAGGAAGATTCTAAATAGCAAAATTTAAAAAAGTGTCATGAAAAGCGGGCACTTTTTGTCGGAGGCATGAAAAAAAAACATGAGACCAGGCTGGAAGTATAACGCCTCATCTGTGACATACAATACAGAATGGATTGGGTGTTCAATAGAATGGGTGTCCTTTGCCAAGTCATTTGCCTAACTTGAATTCAATTAAGCAGCTATTCCCTTGCTGAAGGCATTGTCAATGATGATAACTCAGTCAGATAATCTTGTAGTAAAGGTGAAATCTGGATTTTTATATAATTTTGGATTGAACATTTGATTTGGGACAAAAGAACGATGATAATCAGTCTAGAACTGAGTTAGAACATTAACCCTGCCAGGAACTAAACAGCTATACCATGCAAGACTGTTGTGTGCTGCCTTAGTTCCTGCCTGGTCCAGCCTTTTTGTCCTCTGTGTGTTTTCAGGTGCTGTGCCATGGATCTGATTGCTTCACCTGACGCTCATCACGGGCAGCGTATATAAACTCTGGTTCAACTCTTCCATCTTCGCCAGGAACTCAGTTCTCATGACATGGTATCAGGCTCCTCTATTTGTCTGCATAGAGTTCTGAGTGTTCCTATGCAATCCTTTTTTCCAAGCTTAGTGCTTAATACGTTCTGGAACAGCTTTATGAGCTTTTTGAGCTGTTGGGCGTTCCTACGTCTTTTTGTGCTCTAGTGCGTCGTCATGCTACGCACCTGTTCCTCTGCTCCTCTACAGTGATCTTGCACTCAGTCAGCTCCTTGGGCAGCCACCTGGCTCCGGTCTCCAGCATCACGTCCTTCCTCGCTCCCTGTCTCAGGTTTTCCAACTTCACCATCCATCCTGGTCATCTCCACTTCAATCTCTGGTTCTGCTTCCACCAGACTGTTTCAACATTGGTCCAGTCTGAGTCTCCACGTGCTAGGCCTCCTTGCACATTTCCAAAAATAATTCTGTATTTCAATTCAGCATTCTTTATGCAATAAATCCGTGTTTGCTAATGTATCTCAGACTACCGTTTTTGAGTCCATCCATTTCCGTTTGGATTCCAGCCGCCACACAAGACTACAAAAGCTAAAAACATCAACTTAAGCTGCTTCTTGCCACCACAGAATAGATGAAAATGTAACTATATTATGTCTGACAGACTTGTACTGTGTAGAAGCAGGGCCAGTATCATTAAAAAAAAAAACTTTTACTGGCCTCTACTGGTGGTTGGCTCTCACTGCGGTATTGTATCACTTCCTGTTCCGGAGCACAGCTGTGTTTTGCTGTATTTGTTAGCTGTTTAATCTGTGCAGTTAGATTGATCTAGTTACCTAGATAACGATTTGTTTCACAGTGTAATCTTCACGTGCCTTAACTAAAGCACTCCCTCTGCTGAATCGCCTCTAAATTATTTACACATTATTCACCTTCTGTGTTTTTAGGAATCCGCTAGCTTAGCGCAGCTACTAGCTCTTAGCCGGTTTAGCATGGCGGCTTCTCCTGTCTCTCCTGCACTTTTCTGCTCTGGGTGTGAAATGTTTAGTTATTCCTCGGCCTCCTTTAGCAGTAATGGTACTTGTAATAAGTGTAGCTTATTCGTAGCTTTGGAGGCCAGGCTGGGCGAATTGGAGACTCGGCTCCGCACCGTGGAAAATTCTACAGCTCACCAGGCCCCTGTAGTCGGTGCGGACCAAGGTAGCTTAGCCACCGTTAGTTTCCCTCTGGCAGATCAAGAGCAGTCGGGAAAGCAGGCCGACTGGGTGACTGTGAGGAGGAAGCGTAGCCCTAAACAGAAGCCCCGTGTACACCGCCAACCTGTTCACATCTCTAACCATTTTTCCCCACTCGACGACACACCCGCCGAGGATCAAACTCTGGTTATTGGCGACTCTGTTTTGAGAAATGTGAAGTTAGCGACACCAGCAACCATAGTCAATTGTCTTCCGGGGGCCAGAGCAGGCGACATTGAAGGAAATTTGAAACTGCTGGCTAAGGCTAAGCGTAAATTTGGTAAGATTGTAATTCACGTCGGCAGTAATGACACCCGGTTATGCCAATCAGAGGTCACTAAAATTAACATTGAATCGGTGTGTAACTTGGCAAAAACAATGTTGGACTCTGTAGTTTTCTCTGGGCCCCTCCCCAATCGGACCGGGAGTGACATGTTTAGCCGCATGTTCTCCCTGAATTGCTGGCTGTCTGAGTGGTGTCCAAAAAATGAGGTGGGCTTCATAGATAATTGGCAAAGCTTCTGGGGAAAACCTGGTCTTGTTAGGAGAGACGGCATCCATCCCACTTTGGATGGAGCAGCTCTCATTTCTAGAAATCTGGCCAATTTTCTTAAATCCTCCAAACCGTGACTATCCAGGGTTGGGACCAGGAAGCAGAGTTGTAGTCTTACACACCTCTCTGCAGCTTCTCTCCCCCTGCCATCCCCTCATTACCCCATCCCCGTAGAGACGGTGCCTGCTCCCAGACCACCAATAACCAGCAAAAATCTATTTAAGCATAAAAATTCAAAAAGAAAAAATAATATAGCACCTTCAACTGAACCACAGACTAAAACAGTTAAATGTGGTCTATTAAACATTAGGTCTCTCTCTTCTAAGTCCCTGCTAGTAAATGATATAATAATTGATCAACATATTGATTTATTCTGCCTTACAGAAACCTGGTTACAGCAGGATGAATATGTTAGTTTAAATGAGTCAACACCCCCGAGTCACACTAACTGCCAGAATGCTCGTAGCACGGGCCGAGGCGGAGGATTAGCAGCAATCTTACATTCCAGCTTATTAATTAATCAAAAACCCAGACAGAGCTTTAATTCATTTGAAAGCTTGACTTTTAGTCTTGTCCATCCAAATTGGAAGTCCCAAAAAACAGTTTTATTTGTTATCATCTATCGTCCACCTGGTCGTTACTGTGAGTTTCTCTGTGAATTTTCAGACCTTTTGTCTGACTTAGTGCTTAGCTCAGATAAGATAATTATAGTGGGTGATTTTAACATCCACACAGATGCTGAGAATGACAGCCTCAACACTGCATTTAATCTATTATTAGACTCAATTGGCTTTGCTCAAAATGTAAATGAGTCCACCCACCACTTTAATCATATCTTAGATCTTGTTCTGACTTATGGTATGGAAATTGAAGACTTAACAGTATTCCCTGAAAACTCCCTTCTGTCTGATCATTTCTTAATAACATTTACATTTACTCTGATGGACTACCCAGCAGTGGGGAATAAGTTTCATTACACTAGACGTCTTTCAGAAAGCACTGTAACTAGGTTTAAGGATATGATTCCTTCTTTATGTTCTCTAATGCCATATACCAACACAGTGCAGATTAGCTACCTAAACTCTGTAAGTGAGATAGAGTATCTCGTCAGTAGTTTTACATCCTCATTGAAGACAACTTTGGACGCTGTAGCTCCTCTGAAAAAGAGAGCTTTAAATCAGAAGTGCCTGACTCTGTGGTATAACTCACAAACTCGCAGCTTAAAGCAGATAACCCGTAAGTTGGAGAAGAAATGGCGTCTCACTAATTTAGAAGATCTTCACTTAGCCTGGAAAAAGAGTCTGTTGCTCTATAAAAAAGCCCTCCATAAAGCTAGGACATCTTACTACTCATCACTAATTGAAGAAAATAAGAACAACCCCAGGTTTCTTTTCAGCACTGTAGCCAGGCTGACAAAGAGTCAGAGCTCTATTGAGCCGAGTATTCCTTTAACTTTAACTAGTAATGACTTCATGACTTTCTTTGCTAATAAAATTTTAACTATTAGAGAAAAAATGACTCATAACCATCCCAAAGACGTATCGTTATCTTTGGCTGCTTTCAGTGATGCCGGTATTTGGTTAGACTCTTTCTCTCCGATTGTTCTGTCTGAGTTATTTTCATTAGTTATTTCCTTCAAACCATCAACATGTCTATTAGACCCCATTCCTACCAGGCTGCTCAAGGAAGCCCTACCATTATTTAATGCTTCGATCTTAAATATGACCAATCTATCTTTATTAGTTGGCTATGTACCACAGGCTTTTAAGGTGGCAATAATTAAACCATTACTTAAAAAGCCATCACTTGACCCAGCTATCTTAGCTAATTATAGGCCAATCTCCAACCTTCCTTTTCTCTCAAAAATTCTTGAAAGGGTAGTTGTAAAACAGCTAACTGATCATCTGCAGAGGAATGGTCTATTTGAAGAGTTTCAGTCAGGTTTTAGAATTCATCATAGTACAGAAACAACATTAGTGAAGGTTACAAATGATCTTCTTATGGCCTCAGACAGTGGACTCATCTCTGTGCTTGTTCTGTTAGACCTCAGTGCTGCTTTTGATACTGTTGACCATAAAATTTTATTACAGAGATTAGAGCATGCCATAGGTATTAAAGGCACTGCGCTGCAGTGGTTTGAATCATATTTATCTAATAGATTACAATTTGTTCATGTAAATGGGGAATCTTCTTCACAGACTAAGGTTAATTATGGAGTTCCACAAGGTTCTGTGCTAGGACCAATTTTATTCACTTTATACATGCTTCCCTTAGGCAGTATTATTAGACAGCATTGCTTAAATTTTCATTGTTATGCAGATGATACCCAGCTTTATCTATCCATGAAGAAAGAGGACACACACCAATTAGCTAAACTGCAGGATTGTCTTACAGACATAAAGACATGGATGACCTCTAATTTCCTGCTTTTAAACTCAGATAAAACTGAAGTTATTGTACTTGGCCCCACAAATCTTAGAAACATGGTGTCTAACCAGATCCTTACTCTGGATGGCATTACGCTGACCTCTAGTAATACTGTGAGAAATCTTGGAGTCATTTTTGATCAGGATATGTCATTAAATGTGCATATTAAACAAATATGTAGGACTGCTTTTTTGCATTTAAGCAATATCTCTAAAATTAGAAAGGTCTTGTCTCAGAGTGACGCTGAAAAACTAATTCATGCATTTATTTCCTCTAGGCTGGACTATTGTAATTCATTATTATCAGGTTGTCCTAAAAGTTCCCTGAAAAGCCTTCAGTTAATTCAAAATGCTGCAGCTAGAGTACTAACGGGGACTAGAAGGAGAGAGCATATCTCACCCATATTGGCCTCTCTTCATTGGCTTCCTGTTAATTCTAGAATAGAATTTAAAATTCTTCTTCTTACTTATAAGGTTTTGAATAATCAGGTCCCATCTTATCTTAGGGACCTCATAGTACCATATCACCCAAATAGAGCGCTTCGCTCTCAGACTGCAGGCTTACTTGTAGTTCCTAGGGTTTGTAAGAGTAGAATGGGAGGCAGAGCCTTCATCTTTCAGGCTCCTCTCCTGTGGAACCAGCTCCCAATTCAGATCAGGGAGACAGACACCCTCTCTACTTTTAAGATTAGGCTTAAAACTTTCCTTTTTGCTAAAGCTTATAGTTAGGGCTGGATCAGGTGACCCTGAACCATCCCTTAGTTATGCTGCTATAGATTTAGACTGCTGGGGGGTTCCCATGATGCACTGAGTGTTTCTTTCTCTTTTTGCTCTGTATGCACCACTCTGCATTTAATCATTAGTGATTGATCTCTGCTCCCCTCCACAGCATGTCTTTTTCCTGGTTCTCTCCCTCAGCCCCAACCAGTCCCAGCAGAAGACTGCCCCTCCCTGAGCTTGGTTCTGCTGGAGGTTTTTTCCTGTTAAAATGGAGTTTTTCCTTCCCACTGTTGCCAAGTGCTTGCTCACAGGGGATCGTTTTGACCGTTGGGGTTTTTATGTAATTATTGTATGGCCTTGCCTTCAATATAAAGCGCCTTGGGGCAACTTTTTGTTGTGATTTGGCGCTATATAAATAAAATTGATTGACTGATTGAAAGTCACGGCATCATTGTTCCTTGTGACTGATTGTAATATGACAACATTGAAAAGAGAAGAGTTAAGCGAAAGACTATTGCTTAATACCTGGCAAAAATATAGTTTGTGGTTTATTTCTGAACTAGGAACACAGCCTCCTGGTGGTACAGCATTGTATCTGCATGCTGACATTACTGGAATACATGTTTCCATTTTTGATTTTGTCACACGTGTGACTGAACAAAGAATAATGTAAAAGATTTCACACATTAATCAGTCACTATGAAAAATGTCAAAGCACGGCAAAACATCTGACCACTGAAATTTTCATCTGTGCTGTCTACTCCACTACAAATAACCTCACCATGTCTTGAGTTGCCATGCCTTCACAGTACACTGCTATTTTTTGGGGGGGGGGGGGGGGGGGGGGGGGGGGTTCTACTACTTACATTTTACATTCAGAGCCCTACCACTTTTAAATACTTCTATAAAAATGTATAAATAATTTATAAATAGATTAGACAAGCCTCACTCAAACTAAATAGGTACTTAAGCTTTTATTCTGGAGTGCTCCTTGTGTGACATCTTTTATTATTTTGTTTTCATTGGCTTTTGTCTATTGACAGATGTGTCAAATAGAAAAGTAGAACATATCTGTTTTGTATTTTGATTCTGTAAATGTTGCACCTCTAATCACTTCTGGAATCAGTGAGGACTGTTTTATTTGGACCCTTTTTTCTCTCTCCCGTGTGCTGCATGAGGTGGAGAACATATTTGGAACAGCTTAAAAGGTATTTATTTGTAATGTTGTTTATATTATTGTTATGGTTTGGACGCGGATTGAGGAGCGATCCAGCGTCTGACTGAACCCAGCATCAAATAACCAGAAGCAGTTCCAAAAGAAACAAGTTTTATTTTTTTCCTCTAGTGCTGTACATGTAATACTAAACAAAACTGGTAAGGTGAAGAGGCGGCGCGCTTTCTCAGCGTCTCAATACATCAGAGCCCGAACGTTTTGGACTCAGGAATTCTGCCGACACCCCCCCCCCAGGTGGCTTTTCCCAGGACTGTACTCTGTGAAGGAGGAACAGAGGTGAGGTTATTCAACACTGTTACCACGAAATATTATTTAGAGGCACACTTATCAGCTACACGTTCAGGTCTGCTTTCGCATTTAGTTCAAAAGGGCTGCTGCTCACAGCTAGTGGAGGATAATCAGTCCGCGCGCCACTGCCGTGAGGAGCAAACCAACAATTTTCACCAATATTTAATTATAGCTGCACAAAAACACCAAATTGCAATTACAGATAAGCCTTGCAGAATAATCACCTCTGATGTGTGCTGACCGCGTTTGCCTCTCACCCTCGTCCTCCTTCACAGGCGCAATGTCAGAATCTGGAGCGGCCCTCAGCGTCCCCAAACGATCGTCACATGGTCGTATTCTCCTGCAATTCAGCCCTGATCACTGCTGGCTTAAATGCAGCTCTTCATTTCTTCATTGGCACCAGCTGAGAGTCCTTAGATCTGCATGTGAATGCCACAGGTGTTGTAGATCGTCCTGATAGAGAGCCGCACGTGAGTGCAACAGGTGCAGCAGATCACCGTAACAGAGGTGAGAGACTCTTCTGCAGCACACTCTCCCCAGAGATCAGCCCCAAACCACCTGGGAGGAAAATAAACACAAAAACAGCAAAACAATGCCCAGCCAAACCCCCCAACACACAACAGTACCCCCCCGTCAACGGGAAGCCTCCCGGCGACCGCACAGACCTGACCCAAAAACAGCCCCTGTCATCGGGGTCCAAAGCAGGAGCCGGGCAGCAACGACGCCCCCAGAGTCCACAGTAGGCAACAGGGCCGGGAGATGCGGCTGGAAGGCCGGCTGGCATCAAAACAAAAACACCCCCCAAACAACTCCAAAAGAGTCCCAACACAACCCAACATAAAAACAAAAACACAGAAAAAAAACCCCAGCATCCCCCCCAGAGAACACCACAAACACACCCCAGGAAGCACACCGGGGAAAACACAAAAGAAAAACACAACACCCACCCCAACACCTCCCCAGGGTACCGTCCCATCAAACCCCGGGAAGAAACGAAAAACATACAACCTCAAAAAACCCAACAAAGCCCCACAACACAATATAACACAAGCTACAGTAAAAAAAAACACAATCAACACCCTCCCTTCAACATGTAGAGGTCAACTCACCCCAGAGGACATTCTCGTCAACTCCGGGAGTAACAACCATGGCTGGGGCCATCCAGGAATCCCCAGGCGTATACGGGAGCCTTAATGCCCCCCAGAGGACTGTCCCATCAAACCCCAGGAGACACCCCCACGACCCAGAAACCCCCACCCCAGCCAAACACGGCCAGTTGGCCCCAAAGTCAAACTCCCCCCCCAGAGGACCGTTCCATCAAACCCCAGAGGTGGAAAACAGGAGGAAATATAAACAACATAAAAATCCCAAACCCCCAGGGGACCCCAAAAAACCACCCCAGGGGCAAATAAAAACAACGGGAAGCCCCGTTGACCTCCCCAGAACCCCGAAAGACCCTGGAACACCCCCAGAGTCTGTCGGCAGACACGTCGTGGCAATCGGCTCAGGACTACTGAGCCGGGGAAGACAACGGGAAAAATGTAACCCAGCCACACCCCCAAAGGCAGGGGAAAACCGGCAATACGGCCGGTGTCGTCCCTCCGACTATACTCCAGTCTACCGGGAGGGGTGGACAGCGGAAAAGGTGTACGGCTCTGATCGGCCCCACCGCTCCGACTGAAGTATATTCCCACTGCCCCACACCCCATTGACGCCAATGGCGAACGGTCAGAGGCTCACCAAGGCTGGGGTGGAACTGGAAATTAACAAAACCTAACTAAGGGCCCTGAAACCCCCCCCAGGCGCAGAGGTTTTCTTGGGGATGCCCAGCATAACCAACCTGCACCACCCCACAACACTAAAGACGAACGGTCAGAAGTGTGTGAGGTTGGGGTTAGGGGACAGAGAAATAAAAACCAACAAAACAAAACAACCCACACCACTAACAAAAATTAAACAACTATAAATAATAAAAACCCACGCTTACCTGAGCCTAAGCGAACTCCGATCAGCCAGCCTGTTCACTCCACCAGAACTGCCTCAAGTGCTGTACACAAAAATCAGTTCACAAAAACTCCCCAATCATATCCCAAATAATTCCCAAAAAACACCTGGAGCCATATTACTGTCCTGTCTCCTGACACTCGTTTGACCGGGGCAATATGGCTGTTCTAACCCTTCCGAGTTGCATTGGCTCATCCACTAGAGGAACTAGAGGTCCCTTCGGAGGAGTCTCAGTGGAGCGAAGAAGAGGCGGTCCGGACCTGTGTCGGGGAAAGCCCCGAAACACAAAACCCCACTCGGACGTTCGCCCTCTCTCCCATCCACACTCCTTAATCCGATCATCTAGACGAATAACCAAGGATATCAACTAATTTAAATCCTTCGGTTCGTCACGGACTACTAGCTCGTCTTTCAGGGAATCATTCAACCCGTCTACAAACACCCCCCTCAAAGCGGCAGCGTTCCAACCGGATTGTGCAGAAAAGATTTGAAAATCCACAGAATAAGCAGCTGCGCTTCGCCGCCCCTGTCGGAGGTTCAGCAATCGTTGAACCACGGCATTTGTCTTTACCGGATGATCAAAAACCAAACGGAACTCACAGGAAAATTCATCAAAAAATTCTAGCAGTGATGATTTATTGCTCCACAACGCAGTGACCCACGCCAGGGCGTCCCCTCGCAGCAGATTTGTAACATATGACACACGGCTGCTCTCAGAAGAGAAAGACGCCGGTCGCTGAGCAAAAACCAAAGAACACTGCATCAAAAACGGAGCACAAGTCTCCACATCTCCCGAATAAGGTTCCAGATGACATATAATCAATCAATCAATCAACTTTTTTCTTGTATAGCGCCAAATCACAACAAACAGTTGCCCCAAGGCGCTCCACATTGCAAGGCAAGGCCATACAATAATTATGAAACACAGTCTACGTCTAAAGCAACATAACCAAGGGATGGTCCAGGGTCACCCGATCCAGCCCTAACTATAAGCCTTAGCGAAAAGGAAAGTTTTAAGCCTAATCTTAAAAGTAGAGAGGGTATCTGTCTCCCTGATCTGAATTGGGAGCTGGTTCCACAGGAGAGGAGCCTGAAAGCTGAAGGCTCTGCCTCCCATTCTACTCTTACAAACCCTAGGAACTACAAGTAAGCCCGCAGTCTGACAGCGAAGCGCTCTAATGGGGTAATATGGTACTACGAGGTCCCTAAGATAAGATGGGACCTGATTATTCAAAACCTTATAAGTAAGAAGAAGAATTTTAAATTCTATTCTAGCATTAACAGGAAGCCAATGAAGGGAGGCCAACACGGGTGAGATATGCTCTCTCCTGCTAGTCCCCGTCAGTACTCTAGCTGCAGCATTCTGAACCAACTGAAGGCTTTTTAGGGAACTTTTAGGACAACCTGATAATAATGAATTACAATAGTCCAGCCTAGAGGAAACAAATGCATGAATTAGTTTTTCAGCATCACTCTGAGACAAGACCTTTCTGATTTTAGAGATATTGCGTAAATGCAAAAAGGCAGTCCTACATATTTGTTTAATATGCGCTTTGAATGACATATCCTGATCAACCGGTTCAGGAGCTGAATCTCTGGACGGCGAACTTTTCTGTACTGGGCTCGATGGAACCGGAGCTGCAACCGCAGGAAGCAGAACTGCCTGCCCTACTAGCTCCGTAACACGGGCATCTGTCTGCTGAATTTGGATCGAAAGGTGCTGTACTTGATCCCAAATCATCTCCAGGTGTTTCTGGACTTTTTCCTGAAAAGGAACTGCCTCTGCCGCTGGGTCCATACTGGAATGGCCGGAAAATTCTGTTATGGTTTGGACGCGGATTGAGGAGCGATCCATCGTCCGACTGAACCCAGCGTCAAATAACCAGAAGCAGTTCCAAAAGAAACATGTTTTATTTCTCCCCTTGTGCTGTACATGAAATACTAAGTAAGTCTGGTGAGGTGAAGAGGCGGCGCGCTTTCTCAGCGTCTCAACAAATCGGAGCCTGAACGTTTTGGACTCAGGAATTCCGCCGACACCCCCCCAGGTGGCTTTTCCCAGGACTGTACTCTGTGAAGGAGGAACAGAGGTGAGGTTATTCAACACTGTTACCACGAAATATTATTTAGAGGCACACTTATCAGCTACACGTTCAGGTCTGCTTTCGGATTTAGTTCAAAAGGGCTGCTGCTCACAGCTAGTGGAGGATAATCAATCCACACACCACTGCCGTGAGGCGCAAACCAGACAATTTTCACCAATATTTAATTATAGCTGTGCAAAAACGCCAAATTACAATTACAGATAAGCCTTGCAGAATAATCACCTCTGACGTGTGCTGACCGCGTTTGCCTCTCACCCTCGTCCTCCTTCACAGGCGCAATGTCAGAATCTGGAGTGGCCCTCAGCGTCCCCAAACGATCGTCACATGGTCGTATTCTCCGGCAATTCAGCCCTGATCACTGCTGGCTTAAATGCAGCTCTTCATTTCTTCATTGGCACCAGCTGAGAGTCCTTAGATCTGCACGTGAATGCCACAGGTTTCGTAGATCGTCCTGATAGAGAGCCGCACGTGAGTGCAACAGGTGCAGCAGATCACCGTAACAGAGGTGAGAGACTCTTCTGCAGCACACTCTCCCCAGAGATCAGCCCCAAACCACCTGGGAGGAAAATAAACACAAAAACAGCAAAACAATGCCCAGCCAAACCCCCCAACACACAACAATTATAATAGCTTGGTAAAACAGTTACATGTTCATTCCTTCTTTATAAGCAGCTGTGAAAGTATGCTTATGATAGATTTAACATCTTATTATAATGAATCAGATGAGCTCCGCTGTGGGTGCACTGGCGCAATGACTCGCACTCAAGACAAGCATTTACGCAGAATGCGAGTGCGCAAATGACCGATTTTGCAGACAATAACGGACGAACACAAAGTTAAAAGTTGGATCACCAGTGTCAAAATGATCGTAAGCCATGGCAGAAATAAAGCCAGCGAGAACAAGCCCAGAGGTGACTGTTCAGGAACCAGTGGTTTGGTTCTAGCTGGCCTGGTTATGGATGGGTTTTGTTTTTGTGGATCGATTTTTATTTTTTGTTTTTTTGGGGGATAAGTGATCCACACAAGTGCAGGTGTATATAATTAAAGCGGCCACCTCATTGTGGCGTCTTATTTTTTGGTCACAGAGAGCTGGATGGACATGCAGATCTGCTGCATTTAATGACTCTGTAACACAGGTGAACTGCAGTCTGATGCACGAATGAGCACACTGGCCGGACAGGAGTGTTATTTTTTGGGAAGTGATGGTCTAGTGGTTATAGTGTTGGGCTTTAAACCAGAGGATCCTTGGTTCAAATCCGAGCCTGACTGGAAAATCACTAAGGGCCCATGGGCAAGGTCCTTAATCCCCTAGTTGCTCCCGGTGTGTAGTGAGTACCTTGTAAGGAAGCACCCTGACATCGGTGTGAATGTGAGGTGTTATTGTAAAGCGCTTAGAGCATCTGATGCAGATAGAAAAGAGCTATATAAATGCAGTCCATTTACCATTTTTTGGACGTTTATAAAATGTGACATCTTGAATGGATGATGTGAACTGAAAACCCACACTTTAAAGGGACAAGTGTGGGAGTGGTGAAGGGTTGGACCAAACCCATGCCTAAATGTGCACTGACGTCATGGCGCTACATGGATCATATGTGGCTTGACGTGGATCATATGACAGATCATTCATGGTTGATTAGATGCTGATACCTGGCACATGCGAGGTACTTAGAAGCACATAGAGGCCTCTTTGTAGCGGATACATGATAGATTTATATGTGGCTCATTATTCAAATAATCAGTGAAATTTTTGGCAAATCCATACGTGGCTCATTATTCATGGCTTTATTATTCGGTGTGTTATGTGTCGGACGCAGCCCGGAGAACTGACCAGCCTTTGAAGGACCCAGTATAAAATAAGCAGAGCACGGTACAAAGGATAACAGAGTTTAATAAACATAACAGTGATGTGATAAATATAAAAGTGCGCGGTCTGGCGTGGTGGATTGCGGTGCGCTCCCAGCAGCGCTAACGGTCCGGAGCCAGAACCAGTTCGGACCCAAGGACCCCGCCGACACCCCCCAGGTGGCCGCGACAAACCGAGTCTGTGAATGAAGAAATCATCATGTGAGTCCACACTCAACACACAGAGAGAACGCTCAAAGGTGTACAAACAGCAAACACTTCCTGGCTTAATTACTAATCAGCTTCCCACCCTGCAGGCATGGAACACCCTGTTCACAAACTCACTGCAGTGGAAGCTAATTGAAACGACTAACATAACAGCTCAATATAATAAGGTGTGAGGGACACCACATTTACTGACTGTATAAATGTTAGTCACAAAATCTAACGTACCCCAGGAAGTGTGCTGACGAGCGTGAGACCTCACCCCCTCCTCTTTCACAGACCATGCATCAAACCTGGACGTTCTCTGCATCCACTGATGATGAGATGGCTCTCGAGACGACGATCTCACCCGTCTGGTCACAAGGTCGAGTCTCTGGCAAATATACACTGTGTACTCCAGACTTAAATGCTACCATGTTCCAATCCGTGTAGATGCACCACAGCTGTGAGTCCTGACGAACCGCAGGTGATCAGGGTGAGGTCCTGATATCTCAGCCACACAGCCACTCAGTCCCAAATGCGCACCACCTGGAAGGTAAACCAAAAGACAGAAACAAAAGACAAACAAAAGCCAGCCAGGCACGCCAGCCACAACAGCGTGGGACCGAGGCTTCATATTTTTTAAATAATACTGGTATCACTTTTAGGTATAAATGTTTTTTATAAATGTTTTTTCTCCAGATTTTCATTCCTTGTTTCTTTGAAAATTTGACATTCAGTATGTAGGTGAATGAAGCATTTTACACTATTTTATCCAAAATTTTCCTGAGGAGACTTGGTTGATTGGACTTTTGGGTACATGCCCCCAAACCCACATCCACACCTATGTCTTTTAAGTCTCAAACTGTTGAGTTTGAGAAGATGTGAAATTCTTCAGTCTGAACTATGTTTTCTTTGACGTGAATGATCGGGATTAGTACAAAGGTCAGCGTGGACAGTAATGGAAATGCAGAATTCCCTTCTCTTCTATCAGTGTCAATAATACTCTATGTGCATTTGAGCTTTCTGAAGTTCTCACTGACTAAATGAGGGACAATAGCATTTTAATACTGGAACTTTGCAACGGCTTTCGTACTTTAAGATACTGCAAAGCCATCTGTGGAAAGACGAAGGGTAAAAAAAAATTTGGTTGTTATTGTCAATTCCCACTGGAGCTGTGGCTAAGACTGCAGAGGATAGTGATAAGGCAGCAAAAGAGACTCTGCACCTTATCTTGCTGGTACAGTCCTTGTTCACTCACATTCTTTTTGTGCTGTATGTGGAGAAAAACTCCAAAACAACACAAACCACATTTTCTTGAAATTAATAAAACAATTCCTTATTGTAACAATCCAAGCAAACCAGTTGACAGTTAAACAGTGATAATTACTAAAATATAAGCAGAAACAGATGTGTCTTTTTGCATTGTTTGCATTTTTAATGATGTCTTTGTGTTTTCATTTTTGAGGGGGTTCATTCATTGTGGAATCAGTTATCAGATATCAAAAGCAAATGGTTCTGCTGCTGATCATAACAGAATCTGCATCAGGCAGAAAATACTTAGAAACATGAACATTTTACTAACACAATCTGACTTAATTAAGGAAGACTAATAAAGGTGTCCTGTAGAATTTACAGGCTTGTGTTGTAGGTCATTAGGCCCACCAGGATTAGAAGCAGCGCTCCAATGGTGACAGTGATGAAGTTGGTGGTGTAGACAAAAGTAATTGGTCTCAATCTAATCTGATCTGAGCTTTCCATCTCAGACATGGATCGTAATGGAGGTAATACAAGATCCACACACACATGATAAGTCACCCTTCCCAAGACCTAAATGTGTCTCGCTCATTGATTTAACCTTGCATGTGACACATCAAGGACCTGTCGTCATACATTGTGCACATCCATTTCTTACAATATCTGCAAAATTACACTTCAATTTGTAGTTAATGCCTTGCCTTTTTATAAAAGCTGTCTTAGAAGTTATTTTTCCTGAGTTCACTGTGTTTCTTTTCTTTCTTTCTTCCATTTCCTGACCACCTGACATGTTCACCTGTGCTGCTGTAGGATATACAGTCAGGTCCATAAATGTATAGAAGATTTGCTTTCAGAGTATACTTTAATTTTTAATTCAAGGGTTTTAATAAAATATTGCATGATGCACCATGAATGAATCACTTTTATACAAGTATGCAATTTCTTTATTTTCAAAGATGATAAGTAAAAAAATAAATACAAATTTTAAAAACAAGGACTGAATCACCACTTTTGGACTTTTACAATCAATTTTCTTCAGCCAACTCAAAAAGTCTTATCGCTATATAATATCAACATATATCACTTCCACTGAAATAATTTCATGGGCTCTTTGTCTCATGAATCTCAAGCTTATTCAGTAAACAAGCAAGCAAACAAATATTTTCCATTAACTGCTTTTTCATGCCTTGCAGCTACATCCTGTGCATGGAACCCATCATTTAATACGTATTTTATGCACAGCAAAACATGCATGCTGCCACGGCTGATGGCCCCTTCATACATACCATGAAGTTGGGTGAAAGTAGAAGGAACTGGCTGAAAAACTGTGAAAAAAAAAGCAAAAAACAAAATGGGAACCACAAAACATTCCACCTGCCATCGGGAGGGACACCTCGTCAGACAGGCATGAACAAACACAGTGTGAGCACCTGTAAAGTGTGACACCACATTGTGGTGCTGCTGCAGGGAAAAGTAAAACCACACACCAAAGAAAAAAAACACCACAATTTCTAATATACTCAACAAAAATATAAACGCAACACTTTTTGTTTTGCTCCCATTTTGTATGAGATGAACTCAAAGATCTAAAACTTTTTCCACATACACAATATCACCATTTCCCTCAAATATTGTTCACAAACCAGTTTAAATCTGTGATAGTGAGCACTTATCCTTTGCTGAGATAATCCATCCCACCTCACAGGTGTGCCATATCAAGATGCTGATTAGACACCATGATTAGTGCACAGGTGTGCCTTAGACTGCCCACAATAAAAGGCCACTCTGAAAGGTGCAGTTTTATCACACAGCACAATGCCACAGATGTCGCAAGATTTGAGGGAGCGTGCAATTGGCATGCTGACAGCAGGAATGTCAACCAGAGCTGTTGCTCGTGTATTGAATGTTCATTTCTCTACCATAAGCCGTCTCCAAAGGCGTTTCAGAGAATTTGGCAGTACGTCCAACCAGCCTCACAACCGCAGACCACATGTAACCACACCAGCCCAGGACCTCCACATCCAGCATGTTCACCTCCAAGATCGTCTGAGACCAGCCACTCGGACAGCTGCTGAAACAATCGGTTTGCATAACCAAAGAATTTCTGCACAAACTGTCAGAAACCGTGTCAGGGAAGCTCATCTGCATGCTCGTCGTCCTCATCGGGGTCTCGACCTGACTCCAGTTCGTCGTCGTAACCGACTTGAGTGGGCAAATGCTCACATTCGCTGGCATTTGGCACATTGGAGAGGTGTTCTCTTCACGGATGAATTCCGGTTCACACTGTCCAGGGCAGATGGCAGACAGCGTGTGTGGCGTCGTGTGGGTGAGCGGTTTTCTGATGTCAATGTTGTGGATCGAGTGGGCATGGTGACGGTGGGGTTATGGTATGGGCAGGCGTCTGTTATGGACGAAGAACACAGGTGCATTTTAATGATGGCATTTTGAATGCACAGAGATACTGTGACGAGATCCTGAGGCCCATTGTTGTGCCATACATCCAAGAACATCACCTCATGTTGCAGCAGGATAATGCACGGCCCCATGTTGCAAGGATCTGTACACAATTCTTGGAAGCCGAAAATGTCCCAGTTCTTGCATGGCCGGCATACTCACCGGATATGTCACCCATTGAGCATGTTTGGGATGCTCTGGACCGGCGTATACGACAGCGTGTACCAGTTCCTGCCAATATCCAGCAACTTCGCACAGCCATTGAAGAGGAGTGGACCAACATTCCACAGGCCACAATTGACAACCTGATCAACTCTATGCGAAGGAGATGTGTTGCACTGCATGAGGCAAACGGTGGTCACACCAGATACTGACTGGTATCCCCCCCAATAAAACAAAACTGCACCTTTCAGAGTGGCCTTTTATTGTGGGCAGTCTAAGGCACACCTGTGCACTAATCAGCATCTTGGTATGGCACACCTGTGAGGTGGGATGGATTATCTCAGCAAAGGAGAAGTGCTCACTATCACAGATTTAGACTGGTTTGTGAACAATATTTGAGGGAAATGGTGATATTGTGTATGTGGAAAAAGTTTTAGATCTTTGAGTTCATTTCATACAAAATGGGAGCAAAAGCAAAAGTGTTGCGTTTATATTTTTGTTGAGTGTATTTAATCCCACATATTGACTGGACAATACAAGTATGATCCTTCTGTTCCTCTGTATATGACCCATGGTCATAGACATACAGTCATGAACTCACATGAATGAAGCCATGCGCTCTTATCATGTCCATATCTGCTGGCCTCACGTGTCTAGCTGGTGCTGCATGTCCAGCGAGCTGCGCGCCGAAGGACGCAGCCTCATGTGGACCATAGCTGACATGGCGGATGTGAAATTCAGATTGCCAGCTGAGTGTACACCTGATCAAATGGTTCTTTTCACATGGGACAACCTGCCGATGTGCACACTGACATGGTCGTTCCTGCCCATTGCAAAGGCGACATATGTTTTGTTCATGTGAGGACAGCATGCCCATGCACGCGCCTCACGGTTGAGTGTTGGCAAATCAGATCCTTCATGGCACGGTATGTGTTGTCCAGCTGTGACTTGTGGATCCACAGATTTCAACAGTAGCAGCTGGTGTGAACATGCCCACCTGTTCAGTGCAAGTCACAGTGACAGAACACATATCTGCCATCAACTCATAACATGCCACAGCAAAGCACATCTGTGGGTGGGCTCTTATGACATGCTGATCATTGTTTTATTAAAATTATTTATTGTTCTTTGTTGTAATTTAACATATTGTTTTCACCCTGTCAGTGTCAGCTGGGAGAGTGTCGCTGTCCAGCTTAGTGTGCACATCTGGACAGCAATCGCAGTACACTCTGGCCTCTGTTGGAGCATTTTCCACCTGGCACCAAGCAACACTGGCATCTTGCCTCCTGTTTGAATGGGCTTCCAGCACAAGGGGCACGTGAATATAAAGTGCATGTGCCGTGCCCAAATGAATGTGGCGACTGCTGTACGAGACATTCGAGTGCAGCTCCGATTTCCCACGAGTGCCTTTTGACTCCTCCTTTGCACCATTCTGCCTCAATCGTGTTATGTGTAATGGGGCCCTAAACAAAAGCTGATGGTGCCACTTGCATGTCAGCTACAGCCCGGAGGCTATGTCTTGCTTTCACTAGATATACAGTATCTTGGAATTCCATTATTATGATATCATCTTTTTTGTTCTTGACAGGGTAAGTGTTCCACAAAAATACAAAATTATATAAAGCCAAGTTCAAGAGCCATAGATAATGACATAAACCACACTTCACACAGCATTTGTTAAATATCCTTTCATAACAAATAGTTTAGATTCAATGTTGATGATTTTATTTTTTTTAATTTAACCTTTATTTAACCAGGTAAGTTATTAAGAAAAAAAAAACTTATTTACAATAACAACCTGGTAAGAAAAGAACACTGCATCCCTTCACTCTCCCTCTATGTGCCAAGCATCATCAAGTGCGTTCTTTCAACAAGTCTCAAAAGAGATTATGTGAAAGTTAGGGATTATATATACAAACCACTTCTATGGTGTCATTTTCTGGAAAAGCTACATAGTCAAAGTTAGTTGCATAGTCTACCATGACATGTTCAAGGATGATGAACATCCATTGCTTGTTCTGTCATAATATCCATAATATGCATATGTCATGGACATGAATGAGCGAAGCTCATCAGCATCTCACCATGTCATTTAGATCCTTCAGACTTTATTTTGAATAAATGCTTCAGGGGAGCATTAGCATGGCAAAACCTTTCAGTTTCTGTGGGAGCACCGCCACCCCAGACCCCCCAACGTTTTAAGCATTTTTCTTTATTTGCCTCTCACATGCTTGGAAATGCTCCTCGCCATCTAACCATGTCCTTTAGGTCCTTCAGACTTTTTTCAGTAAAATGGTTCTTGGGAGCATAAGAATGCCTAAAACCTTTCATCTTAAAAAGGCAAGGGGTCTCCCTGCCTTTTAAGCATTTTCCTTATTTTGTCTTTCAGCTTCTGGAGGGGCTCTGCCCCCATACTCCCAACCTTTTTAAGCATTTTTCTTTTTTTGCTTTTCAGCTGACCCCCCTAATTACAGCCCTCTTAACGCCTCCCACTTGAAGTATTTTTTTTTAATGTAGATGTAAATTAATATTCAAAGTTTTCCGCTAGTTGACTGTAGGGCTGCACAATATGGCCAAATGATCGTATCTCAATCTATATACATAAAAGGCTACATCTGTCTGTCTGTCTGTCTGTCCGGGATGAACTCCCAAGCTATAATATGTAGCCCTAAAAACTATACGAGGTCTATTAGAAAAGTATCTGACCTTATTATTTTTTTCAAAAACCATATGGATTTGAATCACGTGTGATTGCGTCAGCCAAGTTTGAACCTTCGTGCGCATGCGTGAGTTTTTTCACACCTGTCGGTTGCGTCATTCACCTGTGAGCAGGCTTTGAGTGAGGAGTGGTCCACCCCTCTCGTTGTTTTTTTTATTGTTTACGAATGGCTCAGAGACTGCCGCTTTGCTTGATCAAAATTTTTTCAGAAACTGTGAGGGACATCAAAGTGGACACCATTCGAGAAATTCAGATGGTTTTTGGTGAAAATTTTATGGGCTTCAAAGAGTTACGGAGTGTTACTGTCACTTTAAGGATGGCCCAAAGCGAAAAAAAAGTTGAACTGAAAATTACCCCCAAAATAGTCAGCTGTGGGTATGACCAGGCAGATTCAAATTTCCAGCCCTGTATATGTGTTGGTCATCTCTGTTTATTTAATCCCTTTCTACAGCTCACTCGCCACAGCACACTCAGCAAAACAACAACATGCTTAGGCTGAGGCTGTGGGTATGACCAGGCAGATTCAAATTTCCAGCCCTGTATATGTGTTGGCCATCTCTATTTGTGTTGGGGGGTTTGGCTGGATGTTTTTGTGTTGTTTTCTTTTCTTTGCTCTCCAGGTGGTATGCAAACTGGTTTTTGTCTGTGGAGACGGTACTGGAAGAAGAATCCTTCAACCTCATGAACATTATTGGCTGCACTTGTGGAGGATGTTCATGTGCAGGCCTAATGACTCGCAGCACCTGTGGATGATGCTCACGTGCAGACTTAAAGACTTTCAGCTGAAGCAGATAATGAGATGACGTTCTGCATTTAAGCCATGAGTGATTCAAGCAGAATTGCCGGGAACTCGACCTTGTGACGTTCGTTTGTGAGACGCTGAGGACCGCGCCTGGGTTTGACACATCATGCATCAGCACACATCAGAGGTGATTGATTGTCTGAATAAGTGTTAATAGTAATTTGGTATTTTGTTATGCAGTATATTTGAACATTGATGAGAATTGTGCAGCTCGCTTCTCACGGCCGTGGCGTGCGGACTGATGATCCTCCACCTGTTGTGAGAAGCTGCTCATTTACATAAAGCTTAAATTCGGACCTGAATGTGTTGCTGATAGTGTGATATTAGTTGTAGCTGTTGACTTACCTCACCTCTTCTATCCTTCACAGAGTCAGTTTGTCGTGTCCACCTGGGGGGTGTTTGGCAGTGAATGTGAGTCCAGAAGCGCCGAGCTTCGATCCCTTTGGGCGCTGGAGAGTGCGCCGTCCTTCACTCCGCCAGACAAACACACTTTTATGTTGTACACAATTATTGCACGAAAGGGAAATAAATGTTTTGTTTTTGGTACCGCTTTCTGGTTATTTAGCGCTGGGTTCAGTCAGACGCAGGTCTGCTCCTCAACCCGCATCGGCACATAACAAAAACATCAATTCTAGGCTTTCATCTTAAATGTACTTTCTGTCAAATTGAAGCTGAACTTTCAGGTCTTCTTTTTAAGAAAATCCTCCTCTACACCACTTCATCAGGAAGCTGGATTTTATATTTGTAATTAATTTATATCAAGTTGTAGAGATTTGCTTTTAGTTTGAGTTAAGGAAGATATTTTAGAAAAAAAATGTATTTGTAATGGAATAAACATTAAATGTGTGAAAATACCTAGCCATCCATTTTCTTTCGCTTTATCCGGAGTCGGGTCGCGGGGGCAACAGCTCAAGCAAAGCCCCCAGACCTCCCGATCCACACACCTCCTCCAGCTCCTCCGGGGAACCCCAAGGCGTTCCCAAGCCAGCTGAGAGATGCAGTCCCTCCAGCGTGTCCCTGGGTCTTCCCCGGGACCTCCTCCCAGTGGGACGTGCCCGGAACACCTCTCCAGCGAGGCGTCCAGGGGGCATCCAGAAAAGATGCCCGAGCCACCTCAACTGACTCCTTTCGACGTGGAGGAGCAGTGGCTCGACTCCGAGCTCCTCCCGAGTAACCGAGCTCCTCACCCTATCTCTAAGGGAGCGCCCAGCCACCCTGTGGAGGAAACTCATCTCGGCCGCTTGTACTCGCGATCTCGTTCTTTCGGTCATGAGCCAAATCTCATGACCATAGGTGAGGATCGGAACATAGATCGATCGGTACATCGAGAGCTTTGCCCCCCTACTCAGCTGTCTCTTCACCACGACGGTCCGATACAGCGACCGCATCACTGCAGATGCTGAACCGATCCGTCTATTGCTCTCACGCTCCATCCGTCCCTCACTCGTGAACAAGACCCCGAGATACTTAAACTCCTCCACTTGAGGCAAGGATACTCCACCGACCTGAAGAGGGCAAAGCACCTTTTTCCAGTCGAGAACCATGGCCTCAGATTTGGAGGTGCTGATCTTTATCCCGGACGCTTCACACTCGGCTGCAAACTGCCCCAGTGCACGCTGAAGGTCCTGATTTGACGAAGCCAACAGAACCACATTGTCCGCAAAAAGCAGAGACGAGATTCTGTGGTTCCCAAACCAGACTCCCTCTACACCCTGGCTGCGCCTAGAAATTCTGTCCATAAAAATAATGAACAGAACCGGTGACAAAGGGCAGCCCTGGCGGAGGCCAACATGCACTGGAAACAGGTTTGACTTACTACCGGCAATGCGAACCAAGCTCCTGCTGTGGTTGTACAGGGACCGGATAGCCCTTAGCAAAGGACCCTGGACCCCGGACTCCCGGAGCACTCCCCACAGGGTGCGCCGAGGGACACAGTCGAATGCCTTCTCCAGATCCAAAAAACACATGTGGACTGGTTGGGCAAACTCCCATGAACCCTCGAGCACCCGATGGAGTGTGTAGAGCTGGTCCAGTGTGCTGCGACCAGGACGAAAACCACACTGCTCCTCCTGAATCCGAGGTTCGACCATCGGTCGAATTCTCCTCTCCAGTACTCTGGAATAGACCTTACCGGGGAGGCTGAGGATTGTGATCCCCCTATAGTTGGAACACACCCTCCGGTCCCCCTTCTTAAACAGAGGGACCACCACCCCGGTCTGCCAATCCAGAGGCACTGTCCCCGATCGCCACGCAGTGTTGCACAGGCGTGTCAGCCAAGACAGCCCCACAACATCCAGAGACTTAAGGTACTCAGGATGGATTTCATCCACCCCAGGAGCCTTGCCACCGAGGAGCTTTCTAACCACCTCGGTGACTTCGGCCTGGGTAATGGATGAGTCCGCCTCCGAGTCCCCAGTCTCTGCTTCCTCTTCGGAAGACGTGACGATGGGATTGAGGAGATCCTCGAAGTACTCCTTGAAGAAATACCAAGTGTTCCAATACTTTTGAGGGCAATTGAGGAGCAGCATCTGGAATCCTGCAAATGGTGATACAAGCATCAAATTTGGAACAAATAATCCATAGACATTAATTCTTAAAAAAACTCTTTTAAAAAACTGATTGGCCACTTGTATTTTCAATAGGCCGCCAGGTAGTGTTCAATTGAAGAATTACACAGGGGTCAAAATTAAAAGATGCTCCAATCATATAGAAAACTACACCACATTATTTGCCTGATCATAAAGATTTCAAAAAAGTTATAGTTTGGACAATCTGTGACTGAATGTTATGGAGTTATGAGGTAAAAGCAGAAAGAATGGTGACAAAGGTCAGTTTAAGTTTGTACAGGGGTCAAAAGTTAAAGATGCTCCATTAATTTTGCTCCAGCTGTATTTGTGTTGAATTTGATGCTTTTATCACCATTTGAAGGATTGTTTCAGTTATCTGCTGCACTAATAAGCCAACAGAGCATGAACCAGCTGCTCTCTGTTAGCTTAAACATATGTATACGTATAAGGCAACCTGAATTAAAAGAGAAATGCTGCTTTTAACAACCTGGACCTCATTTCTGGCATAATATACAGTTGTTTACTCACCAATATAAGTTTGGTGTGATAAGAAGTCCATAGTTAAAAGCACGTGTACAGTTCAAATCTGAAGCAAATATTTTTCTTCTTCTACTAAGGTGTATTAGAACTTTTTGTGGTGCACAGCACAAACTACTGGACAGGAGGAACCTAGCAGTCAATGTGACTCACTGATTTGAAAATGCAGGTCTTTCAACCAGACGTGTGGTGCTGTGACATGTCAATCATCTCTGTCCAATCAGATTTCAGGGGAGTCCAGTGAAACCCCAGCCTCTGCTCTAGCTCCAGCCATGCCAGGAAGTGTTCAACATCTGACATTTTCTGTTTCACTGTGAATGAGAATTTGGCACATCCTGTTTGAGTGTGAGCTTGCCACTGAGTTCCTGTGAGATTCCATGGATCTCTTCTGTCAATCCAGGAAGTGTTTGACATTTTAACATTTCCTGTTTTACTGTGGACTTGAATTTTGGCACTTCCTGTTTAGGACACCCTGTACCATGAGTGAGCTTCACACCGCTGCGCAATGCTTCGCTCATATTAACCACATTGTGTTTATCAAAGTTTACATCAAACATCCTATCTTGAATGGTGCTGATGCTCAGCGTCCACTGTGTGAAATAGCTTCACCACGACATAATAAATTAAGCGTAGTGATTACTTCATGGTGCCATTACAGCGAACACTCCAGGCACCCTTTATCTAGTCATTAATAGATAAACAGATCTGAAATGTGATTGGGTGTTACATCCTGGAGGGTCCCACATCTATTTGCACCCCCATATCTTCATCATTAATGGAGTATTGGATATTTATGAGCTACAGGTGCACATTTGTTTAATTCCATGAGTAATCCTAATTGGATGGTGAATAGAAACCTGCTGTTTATTTCCTATTGTAGATAAGGACAAACTTCAAAGGTGGTGAGCACAAGCCTGTTTTTGCTGTTCACGTCATTCACAGCCCTTATGCGTGTACAGTGCCACTTCTGAACAATTATGCTCAAAAAGCAGTTATTACTGACTTTGATGCCTTATGATTGGCTTTCACATACAATATGACTTAATAACGGTGCTGAAGACATCAAAAGGACACCTGCCTCATCACATCATCCTCAATTTCCATGAGCATCGGTCTGTAGAACTAAACAGAAAAATTCTATATTTGATTGCATCATATGCACAGGGGTCGTCTGCGACTGCAGGCAAACTGGTGTTTACAACAGCAGCCAACACGGCAAACAGAATGCAAGTACACCTGATGGAACACAGGAGGCTAAAACTTCAAATCTGCATAAATAACTCATTGGTATGTGTCCTTAAGTTTTCTGAAATATCAGATTTGTTTTGTTGCTTTCTCTCTATAAATCCAGTGGCATATGCTCCCCAAAAATGATTCAGTCACTGACAATCTATAATGGAGAAACTTCACATTCAAACGTGGCTGTATTTTTAGACATTATGGAAATGTGTGTGTGTCCTCAGGACAAAATTAATTGTCACATTATTGATTTAGTATACAAACACCATCATGAGCTAACCAGCTAATGTAATGGCACGGGCCAAGCTCAAAACACTTTCAGTAAACTGCTTGCTGTCACCAGTGAACAGGTGAAAATGTCACTAGAAGTATGTGGTAGCATGGACTGTATCTCTCTGGGGGTAAACATGCATATGTTAACTTCACAAGACATCAAGAAACTTCAGGAGCTATGCTGCAGGCAGGGTCAGCTGGCTACAGGAGGCCTGTACAGCATCGCAGGAGGCGTACAATCCAGATTTATCCTGTTTTTTTGTTTTATTTTGTTTTTATTGAGGACCACAATGTAAATAACTGTAATGCTTTACCATCTGCAATTTTATATACTGTCTTATTTTATGTACATGCCTTTAATTGCTGAATAGATCAAATCAAATCACGCACACGAAGCGCTGCTGTACATTGTGCCACACCATATCATGGAAAAGTTGCTGTTCCAGCATGTTGAGGAGCATTTCAAGCAGCTTGCAGAGCCTAAGGAGAGGAGGAAAGGAGAGTGGATCCAGCGGGGACAATAATATTGATGAGACACAGCTCCTGGACATCATTCTGCAAGTCGGTGAGTGTGCTGTCCACATTTTTCTTTCTGTATTTTTTTCCTCCTTTGTGGAACCATGCTAGGTTTTATTGTTATTATTGCTGATTATGTATTTACTTATTATTATTTTTATATTTTTATTTGTTATTTTGTTTATTTATTTTGTTATTATTATTTTTATTGTATTATTTACAGGGCTTGTGACTTCCATGGCTATAGTCTAGGGTATTTCTTCAGTCTCTTTTGACATAACAGCATAATAGCAGCTCACAGCCATTCTTAGCACTTTGTTTGCAACGTGTCATCATTTCAGTCAGGAGTGGTGCCCAACATTTGTTATACTGAATGCAGTAGGGCATTTGAATGCAAATCTTTGCACCTGCAAGGGTTGCACTATGTATGGTGACTACCTGCAATTTTTGGCTGTATTTTCACCAGCAGTCCATATGACATTTGGCCAAATTCTGGCGACATGTGTTAACATGTTGTAAGTACCAATTCACTGACATTCCAAATGAAAAACTGTCACTTATTTGCTTATTTTGTCACACATTTGTGTTTCCAACTACTCTTCAACAGTCACAGACTATTTGAGATACTACCCTTAGCCTTGCTGTCCTCCCAACACTTGTTTGTGGAATGATTACAAGTCATCTGCCAATGAGGCTCTGTGTCTTTGTCCTCAGTCACATAAGAAAAAAAAAAAAACAGTGGTTGGAGGCCGCCACATGACCCATATTAGCACAACCCTGTGCAGTCACGTTGCAACCAAAAATTCAGAAAATTGACATGTCAAAGAAGGTGGCTAGACCACCTGCACTCCATTGTGCAGTGAGGCAGTGATAAAACTGTCATATTATGGAGTCTAATGGTGAGTCACCTGCTATGGCACATGGCTATGACAAATAGGGGAACAGCACAAATCTGTTGTTGTCTGTTGTTTCTGTGGTGCAGAGATGGCTCTACATGGCAGCATGTAGTGTAGCACAGACGACTTCAATTTCAATTTTACTACTGTCCCTAAGAAAATTGATTTGCAGAAGGCCTACAGACATATTAAACATAAAAATAAAGAAATAAAAAACAAATAAAATAAAAATAGGATTAATTTAGTAACTGCCATGGGTCCCATGGACATGCATGCATGTGATAATCCTCCCCTGCCAGCTTACCTTTTTTCTTTGAGTTAGTTCCTTCTACATGCTCCTGCAGTCTCTCTGTCTTCAGTTTTTCCTCCTTTTGGCATTTTGAGCAGGGTACTGGTTTCTCCTGAGTTTTAGTTTTTTTTGTTTCATGTTGCTTTAGTGTCCTTTCACTCTCTGTTGTTATGGCTTCCTTGCGTTGCACTACTTCTGAATTTAGTCCTTCACTCTCCCATATTTCAATTTCAATTTCAATTTTATTTATATAGCGCCAAATCACAACAAACAGTTGCCCCAAGGCGCTTTATATTGTAAGGCAAGGCCATACAATAATTACGTAAAAACCCCAACGGTCAAAATGACCCCCTGTGAGCAAGCACTTGGCGACAGTGGGAAGGAAAAACTCCCTTTTAACAGGAAGAAACCTCCAGCAGAACCAGGCTCAGGTAGGGGCAGTCTTCTGCTGGAACTGGTTGGGGCTGAGGGAGAGAATCAGGAAAAAGACATGCTGTGGAGGGGAGCAGAGATCAATCACTAATGATTAAATGCAGAGTGGTGCATACAGAGCAAAAAGAGAAAGAAACACTCAGTGCATCATGGGAACCCCGCAGCAGTCTAAGTCTATAGCAGCATAACTAAGGGATGGTTCAGGGTCACCTGATCCAGCCCTAACTATAAGCTTTAGCAAAAAGGAAATTTTTAAGCCTAATCTTAAAAGTAGAGAGGGTGTCTGTCTCCCTGATCTGAATTGGGAGCTGGTTCCACAGGAGAGGAGCCTGAAAGCTGAAGGCTCTGCCTCCCATTCTACTCTTACAAACCCTAGGAACTACAAGTAAGCCTGCAGTCTGAGAGCGAAGCGCTCTATTGGGGTGATATGGTACTATGAGGTCCCTAAGATAAGATGGGACCTGATTATTCAAAACCTTATAAGTAAGAAGAAGAATTTTAAATTCTATTCTAGAATTAACAGGAAGCCAATGAAGAGAGGCCAATATGGGTGAGATAGGCTCTCTCCTTCTAGTCCCCGTTAGTACTCTAGCTGCAGCATTTTGAATTAACTGAAGGCTTTTCAGGGAACTTTAGGACAACCTGATAATAATGAATTACAATAGTCCAGCCTAGAGGAAATAAATAATCACTCTTAGACAAGACCTTTCTAATTTTAGAGATATTGCGTAAATGCAAAAAAGCAGTCCTACATATTTGTTTAATATGCGCTTTGAATGACATATCCTGATCAAAAATGACTCCAAGATTTCTCACAGTATTACTAGAGGTCAGGGTAATGCCATCCAGAGTAAGGATCTGGTTAGACACCATGTTTCTAAGATTTGTGGGGCCAAGTACAATAACTTCAGTTTTATCTTAGTTTAAAAGCAGGAAATTAGAGGTCATCCATGTCTTTATGTCTGTAAGACAATCCTGCAGGTTAGCTAATTGGTGTGTGTCCTCTGGCTTCATGGATAGATAAAGCTGGGTATCATCTGCGTAACAATGAAAATGTAAGCAATGCCATCTAATAATACTGCCTAAGGGAAGCATGTATAAAGTGAATAAAATTGGTCTTAGCACAGAACCTTGTGGAGCTCCATAATTAACCTTAGTCTGTGAAGAAGAGTCCCCATTTATATGAATAAATTGTAATCTATTAGATAAATATGATTCAAACCACCGCAGCGCAGTGCCTTTAATACCTATGGCATGCTCTAATGTCTGTAATAAAATTTTATGGTCAACAGTATCAAAAGCAGCACTGAGGTCTAACAGAACAAGCACAGAGATGAGTCCACTGTCTGAGGCCATAAGAAGATCATTTGTAACCTTCACTAATGCTGTTTCTGTACTATGATGAATTCTAAACCCTGATTGAAACTCTTCAAATAGACCATTCCTCTGCAGATGATCAGTTAGCTGTTTTACAACTACCCTTTCAAGAATTTTTGAGAGAAAAGGAAGGTTGGAGATTGGCCTATAATTAGCTAAGATAGCTGGGTCAAGTGATGGCTTTTTAAGTAATGGTTTAATTATGTCTGCATTCCTTTTCACGTCCTCTGCCAGATCGTCATGGTTCCTGCCATCCTACTTTCTTCCAATCTCCCAGCACTTCTAGTGAGTATTCCCAGTTCTATTGCTTAAATGTGCGGTTGACTTTTGCAAAGTATTTTGATCTCAGGCTTTTTGCCTCATGTCCACAGATGCCACTATGAATAATTCTGGAATGCCTTTTGCTATTGAACCTTGATAAGTATTTTTTAACCTCTGAGTTTGCCGAATGTCTACAGGTACTATTGTAGATATTTTTGGACTGCTTTGTTGCTGACCTTTTGCTAGAATACCGATAACCCACCCTTGCCCTCTGAAAGGGTGTCGCTGGAATCTGCTTGCTGTTAAACCAAGTTATGCTGTGAATATTGTTATTCCCTGTGCTGTGCCCATCTGAAAGACTGCTGCCTGGTAACTTCTCCACTTTGTACCAAACTGCTGCCTAGTCTTCATTCTGATTGACATCTGTTGGACCTGTTTGCAAACTGATATCCAGTGCAAAGTTCCTGTGTTTTTTTTAACTTATATATATATATATATATATATATATATATATATATATATATATATATATATATATATATATATATATATATATATATATACGAGGGCTGTCCATAAAGTATAGGTCCTTTTTATTTTTTTCAAAAACTATATGGATTTCATTCATATGTTTTTACCTCAGACATGCATGAACCCTCGTGCGCATGCGTGAGTTTTTCCACGCCTGTCGGTGACGTCATTCGCCTGTGAGCACTCCTTGTGGGAGGAGTCGTCCAGCCCCTCGTCGGAATTCCTTTGTCTGAGAAGTTGCTGAGAGACTGGCGCTTTGTTTGATCAAAATTTTTTCTAAACCTGTGAGACACATCGAAGTGGACATGGTTCGAAAAATTAAGCTGGTTTTCAGTGAAAATTTTAACGGCTGATGAGAGATTTTGAGGTGACACTGTCGCTTTAAGGACTTCCCACGGTGCGAGACGTCGCGCTGTGCTCTCAGGCGGCGTCATCAGCCTGTTTCAAGCTGAAAACCTCCACATTTCAGGCTCTATTGATCCAGGACGTCGTGAGAGAACAGAGAAGTTTCAGAAGAAGTCGGTTTCAGCATTTTATCCGGATATTCCACTGTTAAAGGAGATTTTTTTAATGAAAGACGTGCGGACGGGTCCGCACGTCGGGACGCAGCCGGCGCGGAGCGGCGGCACAGGAAAAACACCTCCGTGTTGATAACCATTTGTAAAATCCAGGCGGCTTTTGATGGCTTTCAGTGGAGTGAGTATATGAGAAATTGTTTAACAGCTGGACATGTTCCAACTTGTCCTTAAGGCTTCCAACAGAGGTGTTTTTCCTGTGGCGGAGCGTCGCGGCGGCTGCGAGCCGACGCGCGGACCCGTCCGCACGTCTTTCATTAAAAAAATCTCCTTTAACAGTGGAATATCCGGATAAAATGCTGAAACCGACTTCTTCTGAAACTTCTCTGTTCTCTCACGACGTCCTGGATCAATAGAGCCTGAAATGTGGAGGTTTTCAGCTTGAAACAGGCTGATGACGCTGCCTGAGAGCGCTGAGCGACATCTCGCACCGTGGGAAGTCCTTAAAGCGACAGTATCACCTCAAAATCTCTCATCAGCCGTTAAAATTTTCACTGAAAACCAGCTTAATTTTTCGAACCATGTCCACTTCGATGTGTCTCACAGGTTTAGAAAAAATTTTGATCAAACAAAGCGCCAGTCTCTCAGCAACTTCTCAGACAAAGGAATTCCGACGAGGGGCTGGACGACTCCTCCCACAAGGAGTGCTCACAGGCGAATGACGTCACCGACAGGCGTGGAAAAACTCACGCATGTGCACGAGGGTTCAAGCATGTCTGACGTAAAAACATATGAATGAAATACATATACTTTTTTAAAAAACTAAAAAGGACCTATACTTTATGGACAGACCTCGTATGTGTGTGTGTATGTATGTCTTTTTTGGTCCTTGGCTAACTGACTTGCCATGTGCTTAAACAGATGAGGGTGTTAACCACCAAAAACTGGAGGCTGGATGTGAACCCAAGCCCATGACTGGGTGAAGAAAGTAAATTCCCTCATCTGCTTTTGAGCCACAAGCTTGACAGTTTATTGATCTCCCTCTTGTCTAATCAGTAGCCTTGTCACATTATAACAAAGGGGAGCCAAGCCAAAATGAAAGCAATTTACTTCAGTTGAGTGAAGATTGCAAGGCACGGTGTAGTAGTTTTCTTCCCCTTCATAGACAATCTGATACAGCCAGAAGAACTCAGGCTGAAATCAAAACAATGTCTCAGCATTTTCAGCCTATAGGAGGGTGAAGCTGGGGCCAAACAAACACTTCAACTGATTGTCCATCTTGTGTTATTTAGAAGATTTTATGACATACGATTGTAAGATTAGTTGGACAATAAACTGAGAATAAATTACGTATGCAAAAGGAGACTATCATAATGTCTCTATTATCCCTAACTGACAAAGTGGTGGCTATTTAACCACAGATTAAACATGGTCATGATGTCCAGCATCCATTAAGGCAATGAAGATCTGCTGGTGTAGGAGCAATCCACAAAACATCAATATAGGACTACTGCTGGAATCCACTGCAAAAATAAAGAGGCTTGCGATTACCATTTAGATTGTGAGACCTAGCTTGTGGGCTTGATGCATTCACAAATGAGTAATTGAATTTGCACTTTCCTCTGTTTGGGGAAGGTAAACCTGTTTGGAAACAGCTATAGTCGTTTTGATTTCTGCATCAGCCAGTTGTCATGTGATTGAGGCCATCAGTTTGGTAATACAGGCTGTGAAAATAATGATAATCATCAGCCAGTGTTTAGACTGAAAACATACTCATATCTCATCTTTCATGCATGTAACTAGATTTTTCACTTTTGAATGAAGTGTGCTTTTTACACCCACGTACAGTGTGTGTATGAGAGGAAGATAACTAAATTGGACTAAACTCAGTGGAATGAATGAGGGCCAGCCACGGACAAAGTGATGTGACACTGAGAAAAATTGGTTACATGTCAAAGGCATATGCTGAGGTCAAATTTTGGCAAATGTACAGGGGATACAGCCAGGTCCATACGTATTTGGACATTCACATATCAACAATAACTTTATGTTATTATACAACCCCAATTCCATCAAGTTGGGACGTTGTGTAAAATGTAAATAAAAACTGAATACAATGATTTGCAAATCCTCTTCAACCCATATTCAATTGAATACACCACAAAGACAAGATATTTAATGTTCAAACTGATAAACGTTGTTGTTTTTATGCAAATATTTGCTAATTTTGAAATGGGTGCCTGCAACACATTTCAAAAAAGTTGGAACAGGGCAACAAAAGACTGGGAAAGTTGATGAATGCTCAAAGAACACCTAATTGGAAACACGTGAGTGTCATGATTGGGTATAAAAGGAGCATCCCCAAAAGGCTCAGCCATTCATAAGCAAAGATGGGGCGAGGATCACCACTTTGTTAACAACTGCATGAAAAAAAAATAGTCCAACAGTTTAAAAACAATGTTTCTCAAATTTCAATTGCAAGGAATTTAGGGATTCCAGCATCTACAGTCTATAATATAATCAGAAGATTCAGAGAATCTGGAGAACCTTCTACAGATAAGCGGCAAGGCCAAAAACCAACACTGAATGGCTGTGACCTTCGATCCCTCAGGCAGCACTGCATTAAAAACTGATATCATTGTGTAAAGGATCTTACCGTGTGGGCTCAGGAACACGTCAGAAAACCATTGTCACTTAACACAGTTCGGCGCTACATCTACAAGTGCAAGTTAAAACTCTACCATGCAAAGCGAAAGCCATACATCAACAACATCCAGAAACGCCGCCGCCTTCTCTGGGCCCAAACTCATTTGAAATGGACAGACACAAAGTGGAAAAGTGTGCTGTGGTCTGATGAGTCCACATTTCAAATTGTTTTTGGAAATCATGGACATTGTATCCTCTAGACAAAAGAGGAAAAAGACCATCCAGACTGTTACCAGCGCAAAGTTAAAAAGCCAGCATCCGTGATGTATGGGGGTGTGTTAGTGCCCATGGCATGAGCAACTTACACATCTGTGATGGCACCAACAATTCTGAACGGTATATCTAGGTTTTGGAGCAACACATACTGCCATCCAAGCAACGTCTTTTTCAGGGATGTCCCTGCTTATTACAGCAAGACAATGAATGCCAAGCCACATTCTGCACATGTTATAACAGCATGGCTTCATAGTAAAAGACTGCAGGTACTAGACTGGCCTGCCTGCAGTCCAGACCTTGAAAATTGAAAATGTGTGGCACATTATGAAGAGCAAAATATGACAACGGAGACCCCGGACTGTTGAACAATTGAAGTCATACATCAAGCAAGAATGGGAAAGAATTGCACCTACAAAGCTTCAACAATTAGTGTACTCAGTTCCCAAACGGTTATTGAGTGTTGTTAGAAGAAAAGGTGATGTAACACAGTGGTAAACATACCATTGTCCCAGCTTTTTTGAAACGTGTTGCAGGCATCCATTGCCCTCTTCACACATAACACGATTGAAGCCGACTGGCGCACAAAGGAGGAATTGCATGCCAGTCATGAAAAATCAGAGCCGCCTCAAACGCCTTGTACAGCTTTCACCACAACCATTCTCAGACACCAGCGGTCAAAAGACAGCAAGTGCCCATTCAACCCCTTTCTCAACATGTGTCGGCAAAATTCCAGGTGCCACACCTGAACATCCAACACTACTCGGTGGACACTTAGAAAAGGTGGGTCTGTTCGCACTCCCGGTGTCACCAACTGAAATGTCCTCCTAAAAATCGGTCCGCTCTGCCTTCACTGCGCATGCACTGTTAGGCCGCGGTTCATGGCTTATCACCTCGTTTCTGCTTAAACTGCACTCCAGTCATCATCTATCTCAGTGACAGATATCTGAAGCTTTTGTACAACAATCATTTCCACATACATTCAGCATTATTTCATCATAAACGATAGAGTAAGTGATCAGAGTGCCACAGCTACACAAGCTGCTAGCTGATACTTTCACTGGGCATCGGTCATTTCAAAGCATCACTGCTTAAACCTGACTTTAGAGTGATTTAAGAGGTTTTTACCTTGTCATCTGATGGTGAATTATCACATTATTCCCTTTGATCGCTTTGGGTGAAGAGACTGTCTTTGACGAGCAGCTGAGCTCCGAAATGATGCATGCGCAGTGGAAGCAGGGTGGACCAATTTTTAGGGGTTGACCATTCGGTCTGAGACACTGGCATGATAGTGGATTGCAGATGACCACATTCGAGCTGTCTGTGAAAATTGTCTAAGTGCAACTTGAGTGTGGTGTAACCAAGCAACATATGGGTGTTACTGTGCCAACCCCCCCCCCACACACACACCATGAATCCAACACTGTCAACTGTGGCTAAGCATCCCGGAGTCCGGTCACTATGCACTGCTGGAACAGCTGACCGCTGTGCACTGCAACTCAGCTGGTGAACATGCAATGCACATGTGTGAGTGATCCTCATGCCCTCATGACATGCTGATAATTACATACCAACACAATCACATGAGGACCAGCCAGCGTCTGAGCACGCTGCACGGTGTGAAGCCAGCTGGGCAGGCTGATGTCACTGCCACCATATAAATTGTAGTTTACATTACAGACAGAAAGAGTGGAGATTAAATAAAACAAATAAGGGTAAAGGCTTGAACTCATTCATGTGTGATCGCTTGTCTCATACGCTTTGCTGTGGACATAAAGCACGTCAGCTGACCGCAGACTGTCAACTGGACCTGACCGTGCATGAGAGGTGTTAAACACAGACATCATACAGATGCAGGGCAGAAATAATAATAATCTATATACATAAAGGGCTACGTCTGTCTGTCTGTCTGTCCGGGATAAACTCCCAAACTATAATATGTAGCCCTAACAACTATATATATTCTGAATACTCATGACATGGGGAACAAACTGGTACCATTTTTTTTAAAAGTTGAACTGAAAATTACCCCCAAAATAGCCATTTCTGTAAGACCAAACAGTGTTGTACTATGTGAGATAAACTCCCAAACTATAATATGTAGCCCTAAAAACTATATATATTCTGAATCCTCATGACATGGGGAACAAACCGGTACCATTTAAAAAAAAAAGTTGAACTGAAAATTACCCCCAAAATAGCCGGCTGTGGGTATGACCAGGCAGATTCAAATTTCCAGCCCTGTATATGTGTTGGTCATCTCTGTTTATTTAATCACTTTCTTCAGCTACTTTATGTTGTCAACCTGACTGTCTTGTACAATCCAGTTTGCCTTCCTGTCTGAATACATTCATTTTATGTTTGTAAAATTGCAATGTAAAAACAGTAAAATACACCACTACCTCAATTTTGATTCATTGATATTTATATTTACTGTTACCTACAGTTTGTGTGTAATTTTGTTATAAATTTGATTGCAAAACAAATTCTGCATGAAGGACTTCAAAGGTGTTTGTCTTTTAACCGAGTATTTCCACTTAGCTCGGGGAGCCCACCTCTTATAGTTCTGCTGGACAAACTTTAGCCCATTAACTATTATATTTGTACAACATCAGCATTACTAAAACAAATGTTGGGTAATTGTTTTGATTAAAATGATTGGCATTTGGCTTATGTCTAAAACAGGTTAACCTGGGCAGTGCCGGGTACCCCAGCTACTACATACATAAAATAAAAATTACACAATAAAGGAAAAGAGAGTGAGCCTTTTTTTGTGAGGTGACGACATCCACAGACAAAGGTGGGTGTGAACCTGTGACTGTCCTCACGTAGAAATAAATTATTGCTTCAGCTGACGTGTCAGCTGATATCGTGTCAGTGCACCACAATTCTGGTGAATATTGTGCCATGCAGAAAATCACCTCACAGGACGCCACTGTGAGGTGCGTGTATCTGCGGGATTTCCCCACATTGTAATAATTACAACACATCACATTTGCAACGCAGTCACCAGCAGATCACTGCATGCTGGACACACCATGGCGGCTGATGTGTTCATGACAGGAGAGCCGGCTCTTCATGGCACTGGAGCCGGCTCTTCATGAGACGAGAGCCCGGCTGATGTATTCATGAGATGAGTGCATCAGGTAATTCATATAAAACAAAGGAAAGAACAGTAATCCACATCATTTCAGTACTTCTTGGTGTACATTTAGGCGGAGGTTAAGTCCGCTCTTTATAACAGGAATGAAGTATTATAAACTGTTTTTTTATTTTTTGCTCTGCTGCTGTATGCGTGACTTTCCACGTGCTCGCACTGTGTTCATGCACAAAACCATTGCTGCAGTATCGTGCACGCCTGTCTGACCACGTGTCCCTCCCGACAGCAGGTGGAATGTTTCACGGTTTCTCATTTTGATTTTTGCTCGCGGATTTTCGGCCGGTTTCTGCTTCTTTCGCCCAATTTCGTGTTATGTGTGAAGAGGCACTTAAAGGGTCCCTGCCATGCCATGACGTTTTTACGTATTCTTGAAGGATAAAAAAGCTTTTTCCACATGTTGTCTTTGTTTGTTTTTTTTTTTTTACCATAAAATTACACTGAACAAGGATTTAGACATTTCGTTACCCATGTGAAAATTTGTATTTACCGCCTCCAAGTTGACCTACTTTTTTGCTGCGATGGATGTGACGTCATGCGAGTAAATGTGTCAAAGTGAGGCTCTGTTTACCAGTACAGACAGCAAAGGCATAGTGAGCGTTTACAGCGAAGATTTAAGTGACATATCGATTGTTTTTGAAGAGGATGAGGAAGTTTCTGATGTACCATACAAAGCGACGGTGAAAATAATGAGGGGGTCCAACCGTATATCCGAACGCGACAGAAGAGGAGGATGAAGCGCAGCTGTCAGGGGATGACAGCAACAACAACGAAGCCGCTTATAAAACACAGAATGGTTTGTTCACTCACCACCTTTTCTTATAAATAATCATTTATTCCGGGCACGGTGTGTTTGTGTATGAAAAAATTATTTCAGCAGCACAGCGTGCTTAAATTAGGAGTTTGTTCTAGAATCACTGAAAATAAATTTCTGTACATTCTTTGTATATTTAATCATTTATAAGTCAGTTTCTTGTGATTGCTAATTCTTCACATTTTATTCAAAGCAAATGACTGCAAATTTTTATCTGAAACCTGTAAACCCACATGGGATGGGGGTCTAAATAAAAGAAAAATTTACTTCTATATCTGTTGTCAAATTTTATCAGGCATAATATTGTAGAAAAATGTTCATGCTAAATGGAGACTTTCCTGTCTAAAATACACATACAGAACATCTGTAATCAAATTGTATCACATCTAATCTACTTTGAATGAACAGAAGTCTGAACAAAAAACAGGCTGTTCAGTTTACATGCATATGTATATATGGGAAACACAAAAATTTTAATGTCTGTTTTTTTCCAGGTGCTCATGTGAACACAGTCAGCCGATGCCACTCGTGATCAAGTCTCGCTGTTGCAGGGAAATTTCTGCAGTCTTGGTGGAGATGCAATGTGGTGGCGAAAATCCTCAGTGTGTCACACAGCTGGCTCATTTCTCGATTGTGTGTTTGGTTGCAGATGTCCTCAGAGTGGCACACTATGCCTACATGATGCTCCACAGTATGAGTAAGCATATGAAATGGTTAGAAAGTTTCATTTACATGGTTTATAGAAAAAAGTAAAAAATATTCAAATATACTCAACAAAAATATAAACGCAACACTTTTGGTTTGCTCCCATTTTGTATGAGATGAACTCAAAGATCTAAAACTTTTTCCACATACACAATATCACCATTTCCCTCAAATATTGTTCACAAACAGTCTAAATCTGTGATAGTGAGCACTTCTCCTTTGCTGAGATAATCCATCCCACCTCACAGGTGTGCCATATCAAGATGCTGATTAGACACCATGATTAGTGCACAGGTGTGCCTTAGACTGCCCACAATAAAAGGCCACTCTGAAAGGTGCAGTTTTGTTTTATTGGGGGGGGGGATACCAGTCAGTATCTGGTATGACCACCATTTGCCTCATGCAGTTCAACACATCTCCTTCGCATAGAGTTGATCAGGTTGTCAATTGTGGCCTGTGGAATGTTGGTCCACTCCTCTTCAATGGCTGTGCGAAGTTGCGACGACGAACTAGAGTCAAGTCGAGACCCCGATGAGGACGACGAGCATGCAGATGAGCTTCCCTGAGACGGTTTCTGACAGTTTGTGCAGAAATTCTTTGGTTATGCAAACCGATTGTTTCAGCAGCTGTCCGAGTGGCTGGTCTCAGACGATCTTGGAGGTGAACATGCTGGATGTGGAGGTCCTGGGCTGGTGTGGTTACACGTGGTCTGCAGTTGTGAGGCTGGTTGGATGTACTGCCAAATTCTCTGAAACGCCTTTGGAGACGGCTTATGGTAGAGAAATGAACATTCAATACACGAGCAACAGCTCTGGTTGACATTCCTGCTGTCAGCATGCCAATTGCACGCTCCCTCAAATCTTGCGACATCTATGGCATTGTGCTGTGTGATAAAACTGCACCTTTCAGAGTGGCCTTTTATTGTGGGCAGTCTAAGGCACACCTGTGCACTAATCATGGTGTCTAATCAGCATCTTGATATGGCACACCTGTGAGGTGGGATGGATTATCTCAGCAAAGGAGAAGTGCTCACTATCACAGATTTAGACTAGTTTGTGAACAATATTTGAGGGAAATGGTGATATTGTGTATGTGGAAAAAGTTTTAGATCTTTGAGTTCATCTCATACAAAATGGGAACAAAACCAAAAGTGTTGCGTTTATATTTTTGTTGAGTGTACAAAAAAAACAAACCAAAACAAAAAAAACAGTTGTTTTGAACATAAATCCATGCTATTTTTTTGTTGCAGAAAGTATCGTCATATCGCATATCGGCAATTTGTGCAGTTGTGCTGGGGACATTTGGAAAGGCACAGAAGGGTGCCACTACCAGCTTGTGTTGTATCCAAAATAAGGAGTACTTTTCTATCATGGGCTCATCGGTGGTACCTGGTCATCATCAGCCTCAGCTTTGTCAGGCCCGTTCAAGTTGGCTGCTCAGTGGAAGAGGATCATTGGTGGGGATTTCTGGCCAGTTTGGTGTTTTGCAGATATGAAGAACCTCTTTTGCTATGTCACTCACAAAGACTGAATAAAATGTTTTTTAACAAATTGTAAAACACTTCTCATTTGAATGAAACAATGTTAAACTTATGTGAAATTGTATTTTTATTCATTTTATCAGGCTATATAAAAATATACAATTTTTTTTTTTTTCTTCATTTTCCACATACCACATGTTGGATATGTGGCTAACTTTCTCACTGTGAATCCTCCTCCTCTGTCTTTGTGCATACTGCTGGAAGATTCTGTTTATTACATGACTTTCAGCAGCGAAGCTCAACTCTCTACTCAATAACAGCATTGCCATGAGGCTGAGGTCTTGGAAAATAAAGCAGTGCTGACTTATGGTTTGGTGTATAAATAAAATTAATAATGATAGAATAACTCCATTAATGTCAATTCTGTCATTTGTACAAAGTTAAAATATAACATATATCTTTTAATGTTGAATAATGCACTAATTCTGAAGTTTTGTAACAAACAGACAGATGCCAAAGCATTATGGGTAAAATGTTCCTCGGCTAACACTGATTGGTTGACTCATTCATTCTATGTAAACCAACACGTTAATGTGAGGTGTGTCCAGTGGTGGGCACAGTTCCAATAATCATTATCGGATTATCTTTTTAGATAACTTTAAAAACCATTATTGGACTAATTACACTGTAACAAATTTTTGTTTTGTTCCTGGGTACACAGTGTGTTTTCCTAACCTGTTATGCCTTAAATAAATAGAAAATAGCTGTTATTCCACAGAAACTTTGCTTCTGTGATCAGGACAATGATATTTTGAAATTTGTCTGTTTTCAAGAATATTCTCGATTCGCCTTCACTACTACTGAGTAGTCTTCTAGAATATTCTTTAACTACTAGAAGTGTCCAGAATTTTCTAGCAGTTTCCAGAATTATCTAGAAATTTCAAGAAACTTTTAGAACTTTCTAGAAAGTAAAAAATAAAATCAAAGTTTGTGCTGAATGTAGTCATTTTTCCATAGACTTTAGACATAAGCAGTTGAAATATAACACTTAGAAGCCAGGAACACAAACTGTGTTACATAGTGTTATCTTGCGATACATTTTTGTCCGATAATTTTTAGACCGATAACGTGATAAATAAAGCTGAACAGCTACAAATATTTATAAAACTTAAAATCAGTTGAGCACCTATCTGTTAAATGTTTCATAGCTGATGTGTAGTTCTTGTGGATATATGCTGTGCCCAGCAGTGCATTATAGGTAGGATAGAGTAATCTCAGTACGTTCATGACATGAGAAATGCATTTCAGACACTCTGATCAGGCTCTATGAACAACATCATTAAACTCTCGTGCCTAAAACTCTCGTGAATATATTCTCTGGGTTTATAGATGTTGTTATTGTGTCTGCATTTATTAAATTCCATGCATCTTAAATGTAGCAGACACAGATTATCTGGAATTTTGTTTTGGCAGGTTTTGAATTTTGTTTTGGCAGGTTTTCAAGGCCATCTACTGGCCAGTAGTGTTCATTCGCCCTATTGATGTATCCCATAATCCCTTGTGTGCCAGAGAGTCACTGCAGTCAACAACATATAGAGAATCAACATGACAGTTGTAAATGAATATTATACTACAAATATGTAATTTTTTTATGCTTTTCGTCACATTAATAAGAGACTGCTGCATGATACACTGAAAACTGTTATGTGTCGACGCGGGTTGAGGAGCGGACCTGCGTCAGACAGAACCCAGCGCTACAAATAACCAGAAAAGCGGTTCCAAAAACAATATATTTATTACACCCGCTGTGCATAAAAGTGTAAAAACAAAAATAGCGTCCTTCTGGTGGAGTGACTGTTGGCACGCTCTCCAGCGCCCACAAGGATCAAAGCCCGGCGCTCCTGGACTCACTACCACCGCCAAACACCCCCCAGGTGGACACGACAAACTGACTCTCTGTGAAGCAAAGAAGAGGTGAGGTAAGTCAGCAGTTACAACAATATCTTTCAAAAGACACACGCTATCAGCAACACATTCAGGTCTGTATCTTTTTTAACTTTATGCAAATGAGCAGCTTCTCATAACAGGTGGAGGATCACTTATCCGCACGCCACAGCAGTGAGAAGCAAGCTGCACAATTCTCATCACAATTCAAGTATACTGTGTAACAAAACACCAAGTTACTATCAACAATTAGTCAAACACTTAATTACCTTTAATGTGTGCTGACAGCATGTGTCCTCACCCTTCCTTGCTTCACGGGCTCGATGTGTCAAACACAGACGCGGTCCTCAGCGTCTCACAAACGAACATCACAAGGTCGAGTTCCCGGCAGTTCTGCTTGAATCACACATGACTTAAATGCAGAACGTCATCCAATTATCTGCTTCAGCTGAAAGTCTTTAAGGTTGCATGTGAGCACCCGTCACAGGTGCTACACATGATGTTGATGAGGGTGAGGACTCTTCAGCCAGCACCTTCTCCACAGACAAATCAGTTTCCATGCCACCTGAAGAGCAAAGAAAAGAAAAGAACACCAAAATATCCAGCCACACCGCCCAACACACAACAGTACCCCCCCATCAACGGGAAGCCTCCCGGCGACCGAACAGACCAGGCCCGAGAACAGCACCTCCCTCCGGAGTCCACGTCAGGAAGCAGACAGCACCACAGACAGCAGGACAGGCACCGCAGCTGGAAGGCCGGCTGGCATCAACAAAAGCCCCAAAACATTCCCCAGTACAATTCAACACAGAAAAAAACATAAAACCCACCCAAAACCTCCCCAGGGGACCGTCCCATCAACCCCGGGAAGAAAAGAAAAACTCCCAAACGCAAAAACCCAACACAGCCCCACAAACACAATACAAACGTAAATGCATAAAAGAAAAATAACAAACAACCCCCCCAGAATGACCTGCAGAGCCCAACCCCCCCCAGAAGGCCTTCATCGCCAGTTCCAGGAGGAACAGCCAGAACCATAATCCCACAAAGGTCCCCAGGTGTACATGGAGCAAACGGCGCACCCCAGAGGACCGTACCATCAACCCCAGGAGGTACCCTCCCCACAACCCCGGAACCCCAGACCCGGTCACACTTGGCTAGTTGGCCCCAAGCCAATTCCCCCCCAGAGGACCGTCCCATCAACCCTGGAGGTGGAACCCGGAAGGAAACAGAACAAAATCAAAAATCAACCCCCGGAGGACTACCAAAAACAACCCCGGGGGGATATAAAACGACCGTAAACCCTGTTACCCTCCCCGGCACCCCGAAAGACCCCGGGTCCCTCCCAGAGCCCCTCGGCGGCTCAACTTTGGTGAACGGCTCAAAACATTAAGCCGGAGAAGGGAACAGGCAAAAACTAACCCAGCTCCAACCCCAAGGCGCAGCGGAGAACCGGAAATACGTCCGGTGCCCCAACTCGACCATACCCCAGCCTCTCGGGAGGGGTGGAACTACCGAAATGGCGAACGGCAACAGATCGGCCCACCCCTCCGACTGAGGTAAGTCTCCGCTGCACCACACCCCGCCAACACCAATGACGAACGGTACAAAGGCTCACCGAGGCTGGAGTGGAACCGGGCCCTAACCAAACCAAGAAAAACGCCTCTAACACCCCCCCCCCCCCCCCCCTAGGTGCAGAGGTCTTCTGAGAATACTCAGCGTGACCAACCTGCACCACCCCACAACCCACAAGACAAACAGTCTTGGGGCAAGTGAGGTTGGGTTAGGGATGTAGAGAAATAAAACAACAAAATAAAACGACCCCAACAACCCAAACAGAAAATACCTAAAAACACATAGAAATAACAATGACGTGAGCCCAGGCGGACTTCTAACCGCCTAACAGTCACTCCACCAGACACGCCTCTGACTCCCCAAACAAATTATAACCCCTATTTAAAGAAAACAAAACATTAACCCGTACTAGATTTTTTTTTTTTTTTTTTTTTTTATGTGTGTTATATTGCCTGTCCCAGAACACCTGGAGATACGTCACCATTATTTTTCTTGACGTTTATATGTCGGGGCAATACAGTAATCTCTGCTCGTCCGAGCTGCATGGGCTCGTCAACAGGAGGAGCCAGAGGTCCCGTCGGAGGAGCCTCAGTGGAGCGAAGAAGAGGCGGCCCAGATCTGTGTCGGGGAAAGCCCCGAGACGAAAAAACCCGCTCTGATGGGCGTCCTCTCTCGCGTCCACGCTCCTTCATCCGATCATCTAGACGAATCACCAACGATATTAGCTCATCTAAATCGTTTGGCCCGTCACGGACTGCCGGCTCGTCTTTTAATGACTCATTTAACCCATCTACAAACATTCCTCGTAAAGCTGCGGCGCTCCAACCTGACTGAGCAGAAACCAGAGAACATTGCATCACCACACAAGGCTCTGGACGACAAACAATCGGTTCGGACGCCGAATCTCTGGGTGACGGAGTTATCTGCACTAGTATCGATGATGCCGCAGCTAGAGCAGCAGGAAGCGGAGCGGCTTGCGCTGCAAGCTCCGTAACACGGGCGTCTGTTTGTTTAATTTGGTTTGCGAGATGCTGTAATTGCTCCCATATTTTCTCCAAGTGTTCTTGAACTTTTTCGGCAAAAGGAACCGCTTCTGCCGCTGGGTCCATTATGGAATGGCCGGGAACTACTGTTATGTGTCGACGCGGGTTGAGGAGTGGACCTGCGTCAGACAGAACCCAGCGCTACAAATAACCAGAAAAGCGGTTCCAAAAACAATATATTTATTACACCCGCTGTGCATAAAAAGTGTAAAAACAAAAATAGCGTCCTTCTGGTGGAGTGACTGTTGGCACGCTCTCCAGCGCCCGCAAGGATCAAAGCCCGGCGCTCCTGGACTCACTACCACCGCCAAACACCCCCCAGGTGGACATGACAAACTGACTCTCTGTGAAGCAAAGAAGAGATGAGGTAAGTCAGCAGTTACAACAATATCTTTCAAAAGACACACGCTATCAGCAACACATTCAGGTCTGTATCTTTTTTAACTTTATGCAAATGAGCAGCTTCTCATAACAGGTGGAGGATCACTTATCCGCACGCCACAGCAGTGAGAAGCAAGCTGCACAATTCTCTTCACAATTCAAGTATACTGTGTAACAAAACACCAAGTTACTATCAACAATTAGTCAAACACTTAATTACCTTTAATGTGTGCTGACAGCATGTGTCCTCACCCTTCCTTGCTTCACGGGCTCGATGTGTCAAACACAGGCGCGGTCCTCAGCGTCTCACAAATGAACATCACAAGGTCGAGTTCCCGGCAGTTCTGCTTGAATCACACATGACTTAAATGCAGAACGTCATCCAATTATCTGCTTCAGCTGAAAGTCTTTAAGGCTGCACGTGAGCACCCGTCACAGGTGCTACACATGATGTTGATGAGGGTGAGGACTCTTCAGCCAGCACCTTCTCCACAGACAAATCAGTTTCCATGCCACCTGAAGAGCAAAGAAAAGAAAAGAACACCAAAATATCCAGCCACACCCCCCAACACACAACAAAAACTTGCTAAAACAATTATAACAAATAATCTGTGTCTGTTACGCTTAATCTGTGTGGAATTTAATAAACACAAACCGAATTTCAGACATATTATATATATTAGTCTCGAACAAAGAGGACAAACAGTGTTGTAAAGAACAATAATCAAGACATTAAAGAGCAAACTTCACTTTCCCCCAGAACGACATGATCAGGAAGTGAGCGTAGCTCACAGCAGCTCCCATTGAAAATAACGGAGAGACAGCCTGTGATTCTTGCATGTTTACATAAAAGAAATGCAATAACAATGTCTAAAAACCCAGAGAATATATTCACAAGAGTTTTAGGCACAATATAAAAATAGTTTTATATTGCAATGTTAATGGTGTTGTCTATGTGCAGCGGTTAGTGCAGCGTGATCAGAGCATCTCAATGCAGTTCTCAGTGTTACTGAGATCTCGCAGCGCGGCGAGTGCACGTTTTACAACATAATAAAATGTGTGCACAATATAATAAAACGTGCGCACAATATAATAAAATGAGCGCACATTCTCTCCACATGCAAAACATTTTAGGGCTCTGTAAAAATGCCTGCATTTATAAATAAAAAATTGGAAAATTTTACAAAAGCACATTTATCTGTAAACACCAACACACGACACACATCGCATTGTGTTGGTTTACATAATGACTCAACCAATCAGTGTTTAGCAGAAGAGGCACATTTTACCCAGAATCCTTTGCGATCTGTCTGTGTTTTTTACAAAACTTCAGAATTAGTGCATTATTCAACATTAAAAGATATATTTTAACTTTGTACAAATGACAGAATTGACATTAATGGAGTTATTCTATAAGTATTCATTTTATTTATACACCAAACCATAAGTCAGCATGGCTTTATTTTCCAAGACCTCCACCTGACCGGAGTGTTGTGATGGGGTAGAGAGCTAGGCTTTGATCAATGTGCTGCAAGCTATGTTGTAAACAAGAGCTTCCAGCAGAGGGCAAGCTGTTCAAAGACAGAAGTGTGGACTCATTGTTTAGGTCTTTTGTTGCTTTTGATGTTACCAGAAGTGATCGTGGTGTTAAAACTCAAATTGAGTCTGTTGCAAATGTTCCAGAGACAATATTGGAATTTATTGGTTATCTCTAACTTTCGATACATTTTTGGGTGGTTTGTTTTATCTTTATCAAAGATAACATTTCAGTTATCTGTTATCGAAGTTAATTTTTTGGTTATCTGTGCCCACCACTGGGTGTGTCGTGTGTTGGTGTTTACAGATAAATGTGCTTTTGTAAAATACGTGGGCTGTCAATAAAGTAACGGTCCTTTTTATTTTTTTCAAAAACTATATGGATTTCATTCATATGTTTTTACGTCAGACATGCTTGAACCCTCGTGCGCATGCGTGAGTTTTTCCACGCCTGTCGGTGACGTCATTCGCCTGTGAGCACTCCTTGTGGGAGGAGTCGTCCAGCCCCTCGTCGGAATTCCTTTGTCTGAGAAGATGCTGAGAGACTGGCGCTTTGTTTGATCAAATTTTTTTCTAAACCTGTGAGACACATCGAAGTGGACACGGTTCGAAAATTAAGCTGGTTTTCAGTGAAAATTTTAATGGCTGATGAGAGATTTTGAGGTGATTCTGTCGCTTTAAGGACTTCCCACGGTGCGAGACGTCGTGCAGCGCTCTCAGCCGCTGTCGTCAGCCTGTTCAAGCTGGAAACCTCCACATTTCAGGTTCTATTGATCCAGGACATCGTGAGAGAACAGAGAAGTTTCAGAAGAAGTCGGTTTCAGCATTTATCCGGATATTCCACTGTTAAAGGAGATTTTTTTAATGAAAGACGTGCGGACGCTCCGCCACAGGAAAAACACCTCTGTTGAAAGCCTTAAGGACAAGTTGGAACATGTCCTGCCTCTTAAACAATTTCTCATATACTCACTCCACTGAAAGCCATCAAAAGCCGCCTGGATTTTACAAATGGTTATCAACACGGAGGTGTTTTTCCTGTGCCGCCGCACCGCGTCGGCTGCGTCCCGACGCGCAGACCCGTCCGCACGTCTTTCATTAAAAAAATCTCCTTTAACAGTGGAAAACCAGCTTAATTTTTCGAACCGTGTCCACTTCGATGTGTCTCACAGGTTTAGAAAAAATTTTGATCAAACAACGCGCCAGTCTCTCAGCAACTTCTCAGACAAAGGAATTCCAACGAGGGGCTGGACGACTCCTCCCACAAGGAGTGCTCACAGGCGAATGATGTCACCGACAGGCGTGGAAAAACTCACGCATGCGCACGAGGGTTCAAGCATGTCTGACGTAAAAACATATGAATGAAATCCATATAGTTTTTGAAAAAAATAAAAAGGACCGTTACTTTATTGACAGCCCTCGTATGCCATTTTTTATTTTGTAAAAAAAAAAGGCATTAAAAAAAAAAAAGCCAAGTTGTAATTAGCTAACCATCTGATATAACCGGTGTCAAAATAAATAGAACACTGCCATGATCTACTGGTGCCCAGATGTTCAGTACTTAAGCTGGGCTTACACTGTGCGAGTTTTGGCCCTTTTTCAGCCGATTTTTCACTTGTGTGAGAATTTTTTGGCTCGCACCGAGTTTCACCTTAATTGCATGTCCTGCATCGTGTAGTATACATGGAGTAACAAGCTGCGTTTAACCTCTCACGACCATGTCCTGATTGGCAATCGTATGGTCGAATGAAAATGAAACCTGTTTGATATTCTGGTCGGCCGTCATGAGGGTATCCCCCTGCTGAAGCGCTACAAGCGTCCAGCCTCTCGCACTGTGCATGTGCAAACACCGATGCAGAACTGGAGCTTCTGTTTCTTTTCCCCCTCTTTCTTCAACTCATGTAAAGTCTTGTAATTTTTTTTTTAACTTTGGTGTCATCGAGAGTTTTTGTAAAAATAAGAAATGTAAATAAAGTTTGAAAAAAAGTTTCTGTTTACGTTTTGCTTCTGGAAACACGAGTCTGACTTGTGGTTTTTGAACGTACAATGTGTGTGAGAACATTAATTGTGCACTCTGAACTTTTACACCGTGCGGTTTTGTTGTACAGTTTGAGCTGGAGCGGAGTACAATGATTGCAAATATTGTACAGTGTCTGTCCAGCTTTAGGGCGAATACTGCCATGAGCACTACTGGCCAGTAGATGGCAGTAGAGACCGTGAAAACTTGCCAAAACAAAATTCCAGATAATCCATGTCTGCTGTGTTTAAGATCTGTGGAATTTAATAAATGCAAACTGAATTTCAGACATCTTTTATATATTAGTCTGGAACAAAGACAACAGACAGTGTTTGACATAAGCAGGACTCTAAAAAACAAACAGGAATTGATTGAAATGATTCCAATTGAAAATAATGGTGGAGCAACCAGAGCTTCTTCTGGCATTTTTACAAACAAACACAATAACAGTCTATAAACCCAGAGAATATATTCATGAGAGTTTTAGGCACAATATACAAAGAGTTTAATGCTGATCAGAGCATCTCAAATGCATTTCTTCTGTCGTGAATGTACTGAGATTACCCATAATGCACTGGGCACAGCATCTCCACACCAAAACCTTCAAAATTAGCGCATTACTTTAAAACTAAAACATATACAGTGATCCCTCACTATAATGCGGTTCACCTTTCGTGGATTGTTTTAGTGCAATTTTACATGCTTCTTCTTTTTTTTAACTGTACATTGTGTTCTGCATCCTTATCAGGCGGGGTGGTCGCGACACCGGTTGGCATCACCGCGATTGCTCTCACTGCTACTCACAACACCCCCTGTGCAGAGATGGGGACAACTCTGGCAACAGGTCCAGAGACTACGCTCGCTGTTTTGATGCAGAGCGCTCCGGCAGCCCGCAAGGATAGACTTCTTGCGGAAAAATCTGCAGCACCCACTGCATGGTCTCGGTAACCGCAGCCGCAGAACTCCGTGGCCATGACTTGGATTCTTTGCGGGTCCTGCATCCGTACCCCCGGAGGCAGTGAGCAAAGGGAGAGCATGCGCATTGTGTTCTGCGTTTGTCTGTTTATAATCTTCTCGCCCAGAAGAAAAAAGAGAGTGTTTACACAGGAGAGAAAAGTTAGAAAATGTTAATGGCTGTTTGAGAAAAGTGTATAAAGTGTGTAGTGAGGAGTTTTACAGCCTTAAAACATCTATAATAATTGTAAAAAAAATAACGCTGACTATTTCGCGGATTTCGCCTATTGCGGGTTATTTTTAGAACGTAACTCCCGCGATAAATGAGGGACCACTGTATCTGATATTTTCACTTTATAAAACTTCAGACATGATGTTAATTTAAATAACTTGTCCGAAATTAGTTTGGTTAACATTTTAACCATAAGTTACAACTGTATGCCTCTGGATGACTTGGGTGATATTGCCAGCATATCAGTATGGGGTCAAAAGAAATGAGCTCTTCTTCTTCTTTTTCTTCTTCTTGTGACCAGTTCTCCTTTGCCTGCAGAGAATAGACTGGTTTCTTCTAGAACCAGCTCTTCTCTGTTTGTAGAGAATAGAACTGCACATCTAGTACAAAAAAACTATGTCTGCAAAATTGTTAGCAGTCTAAAAAATTATCTACCAAAACCTATCGGAAGATAATTGGTCCGATGATGGTTTTCAAAGTTATCTGAAAAGCTAATCTGATAATGAAAACATTATCTTTGATAATTAGTGGATTAGTGGAGCTGTGGCCACTGTTGAATGACATGGATAAGTGTCCCACTGGATGGGAAACCAGTAGCTGCTTATTCCCTAAGGCTGATACATATTTACAGCTGGGTAGATGGTTACAATGGTGGCGAAGTGTCTTGTCAAGGGACACAGACAGGTAGCAGCCACACATGGTATTGAACCCTGGTCCATCTCCACTGCCACCCAGCCACCTGCTCTGTGGAGTTTTTTTTTGTCTAATCAAACAAGTAGTCTTGTGCCTGATCAAATTACTCCATGGTCCACTTTGGTAGTTTTATACAAGGTCTGTTAGAAGAGTAAAACCACTAAAGTAGTGAAGTAAAGCTCTTCCACCATTCGGAAGATTCAGACGGCTTTCGGTGGCTTTTCAGTTGTGTGACTATCCGAGAAATTGTGGACGAGGTGAGCATGTCACAACATGTACTGTGAGGCTTCATCATGGTGGCACTTTTGCTGCGCCATCAGCTTTGTGCCAAAGCCATCTGCATGAATTTCACTGCAACTCTTTTCATGGCAAAATCTGCTGTCACAGTAGAATGTGCCGAAAAAGTGCTGATGTCCACCTCTTCCACAATTTCTCAGATAGTCACACGATGGTCCCACATCACCACAGCGTTCACTTTGGAATGATCCGGTCATTTGAGCTTGTTGATGGCCGACCGGAGCGCAGCGCGCTCTCCACCGCTGTGCAGATGTCTTTAAACCGGTTGTACCGCTCCTTAATCTGTGTGATGCCCAGAGGATCGTCACCGAAAGCTATCTGAATAATCCAAATGGTTTCCACCTGGCTGTCGCCCAGTTTCTGACAAAATTTGATGCAGTTGCGCTGCTCCAGTCGTTCCGCCATTTCTTTGCAAAGAAAAAACGACGAGAGACTCCACCCATCCTCACACAAAGGCTGCTTGCAAGCAAATGACGCAACCGACAGGCGTGAAAAAAATCACGCATGTGCACGAAGGTTCAAGGTTGGCTCATGCAAGCACACGTGATTCAAATCCATCAGGTTTTTGCAAAAAATAAAAAGGTCGGATACTTTTCTAACAGACCTCGTACACTTAACAAAAACATGACCATGCACTGAAACTGCTCATTTAAGATTAAGTCACTTTGGAATTTAAACAAGCATGCAGTGCAAAGGTTTACTGTTCATAGGATATACGAGTATTTACCTTTGAGATCATTTTTACATGAAAACTAACATGTCTTCATAATAAAATGACTTTAAAGCAAGTTATATCTGTGATAAAAGTAGGTGTATGACTTGTGTGTGCAGGGAATAGCAAAACGACAAAAAAAAAAAAAAAAGGACCCATGAGCTTGAATTTCTGCAGTGCTGAAAAGAAGAGAAACCTTTGCAATGAAAGGTTTCCGAATCTCATTATTCAACAAACATGTAAAGCCTACAGCATATAATGGAGGTAATATTTAAATAGTACCACACACACATACCACAGCACACCACTCAGTAGAAAAAGGTGATTTATTTGCTTATGTAATCACACAAGGTGGCATTGCAATTGCGATATGATTAATTGTACACCTGTAGAGCATATATAGCTGTGTAAGGTGTATTTTATGTTGCTTTTTTTTTTAACTATATATGACTCCCTGTTATGACGTCTTTGTGACCATCAATAAGTCACGTGAATCCATCACAAACAATTTACTGCACAATATGAACATTTCATCAAATTTTCTAGCCAAATTGTTAGCAGAGATATTGCAGCAAATGCTTTTTGGTGAGCAGGACAGTGGTTTAGTTGTCAGCATGGTTGCCTCACAGCAAGAATGTCCCAGGTTCACTTCAGACATAGTCCTTTCTGTGTGGACTTTGCGTGGGTTCCCTCCGGATGCACCTGCTTCCTCCCTTGTAGGTTAGGGGAACTGGTGACTCTAAACTGAGTGTAAGTGTCAATGTGCTTGTCTGTGCATGTTGGTCTTGTGATAGACTGGTAGCTTGTCCAGGGTGTGCTCCACCTCTCATCCATTTCCAGTCAGACAGACCCATAACTCGAATAAGCAGGTTCACAAAATGGACAGATGGAAGTTTTTGACATGTTTTGCTTGACCATTTCCTTAACTTGACCAATCCATTCCAAGAGTTAACCATCATAAGTAATATTCCGGCCAAGTTCAATAAAAATCTGTCCATGCATATTTAACTGCTTTAATTAAATTTATATGCTTTAATCTTTTAATTTGGTCATACACATACACAGACAGACACACACATGATTGCACATAGGGTAAACATGGGGAGAAAATAATTCAATATTAAGAGCTTAAAGAAGAGCATTTTAATTTTTTCTGCTCTTACTCACTACTTTGCAGTTGGCCTACGATCTTTTCAGCTCACTGAAACTGCTGGTATAATCAATACACCAAGTGTATATTACTCTGTACACACAGGCTGTGGATTTGGCCTGAATCTCCTAGGCTACCTGAAATGATTTACTTCTTTATCCCATGGGTCATCACTGGAGAGACTTGTTTACAGGGAAATACAAGGTTATGTTTTCTACAACCATCAGAATGACTTTGAAATTGGTCACAATGCAACCAAGGGTATCAGTGCCTTGTTGTGACTGACCAGGTGACCCGGGCTTTCTGGCTCTGCAAGCAAAAATATCAAGAAGTGAGCTGACACTGCACCTTCAAAAGAGGAAAATAAACTTTCAATGCAAACCCCCCCCCCCTCCTTTCACAACAGCTTCTGCATTCATCTGTGCTTCTCTGTGTCATATGCTCCACCATTAATAGTGCTCCCCTGTGAAAATGTCGACAATATATTCCATTTATCATGTCTCCCTGCAGTATAATAAAAATGCCCTCAACTGCCTTATTTTCAGTCTATGAATTTAAAAGCGCTTTTGATTGTGATAGTTTGCCCTCTGGTTTCTCTGGAGTACCACTCTATTCCTTTGGGATTGAGATCTCTTTGGACTTTGGGTTTAGACAGCAAATGCTCGCTGACTGCAAAGAATACAATAAGCAGGTGAGATGAATCTACTGGCCACAAGGTTCTCTGCATCTACAGCTAAATGCACACTGAAAGAAGAGATGAAAACCTGAAGACATGGAGATTATTAATTTGATTTTTGACATGTACAGTAAGGTTTATTTATTTACTTAGTATTATTATTACTATTATTTTAGCAAAGCCTTTGCCATGAGGATGTAACTGAAGATACTTTAACATTTGATATGCTATATGAGAAGTGCAAACCACAGTAAATGTGTTTTTGTCTTTGCTTTGGGTTCTCAGTGGCCATGAACAGATAAGCAGGGACCAAAATATGTGACTGTTTTATTATTATCCTTTTTGGTCACACATGTCACTGTGGAATTGTCTTGTATATCAGTTTTTGTTATTGACAAGTTTTGTGCCAAATAAATAAGTTCAAGTTCAACTCTGTTGCTTTCTCTGCGTAAAGCACTGTTTACCATATCAATGGACAACAAAACGCATAGACCATTTTCTATATATTGTCCAAATTATTTTTATTATATTTATTATTATTATTATTACAAACCAATTAACTTATCATTTCCAGTTCTAAATACAAAACTAAATATCAAGCAAACATCCAGTTTGTCATTTCTCCAGCCAGTGGTGGGCACTGGTCGACTAATCGGATAACCAATAATTATCAAAGCTAATGTTTTTGTTAGCGGATTAGCTTTTCAGATAAGTTTAAAAACCATCAGCGGACCAATTATCTTCCGATAAATTTTGTTCCGATAAATTCCAGTCCGCTAACATTTTTTTTTGCTGGTAAAGTGAGCAAATTTTAACGGTCAAAAACGTTTGTAAACCCTAAAATCAAACATTTTAGTCCCTGTCATGTGTAGATCAGTGGTTTGTGGCAGACTGGCTGTCACTTGCTGATGATGTCATCATTAAGCACAAGACATGACTGGCCGGTCAACACAGGGAGCATTGTGGGTAGTGTAGTTCAGGTTTAGTTTGGACGTTACACTGTTACCGTCCACTCGACACAAACAAAATGGACTAATTTTAACATTATTTTATTTTATTTCTTTGTGGCTGACGGGATAATTTAATTACCAAGACTCGGTGGGAGAGAGGAGATCTCACGGCGCAGGTGTGTTACAGGAGGCCTTTTCTTCGCCATTATAGACACCATTTTGGATAATCAGGACATTTTATGTGGATTATTTTTTTCATGAATCCCACTAAAACTAACAGGTAGGAATTTACATTCACTATGTGTCTTTTACTCTACCAATCAATGCATTAATGGACGTATTTTAGTTGTTTAAGCCACAGGGTTTAAAGTGTGTGAAAAAAAGCAGCAGCTTTTAGTTCGTAAATGACGGTGCATATAATACCGAGATAAACTGTGTCTTCTAATACTATGTTTTACTGCTTTTGAAAGATGATGACAGTGTTTGGGGTTTAATTTTTTTATTCATTAATTTTTTGTGCGTTCCTTTTGTGTTTGTGATCCTTGAAAGCCGACAGTGTAATCTTATTTGTCTTATGTGACACCTAATAGATATTATTGATCCATCCATCCATTTATCCATTTCTATACCCGCTTACTCCAATAATCAATCAATCAATCAGTTTATTTATATAGCGCCAATCACAACAAACAGTTGCCCCAAGGTGCTTTATATTGTAAGGCAAGGCCATACAATAATTACGTAAAAACCCCAACGGTCAAAACGACCCCCTGTGAGCAAGCACTTGGCGACAGTGGGAAGGAAAAATTTATGGGTCACAGGGGGGCTGGAGCCTATCCCAGCAGTCATAGGGTATGAGGCGGGGTTCAGCCTTGACAGGATGTCAGTCTGTTGCAGGGCCCATAATAGACAAACAAACACATACACACTGGCGCACACACACCTACAGACAAATTTTTAAAGTTTCCAATCTGCCTAACTTGCATGTCTTTGGAGGTGGGAGGAAGCCAGAGCACCCGGAGAGAACCCATGCAAACACGGGGAGAACATGGAAACTCCACAAAGAAAGACCACAGATGGGAATCAATCCCATGACCTTCTTGCTGTAAGGCAACAACAGTAACAACCTTTATTTGGTATTTTACTTAAAATTATGTGAAAAAGTATTTACATCCACTTTCTTCAATCCAGCCAAATAAAAATATATTAATAAATAAATAAAATTGCGATAGGTACAATTCATCATCTGACAGCTGCAGCTGCTCATCATGTCCTGTAGAACACTGTATGTGCCTCTAATCTGCTTACTTCATACTGGATTGGATTTTTCACATTTTTATGATGATTTTTATGAAATGGTAGTGGGGCCATTCAATGAAGTAAATTGTATGTAACCAAAATGAAGCATAAATGGAACCACATTGCACAAAATAATGACAAACCATTCAATGGAATATTTTTCTATACAATAGGATAAATAATAAATGCTATGTGACATAATCCACCAGTCAAATGACTTGCATCTATTCAGGTGTTATATAAATAAAGCTCGTACACCATTGAGATGCTGCATAATTACAGCAATATATAACTACGGATAATTACCGTGGTGAGTACTGCTACACAAATACTTCTGAGTCAGTTCATATATCAGTCTGTCTGACTTCACATTCAGATTACTTTCTCAATATTGCTGCTATAACTTGTGATTGCCCATGTTCCCTGTGCCTCTCTCCTCCATTATGCATTGGGAGCATTTCCATATCTATGTCTTGTAATAATCCTGGCAAAGCACAGAGAGGGTAATGAAGCATCTGTTCATCTGCCTCGGGGTCACATATAAGTACATCACTGTGATGTCATAAGCATGAGCTGCCTTCACCTCTATTCTGATAAGAAAAGCAAGGCTCCTGCAGAGCTGTGGGTGTTGCACATCTGGCTCGGAAGACATGAAACAACTCCAAGAAACACAAAATGCATGACCCTAAAACCTAAGAATATTGCCGTGCAGATGCCTCTGACTGCATATCATTGGAGAGAATCCTCATTGGATGAAGGAAAACAACAACAACACAGTGCATTAAAATGTACTTTTTCTAAATCTGAATATGTAGTCTCTTGCTGTTTTACATAAAAATCTTTAAGCCATAACTGTCTGAGGGGAGGAAATATATAACTACAGGATCGACGCAGGCTCCTGAATGACAAAGAGATGGATTAGAGCAAATGGAGGCTCCCTGTCGATAATCCTGTGAGAAAATGGGAAACACTGGTCCATGAATGGGTTTCCAAATTAAATGTAATGGAACAAGGAGCAGACATTGGGATTTTCTGCTTATCCCATGTCCCATATAAAACTCTGTAAGGTCAAGTCCTTAATTAGACAGGGCACACATCTATACAGTGTTTACAAAGCCTTACTGATTCAGGATCATGACTAGAAAACTGTTGTAACATGATTTTAAGGTCAAGAGATTACCCTGAAGAATGGCCGACGAAATACAGGAGAGTGCTCTTCATTTAATTCAAGCATCTTAAATACTGAAACTGACTCTATTAATCTGTGGCTGAAAAGACTTCACAAAGGCCTTCATCAGTTTGATCTCATTAGAGCCGGTGTAATTGAGTGCGTGCATTCAGCAATGACCCAAGCACTTCAATCTCTTCTGTGTTGTGCAAATTAGTAAATTAAATGCAGTTCCAGTCCCTGAAAGCAGACAGCAACAGCAGTGACTGACTGAGTCAGTGGGACAAAGGAGTTCTGAAAGAGGAACCTTTAATCCCGCAGCACGACAAGAACCCTGTGATTCATGTGGATTCCACTGAGCAGCTGTTGAGAAAAAAGTCAGAATATTCATACCGGCATATATTAAATTGCTGATGCAGAAAAACAATGCTCTTTTATGTTCTTTCCAGGTCAGAAGTGTTTTTTTTTTGTTTGTTTTTTAATCTTGAAGCACAGCGCCTGCATTGCTAACTGAGGTTAGCATGTCTTCAGCAGCAATTGTGTGGTTCAAATTAAAATTTCATAAAGAATGTAGGCTTTATTTAGTGTATTGTGTAGTAGTGTGATGTTGCACTATATTTTGAACAGGGCAGGGTAAATTGTGTATGAATTCTTTGTTGTTTGAAACATCCTTGTTGTCATGGGCTGGGGAAACAGTTCCACATCATACCATTTGGCCTCACTTATGCTCCTGCCACCTTCCAAGCTCTTATCAATGATGTTCTGTGTGATGTCCTCAATGTTTTGTATTTGTGTACCTGGACGACATGCTTATATTCTCCAGAAATATCCAAGAACACACTCAACTTTCCATGAGTCCTCCCTTTCTTTCCTGGGTTTCATTTTTGATCATAACCAAATCAAGCCTGATCCAGCCAAAATCACCACTGTTACTGAATGGCCCATCCCCACCAACAACAAACAGCTTCAGCAATTCCTAGGTTTTGCCAATTTCTACCGCCGGTTTATCCACAACTTTAGTCACATAGCTGCTCCCCTTCATCAGCTCACCTCCTCCAAAACTCCTTTTTTTCTGGTCCCCCAAAGCCAACTGAGCTTTCAACACCCTCAAACACCGATCTACTAGTGTCCCAGTCCTCGTCCAGCTCGATCCGGATGTCAGTTCGTCATAGAGGTCAATGCCTCCAACATTTAGATCGGGGCTATCCTCTCCCAGCAGGCTGAGGGTGACAAGCAGCTTCATCCTTGTGCATTTTTCTCTGTGTCTGTCTCCCGCCGAGTACAATTATGATGTGGGTAACCAGGAACTCCTGGTAGTGAAGGAAGCACTCGAGGAGTGGAGACACTAGTTAGAGGGTGCGCACATCACATTCCCTTTATTGTTTGGACAAATCACAAGAACCTCGCCTACTGCTAAAAGGTTAAATTCCAGACAGGTCAGGTGGTCTTTGTTTTTTCGACGCTTCAATTTTTCTCTCACCTACAGACCTGGATCCAAAAATATTAAGCCAGATGCTCTTTCCCTGCAGCATCTACCCCTGGACCGTACTTTCTCCCAGACCAGGTGGCCATTGGAGCTCTTACATGGGACATTGAGAGAGTTGAGAGAGTTGGGAGACGCAGAGAAACCATCCGGATTCTGGGGGAGGCCCTCCCAGATGGGTTTTCGTTCCTCCATCTGCCTGCTCTGCAGTCCTCCAGTTCATCCACACTGCGAAATTCACCTGTCACCTGGGCATCCAACACACGCTTCATCTCATCCAGCAGCATTTCTGGTGGTCCTCCGTCCAGGCAGATTTGCCAGAGTATGTGAACACCTGCACCACCTGCACCAGGAGTAACGCTCAGTACTCACCACCCTCAGGCATCCTTTGTCCACTCCCTACTCCTAGATGTCCATGGTCGCACATCTGTCTGGACTTTGTGACTGGTCGTCCCGCCTCCAACGGACACACAGTCATCCTAACCATCCTCGACCGTTTCTCCAAGACAGCTCACTTCGTGCCTTGCCGAAATTGCTATCTACCCAGGAGACCACCGACCTCCTAGTTTTCAAGTCATACAATGCTGATATGAAGAAATTAAGTTATTTTACAATTGACTCACAAAAGGTCACCTCAGGTCATAGGAAACAGCATGTGACATAGTCACATGCAACAAAACCTTACAATACAGTTAAGTGAGAAAACAACAGCAGGTAATATACAAGTGTGTGTGCAAGAGCCAATCGTGCACACATTCTCCTTCACAGAAGCAGAGGGCAGTGCAGTCCAAATCTGCCGCCTTGCACTTGCATCGGTGCCAGCAGCCCTGCACCACCATCTGCACCTCTTGGATGACCAACACATTCTGCAAAGAGAAGCACAAACACCACCATTAGCAAATGAAGTCTGCAGCATTTTCAGTCATATAGTGTAATAACAACAACAACAATAATAATAATAATAATAACAGTGTTGATAGGGTTTTTGAGCTAATATTTTATCCTTCTTACACTGCACAAAATAATCATAATTTTAATCATTTAATTATTCTATATAGGACTGAGAGCACTCTGAAGGGAAATGTCTCTCAAAACCAGTGGCAAATGGCGGCCATTTTGGGAAAATGGTTGCTGTGGCTGACACAGACATAACTTCACATTCCCCAGTATGTGAAAATGATCAAGACATATTAGTCTACATATTAGCCAATTTTCATGCTTTTATGACAAAATGAACAATTGTCCTTAAATTTTGAGCTATGCCTCTGACTAAGTATCATTCACCATTGTTGTAGCAAATAATCACATGTACATCTGGCAGAATTAGTCTTTTTCCATCAGATTTAAATCCAAACTGTTCAGAATGCTGGCATGCATCATAAGAAAACCTCTTGTTATTACGCAAATGCAAGGCTGAGGTCGTGATTTTGTTTATATTCTGTTGCCAAAGGGAATTCCCAAGAAACTATGTTGAACTGACAGACAACAACAAAGTAGATACCATTTTAACTTTTGGGCTTTAAAGGAAGAAAAGCAAAGAGAAGAAACAATCAACTATAAGGAAGGAGGGGGAAGGGAAGTAAAGTCCCCATCACACATAGCAAGAATGTGCAGGAACCAGGCCGACATGGCAAAAATGGTCATAATCCGGATGCAATTGGGAGGGATAGAGATGTGGTCATATGTGTCAGAACCCAGCCAGACTGCCCCGTGCACATCTGCACAATGCAGCCCAAACATATTTAGAGAACAGTCAGATGACACAGACTGCTGTCAGATGCCACCAACATTGGAGACGTCACTGACTCAGTCACTCACCCATGCAATCACAGCTCGTCCTCACATTCCCAGTGCTAAACTGACCTCTCATCAGGAGGAGGGTGCGCTGGCAGGAGTGTGTTTGTCTCTCACATGACAGAGTGCGTGTGTAGAACAGGTGATCCAACCAGTGTGCGAGTGTGTGGCCAGATGAAATGATCACTCAGCTGTGTGTGTGTGTTCACAATGGCTGAACGAGCACGTCAAGCCCATCCAGAGTGTGCACACAAAAAGGCTGACAACTGTCAGTGATAGCCTGCTGTTGTACAGCCTGGCGAAAAATCCCTTTAGCCTTGCTAGATTTTCTTCATCTGGCTGGACTGTATAACTGCTGCTGGCAGTGCGCCAACTTTCCCCATGCCTGCAACATTCTTCAGATGCAGCCAGCAAACTTTTTCTCTTTTTTGGTAACTCTTTTTTTGCCAATACACCGTTTCCTTTGTCCTTTACTTGCGGCCATTTCAAGTACTTGATACGCATGTTAACACAACTCTAGCTGCATTATCAGAGCAGGATGGCACTTCACAAGGGATTTATTTATACCGAGGTGGATGATGCATTTGTGAGCCGATCAATGTTGCCAGCACACATTGCAGGCAGGTGAAAGGGACTTCACCACATGCTGTGGTCCCTCGCTGCTGTCTGCGCTACATGGAACCCTTCTGGAGTACTGGAGGTGAGTTGCATGTTTATTTATGTTGTCATGGGCTGGGGAAATAGTTTCACATCATACCTGCTACAGAGTTCAGAGGTGAACATGTAATAATACATGTATTACATTAGTGGCATCCCGTTCAGCTGCGTTGCGGGGTGCTGCACCGAGCCTCTGATGCGCACAATGACGCGTTGCAGCACACTTGCTCGTGGTGTAACAGCTATGACGTGCACAATATTTCACATAAATTATCTCACCCATGGGAAGGAATGGAGGTGTATCTGTACTGTAAGGACATAATGGATATAACAACCTGTTCAGATCTGCAGTGGTGTGCACTGGGCAATGTTGACCTGCACTGGCACACTGTGCTTTTGGTTTGATTGCACGCTATTCACATCCACTGCACATGATGACTGTGTGTCACATACATGTTATTACATATCAACATTTCCTTTGCCCTCCCTGGCTGGGGTCCAGTGGAGGTGGACATGCATGGCACAAGCAGGACATGCTGGCAGGCTTTGCCATGACCGATCCATCTCAGAGCTCAATCAAGAACAAACTTCACTTTCCCCCAGAATGACATGAACATGAAGCGACTGCAGCTCACAGTGATTCCCCACTGTAAATAATGGTGAAACAACCTGAGCTTCTCGCATTTTACATAAAACAAAGACAATAACAACATCTATAAACCCAGATCATATATTCAGGAGAGTTCTAGGCACAATATACAAAGAGTTTTATGTTGCAGTGTTAATGCTGTTGTCTATGTGCAGCGATTAAATTGTAGCCTTATCAGACCATCTCAATGTCAACTCTCCGAACATACCACACACAAATTACAGTTGGTCTATTCACACTCCCATCCAGTAGATGGCAGTGTTCTATGCATTTTGATGTGGGGGGGGGGAGTGATGAGAGGACATCAACTGAATTTCCCATAATGCCTTTTGGCATGTGTGTCTGTTAACACTCAAACCTTCAGAATTAGCGCATTACTTTAAAAGATACGTGCGATATCATGTTTTCACTTTATAAAAATGACAGAGTTTCCGTTAATGTCGATAAACTGTCCAGAATTAGTTGGTTTTAAATGAAACCATGAGTGAAAGGTGCTTTTTGATTCATGTCTTTTGCCCACTGTCTGAGTTGATGCATGTTGAAAGTAAATGGTGTTTTTTCCAAAATATATAAATAGCAGCAGGCTGGGTGCATAAAGACAGAAGCTCTGGCTCATTGATTTTTTTGGGTTTGTGATCGCCTTTGAATTTACCCAGCACTTGCGGTGCTTAGAGTCGAAACTGGCTTAGCTGACAGCATCCCGAGCCAATTCTGCTAAATTTTTTTAGTTTATCGGTTTAGCGTTATAAAAATTAACTTTCCAGGTAGAGGATTAGCAGTTATCAAAGCTTTTGGTTAGTGTGCCCACCAACTGCATGTCAATTTTCAGAAAAGGTATGGGGATTTTTGTTTTTAAGATTATATCACAAAATGGAAGAATTCTGGAAGGTCTACAAACAATGAGACAATATGTGATTCATCACTCAGCAGATCACAGTGCATCCCAAAAACATAGTCTACACACATTTTACTGATTTACAATGACTTTGCAAGTTCTACTGATTTACAAACTTTGAAAATGATCAATCTAAGTGATTAATGAAGAAGTGGTTGCACATATTTATGAATATATTTTTGGTGAATTCATTTTTAAGACTATAAATATTATTTGATGATTGTGGGTATTGGATGACATATATTTGTTTTATGTTTTGGTCATTGTAAATTTAATTGCGAATAATATATGTTGTGTCAAAGAAAGAGAATATAGAGATATGCTTTTTATCGCCACTTCTTGCCAGATGATTTCCCATTAATTTACTGAATTAATGCATCAATTTAGATATATAATTATTTTTGCTATTGCAGAACTGTAATACAATGTGTGCTTTTTAAACTGTTCTAATTTATGGAAACTAGTTTTCCACATTGGTAGCTATTCAGATAAAATATATTGTTTTGAATTTTGTATTTAAAAAATGCAATAATGCGTTTGCATGATTGGGATACCAATTATTACAAGGCAATTTTGGTGGTAATTGTAATTTTAAATAGTTCACTGCTAGAGGCAAGTTTGTGTTCAGTGTACTGCCAACTTAATAATACTGAAACTTTTTTTTTTAATTTTATGATTTGAGTAGGCCTCCATTTTTAATGGGTTTGCTACTGCCTGGTAATTGTGTGATGAATTTATTTTACAAGAGCTGTGCAAGTGTGCCATAAAATGATTGTTGTTTTAGTAGATGATGATAATGAAAATGCTTCTGATGAGGACTGCAGTGATGCTGAAATGGATTAACCTGTGATAGCAATTGCATGACTTCAATGTGTGCAAACATACTTATACAGTGCACGTATATTCAGAGAATCAAACAACTTTTTTTACTACAAATGAATAGGAATACATATGACATGGACATGTTGCAAAATATAAGATTTTAAATGCAGTATAAACAAAGAAAAAAACCTGAATGTACTGCATAATGCATCATCAAGTTTATTTCTAGTTCAATATTATTAAGGTGTTTTTACTAACCCAGTCTCACATTTTTTTTTTCTTTTTTTTTTTTTTCCGGGCTCCCATCACGAAATGAGTCAAATTTTCGTGACAGGGTTTTTTTTACTTAACTTACTATTACTAACTCTACTTCTAAAATAATTGTACAATAACAAAGGTAAAGGCATTCTTTAACATTAATTCTCTTCAATAAATTCCTTATAGAGCGTGGCAGTTTTATGACATTTGGGAGAGTCTATAAGCTTAATACTGCTTATATATTGTTCAAATGCAGCCAGAAGTCGATGTAAATTCCTTTTCAATACTCTACATTTCTGAATATAAAATTTACCAAATAATATTAAAACATTGATAATATAGTCAGTGATCTCTCCCACACTGTTTTTTTTTCCTACAGCATCTGTGACGACATCATTTTATGCAGATAATATGCAAATTACACAATGACATCATTTAGTGACTTTTGGCAACTTTTACGACAGCCAGTAGCTACTTTTCTTATTGAGGAGTTGGCAAGACTGTTTTTGGAACCTGATAATTACTTAAACAACTGCAAATTATACAGAACACGATGCTCATATGGATGAGGGCATTTTAGCATTGTGTTATTTTTTAAAGTTTCATTCACAATAAGCATATAATTTTCTTGTACTTTGTGACAGATTGATTTTGTAACCCTGACAGAGATTAATTTGCATTTTTGTAGTTATACAGTTGTGTTCAAAGTAACAGCAATGTGTTTTAAAAAGTGAATAAAGCTCAAAATCCTGAAAAAGGCTGTTCAAAAACATAGCAGTGCCGACATTTTTCTTTCTGTAACCCTTATTACACCTTTACAGATGGCCCTAATTTAACGATGAAGGCACAAAATGCTGTACAGCACAATCACTGCCCTAAATGTGCCCCCAGTGTTTCACAATCACTGCCCTATATGCTTACAGACACTTTTAAAACTCGACTTTATTTCTGTATATTAAATTTGATGAATTTCAGTTGAATTTGAATTGAGGTTCCAAACAGGAAGTGGAAATGAAATTCAAATTTGAAGAAAGTAGAAGTGAAATTCCAGTAGATAATTTTGATGTATTCCAGAATCATGCTTTACAGTATATTCCATACATGACTGTTTAACATATTCCATACAAATATTACTACGAACTTCATGTACATGTATTTTAATCACAGCATATGCTTCTCATTGTCAATTAAGAACAAAAGCATCATCTATAAAACATAATTTGATGTATTATGACTTTTAAATGAGGGAAAATGGTGGAAATATACCTCATTTTCCAGAATACTTTACTTTATCAAAGTATTCAAAATGGTTGCTAAGCCATTTCGGGACATTTGTTTGAAAGCCTCTCTGTTGACAAATTTGATGGTCAGAGCTAATTATCAGAAAAAAGTTCCAAAGTTTGTGATAACAGCAACATGGAAAAGGATAACAGACGTAAAAAGCCATCTGTACTAGATACTTTTGGTGAGCTAATTCCCACAAGAACACCAGGAAATCACTGAGCCATCTCAAGGCAACTTCAAATTTTGAAAGGCAGCTACAAGTAACATTTGAAATTTGATCACATCTAATTTCTGTGACCTTGAAATTTTTTTCAAGGTAAAAATGTGTGAAATTGGAAACTCATGGTGGCGGAGGTTTGCATTCTGCGAGCATGGTGCTCAAGTTCTATATGTTTTGATTTTGAATAGAATGTGCACGGTTCCCAATGCATTATAAGGATATTATAAGGATTTGAGCTTTAATCAGTTTTTAAACACACTGCTATTATTTTGAACACAACTGCATATACTTTACCAAATGGAATCATTAAATGTATAATGTAAGCTGTACTATAGTGCCAACCATGCCAGTGAATAGAGATCAGTGGTTACTGTCGTCAGGAGCCTTCAGATGTGTGGAGGCTGGGCTTCTTTGTATGAAAATATATAGATGTTCAGGAAGGTGAAATCATTTGAGAGTTCCAAATTGTCCTATCACTTCTTAAATGAAGCACTGCAAAAACCAACATTTTTTTTATTAATCTTTATTTTCATTTATACATTTAAATGCAATTCAATATAATGTTCAGAGCAATGCTTCACATCAATAATGTGACCACATTTTTATCCATAAACCCATGTAGAGACTGCATTGATGAGGGTGGGAGCATAAAATTCTGCTCTGCAACAATTTCACATCATTTGACATTTCATATCATTTGGTTTGATATTATGGAGCCTGTGGCATTATCTTCACTTCAGTGCCTTTTCCAATTTCAGATCCACTGCCTTCCTGATTTTACTCTCATTTGTAAATGTCACTTAAATAGAAGTGATGGAAATAATTTCCAGTGTCTTGTAAAAAAAAAAGAAAAAGATGGATATAAAAAAGGAACAAAAAGGGGATTGAAGTGGATGCAGGAATTATAGTGCTGTTGTACTGAAAACCTTAAAAAGTGAATCAAAGATTTGTGAACCAATCTGCCTCATTTTCTCAAGAAACTAGGAGAATCAGTATAGCACCGGGCCATGCCTGATTGCACTTGGTGACCCCATGACTGCATTAAGAGTTAGATTAGTTGATGGCAGTTAGAGTAACCCTTCTCCAAACTTGCTTGACTTAATGTGGCAAAATAGTAGTTTGCAGCTGAGTGGCTTTGGAGATATAGTGCCAAATGCACTGATCAGGACTGACAAACACAGAAAAGTGTTTACCCTTCACTGACATCACATTCATCACGTGGATAATAAATAGACATATTAAATGTCTATTTTTCCTGTTACTTTAGACTAGGTTACCATTAGGGATGACATGAATCTAGATGGAGGACCATGGAGGCGCGTTTTCACTCCAGTGATTGTCTCTTTGTCACTGGCTCAAAGTGGTGGTCACAGGACTCATCCTGGGTTGGGAAATATTTTATAAAATGGATCTGCTTGAAAAATGCTTTGTATCCCTTTCAGATTATGAGTCTGTTGGACTATGGGTCATCTTCACAATTCTCTGTGACCCTCTTAAAGCAGTACTTTGTAATAGAGGTGGGCGATACCGGGAATTTTGGTATTGATCCGATACCAAGTAAATACAGGCCCAGTATTGCCGATATCGATACCGATACTGATACTTTTTCATATTTAAGCTTCATAGATCCAAAGTATCCAAAAGACCTAGGATAGAATTTCACCAAACATTGTACATGACAACAAAATACTTTATCACAATCAACATTTTTGTTTAAAAAATATCACTCAACACAACTTAAAACAAAATCTCCTGAGGTAGAGGGCTGACTCGAGAGCACTGAGTGGGTGGGCCAGGCTAATCCTACCTGCATGGCTGTTGGCTGGCACCGCTGAGCCATATGATGGCGCAACATAAAAAGACCAGAGGGGGAGGGTGCGCTGCTCCGTGTTGTGTGACACAGCGCAGTGCTGTCTGTAAGAGCAGACAGCGCAGTGCTTTTTTTCTCTCAAGTGCTCTTTTCTCTCCTGCACGCACTGAAAAAAAGCTTGAATATCGATCTTTTTACACGAGGATCATTCAATATCAATACCAGCATTGGTATCGATATTAGGCTCGATCCGCCCACCTCTACTTTGTAACATTTGCTCATGTGCTGCACCTACAAGCATGAAGCATCATTCTCCTTGTGAACACTATCGTTAATACAGGTCACATTATGAGCCTCGGCAGCGGTATATGTGCATTTGTTGACAAGCGGATGGAAAATGAATAGGTAAGCTTAGTAGACATTAATAGCCATAATACATTGCTATTATCCACATAAACACATCACACATAATGTCCATCAGTGCTCTTCATTTCAGTCCTAATTAATCAATTCATGCAAACAAATGGAAGCGTTTAACAGTGCTCCTTGTTATTTTTTTCATCCACTGCACCACTTCAGGGCCCTCATTTATCAAACTCCATAGAAAAGGCTCTAAATGCTTTAGTACACACAAAAGTTAGTATGTGGGTCATTACAAAAAAGTCTGTATTCATCAAACAGGCACATGCTGTTGCTAAATCCCACATGTTCTAAACCTGCATGCCTGTTCATGTTAATAGGTATTTGTGTTTTGAAATACCCTCAATTAACCATATATGGTAACACTACATCTGTTTGATGCTTGTGTACCTCACCACAGTAACTGCTAAAAGAGCAATGAGCAGTGTGAGCAGCAGTGAGATGCCAAAAATGAATGCAGTGAGTGGCAACACTCTGTGACTTTACCAGTAGTTTTGAACCCAAACATCCATAACATCCATTCATTCATGTTCTCACGTTACTTCATTTAGACATTGCAATCACTTATGGACATAACTTTCAAAAACTTTAACAATCTCACCACAAGAACCAGCATTTTGATAATACGCACAGTTTAAGCACAAATCCATGCATAGAAGTAGTTGATAAATGATGGCCTATGGCTTTGCATGGACCACAGGTGGGGACACATTTTTTCATCTCTTATCAAAACTGATTTACCTGACTTAGAATAGAAGACACCAAAACATTGTATCTCTCTATAATCTTAGGTTCATACAATTATGTTGGGGAAAGTGAAATGCACGGACCCACACCAGGGGGCGTAAATGAACGGCCAATGGAGATACCAATAAATACAATTTATTGCAGCAAATGTGCACAACCAGAAACAAATGATGCTTTTAGTCTGTCAATTAAGTAACTCAAAAGATGACACGTGGGCAGACCCGAGGGTAGGAGACGCCTAACCAGAGAAGAGCCGGGACCCACGAGGTTCCACCGCCAATGGAGACCTGACCAAACACACCAGAGCCGCCAAGTCCTGAGGCCCCAGGTGGCCGCTGCTTCCAGCTGTCAGATCCGGTACTGCTGGCAGGAACAGACACAGGTTAAAGGTGGGTGTGTGTACACCCAGCAAACAGTCAGCAAAAATACAGTTCCTTCCTGAGGGAAAAACCTCCACCTCCAAACACAGGAACCCAGAGATCGTGCAGTGCCTTATGTGGGTGATTCTTAGACTACGGGCACTTATTATGTCCTTTGATCATATTGTATGAAAAACAGAAAAAAGGGGAAATTTCACACTTTTATAGTTATCTTTACAATGAAAGTGTGTTAAGAAATTTGTTCTAATAGTCTATGATGGCTTTTTCACCTTTTTTCAGCAAATATTGCCGTTTCGTGCTTGTCCCACACCCAGACTTTTGATCTTCAATGATAAAAATGAATGGTAAAGAAACGTTTTTTCTAATGTTTTAAAATATCTCTGAATAAAATATCAGTAAAATAATCAAAACATAATTGGGGTATTCAATGTCATACAACTGTTGTGATTTTTTTAAACAAAATGCAGTTGTCCCACACTATTGCCGTAATTTCCACCACAACACTGTAATGTCCCTTTAAACAGTTTGTATGAAAGATTGTTTGGGTAGTTCCTATGGAGATAAACAGTGACATCAGAGCACATGTATATAGCGCCAAATCACAACAAACAGTTGCGCCAACAGTTGCTGCAAGGCACTTTATATTGTAAGGCAATGGTGTGGTGGAAATTACATTTACAAGGCCAATAGTGCCCGTAGTTAAAGAATCACCCATGTATCACTTAGAAATATGAAAGTGAGGAGTGGAAACGCCAGCTCCTCTCAAACTTCCACAAACTCGGCTACAAGCTGCAAGTGTACAAAAGGTTACGACTGCAAAAAGCTCAGATGCAAAAACGTGTGCGTACGGCACAGAACGGCTGAGTAAGTTTACCTGATGGGTAAGCAGATAACTCGGCAGAGTTCTGATGTCTCTCCCAGGCTTTTATGGTGTGTGTAGATGAGTGATGACTGACAGTTGTCAGTACCGGTGCTCCTGGTGCTCCTGAGAGGCGACTGCGCCCTCTAGTGCCTGAAATGCGATGACAGGCAGGGCGCCTTCTGGTGGTGATCCAGCAGTACCTCTTCTTCGGGGGCCCACACAACAGGACCCCCCTCAACGGGTGCCTCCTGGCGCCCGACCAGGCTTGTCGGGGTGTCGCTGGTAGAAATCGGCCAGGAGGGCCGGATCCAGGATGAAGCTCCTCTTCACCCAGGAATGCTCTTTGGGTCCGTACCCCTCCCAGTCCACCAGATACTGGTAACCCCGGCCCCTCTGGCGAACATCAAGGAGCCTGCGTACCATCCATGCTGGCTCGCCGTCGATGATGCGGGCAGGAGGCAGTGTTGGTCCGGGGGTGCAGAGGTCCAAGGTGTGGTACGGCTTGATTTTTGACACATGAAACACGGGGTGGATCTGCAGTGAAGCTGGGAGTTTAAGCTTCATTGCGGCTGGACTGATGACCTTCAGGATGGGGAAAGGTCCGATGTAGCAATCTGTCAGTTTGGGTAAGTCCGTGTTCAGTGGAATGTTTTTTGTGGAAAGCCAGACCTCCTGCCTGGGCTGGTAAGCGGGGGCTGGGAGTGTCGGCGGTCTGCATGGTCCTTCGCCCTTGTCCGGGCTCTCAGAAGGGCAGAGCGGACTGTCCGCCACACCCGACGGCATCTTCTGAGATGGGCCTGGACTGAGGGGACCTCGACCTCTCCCTCTACGGCCGGGAACAATGGGGGCTGGTACCCCAAGCATACCTCGAATGGGGAGAGGCCGGTCGCCAATGATATCTGACTGTTGTGGGCGTACTCGATCCAGGCCAGATGTTGACTCCAGGCCATCGGGTGTGCGGAGGTTACACACCGTAGGGCCTGCTCCAGATCTTGATTAGCCCGCTCTGCTTGTCCGTTGGTCTGGGGGTGGTACCAGGACGACAGGCTTGCGGTGGCCCCCAATTCCCTACAGAAACTCCTCCAGACTTGCAAGGAGAACTGGGGACCATGATCCGAAACGATGTCCATCAGGATACCATGCAGACGCACAACGTGGTGGACCAGGAGGTCTGCAGTCTCCTGAGCCGTCAGGAGCTTCGGGAGGGCCACGAATTGGGCTGCCTTGGAGAACCGGTCCACTATCGTCAAGATGGTGGTCATTCCCTGGGACGCAGGGAGGCCTGTGATGAAGTCCAGGCCTATGTGTAACCAGGGGCGTCGAGGTGCGGGCAACGGCTGGAGGAGTCCTTTTTCTGGCTGGTGCACAGCCTTGCCCCTGGCGCAAGTGGTACAGGCCCGGACATACTCCCAGACATTGGTTTCCATCGACGCCCACCAGAACGGCTGCCGGACCACTGCCATGGTTCTTCTCACCACTGGATGGCAGGAGAGCTTGGAACCGTGACAGAAGTCCAGAACCACAGCCCTTGCATCTGGTGGGACGTACAACCGGTTAGCTGGTCCACCACCGGGGTCCAGGTGATGGGTCAGGGCCTCCCTGACGATGTTCTCCACGTCCCACGTGAGGGTGGCGACGATAGCGGACTCCGGCAAGATGGCGTCTGGTGGATCCGACAACTCTGTCTTAACTTCCTCTTCGTGCACACGGGACAGTGCGTCAGACCTCTGGTTCTTGGTCCCGGGGCGGTAGGTGATATGGAAGTTAAAACGTCCGAAAAACAGTGACCAACGGGCTTGCCTGGGGTTCAGACGCTTAGCGGTCTGGATGTACTCCAGGTTCCGATGGTCAGTGAAAACTGTAAATGGAACCACAGCTCCCTCCAACAGGTGTCTCCACTCCTCCAGGGCCTCTTTCACCGCCAGGAGCTCCCGATTGCCGACGTCATAGTTCCTTTCTGCTGGGGTTAACCTGCGGGAGAAATAGGCACAAGGGTGGAGAACCTTATCGGACTTCCTACTCTGGGACAGCACGGCTCCTATCCCTGAGTCAGAGGCATCCACTTCAACAATAAACTGGCGGTTAGGATCGGGTTGCACCAGAACTGGTGCAGTCGAAAACCGGCATTTCAACTCCCTAAACGTGGCTTTGCACCTATCCGACCAGGTGAAGGGGACTTTTGTGGAGGTCAGGGCTGTAAGGGGACCAACAACCTGATTATAGCCCTTAATGAACCTCCTGTAGAAATTTGCGAAGCGGAGGAAATGTTGCAGCTTCCTACAGCTTACCGGTTGGGGCCAATCTCTCACCGCCGCTACCTTGGCCGGATCGGGTGCGACAGAGTTGGAGGAGATGATGAACCCCAAGAAGGACAAAGAAGTACGGTGGAACTCACACTTCTCGCCCTTCACAAACAGCCGGTTCTCCAACAACTGCTGCAGGACCTGACGTACATGCTTACCATAGGTCGCAGGATCCGGGGAGAAGATGAGGATATCGTCTAGGTACACGAAGACGAACCGATACAGGAAGTCCCGCAAGACGTCATTAACCAATGCTTGGAACGTCGCGGGGGCATTGGTGAGGCCGAACGGCATGACCAGGTACTCAAAGTGACCTAAAGGGGTGTTAAATGCCGTCTTCCATTCGTCTCCCTTCCGGATCCAAACCAGGTGATAAGCATTTCTAAGATCCAGCTTTGTGAATATTTTGGCTCCATGCAGGGGCATGAACACAGAATCCAATAGAGGTAACGGGTATCGGTTGCGAACCGTGATCTCGTTCAGCCCTCTATAATCAATGTATGGACGGAGTCCACCGTCCTTCTTGCCCACAAAAAAGAAACCTGCACCCAATGGGGAGGAAAAGTTCCGGATTAACCTGGCAGCTAAAGAGTCCCGGATGTAGGTCTCCGTTGATTTGCGCTCAGGACGTGAGAGATAGTACAGCCTGCTGGACGGATACTCAGCACCCAGAACCAAATCAATAGCACAATCATACGGTCGGTGCGGGGGAAGCGTGAGTGCCAGATCTTTGCTGAAAACGTCAGCAAGATCGTGGTATTCAGCTGGCACCGTTGTAAGATTGGGGGGGA